>NC_083289.1:50596055-51196055 GCF_963506605.1 Zootoca vivipara
TATAGACTGTTCTCTTTTGAAGGAAAATTATATGAAAATGATGTATAGATGGTCTATTACACCTGTAAAAGTGGCAAAAATGTACAAAACTGGATCAAACAAATGTTGGAAATGTAAGGAAAAGGAAGGAACTTTTTATCACATGTGGTGGGAATGTAAAGAAGTTTTAAAAAATTGGGAAATGATATATAATGAGTTGAAAATAATGTTTAAAAGAACATTTGTTAAAAAACCAGAAGCATTTTTGTTAGGGATTCTAGGGCAAGACCTGCCAAGGAAATTAAGGAACTTATTTATGTATGCTACAACAGCGGCGAGAGTCTTGTTTGCACAGATATGGAAGACTGAGGAAATCACTATGAAAGAACAATGGCAAGAGAAAGTGATGAGCTATGCAGAACTGGCAAAGTTAACATATAAAGTGTGAGAGAAGGACAACTGTGAATTTAAAGAAGAATGGGAACTTTTTACAAACTACTTGAAGAGACAACAAAATGAACTGGACTCCTTGGCAGGTTTTGAATAAACATTCACAATTTATTAGTAGAGCATAATGTAGACAAGGTGACGATATGTACAATTTGATAACATGCAGAGAAAATGTGGGAATAAAACGGGGGGGGGGAGCTGAGGAAAGTCTTGGAAAGGGGGAGGGAGGGGAAATGTACTGTAATTGACAATGTGAAAAGATAATGTACTATTTGAAAATTGTTCAATAAAAAATTATTTTAAAAAACCAGAAAACAGCTTTACCAGCTGCAGCCAGACACAATCTCATCTTGCCCCTTGCCTCTCTAAGACTATGGCAACTCAGTCAATCACTGACAGAGGCTTCATCACCACCACGAAAACCTTGTAGGGTACCATAGTACAAGTTTTACTTACCAATCTCAAATGCATTTGCTTCAGCTGGCAATTTCAGGACCACTTTCCTGCTACACTGCTGCACAGAACTAAGAGACAGACCCTTCTTTAAGCACATAGATCTCTGGATCTTAGAATTCTAAAAGCTAACAAAGCATCAAAGATTGTGGTCTTCTATCCATCAGAGCCTTGATCTATGAGGAAAAATTTGAATCTGTCACAGAGTCTGAACAATGGGAACCTTTTAGATTTCCTATGAATTCGTCCTAAGTTTTGTGTTTGTATGAAACTCTTTCTGGTTGATCATCACTGCAAAGTTCCAATCAACCAAGTAAGGCAATGATCTATGAAGTACAAAACCTGTTTGAAATGGTGTCTCTTTTGACATATCCCATTCACTAAGGGTGGCACACATTTTCTCTCTTAAATCCATGGTTCACACCACAAGTTCCAACTTACTTATGGTGAAAGGAATGTGAAAAGAAAGCGTTACTCATCCCAAGTATCTCTCCCACTTAAGATGTGCCATCAATCCTAATTTGCAACCAATCAGCCATGAGATTTCAAGAAGCTTTGTAAGTCTGAAGTGACACGTACTTTCAGTACTGTTAGAAGCTTTATTTTTTTCTTACCAAGGTTTAAACAGTGCATAGGCAAACAAAGTTAGATGGCAGATGAAATGCCACTCCAGCAGGGTGTTATGAATCTATCATTGCAGTCAGTTTCTGTCAGGAATATTGGGGGGGGGGGGAGAGAGAGAGAGACAGACACACACACACACACACACAGAGAAGGAAGGATCAGACAGATAAGATAGACAGATACAGCAAGCCCATTGGCCCTGTGGGAAGGTGCCTGATTGCAGCAGTTCCCACACTGCAAAGGTAGTGTTATGGAAGGATCATCAGAAGTCACAGCGGAAGATATGGGAATACATTTTAATGTATTTTTAATCTTTTGCTGGAAGCCGCCCAGAGTGGCTGGGGAAACCCAGCCAGATGGGCGGGGTACAAATAAATAAATATATTATTATTATTATTATTATTATTATTATTTTAGTAACATTGTGATAGATATACATTACCTTTTAAGCCAATTTCTTTATACACAGTGGGATGTAGCCAATGTTTGTCATACTCACAAGTAGACCTGTTAAAATTAATGGCCATGGCTTACTTAGGTCTATTAATTTCAATGGGTTTACTCTGAGTAAAACTTAGTTGGACACAACCCACTATTTTTACTTGGTTGTATTTTAAGTCGCAACATTATTTAACTGTAGCATTTGCTACCTTCCTCCTGCCCTTATGGCTTGGGCATGTTGGAAGGTGAACTAAACAAAAGGTAAATGAAATCTGGAGCCTTACATAAAGTGGACTTCAGACATTTCCTTGGCTTTCCAACTTCCTCTCTGTCTGATCAAATGGCAGGGGACTCCAGAATATCTCTATAGTTTCACTTGCCATTTTGCAGTGCTGTAATAGTCACCATGATTTTCATCAAGACAAAATATCAGCAGCATTCAGAATAAGTCATTTCCCTCCTAAACAGATGCCTGGAAGCATTACCATGATGTGCCTTATGTTACTTAGCAATCTTGCCATAATGTCTATGTTGAATAACTTTGTTGTTTAATTTCTTACTCTATTTCTTTTTCAATTTACACTTCATGCAGCTGAGGGGTTGAATCAATCCCAAGAAGGAGAAGGGCAGCATGTCTGGGTCAAGCATCTCCTTAAATTGTCAGTTTGGGGCTGCACAGATGATGATATTGTTAGCATGAAGGAAGATTGCGGATGCCCCTATCAGGTTCAAGCATTTTCATTTCCCCTATTTGCAATGACATAATTAGCAATTGATCTTGGACTTCTGGATGGGACATGTCTGTAATAAAAAGAGACAGCTGCTGAATTAAGCTGAAGATGAATAGAAGCAGTAGGTTGACCTGGAATGACAGCTTCACACCATCATCAAAATACATATACTGCTACATCATTGGCAGGAAAGTCTCCCACTTGCATAATCAAACTCATCTAATGCCTTCTCCTTCAACAAAGTTCCTTTGAAGTGGCTGTTTGATCTTGGAGAATCCAGACACAACTTCATGAAATGAGCACAAATCAGGTTGTGTGTGTGGGTTTTGTTTTTTTAAAAAATGCAGCTACTCTAGCTTTTCTCTGAAAATTATTGGTGATCATTATCTAGCTACACCCAACAGTACTGGTTGCTTTAAAATTGGGCCTGATGATTCACAGTAAATTCACACACCCATGTTTTCTGATGGTTAATTACTCATTTGCAGAACTGATGTGTGCAGTTCTTGGTTACTGCACCTAGAATTACAGAATGAAAAATATCCCCCATTGAATGCAACATTGTGAAGGCTGGAAAATTAGTTACACTACAAGGTAATCAGTCTTGTCCACGCCAAAGTTCTATGAGCTAAGAGACAGGTGGTCAACCAGCTGAGAAGCAAAAGAAGGGAGAAGGTCCTGTCAAAGCTTTTGCTGATGTTCAGACCAGCACTTCAAGAGGCTTTTGCCTACATCCCACCTGGCCAGGAATCAAGTATCCATGAAGTACATAATAGGAAGAAGTACGTAAGAAGTTGAAGATTCTGACTGTGCTTAACCTCTTGTGGGAAGTGTGAATGCAGCCAGGATTTGCTCATTGCTTCTTCTTTAATAGAGGCGTGTTATGTAGTTACCAGGGAGAGGGTCTTTTCTGAGTTGGCCCCTTCCCAAGAAGACATGCCTTGTGCTGGCACTACATTCTTTCCTATTTGCCCAGGTGTTTTACATATAAAGTGTAGTCAGTACTTTTGTGGACCTTCATTTTAGGTTCATATTTTGGCTTTTATTTTGCAAGTGTGTATGGGGAGGGGGAGAGATAATAATATAATTATAAAGTTGGAAGGGATCCCAAGGGCTCTGCAATACAGGAATCTCAACACACAGCACCATTAAAATTCCACTCTGGAGTTCTTCCTCGGCACACAGTTAAAAGCAAAATCTTTTCTCGAATTCAGTCTCTTACCACATCTGTTCAGCAGCAGTTCATTCTCCCCCCCCCACCCACACTGCATTCCTCCAACAGCAGTCCAGGAATAATATTAAATAAAGTCCATTCAACCTCGGTGGAGAGTGGAGGGCATAATAAAACCTAGTTAAATTTCTTGTTGAGCATAAATCAAAAGCTTCCCCACTCTTTTCCGAAGTAACAAACAGAATAACATAGCAACAGCTACACATGTCTCTTTCATTATGCACGGGAGGACAGGAAAAAAAGGAGACCATTTGAAAAGCATAAGAAAGCACAAAGCACCTTGTCCTCCCCCTTCCTTTCCCGGCTGTTGTGAGGATTCTCAAGCTTCAAAGAAAATATTCAGATACCTTCAAAGAGCCAGTCCCAGTCCTCTGGGCAGCTGACTGCTTTCAGCCCATTAGCATATGTTGGTCCAGGTGCACCTCTTGATTAATGCCAATTGTCCAAATTATGGAGGAACCAACCACAAATCATGCCGGAGATGGAGGCTCATCCATGGCAGGGGAACACTCCCAGGTCATACCCACTCTGCCTTTCAAGCTGGCAGACATGGGATTGCGCGGCACAGTGGGATGCAGTGAGCTCTCCAGACCCCATTTTGCCTCATAAATCCTGCCTTTCCCCTGCTTGAACCCCGTGGAGGGCAGTGAGGAGTGACCACCATTGACTTGTGACGTGACCAGAAACCAGCTTTTTTCCTCCACAGCTTGGTTTGTTTTCCATCTTCTCTTGCTTTCTGACTTCGTAGCTTGGTTGGCATGTGCACTGGGGTGGCCTAACAAACTAAACTTTTGAGTTACATCAGAACACCCAAGTGTAAGTGCTTTTTTAAAAGTAAGAACAACCAACACCATAATTCATAAGCAAACAGCAAGCCATAGCTTTACATCATAGCCTGCTGCCAGAAAACAAACCATGATTAGTCTTCTGGGTGGGACACTCAAAGAAGTAACTTTGGCTATGCATTATGTCTTAAAACGTGCCATTGTATTCATGTTATGTGAATTGTTTTCATACTTTTATACACATCTCTGGAATCTTTTGATGGAAAGAAAGAAAGAGGGGGAATAAAAAGTTCTTTGGTTGCAGCAACTTAAATTTGCTTAACCAGAGCATACAAAATAAGAGTTGGCATGAGGCCTTTCTTTTCCTTTCCTTTTTTTAGAGACGAAGTATAAGGAAATGAAACAAATTATTACCAATTGAAGTTAATAAAAAGTAAGACTTCACAAATTAATTGGATCTCATTCTTTGACAACATTTCAAGTTCAGCTTGAAACAGGCAGTCATTGACACAATGTACTTAATGCTCCAGCAAGGGACTTTTTTTTTTTACCAAGAACATCATGACATTCTGATTAAAAAAATGAATGCTACAAAAATAATCAAAAGCATACAAAAATTGATTTGAAATGACAAACTGACAGATGCAGAAGAAAACGGGGAAATCCACTGCTGATAGTGTCTGTTGATGATACAAGGCTGGCAAACAAAGACACACTCGATAACTGGCTGTCAGTAATGTTTGACAGAAGAAAAAACAAACAACATATGTTAAAACATTACAGCAGAGCACATATCTAAGCACTCTGGGAGAGTTTAGTCTGAAATTTCACACACACACACACACACACACACACACACACACACACACACCGAAAATAAGTACACAGAATAAAGCTAGAGCACAAAAATATGCAAGATAATTCTGCAACAAGGACAGTGCTAAGTGGCCCACAGGCAGGGCATTGACCTACAGCCCAGATGCCCAGAGAGGCCACAGACACTCCCTCCCCTTCAGGACCCCAACCAAAAGTGCTGGGTGGGCGAACAGCTGCTGCTGCTGCACAGGCTGAGCTCAGCAAATAAAAAGGAAGTGAGCCTGAATGCAGTGCAGTATTGCAGCTGCCTGATTATTTGCAGGTCGGGTGGGGACCTTCTCCCACATGGGCAGGCAGTGGCTGTTCTCTCTTGATGGAGGCAATGAAGGGGATGCTTTAAGGTCCCTTGAAGAGAATGTGACACAAAGCAGAAAAAAGTGAGCAAAAGAAAAAGGAAGGTGGGACTGAGAAAAAACAGGGCAACACCAGCAGATGAAAGGAAGTAGAAGTGGGATGGGAGAAAGGACAAAAATATTTGAGAGTGTAAAGAGGAAAAGGTAAGGCCAAGTGTGCCTTGAGGAGGAGTGTACCTTGAGGAGGAAAGGGCACGACAAGTTGATAACACAGTAAGCGTACGTAATTAAAAAGTAGGATTTGTTGCAAAAAAAACCATCAATTATTTCCAGACGGCTCTGCCTCCGGCCCCCATCATTCAGTTGACCCTTCTGGGTTATTCCTGTGTCAACAGAGGAGATTGAACCTTCAACCTTTACATTTCTTATTTTGCTTCCTGTCTAGCAGCCTTCCTATAAACTTACGCCTCGGATTTATTTGGTCAGCTGCAGCCGCTTCCTGTTCCCAAAAGCTGTCTCTGTGGCTTTCCGTGCCTGTTTGGGCTTCCAGGGAGCTTTGGCTGTGTTCCAGCCTGTTCTCTGTTCCTCCCTTATCCACCAGCTGTCCAAGGTCAGGGGGAGTCGGCGCTGGCAGCTGTAGGCTCTCCTGTGCCGGCGTGAAAGCCCAGCCTCCCTGTTCCTGACTGCATTCTGTAGCCGGCTGCAAGATTACACTTGGAGCTGGTATGTTCATGGCAACAAGGGGCCATTGGTGCCCAGGGCCCCCAGGAACCTGGATCAGACCCTGAGAGCCATAAGCAGACATTGGGAACAAGAAAGGTGCCGAAGCCAGTGGTATATGAAAAAACAAGCTACATGATCCATCAATGTTCCAAGGTTGTTTGAGCAAGAAAATGGTGGCACACCTGCAGCTCTCTAGTGCTTCCAAACTTTTATCAGTGACAACCAGGGAAAAGGAGAAGCAGATTCTCACCCCCAAATCAAAGTTGGCAAAAGAAAAGCGGAAAGGCAATTTGATCACAGTCTACAATCAACATAAGAAACACATTAGATATGAGAAAGCCATTTAATCTGTCAGACAGAGACATGCCATGGAATTAAGTCAGCAAAGCTCATGCTGGAAATACAGTGATTCTTTTTAACAGGGAAGGAAATGGACTTAGGAAACTGATAACCAGCATACGGGGAAACACTGTCACCTAAGTGTCTTGATCAAGATTTGATCTCTTTCTGTAAGGCTGTTTTTAAAACAGTCAACCTCGAGCCATATATAATATCTGAAGCAATTCTAGATGTCCCATATGAAGAAAGAGCAGAAGGAAAATGCAGGTGACACTCCCTCAGAGCATGAAGCCAACTTCAGCAGATAAGAGTGGCTGAGTACCAAGGGGGAAACCATTTTACCTTAGCCAGCCTGACACATATCAGTATTCATGGGCCTTTTGTAATGAAGTGAGAGACCCAGTCTAGGGGTCTGAAGAATGCAATGTATAGGAAGGAGTATTTTAGGCCAAATTCAGACCGTTCTACCCATCACAGTGACATCTCCCAAAATAACCCAAGGTCTCCATTCATCGCATCCTGTTTCCAAGATCAGTCAATCAATACAGCCCCAGGACAAAACACATCCCTGGAATAACAAGACAATGTGGACTACACAACCCCTGGGCAGTTCAGCTGGTCCTTTACCAGTCTGACAGTATCCACCAGCAGGTCTGAATCATACACAGAAAATCCAGTCACACAACCCTAGACAATGCAGCCACGGCAGTTCTCTCCACTTCCAGCTGCTTGAAAAAGCTAAAGTGGAGAATAAAGAAAGACATCCCCCTCTCACTAGCTTCTCTACAGCTGTGAGAACTGTGTGTGTACTGATCAAGCATTTTGTAGAAGGAAGTGTCACTCTTTTCTAAGGAAGCGAGATGGAGGAAGAGGATAAAAGAAACACCTGCCTCACCATTCAACTGCACTGCTTGCATTTCCATAAACAGCAAAGGAAGGGAGTCTTTTGAACATTGTTCTACTGAGTACACAGACCAAGCCTAACCATCCTTGTCCCCAACCTTACAGAAGAAATTAGGGACCACATAATAAGATTGGGTAGAAGTGAGTCATGCAAGATGGGGATTCAACACTGGTAGATTCACAGCAAGTCTTCCAGCCATGAATTTCAATGGTGGAGCTTGAGAGTTAGCCAGGAAAACCACTAGAAGTCTGTATCTATAGTAAGGTTACCAGATTTTTTTCAATGAATCCGGGGACACTTTTCAACTTCAGTTGAATTCAGTGGATTTTGTCAGGAGACTGACTTGTAAATCCAGGGACTGTCCCCAGGAAACAGGGGTGGCTGGTAACCTTAATCTATAGTCCTTAGATACTGAAATATGGGTATGCAATATTGTCCCCTATATTAGTATTGCTTAGCCACTGACACTAGGAATCTGGCTTTTTCCCAGCCAGCAGAGCTGCATTTTTCAGTCTTCTGCACTTCAACCTCCAGCTCAACTCACCAGCCACAGGGAACCTCATTTCAGCTGTACCGTGTTTCTCATATTATAAGACACGTCTTATATTTATTTTTTCCTCAAAAAAACACACTATGGCTTATTTTCAAGGGATGTCTTATTTTTTCCTCCTCCTCCTCCTGCCACGGCCGGCATTGCTGCTGCGCCTATCACTATGTCTTATTTTCGGGGTATGGCTTATATTCCTTGAATGCTTAAAAATCCTGCTATGGCTTATTTTATGGGTATGTCTTAAAATATGAGAAACAGGGTACATGGGCCACAAGTGGGGAGGCCAGGATTTCAGCCCACTAAGACATGCTTACCCCCTGGCATAGATGCAGCCTGGCAGATGCATCCACCCTTAAGGGCGTTGAAAGAGGTGAGAGAGTAGGCTGAGAGACATAGAGTGAGCGCACATGTGAAGGCCCTTCTCAACAAAATAAAATAAACAATAGAATACGAAAACAGCAGGAATAACTTCTGAGGAAAAGGTTAATACAAGTTGCAGCCCTAGTTAAGCTAATGACAAGTGTCTCCTCACTTTTTGGCGAGTGTGGGTGTAATGCCTGCCCAGTTAACATGTAATTCTATCAAACCCTTAATTCTTTGTTTTAAAATCTTGCTGACCTCGTATTTTAATCAGTACCGAAGCACTGGTCTCCCTATTACCCAGGATCCAATAATTGCTGATCCAAAGCCTTTTAGAATGATCTATAGCCAGCATCAAGTTTGTAAATGAGGCAGAGGGAGTAATATGGCTGTAGATTTCAAACGCCACCTTGATCTGCATTAGAAGAATTAAATGACTGTGTCATTAAAAATGCTTTGAGGTAAGCCTTTGATCGTAAACTTTACATCTTTTATGGTTATTTTAGATGACTGCCAATGCATTTCATTCAGCCATATTCTGCTGTCATTTCATTTCCCCTCTTGTTATGGGAGTTGTTCGCCATTAAGAGCTTTTCCTCCTTCTTTCTATAGCTGTTTTGTATGCCAGGCTGCAGCAACTCCAGCGACTGAGATTGCTATATTCTGATAGCCTGGAGGAATGGCTGAAGTGCAACCATTTCATCTAAGGAGGGGCTCAGAGGAGATACATAATAATCCAGGAAATATAAACCACACTGAATGAGCTTTGCCTAGGCACCGCACCAGACCATGACTGCAATTCCTCCTCTTCTATCTTTATCACAAGCTCATCTCTTCATTGCTATGAAAGGAGATGAGCCACTACTCATTTAACTCGAGGACAACTAATTCAACATCCTTAAAACATCCTGCAAACTCAAAAAGAGGAACATGTGGAAGGAAAGAATTGGGGAGTTCAAGAAGCTTTCTGTCATGAAGCATTCAGTAGACCAGCCTACAGATGGCTTGGACTACAATTCCCATAAGTCCCAGCCAGCACAGCTGTAAGATGCTCGGTCCAATATGAGCATTAGTCCAGAGCATCTGAAGAGCAGCATCTGCAATTAACTCAATGCTCTCTCACGCCAGAGCCTGCCCAATCTGTTAACCGATATCCTTGGCAGTACTTGATGCACAGGATACGATAGCCATGAAAATGTAAGCTGCTTGTAGTAGCATGATCTGCAGCTAGCTGCAGACTACAAACAATAGCCAGCAGCTTACAACCAACTTGGCACTGGGTCTAGCAGCCTGGCAAGATCTTGGAGGGATGACAAAGTCATCATCCGCTCAAAGTACTCAAAGAGCAGGCAGGTATTTCAGAAATAAGAAGTGCTGCAAACCAGAGACATTAATAAGGGTTGCTAATCTGCAAACATGTGTAACTGAGCCCCAACAGCATTCATTCATTCATAACAGTTTCAAGTGAGAGAAACTTAGAGCAAAGGAATAGAGAGACTGTTTAATCCCTTTCTCCCTCTATTTCTCCACTCCAACCCCTCACTCACCCATATTTCCCCTGAAAGTTCTAAAAGTGTCTTTGCTAGCACCCATACCTGCCGTGAACTGACAGGATAGCAGTGAGGAGGAAGAGGATCCCAGAGAGAGGTATAGCTGTGATTGGGACACACCAGGGCAAGCTGGGGGTGAAGAAGGAGAGGTTGGTGTATAAAGTACCACGGGGCGATGGAGGGTGGTGAAGGGATGGGGGTCAGTGCACAAGAACCAGAGCAGCAGGACCCATCACCAGATGGGCCCGTCTCCATGATCACAGTGGACTCTGAGGCGTAAGGAACAGCGGAAGGAAACAGAGGCAGGCAAGGGTCCACAGCCAAGCTCCCTAGCTGGCCAGGTGGGGCTTCTAAGCTCTGGGAGGAGGCATGTGATTCCTCAGCTGGAGTAGGCTCAGCACAGGTGAGTGTCACATGCTTCATCCTGCCAGGTGCTGCAATCAGCATGCAAGGTATGAAAGGGAAGCTGAGTTGAGCTGCTGTCTGCTCAACTTCCCACCACAGCTTGGATGTTTCAGGTCTAATACAGATTTCCCTCCCCTGGAGCTTTTCTTTATTGTAAAAAATGGTCCTGGGGCTCAGTTACACACCTGTGCCAATACTGATTCCAGCTGCAGGCACTATTGCAGCACTATGCATTGTGGGTGGCAGAGTCAATAGGCAATGGTGCTGGCCTGTGATGCAGATGAAGTAATGTACAAATCTGTGTATAACACAAAAGTGAAGAGACTACAAAGATTTTAGAGGATGGTCAAATAGTAGGATGGACTGGCCAGGCTGCAGGCTTTCCCACATTATTTCAGAGATTATCCATGACTTTATATCTTTTGACATTTCCTCAAAATGTTTGAAGCTCATCTTCACATACATACAGTAGCTTTTTCCTGACCCCTATCTTGTACTGCATCAAGCATAGTTTTATTGTTACTGCTGCTGCTTACTGTTATCGTTTCAGTAAGTTTCCCTCCTCTCCTCACATGGGACTACTTCTTTCATGGTTTTAAGACTGTTAACAGTAAGCTCAGCTGTTGAATTTTATGGATCTTGTGTAGGGGTCAGCAACCTTTTTCAGCCATTGGCTGGTCCACTGTCCCTCAGACCATGTGGTGGGCCAGACTATATTTTGAAAAAATAAAATACAGTAATGAACAAATTCCTCTGCCTCACAAATAACCCAGAGATGCATTTTAAATAAAAGCACACTACTCATGTAAAAACACCACGCTGGCCCCACAAATAACCCAGAGATGCATTTTAAATAAAATGACACATTCTACTCATGTAAAAACACGCTGATTCCTGGACAGTCCGCAGGCCGGATTGAGAAGGCGATTGGGCCGCATCCGGCCCACGGGCCTTAGGTTGCCTACCCCTGATCTTGTGAGTTGCTTTGGGGGATTCCAGTCAAAATGTGAGGTGGGAATATATAAATAAATGATTCAACAAATAGCAAACTTCTTGCAATTTCCTATTGCAGAGTTCAGGGCCTTTTCTTCAAAACAAGAAAAATAAATAAAAACTCTCCATGCGTTTCGTTTCTTCCCAACAGCCAGAGGAATTGAATTTACTTGTCAGACAGTGCTAGAAACTCATTAGCAAAGACTACAACACTGCATTTGCAGAAGAAAATACAATGATCTTACTGGCTTCTTTATGCAAACTCAAAGTGCTATTACTTCTTCCCAGCCTCACAAAGGCAGCCCAAAGGAACACAGCAGCTTTTCCAAATGGCAAAAGGAAAGCATCTTTGTTCAGAGAACAGCCTGGGAATAAACAAACCAGAATGTTGAAGAGAATGACTGTAGGGCAAAACCAAGACAACTTTCAACTATAAAAACTTCCAGCAGAAAGGGTAGAACAGAAGCACAAACAACAGCCTTAAGAAAGTCCTAAGATTCCTTGCTATACAGAATAAGTGCATCCAGTGGGCAGCAGAAGTTGTTAAGAGAATGAGAGCAGCTGAGCTGAAGTTACTTTCTAAGGGCAGCTGCAGTATTTTGGATATTTTATGCATGGTTTTATATTATAACCAGATTCAGCAGTTAGAGAGTAAGTTGAGCATTTATATAAATGATGATATTAATAATAATAATACCAACCATAATGCAGTGTACAGCAGGAGTTTCTATATCACTCAATAAATTTCCTTATGCATCTAGGCTAGGCTATGCATTTGCAGGAAGAGGGTCACACAGTCTTCAACAACACTGAAGTGCCTTTTTAACATGACAAGTAGATCATTTCTGTACAACCAGCACAAGTTTCTTGTTTTAATTCAGCCAGTTTCACACACAGATGCAGATTACAAAAAATGACAGCAACTTTATATGCCATAGCAGCCTAAAATTTGTGGGCAAAAATGTGATTACTAAGGCAATGGCACATAACTGAGACTAATATAACACCTGGCTTTAACTGCAAGTTTGGCATACAAGAGACACTACTTTGTATGTAGAGGGGCTTCCTAGGCGATCCCGGGAAAGAGCACTAAAAACACATTTGTTTCAGGATCTGCTCACTTTGAGTAGCCCCATGAGCAGGAGCCAAAACAAACAGAAAATATATATACCATGTGGGAGAATCAGGAAAGAAACTCTCAAGAAAAATAAAAGGATTTGAGGTGCTAGGTATCAGACACTGCACTTCCCTGAGCCAAATCCTACACCCTGAATGAAGCTGCCAACAGAGAACAAGCCATTGGGGGGGGGGAGAAGAGAAGCGTATTTGGGAACAGTTCTTGAGGAAAGGGCTACATTTGGGGCTGGGGATTGAGGCCTTGGCCATCCAACTGTCACCCCCTTCTCAAAGGGACCCTTCAAAAACCTTTATCACAGACCAGAGTCACACAACACTGTTCATAAGAACGCAAAATCCACAACCATGCATGATTTCAAGAACAGAGACAACATGGTTCCTTTAACAACTGCATACAGCTGATATTTACTGCAGCGAGGAAAGGCAAACACAAAACCCGTTATTGTCAACCACAGCTTGATGTATTAAAGACATGTGATTCGTGTGATTGAAAAACCTGCCTGAAGTGATTGTAATATTTGCATTCTTATCTAATTTTCTAGATAGCTCAAACATCTCTCTGTGTGCCTGAAGTGCAGCTCTCTGAAACTGGAAAACTTGCCTTCTATTTCATCAACAGAAACTAATGTAATGAAATCATCATATTACCCACTTTGCCTCTCTAAAGAAGGCAGTACATTCGTATTTTTGAACAGCCTGCCTGTAGCTACTACTAAACTTTATTATTATTTAGTATCAAGAGTAAACTAGTTTTGCTTCCAATATTCAGGCAATGGTGCTGTGTAATTTAGCCAAGATTAAATCAGGCAAGCATTAACATATTGTGTAACACCTCCCCTGCCCCTAGAATCATAAGTACCATAACCACATGTCACGTAGATCCCAGAAATGCAGCTCATCAGGAAGGAATTGAGTCTAGTCTCTCTACTTAACATGTTAGCTTTCCATGAGCAGAGAGGATTGCACGAGGGACAATTTAAACATGAAACGTCCCCTCCTGAAGTCTAAACAGGGATGGTGCTGGCAAGACTACAGTGGTACCTTGGTTTTTGAACGCCTCCATAGTCGAACGATTCGGAACTTAAACGCTGAAAACCCAGAAGTAAATGCCTCGGTTTTCAAATGCACCTCGGAAGTAAAACAGGAAAATGCGGCTTCTGTTTTGAAGGTTGCATTTTGAGGCTTCCGCTTTCGGTTTTTGGTTTTCGAACGTTTTGGAACTCGAACAGACTTCCGGAATGGATTACATTCGAAAACCGAGGTACCACTGTACTATTTTCCCCCTTGAATACTATTCCCTCCACCTGCCCCACAATACAGCCTTGAGAAAGAGGGAGGGAAAGAGGTTACGAGTTGAAAAGATCTTTGACTACCGAAAAATCAGTCAAGAAGTGAAGGGGAGGAAATAGTATTGGGAAAATTGAGGGAGTAGGAAGATAGGAAAGGGACATAGTATTGTAAATTGTATGTTGTGACGTATGATTTAAGATTTAAGAATTTTCTTTAGTTCTTTAATTTTTTCTTGATCTCTTTTGATCTCCTTGGTTAATTTTTAGCAAGTTTGCCGTTAGAAACAAGAAAACAAGAAGCCATTCTTTTTACTTTAGAAAAACCAGGAACAGTTGTTTGATTTCTATATCTTTAGACTCCCCTATACCTTAAATACCTAAATAAAGAATCATGTATAATTTGATCTCTTGGAATATAAATGGCCTGAACAAAAAATCGAAAAGAAATAAAATAGAGCATCTATTGAAAAAAGGACGCTGGGACATAATGTGCCTGCAGGAGACGCACATCTCCCGCAGGCACGAAAGGATCCTAAAAAATGAGAGATTGGGAAAGGAATTCATCTCAGCGGATGAGAAAAAAAAGAGGGGGGTGGTAACTTATGTAAACCCAAAATTTAAAGCGGAAAAGGCGTTTCAAGATAAAGAAGGAAGGGTGGTTGGAACAAGAATACATTTAAATAGTGGGAGAATATTGGTGGTCAACATATACGCACCAAATGGCTGCAAATCAGCATTTTTTGATAAAATTGGAAAATTAGTGGGAGAAAACTGGAATGGGGAAGAACTGATTTTGACAGGGGATTTAAATGGAATAATTAACAAGGAATTAGACAGAACTAATACGGGGAGGAAAAAAGGTGGGAAGTTACCTAAAAGTTTTTCAGATCTAATAGCAAATTATGATTTAATAGATATATGGAGAGAGAGAAACCCAACGGGAAAAAAATATACACATTACTCCCTGGCCAAAAAATCAGCAGCGAGATTGGATGCGATATGGTTGACCAGGAGTATTTGCCCAAAAATAAGAAAATGTGAAATAATGCCTAAACTGATAACTGACCATAACCCAGTGATGGTGGGGATAGAAGATGGGCAAAAGTGTACTAGGAGATGGAGACTAGATGAAGATCTGTTGAGGGATGAGGGATTTGTGGAAAGAACAAAACAATTATTGAAAGAATTCTTCGAATCTAATATAAAAGGAGAGACAAAACTAACAACAATATGGGACGCCAGTAAAGCTTTTATAAGGGGTCTATACATTCAGCAGAAAGGAAAGAAACAAAGAGAAAAGAAGGCCAGGATAGAAGAAATTAAAAAGAGAATAGAAGAAAAGGAAAGAGAACAAGTTAAAAACCCATTAAAAGAACAAGTGGCGAACCAAATAAAAACTCTACAGAAAGAATTGGAGAATGTAGTTAATCAGGAAATTGAAAATAGAATTAAATGGCTCAATCAAAGAAATTTTGAATGGGGTAATAGAACAGGCAAATTCCTCTCGTGGCAATTGAAGAAAAAACAAAATGAGAAAATTATAACATGTGTTAAAGATAAAGGGAGAAATTGGACAAAAAAGGAGGACATAAATAGATGCTTGATAAAATTCTATAAAAACTTATATGAGAGGGGGTCAGAGGATAAAGGGGAGATAAAGAAATATTTAGGAAACTATAAAGGGAAAGTTATAAATGAGGAAGAGAGAGAATTCCTAAATAAGAAAATCACAAAACAAGAAATTCAAACAGCAATCGTTAAATTGAAATCAGGGAAATCCCCCGGCACAGACGGGCTGGGAAGTCAGCATTATAAAACCTTTCAGTCAGAATTAATAGAGATATACTGGAGATTGATAAATGAAGCACTAACTGAAGGCAATATACCGCAATCCTGGCAGGAAGCATACATAACTTTAATACCAAAAGAGAAGAAAGAAGAAATACATGTGGCAAATTTTAGGCCTATATCATTATTAAACGTCGATTACAAGATCTATGCCAATATACTGGCTGAAAGACTGAAAAAGGTACTAAATAGAATAATTGATCAAAACCAGCAAGGGTTCCTGCCAGGAAGAAAAATTGCAAATAATATACGGATATTTCTAGATATGATAGAATTCCTGGATTGGAACCCGGGAAAGAAAGCGGCGTTTATTTTTCTCGATGCTGAAAAAGCTTTTGATCGCTTATCATGGGAGTTCATGAAAGGCGCTATGGAAAAGATGGGTATTAAGGGCAATTTCTTACAAAGTATAAAAGCCATTTATAAGAATCAGTCAGCAAATTTAATCGTGAATGGAAACATACTAGAAAAGTTCGATATTGGTAAGGGGTCAAGACAAGGCTGCCCACTCTCTCCTTTATTATTCATAATATCAATTGAATATCTGTTAAATGAGATCAAACAGGATGAGGAAGTAAAGGGCATTAAAGTTAGGCAGCACACAATAAAAATTAAGGCTTACGCGGATGACATTATAATTATGTTGGAGGACCCAAAAGAGTCAGTACCTAAACTAAAGCAAAACTTGGAGAATTATGGGAGAGTATCTGGATTTAAAGTCAACGAAAAAAAAAAAAAATTATGATTAAAAATATAAGAGGAAAAGAAATTAAGGAATTGGAAGAATTGGCAAAATGGCAAATCGTAAACAAATTAAAATACCTAGGCATAGAAGTAACACCAAACAATATTAATCTATTTGAAAATAACTATGTAAAACTATGGAAGGAAATAAAGGAAGATCTAGGTAGATGGGACAAACTACTTTTGTCCCTTTCGGGAAAGATAGCAGCGATTAAAATGGTGATTCTCCCCAAAATTATTTTCCTCTTCCAGATGATACCCATAATAGGAAAAACGGAAATATTTGATGAATGGAAAAGAATACTAAGTAAATTTATCTGGGCAAATAAAAAACCCAGGATACAGTTCAAATTATTGACAGAAGCTAGAGAAAGAGGAGGGTGGGGGGTCCCTGATTTAAAACTATATTACGCCGCAGCCGGATGGTGCTGGATAAAAGAATGGCTGACTTTAGAGAACCGAGAATTGCTAGAACTAGAGGGATTCAGACACACAAGAGGTTGGCATGCCTACCTCTTGCTGGAGGAAAAAGGAAATCAAAGAGAATTTAAAGATCATGTTATTAAGAAATCCCTGTACCAGATTTGGCTCAAATCTAAACAGCTATTGGAGCCATACAGCCCTTGGTGGGCGTCACCCACTGAAATGACAGCGATGAGCAGATACCCAATAAAAGAAAAATGGCCTACTTACCGAGAATTACTGATACAAGACAAGGACCAACTCATCTTAAAACCATATGAAGAAATTAAAACACATTGTGCCAGTTGGTTACATTATTGCCAGGTACAGAGCATTTTCAAGATACATAGGGAAATTGGGTTTTCCAAAGAAAAGTCTAAATTACAAGAAATTATTTTAGATAATGAGAAAAAAATACTTGGAAAAGTTTATAGATTTTTATTGGATTGGGAGTTAAAAGATGAGCTTACAAAAAATACTATGATAAAATGGGCATCGGATATTGGCAGGCCGATTATGACAAATCAATGGGAAAAATTGTGGAAATTCGACACTAAATTTACAGCTTGTACTTCAATTAAAGAGAATATCTTGAAAATGTTCTATAGGTGGCATATGACCCCAGATAAGATCGCAAAATATTATAAAACAGGGGAAGGGAAATGCTGGAAATGTCAGGATAAAATTGGGAGTTACTATCATTGCTGGTGGACATGTCCTAAAGTGGCGGAATTTTGGAATCAAGTATATGAAGCGCTAAAAAAGATTTTAAAATGTACATTTAAAAAGACCCCTGAAACCTTTCTCTTGAGCATGATTCCATTGGACTTACCAAAAGATAGAGTGAATATCCTGCTGTACGCCTGTGCAGCGGCAAGGGTATTGCTCGCTTCAAAATGGAAAGGGGCTAGCTTACCTACGATACAAGAATGGCGGGAGAAGCTAATTGAATATTTAAAATTGGCAAAATTAACGGCAATAATCAGACACGTTCCGAGACAAAGGATAATGAAAGAATGGAAGTACGTTCAAGAGTATTTAGAAAGAGAAAATATAAAGATTAATCTAGTGAAGTGCCTAGATTAGAATTTAAAAGGAGAGAAGAAATGAAATTAAATAAAAAGTGAAAATGGGCGGCGGAATAGACTAAGAGGTTCAGCAAGAAGAAGAGAGGAAACAAAGAAACGCGTGCTGTAAATAACAGGAAGTAATTTTTTATCTGTATTTTTTCTTTTTCACTTTATTTGTGATAATATTGTTTGTGTGTTGTTGTTTTTTCTGTTTTTTTTTCCGCGTTTTTTCTTTTTTCTTTTTTTTTTTAAATTAATTGTGTATGTATATAATTTGTATATTCTTATTATTTTTGGTTTTTTCGTTTTCCTTAGCTATATATGTGTTTTCCTTAGTTATGTAGGTGGTTTTTTTTTAAAAAAAAATTTGAATAAAGATTTATTTTTTTAAAAAAAATACAGCCTTGAGAAAATCCTACCAGTAAGTTGCAGCCACATTCTAGGTGTAGTAAATCTACATCCTTCTCTCACGGTATAAGGCTGGGCACATTAGGAGGCTGTGGGTCAAAAATCATGCTTTGCAAGCAAACCTTCACCAAAATCCAATATTAAATGGGGATAGATTGTCTTTAACAGAGACTTGAGACAACTAAAGAGTGCTGCACTACACCTCGATTTACAGAAAGCCGTGGCAACAAATCTAGGAGAGGAAAGTAATATATAATAGGGGGAGAAATAAAACAAAATACCAGAAAGAGAGTATCTGCTTCTGAATTACACCACTGAAAACTCAGAAGCAATTGGGCAATGGAATAAAAGCTTTAGTAACATGAAAGAATCTCAAAAATAAAGTCCAAGGCTGTCCAGAGAGCCCTATCACGTCTCTCAATGCCTTTCTCTCTCTCTCTGTGAATGGGGGAATAACTAATCATTGAACCTAAGAGGAAAATGGGGCAAACAGAACCATTCAGAATTTTTACCTCTCCAACCAAAGGTTTCAAATTTCTTTTCTGTGTGTTCTGCAACATCACAATAGAATTCATATGGGTAAAATGAGAGCAAGCAATTAAATTGCAACAGCAGTTACCATAGAATGAACACACTTCAGAACATCACGTAATCCATTTTTCCCCACTGCCTGAAAAAAAACCCTCTAAGGTCTAGACAACAACTTACTTTCTGAAATTTGTACACAGACATAATTAACATCAGGAGGAGGAGGAGGAGGAGGTCCCCATCTATTACTATTCTGCTTATTCTTTGCTCAAAAGTGGCAAGGTGCGGGAAGGATTCAGGGGTCACAACCCTTTCGGGAAGAGAATTCTAGAGAAGCGGTATGGTATCAAGTTTATTGCTTATAGCCAAAGGCTGCTGCAATGTATACAATGTCATTCAGTAAAATATATACAAATTTGGTACAAAACTTAGAACAGTGATGCAAGAGAAGCATGCAAAGAGCTGACCATGATCCTTCCAAAGAATGAGGAGGGCAGACTTCTGTACCCAGCAACCTCAGAGCTTATCCCACGGTTGCTTCAGCTCAGCCTCTTCTTCAAACACCCCCCCCCCCCAAATCCCACCAGGATTGCACCAGCACCCTTAAGAGGCCTTTTGAAATCCATGTGGCCGATGCACCAAAATGGGCCAAAAGGTTTTTCTCTTCAGCAAATGAACCCTCACTTGTCTGGCTGCAGATTCTTGCCTCACCTTAGATTACTCCTTGCAGCTAAGGTTGGATTGTCTTCTGCCTGAGGCTCTGAGTGACTGAGAGTGGTAGCGGGAGAGGGGAAAGGGGACTGCAGACAAATATAAAAATAACTTTAACATGTAGCTGAATCATGCAACACCACTGATTCTATTCTACCGATCTCCAAGATCTAGAATCTGCAGGGATCCACCTGAGCACTGTGAAGGGGGGAACTTTCAATGGCAACATGCAAACAGCCTGGGAGGTAGCTAGGCAACCTTGCATCAGGTAGTGATATCTGGACACATTACTGACAGCCCCAGAAGCAGCATCTGAGACGCCAGAAGAATGCTGCACTGAAAGTGGAGTATCTTCTAAAGATCCAGGTAACCCAGAAGCACTTTTAGGCCAGAACCGAGGCTGCTGTTAGAACAGGGAGGGACAAGTAGTAGTGAAGTCCAATCCATAAAGGTGATCCTCAGAGAATTATTGAGTTGGAAGCATCCTTGAAGGCCATGCAGTCCAACCACCTGCTTGGTGTAGTACAGGGGTCCTCCAACTATGGTCCGCGGGTCAGATCCGGCCCAACACGGTTTTGAATCCAGCCCGCCTGGCAGGTGCAAGCAGCAAAGTGGCGGTGAAGCGTTCTGACTGAATGCAACAAAAGCATTCGGCAACAACTAATCGGCCTAATCATACTCTCTGCGGCCGCATTTCATGTTGGGGCACCTTGGTGTCTTTCCCTCCCTCCTCCTGCATTTCGAGCATTCCGCTGAACTTTGCTCTTGACCCCTCTGCCTTCCCGTAGTTGCCTGCTCCCCACTAAGGCAGAGGCGCCAGCCGGCCTATGGTACCGTGGACCCTTTGGCTCTGGACTCTCCATTTCACCCACCTTGTCACAGCCGCACCGCTTAGTCCTCGGAGCCCCCTCGGCCTGTGGACGCCTCCTGAGGAGAGGAGGGGCCACGTGGCGCCTGGGTTGCCATGGCAGCTCAAGAGTGCTTGCCTCCCCGCATAGGCTGGAGAATGGGCAGCCTCTCCCGACAAGCATCTAGCTCTTGCAACAGACCGGTGAGCAGCAGCAGCAGGAGGAGGAGGAGGAGGAGGAGGAGGAGGAGGAGGAGGAGGAGGAGGAGGAGGAGGAAGAGGAGAAAGAGGCACGGGGACCTGCCTTATACCGAGCCAGACCATTGCTCAGTATTGCCTACCCTGGCTGGCAGCAGCACTCCAGGGTTTCATGCAGGGGGCTCTCCCAACGCCACCTGGGGATGCCAGGGGTTGAATTTGGGACTGCCACTGTCATTGTTATTATAATTATTATTATTAATTATTATTAACTGAATTTATATACCACCCTATACTCGGAGGTCTCAGGGCGGTTGACAGAACAAAATTTATATCTAAAACCTCTATCTATCTATCTATCTATCTATCTAATCAAAATAAAAACAACAACCCAGTAACATCTCCCCCCCCAAAAAAGAACCACATTTAAAAAGGGCATAGAATGTCAATCAAATCAGGCTAAAATGGAATATTTTTGCCTGGCACCTAAAGGTGTATAATGAAGGTGCCCTTCCCCCAAAAAAACAATAGTCCGGCCCCCAACAGTGTCTGAGGGACAGTGAACTGGCCCCATTTACAAAGTTTGAGGACCCCTGGTGTAGAAAATGCAGATATCAAGAGCATCCCCAGCCAAGGAGAGTTTATCTTCTCTCCCAGAAAACAGACCCCCCCCCCCGGTCAATCTACTCCTGTGATAGGGATTCATCATATATCATTTGGTTGAAGTAGGAGGCTTTAAATTTGTGTGCATTTTGGCAACATCATGTGAAATGTTGTTGTTGTTTAGTCGTTTAGTCGTGTCCGACTCTTCGTGACCCCATGGACCATAGCACGCCAGGCACTCCTGTCTTCCACTGCCTCCCGCAGTTTGGTCAAACTCATGTTGGTAGCTTCGAGAACACTGTCCAACCATCTTGTCCTCTGACGTCCCCTTCTCCTAGTGCCCTCAATCTTTCCCAACATCAGGGTCTTTTCCAAGGATTCTTCTCTTCTCATGAGGTGGCCAAAGTATTGGAGCCTCAGCTTCACGATCTGTCCTTCCAGGGAGCACTCAGGGCTGATTTCCCTAAGAATGGATAGGTTTGATCTTCTTGCAGTCCATGGGACTCTCAAGAGTCTCCTCCAGCACCATAATTCAAAAGCATCAATTCTTCGGCGATCAGCCTTCTTTATGGTCCAGCTCTCACTTCCATACATCACTACTGGGAAAACCATAGCTTTAACTATACGGACCTTTGTTGGCAAGGTGATGTCTCTGCTTTTTAAGATGCTGTCTAGGTTTGTCATTGCTTTTCTCCCAAGAAGCAGGCGTCTTTTAATTTCGTGACTGCTGTCACCATCTGCAGTGATCAAGGAGCCCAAGAAGGTAAAATCTCTCACTGCCTCCATTTCTTCCCCTTCTATTTGCCAGGAGGTGATGGGACCAGTGGCCATGATCTTGGTTTTTTTGATGTTGAGCTTCAGACCATAATTTGCGCTCTCCTCTTTCACCCTCATTAAAAGGTTATTTAATTCCTCCTCGCTTTCTGCCATCAAGGTTGTGTCATCTGCATATCTGAGGTTGTTGATATTTCTTCCGGCAATCTTAATTCCGGCTTGGGATTCATCTAGTCCAGCCTTTCGCATGATGAATTCTGCATATAAGTTAAATAAGCAGGGAGACAATATACAACCTTGTCGTACTCCTTTCCCAATTTTGAACCAATCAGTTGTTCCGTATCCAGTTCTAACTGTAGCTTCTTCTCCCACATAGAGATTTCTCAGGAGACAGATGAGGTGATCAGGCACTCCCATTTCTTTAAGAACTTGCCATAGTTTGCTGTGGTCGACACAGTCAAAGGCTTTTGCATAGTCAATGAAGCAGAAGTAGACGTTTTTCTGGAACTCTCTAGCTTTCTCCATAATCCAGCGCATGTTTGCTATTTGGTCTCTGGTTCCTCTGCCCTTTCGAAATCCAGCTTGCACTTCTGGGAGTTCTCGGTCCACATACTGCCTAAGCCTGCCTTGTAGAATTTTAAGCATAACCTTGCTAGCGTGTGAAATGAGCGCAATTGTGCGGTAGTTGGAGCATTCTTTGGCATTGCCCTTCTTTGGAATTGGGATGTAGACTGATCTTCTCCAATCCTCTGGCCATTGCTGAGTTTTCCAAACTTGTTGGCATATTGGGTGTAGCACCTTAACGGCATCATCTTTTAAAATTTTAAATAGTTCAGCTGGAATATCATCACTTCCACTGGCCTTGTTATTAGCAGTGCTTTCTAAGGCATACGGTGAATATTAACCAGCATTGAAGAGAGCTACAGAAAGATGCTAAAGCAGCTTCCCTCATGAGCCGTGAATCTGGGAACTTTGTAGATTTAATATAAGACATATTCACTCCTTCTTAAGTCAGTGCGTGTTGTTAAGACATGTGCTCTACAAATATAAAACTCCATGCCCAAGAGAACAAGAGTGGTGTGGTAGTTAGTGGCAGAAGAGTGCCAGGCAACACTTGGGCTCAAATCTCTGCTCAGTCATGACGCTCACTGGCTGACCTTGTGATAGTCACTACTTCTCAGCACAGCCCACCTCACAGGAATGCTGTGAGTATAAACAGGGCAAGTGTTATTTAACATGGAGAAAAATGATTTAATGCATAGGAACCAAGGTGTTCCATATTAGAGATTTTACAGATAAACTTTCCTATGTGGTTAGGCTGAGGTATATTGACTGGCCCAAGCACATCTGGAAAGAAAGGAGGAATTTGAACCTGGGTCTCCCCATTCTAGAACAAACACCACACTGGCAAACAAATGTTACTACTCCACAGGAAATTTCACTAGTTTGTCTGCTCACAAATATTTAAGTTTTCCTTTCGTGGCACACCAACAGTTTTCTTTTGTTTTCTTTTTAAGAAGTGGTACAAGAAAACACATCTCCCTTCCAATTCGCAAAGACTTCCTTGCTTGGTTGCCTTAATTGGAACAGGAAAACAGGTGAGTGGCTATTTACAAGTCCGATTATTCTATTGTACGTGTTTGGGGAGAGGGGAGGGGGGAACACAACCAGTTTTGTTTACTTTTAAAACATTTATATTCCGACTTTCAAAAGTAGTACTGAAATTATCATACACACACGCACACAGGCTTGTTCCCATGTGCATATTTCCTTCTTTAATGACAATCATACCGAGTCCCCTGCTGTGTATTTTCAGCTCCTGATAATTTGTAATTAATCCTAATCAACCTACGTGGTTCTTCAAGCAGAGGTGTTTCCGCCCCAACAGTCTGCTGACTCACACTGTACAAAATTCACATACGAATTCTTAAACTGCCAGGTTAGCATGCAGCTTGCCTTCATTCCTAAGTGACTGAAGTTCTGGTAACAGGCTGGTCAGTGCTGTGGAGTCCAAGCTGTGAAAAAGAAGTCTGTGAAAAGGGGCAAGGAGGGGGAGACTGAAGGGGATTGAAGGGAGTCCTAAATGGCTTAACAGAAGGGCACCTTGACAAGATGGCTTCTCACCTTGTTTTTCTGGCAGTGTAAATGGATGCATGTGCTTGTCAATCCTGCTTACTGTCTAACAGTGAATCTGTCAAGTAATTTCACATTTGCACCAGGTCCTAACCTCTAAATAAGTTATCAAAGACTGGATTAAGGGAGAAGCTGTGTAGAGAGAGGGAAATTCGGGTTGTATGCAGAAGGCTCTGTTATGGATTCCCCTAAAGAGTATCTGCACCTACACCAGGCTTTACTAACCTGGCACCAGTTGGAGTTGCAGTCCAACACCTCTGGGGGGCAGCAGGTTGGCAAAGATGCCTAGATTCACTCCATCACCCCTCCAATACCAGGAAATGAGCTGGGTGCTTCGTTGTGGAGAGCTACTCAGGACCAGTACAGACCAGAGGTCTTCAGGGCTATGTAGGTGGGTTTAAGGGTGGGTGACAGGAGGAAGCCTACCAGCTAGAGAAATGTCTTACCAGCTTTGGTCCTCTTCTGGGAAAGTATAGCTTCACTTAACTATCCACGTTTACTAATACACCCTTCTGCTAATACTTCTCAAGCAGAAATAAAACCATCACTGCAAGGCATCTGGAAATGCTGATAAACATCACACTGCTGCTTCCCTTGCTTGAAGCCTTATGAGCCTTAAAGATTAAGAGATGTTGTTGTCCCCGCCCCCCTCTGAGCGGCAACCAGAATTTTCCCTCCACCAACCAGCTGTGAACAAATTAGAAGTGGCCCTAACTAGTGGAAGCTCCCTCTCTAAGCATATGGATCCAATTAAGTCACAGCACAGCTGATTTTAAATAAATCTTCCTTGAAGCAGCCACAGAACTTGAAGAATATATATATATATATATATATATATATATATATATATATATATATATATATATTCCCCTACAACTCTGAAGAAGGAAAGGCAGGAGAATTGTATTTGCATAAGGAACACTTCACCAGCCACCCCACTGCCTGTAAACACAGGACTCCTTGCAGAAATAAATGCTAATTGAGAACTCTTCAGAAGTCTTTCCTCCCACTTCACCAAGCAGCACTGATTTGATCAATCCTCTATTTCCTGGCTTCAAGTTGCTAGCTCTTTCAAGGACCTGGAAGGGAGGGGGTTGTTGCAGAAGAAGAGGCCTCTGCCTTGAAAGTGATTTAAAACTAAGCCACTTTTTGGAATAACTGGTGCCCGCCCAAAGAGCCAATTGCAAAGCAGTCACCACAGGCTATCCTCTATCTGGCACTGAAGCCGGGAGACAAAGGAACAATTTTAAATAATACTAGGACCTATTTCTGTCCATCATTCTAGCCACACATACCCAGTCTTATTCCCTCAAAACTATCAAAGATTTAGGGTGCACAGGGGCACCATCACCTGGCAATTCTTGACTCTTCCCGTCTTCCTGTAACCTGAGGTTTTTATTAGCAGTAAAGATCTGAACAGTGAGTAATATCCATGCTACAGACTTTTATAGGAGTGAAGGAAAATCAATGCCGCCTGCAGCTAGGTGTCAAGAGCCAAGGGGGTTAGCAGGAGAGAAAGGCTGTGGAGGTGGATGGCGCCTCCAGCCATAATTCAACCTGTCCCCACACAAGGCAAGAGTATGAACAAATGTCAGGTGTTATACAGTCTGCTGCACACAGTCATCAATATCTCAATTTCATCACTTGCTAATACCAAGTTTTGAGTAAAGTAGGAAGAAAATAAAAGTGTTTGCAATGTAATGCTGGTTGTTGCAATGCCAGTACTGGATTTCCAAGTATCAATCAAGGGTCTTTAACCTAGAGATGTTGTTTGCAGTTGATGCAGCCTTGACAACACACTCAAAGGAAGCTCTACAGCAGGGGTCAGCAACTGTTTTGTGTTTTTGCCTGCAGGGAGTTTGGCTTCACCATCACCCTGACAAAGATCAACATCCTGGATCAGGACGTCGCCAGTACTCCATGGATCAGCATTGGTGACTACACACCTGAGGTGGTAAGCGACTTTGTCTACCTGGGTTCCACCATAACCAGCAACCTCTCCATCAATGCTGAGCTGAACGAGTGTATTTGCATGGCAGCTACAGCAATGGCTAGCTTTTCCAAAAGGGTGTGGGAGAATATGGTGTGAATGTCCAATACCAAGATGGAGGTCTGCCAGGCTTGTGTATTGAGCATGCTGCTTTATGGAAGTGAGTCGTGGGCAACTTAGAACCACCAGAAGCGATGTCTGGAGAATTTTGGCATCACATGGCAGGAGAGAACCTCAAAGAGGTGCTCTCCCAAGCCCACATTCCCTGCATGTGCACACTCCTGTCTAAACAGCGTCTCCACTGGCTTGGCAATGTCCACCGACTGGAAAATGGCAGTATCCCCAAGGATGTGTTCTATGGGGAGCTGGCTTCAGGCACTAGGCCCGATGGCAGACAAAGATGTCTCCAAACATGGCATATGCCTGAATCACATGTACAACAGAAACAACCTGCTGCATATACTGCCTTCTTTTAATTTTCAGCAGGCAATTCCATAACTATTCTCCTTTTACTATGTACAGTGGTACCTCGGTTTAAGTACACAGTTGGTTCCAGAAGTCTGTACCTAACCTGAAGCGTACTTAACCTGAAGCGAACTTTCCCATTGAAAGTAATGGAAAGTGGATTAATCCGTTCCAGACGGGTCCGTGGAGTACTTAAACTGAAAGTACTCAAACCGAAGCGTACTTAAACCAAGGTATGACTGTATTGTACTCATTACACAAAGAGACAGAAACACACACAAACACAAACATCCAACCTAACTTGTCCCAAATTGTGCATCTATATAATTTACATGAACCTAATACATTTCTGTAATCCATGCGATTTATTTTCATAAGAGAATATCTGTATTGCAGAACCACAGATATGTCTAGACTTGTAGGACTTTCACACACAACAAATAAAAGTGAGTTGTTGGTTTTTTTAAAAAAAGTAAAACAGCACAGCAGCATTCAAATAACTCATGCTGAACCCTTGTGGGCTTGTAATTTCATGGCAAACACACACTAGTTAACAAGCTGTAGGTCAAGTCAAAACACGTGGGAAGAGGCAGCCCACTATATTTTAGTGCCTGAGGGAGATAATCCAAACAGTAAAAATATAGCAAAATAATTGACAATCTGCTGCCTTTTAATATTTCAAAATCTGCTACCTACAGCCAAGATTGTACATTTCTTTCTTTCTTTCTTTCTTTCTTTCTTTCTTTCTTTCTTTCTTTCTTTCTTTCTTTCTTTTTTGGTCACAAGTAGTGGCCAATGAGAATATGCAACACCCCACAAGCTCCATCCATTTGCCATAACTGCAGCATCCAACTCCAGGGATTAATGCAATGTTTTCCACCGCACATATTCCAAAGCAGTGCAGTTCCACTCTCTGGTGTCTGGGATATTTTTAGAATTGCAAGTCCCTCCACTGATTCCCAGCTGTGTGTGGTGTGATGTCACAGGTGAGACAAGAATTAAATAGATATTTAGTACGTGGAAAGGCGATGAGATATGCTTCTGTGATAAAGCCTGCTGGTGCCTATGGGGAATTCAGGCTTTATTTCATTTGGAAGTGAACTTGGATCTTCAATTAGGTTCCTCTGGAGCAAATGAGACAGCAAGCCCTCAAGGCACAAGCTGTTTCTTCTTTCCATTCTGTATCTGTACAGCCAATCCTGTGCTGTTACGAATCATCCTCATTATCACCATCATCTCCTCTTACTCTCTGTATCACCTTTGCTGGACAAACCCCTCTCTACAGCATTAGTGTGTTTATGCGATAGAAGACTGTAACCACACAGTAAAAAGATAACTAGAAAATTTCTGATTTAATTAGTTGTACTAAATAAATAAATAAAACACCATATTACGGAATGAATTTGAAGCAGTGCTAATTTACTGCTTCACCTAACAGCCAAATGAATTTACCAGGCTTATTTATAGGTGGCCCCACAAATTCAGGCTTATGGGTGGATCCAGGGCATGGTAAACACTTTGTTGCATGATGTGATAGTCCCTGCTGCCCCAAAGAGGAAGTGGTGAGGCTATACCTGAAGAAAACTCACCTAGAACCACACATTGATGCCAACTACTGCCTGGTCACCAATGCACATTTTCTGGGCAGGGTGACTAAGACGGTGTTGGTCACCTGCTGCAGATGGTCTTGGGTGAAGCCAATTATCTTGACCCATTACAGTCAGGGTTCAGGCCCACTTGGAGGACAGAATTGGCCTCGGTCACCCTGATCACTTTCTTAGGGGGAGGGAGAATGACAGGGGGGATGGGAGCTTACTGATTCTCCTAGAGCTCTCAATGGCTCTGGATACCATTACCCACAATAACCTTCTGATTAAACCTTGTAGGTTGGGGAACTATGTTACAGTGGTTTTAGTCCAACTTTATAGGGTCAATTCCAAAGAGTCTGATGGGTGACTGTGCCTTAGCTTCCTTGCAGTTGATCTGTGGGGTGCAATAGTCTGATTTTGTCCTCAATGCTGTTTATATTTCTATGAAGACGTTGGTGTATGGTCAGTAGAAGATCTGGGGAACAGTATCACCTGGATGCTGATCATACCAGCTCTTATCATGGGCCTTCAGCTCCATCAAGATCTGGTATGCTTTGGCAGCCCCGGACTGCCAAGAAGAGGAAGGAGGAGGAAGAAATGGATGGAAGGTGGGCATCCAGGGATGGAGGAGAAAGTTCTTTCTCTTGAGACTCTCAATGCCAGAGCAGAAGCAGATCTGCTGGCTCTCCTGCAGAACAGAGCGCCTTCTCAGGATGAGGGGGTTTTGACAAGTGAGGGGGTGGGGTGAACTAGAGGAGGTGGCAGCAGAGTTGGAGGCTAAGTTGCAGGGCTACCTTCATACGTGGTATCAGTTGCACCTGCCCAGAAGGCATGCACATCTGCAGCAAAACCATAGTGGGATTACTAAGAGCAACCCCAAATGCTTAATAGTACCATTTGGTACCACCTGCTGCTGCTGCCCAGGACTAATCTGCTGGGAGCCTGAAGGGTCCTGCCCTTCTTCTCTCCACCTGGCTTGGAGCGGGGCCTGACAGGCTCCATAAAGGACTACTGCTGCTGCTGGGCAGAGAGGGCTCTGTTTTTGTTTTTAAATTGCTTTTTAAAAATCTATGCCATTTTAAATTGTGGTTGATATTAATGCTGTATTCTTAGTTTTAGATTTTATGATTCATGCGGAAATTGTTGTGTTTTATTTATTGCTTATGACTTTTGTTATGTTGGTAATTATGTAAATCTTGTCATTTTGCAAGCCGCCTTGAGCATTGTTTTAACTATGAAAAGGCAGCATACAAATAAAATGATGGTGATGATGATGATGACCATCCTAGGCAGCCTGCTTCAGTCACAACTGGACCTGCAATCTGCAATAATCTACTAAACATTAAAAGCCTCCCTGAACAGGGCTGCCTTCAGATGTCTCCTAAAAGTCTGGTAGTTGTTTTCCTTTTTGACATCTGTTGGGAGGGCGTTCCACAGGGTAGGCGCCACCACCGAGAATAACGCGAGATGAACACCGCAACCCCAGAGTCGGTCACAACTGGACCTAAAGGTCAGGGGTCCCTTTACCCTTTATCTTTATGAGCTACCTGAGCACTTTCATAGGATAGTGTCAGCCCTTCTTAAGCTAAAGAACACTTGAAATCTTCTTTGGCAATCCTTTTCAATGCTTTAGTCCCGTTTCCAGTGTGGCTTGATCAGGGAAGAACATCTTCCTTTTATTGGAAGAGTGTAAAAGGATGGGAAAATTAGCAAAATGGGAGCAGAAAGATTTCAATCATTCCTGCTGGAGACAGACCTGGGACGCTAATTGCTTGCAGGATATTAAGGACTGATCTAAAGGCACAGACTGTGAAAAGAGAAGGCCTTGCCAAACTTCCCAAACGCAAACAGAGAATAGCTGAGGACTAGACTATGCTGCCCCAGAGCTGTGAACTGACAGCTATCTGCAGACAAGGAAATCACATGAAATATGAGACAAATGAGCTTGTAACCTGCTGGAGAACCAAAGCTGTTATAAGCACTCCTTGGAGACTAGGGCATCCAAACAACAAACCCAACATTTTCATCAACTTTTGACGACAGCAACCCAATTAAAGGAGAGCTGGATGACAGGCTTCACACCAAACATGGCTTGGCGAAGGCGTTCAGTACCTCTCATCTCCCTGTTTTATCAAACCCATCACTCCCTGCTCTCCCCACTGCCACCGCCCCTGCACATCCCAATCTTCAAGACTGATAATAAAAGAGAGAACTGATTCCCCTCTAATAGGTGTCAAGATAAAATCAATGGTCTGCCTGAAATCTGAGTAACAGAATTTTGTGTGTGTGTGTGTGGTTGTTTAAGAGAAGAAAAACAAAAACATCACAACCACAAAACAATGTACACGGCAATGGGGGTAGTGGAAGGGATGGAAATTTGAACAGAACACCACAACAAATTTGTGGTTGCTGCATCTAAGAGAAGGAAGAAAGGCAAAGACAACAACCCCATCTTCACTTTAAGAAGAAAAAACCTCAGAGTCTCATGAGTTGCCCTCAAACAAGAAACACCTTAGAAGTTGCTATTAACAGGAAAGGGTGGGGGGGTAGTAGGGAAGCAAAACACACATTATCTTTTATTGCTACAACAATTTCTGCTCTCTATTCTTCACAAAGAGCAAGTATTTTTTTAGAAAAAAAACCAGATTTCAAAATGAACTGCTGGTTATTGTTTATCTATGTTCTGAGAAGAATTATTCCACCACCACCACCACCACACAGGTCACTGTTTTAGAAGGGAGAAAGTAAGTGGCGCCTTCATAAAATGAGATAGTTGGGGTGGATGTAAGGATTCCAAAGCAAGAGTGTGCAAAAAGGCTCCCCCACCCCATCCCACCGCTTGCAAAGTATTTGTGTCACAATACTACAAGGTCATCTGCATCAAATTTGTGTCTACCTCTCTGCTGACTTTCACTTAAAAATCCTTGTCAGTTTCAAGAAGGAAAGAAGAGATGAAAGATCCATGCATTAGGATATGTGTTGGTGTCACTTCAAATACAAGCAAAACAATCATCTTTATTTTGCTATCAACCCACATGTGGCAGCATCTGAGTTCTTCCCAAATAAGCCTGGCCAGTGAACAGAATATAGTTATAGAAGGAAATCTTGGAAGCTGTCCTCAGTGACATAGAAGAAGCCAAGAGACGCATCAGGCTTGCACAAAACACAGGTTTGCACATTAGTAACGGGATCAATATCAGCAGTAGAAGTCCATTCGCTCCAGTGGACAGAGAGTTGCACTTGGACCTGGGAGACACCAGGGTTCAAGCTCCAGCTCAGCCATGGACTCACTAGGTGGCCGTGAGCGAGTCACTTGTCTTCTTAGACTCAGTTCCCCACCTGCAAAATGGGAACAACAGTGACCTACCTCATGGGCCTACTGAGGACAGGAACGAGTTTGGGGTGGGGAACCACTTTACACAAGGAACTGCTCCCTCCTTCTTCTCTGGGGTGACAGCCACAGAACCAGATTCTGGACATAATCCTATGCAGTCTTAAATTACACCATAACACAGGCATCCCCAAACTGCGGCCCTCCAGATGTTTTGGCCTACAACTCCCATGATTCCTAGCTAAGAGGACCAGTGATCAGGGATGATGGGAATTGTAGTCCAAAACATCTGGAGGGCTGAAGTTTGGGGATGCCTGCCATAACACTTTCATGAACGAGATGGAGGGGACAGCAACACATGGTCGAGTTTGGACCCGACAGTTACAGAAAGCAAATTTTGCTGCTCAAAATCCATTAACTCTATAAGAGGTTATAGCTGGGTATTTCCATCATTGATGGTGCATCCATATTTAGGACACTTGTTCAACTCTAGTTGAGCCTCATAATAAACATGTATGTACATTCATAAGTATGTATGTATGTATGTATGTATGTATGTATGTATGTATGTATGTATGTATGTATGTAGTACAGGAAAGCACAAAGGGGATTATCAACAGCAGGACCTCACTCCTTTTGAATAGATTTTTCCCCCAGCTGGAAAACAATGCAGGAATGTGAAAGAGATTTATAAAACCATAACTGACATGGAGAGAGTATGCAGAAAGAAATGTAGTCACTCTTTCAGAGCAGAAAAATTTGGAAATAGCCATATAACTGCAGCAGATCAGAGACAATGGAAAAAGTGGTACTTCTTACAAGCTATAGAACTCACTCCTCCAGGTGGCTACAATGGCCAACAAGCCATGTCAAAAAAGACTGGATACATCCATGGAGATCTGTTAGTAGAGACAAGAAATAATAGCCAGAATAGATGCTCCATATCTGAGGGCACCTCAAACTCTCAATGTGAAGCTGTGGATGTATGGAAAAATAGGGCTTTGCTTATGCCTGCATTCAAGGAATTAATTGTAATATTAAACTCTACATCTGATTACTGTATTAGTCTGCACTCAGATTCTTATTTCTAAGCATTCCAGGCCTCTGAACAAAACATTATCCAGTTATCCAGATACAGTAATAGAAAATACTCTAGGGTCTTTCCTGGGAGTGTGCAAAATATTATGAGGAATACCCTAGTATGAAATCATTATGAGAAGCTGAGAGTGCAGGATGGGTTCAGCTTCTGAAACATTGTTCCCGGCTGAGGAAGGGCAGAAATACCAGATACCACCCCCAGCCACCATTCCAAGGGATGTAAGCCAGACCATGACAATTTTCCTAACGCTATTACCTGAAGAGTAATCTGTTCCATCTTCATCTCCAGGTTTCTGTTCTCCTCTTTCAACTGGCTTCGTTCAGTCTCCAGTTCTTCAATCTTTAATCTAAGGGGGGAAAGAGACAAATTGGAACCTTTGATTTTCATACCTGTGCCACAAATAAGCCTCATAATAACTGAGGGAAATGCTGAACACTGCAGTAAACATCACATATAGCCAAGGAAAAATTTCAGCCTCCGGCCATCTCCTATTTATTGAATAGGCAAGAAGGAAGAATGGTGGTTCCCCTCCTGTCGAAATCCTACCCAAGAGGATGCTCGTTTCTCATGTGCAGGGATTGGAAACCTGTGACCCTCCAGATTTTACTGGACTCCCAATAGGCATGGACTGACCCATGGGCATGCTGGGCTAGAGCGAATAAGAGTGAGTCCAACAGCATTTGGAGTTCCACATCTTCCCACTCCTGCCCAAGAGTCACAATGAATTGAGCAAGTCATTGGTTCCTTCCCTAGGATAGTTAACAACAATTAAAATCTTTGGATTTTGATTTCTGTCAACAAATGCTTCTTATATGCTGGGAGATGGGCTGTTTGTTGGTGATGGTGATGATTATAATAATAGCCTTTATACAGGATAATGAAGCAATAACCAAAAGCCTTTCATTTTGTGATTTTAAGAACTTGTTTGATTGTTCTGTCTAGTAAAGTTGGTTTTTTTAAAAAAAATGTCTTTGAAAATAGTATTCATAATGCTTATTTAAATCAGCAAAGCCTGTTTGTCAGCAAGTCGGATTAAGTAAGCTTCCTGGGAGACAAGTAAGATTTTATTGCTGACACCTTATGAGAAGCCAGTCATCAGAATTGCTACATTGTAGATTATTTATATTTTTAGCACTTAACAGAAGAAAATAATGTGTTTCTTTCACCCCATTCACTACAAAATTGATCACAATCAGGAGCCAGTTTCTCAAGGACCTGTTTGCATTATATCTGTATCTTGGAAGAAACACACACACCCCCAACTCACCCATCCTTCAGTGCTGGAGATTCTAAACCTACGTAGAGCTCATAAGAACATAAAGCAAACCCAGCTGGATCAGGCCAAGGGCCCATATATTTCAGCATCCTTTTTCTACAGTGGCCGACCAGATGCCAGGAAGCCAGCAAGCAGGGCATGAGGGCAACTGGCATTCAGGGCCACATGCCTCTGATCTTGGCGGTAGGTGCACACTGGGCCTTGTCCTCTATGAATCTGCCTAATCCCCCTTTAAAGCCATTTAAGTGGGTGGCCATCACTGCATCTTGTGGAATCAAAACCCATAGTTTGACTGTGTTCTGTGAAGAAGTACTTCCTTTGATATGCTCTGAATCTTCCAACATTCAGCACCAGCAGATGCCCCTGTTTCTAGAATTAAGAGAGAAGGCAAAAAAGGACCTATCATTCACATTCACACACACACACACACACACACACACACACACACACACAATGCGTGATTTCTCACTTTTATCAGCCCCGCCCCCCACCAACTCACTATTTTTCTGAACAAAAAAAAGCCTAAAATGTTGTAACTTTTCCTCATAGGAAACTTATCCAACCTGCTGAACATTTTGCCCTTTTCTCATATCCTTCTAAAGATTAAGTGACCAGGACTGTGCACAATATTCCAAGTGTCAAACCACATATTTGAATGAAGTTATTGTGGTATTGGCATTTTATTTTTAACTCTAAGCTTCAATGGAAACCATGTCTCCTCTCCACTGACTGGTAGCCATGCCCCAGTTGAAGATATAGGCAGGCAGGCTGGGGTTATTATTCAGAGAGAACAGGCACTCTACACATGTTCAAGTGTGCTTTCTCCTTCACTAGCATTTTCTCTGTTTCAGGGCTGAGCTGAAGGCGTATTGCTTGGCCAGTTACTGCAGATCTGTGGTTCAAATTGTGCCATGAATCAGACAACACCGCTAAAGAATACAAACCGCTTCCCCCACCCACCCCTTTCTAAAGAGAGACTGTGGAAAATAGGAAAAAAGAATTTCAGCTATGAATAGTGCTTCAAATCCCTTGAAGGGTTTTCCTGCAACAGATGTAATTGAAATTAAAATTATCCCAAAAAGCAGGCTCTGAAGGCAGAAAAATGCAGCATTTGAAGGCACCTCAATGGCCCTCAGAGAGCATTTTAGCTCGAAGGCAAGAACTCAACCATACTGCTCTGCTCTGAGCTGTGAATCTGTTTTTTTCCAGGAGGTTGGCCTCCTGAGATACACACACACACACTTGAAATGTTCAGGAGTTAAGATAAAAAGCATATATCCAACAATCACAACAGTTTATTAAGAAGCAAGAAACCCACACCCGACATTCATCTAATTTACTTGGTGCTCCTATGCTAGTCTTATTTCATGCCCCTTACAGAAAATAAAAACTCCCTGAATGTCGATGATCATCCTTTATTTCAGGCAGCAAAGTACTGAGTGTTTGTCTTTTTTGAAACATTAATCTGGCCATCATGGTCACAAACATGGGAATGAACTATTTCTGATGTGGAGCCATCTCCATCTCTGCAAGAGACAGAATCTGCTAGCTTTTCCATTCTTGTCCACTTCAATAATCTAAGTTAGGATCAAGTTCCTTCTCCAGTATCCTGGTTATACCCCAAATAAGGCAGCAATTGGCCGTTAGCCTGAGTGCAGTGCTATTCCGGTGATATAAATAAGTTTCCAGGGGAATTCCATGCAGTCTTTGCTTCAGTAGGTTGAATGCTGGTTGCAAGGTGCCAAAGGATTTGGGAGGGAACCACAGGTTGATGGTACAGCACATGCTCAGCGTGGAGAAACTAGAAGGGTTGACTGTCAAAACTAGAGTGGCATGGTAAGCCAAACTATGGGTAACTCTGAAGGAACAAGCTTGTTCACCCTACTCCTTCCTTGCTCAAGTCAGAAGGAAACAAACCAGAGCACTGGTTCAGTTTTATATATAAATCAGGATTTGTTTGGAGAGAGAGAAAAACACAAGTACTAGTTCATCTGTATGCCCAGTCAACTGCTCTTAAGCCCTATGGGTCTTTGGTATAGGAAGACCTATAAATCTGAATAAATTATGTGCTGGACTGTGGCTGGTCAATGAGCTTGCTTTGTGTCCCTAGCACTTTTAATGCATTCTCTCTCTCTCTCTCTCTCTCTCTCTCCCCCTCCCTCCCATCTTCAGAGAACCCAACCCGAATGAATTTGTCTTCCAAGGATCCCCAAATCCATCTACTATGAAACCTACACCATTATAGATTATTCTTGAGCATGGATACACTGTGAAAAGAGGGCACTGCCAAGGGCACCTCCATAATTCTGGATGAACTGAGAAGACATCCTGGCTCAGGGGAAGGAAACATGGTGTGCCCCAGAAGTTGGACTACAACTCCTACCATATCAGTGCTGGCCACTGGCTGCACTGACTGGGGCCAGTGGAAATCAATGTTCAGCAATATCTGGAGGGTATCACATGGGCTTCCCCTGCTCTAGAGCAAGGAGGAGACAGGATTGCAGTGATGGTGAGGCAAACTCCTGGGAATGTTTTCTGTCATAACTGATCTTGTTGGGAAACCCCCAGAAAGCTAAATATACCTAGCTGGCTGAAAAATCACTGTCTTCATTGTTACATCACACAAACCTTTCAGTAGCCACAAAGTAAACATCAGCATTATGAGAAACACAGAAGGGGGTAGAACACTCAAAAGACAACAGCAAGTGCTGTGGCCAGGCATAAAACAGAGGGGAAATGAACCCTGTAGCTGCAACAACCCTTCAGACTAAGCGTTCCAAAGAGCAATGACACAGGATGTTGGGAGCAGCACAACTTTCAGCAAGTGTGACTAATGGACACTGGCAAGAACATGACTTTCTTTAGAATTACCGAGGCTCTACCCAGTCACTAAATCCATAGACAACATTTAGGATTTAGTGGAGTACTTGTTTGACAGCAGAAAGAAAACGTTAAGATTTGTTCCAACTGAAGAGATCTCTTCATCTGCTGCAACTTAAGTCTTCGGGGGTTTAAAAAACAAACAAAGGCAGCCTAATAGCCATGTTCCTCTTCTTCATCTTCTTCCTCCTCCTCCTCCAGGTAAAACCTGTTACTCTGCAAACCTGTTCATTACAGCATGGTCAACAGAATCAAATGCCAAAATCAGCCTTTAGTCATACAGCTAATGTGCTTTATGGGAGGCAGGGTGTAAGTGAGGGACTGACAGTGTTAATATTGCTTTTGTCATCGCCTCAGAAGTAATAATGTTGGAAAAGAATTTCACATTTAATGTTATAAAATGTTTGATAAAAAGAGTGCTTTGTTCTCAAGAGTAGGAGGGGAGGAGGGGAAATAGATAAAGTCTTTCAAGCTTCCCAGGGAAAATTTACTTTCCATATTAAAGAATAAGAAAACAAAGGGTTTCTATCTTTCTTTTTAGAGCCCTCACACACAGGCTATGAATACAGATTTGGGGGATTAACATGGGGTGTCTTTGTCCTCCCATTTCTGTATTTGTTTTTCAAAAGTGTGTGTTTAATCACAAGGTCTGTATGGAAGACACCTATAACAACCTTCGCCAACCAGGTGACCTGACATTCAGATGTTTTAGACTGCAACTCCTATAAGCCCCAGTCAGCATGGCCATTTTACTGGGGTCCAAAACATATGGAGAGCACCAGATTGCTGAAGGCTGAAAGCACAAAATCCTTCCTCCTCTTGAGCCTCCCTTAGATACAATAAAGGATTTAAAAAAACTAATTACTAGTCATGTGATACAGATGGGGTAGGATAGATTAATGAAAGGGAAAGTGGTCTATCTATTTATGGAAGATTTGGAGTCAGGACCACCTAGTTCATAGCTTCATCTCTCAACCATTATGCTACGGGTGTGGAACCAAGGAAGTCTCACATCCCTTGGCTCCAGCACTGTAGGTTGGTCACAAATTTTAACACTGCCATGGATAGGGTGAATACTGGCAATATTATCATTGAATAATAATTCCCCCTGCCCCTCCTTTAAAAGGCAGGGTGAAGTACTTAAATATATAATTTCTAGAAGTTCCTGAAGTTAAACAGCAAAAAGCAGATGGTAGCTGAGGGGGCAAATGTAAGATACAATAGAATACATTCCCTACATTCTTAGGTTAGCCTGGAGGTAACATGGGACAGAAATAAGAACTTAAGAACCCCAATGGATCAGACAAAATGTCTGTTTAGTTCAGCATCCTGTTCTCACAGGTGTCAGTACTTTTTTTGTCTGTCCTGACAAGGGCTTGTTGTAAGCTGTATTTCTTCAAGATAGCAGGCAAAAGAGGGAGGGGGAATGGACAGAGAGTGCAAATTATAAGCTTGTTACTTCCAAAAGTATCAGAGATGTTCTCAAACCTGGGAATACTTGAAAATCTGTTTTCCTCTTCTATCCTTGACATTGTTGGCAAATGGATGTGGCAAATGTTGATTTATGAAGATTAACACTCATTAATGGGCTTTGGAATGGAAAATCGAAAGCCTATAGGTTGTCCTATTTGGGGAAAGTGTTGCAGTCCATGCCAGAAGATCTGGTTAGTCATTGATAAAATGTTTTGAAACCTTCCAGCTCCCAGAAGGCAAGGAACAGAAGGCTGGTTTTACCGATAGAGCTGCACCATATCAATCAGAAGAAGAGCATGCGTATTGTTTGGAGAATTTTTAAATTTCCCTGTAACATCATGCATACCATATTTCAGAAAAGTAGGAGAACTTTAGACTCTCTTTGCTTTATTCAGTTCTCCAAAACTATATTTACTACCACAGGTTTCCCCGGGTTTCTGCCCTTCACATGTTTTGGACTGAAAATCAGTATGCCCGGGCCTGGTGAAACATAAACATTGGCATCAGCAGAGTCACAGAACTGGATCATCCATCTCAAAAATCCACATAATAAACTCATAAGAGCAGAGGCAGAAGCTGCAGAGTGAAATAAAGAATAGCCCCTAAACAGATGGATGATTATTATTATTATTATTATTATTATTATTATTATTATTTTAAAAAAACACAAACCAATTGTTAGATCATTAGCTGTAAAGCAAAAAGGGGACATTCCTGTGGCCAATTCTGAAGCTGTACTCTACTGGGACAGTTGAGCAGAACATGGGACACTTTTTTGCTGCATTTTCCCTCTTTTATATCAAACTGATTGAAACCTTGTGTTACCAGCCTAGAGACCAAGCAAACTACACATTAAGAATAACTTTTTAAAGTGCAGCTTTTGCACAGTCAGCTGCAAGGGAGAAATGCGTAGTTTAATCTTTCTTTTATACCTCAGAGACATCCATACTTTAAAAATGACAACAGATAAAGCACAATGAAATGTAAAGCAATGAAAACACAACTGCAAAGTCTCCCATCAGACCAGGACACCAATACAAGTCATCACAGAACTAACAGGCTTCATCTGAGCTTTTGATTTTAAATTAAAACAACCAAACTTTGGTTGCTGCTGCTGCTGCTGCTCAGTTATTGGTATGACTGCCTTGGAAAGGGAGCTGTAAAAGCTTTAATAACAGAATGAGGAGTTATCTATTTCTACCATAGCTTTTATAAGGGCCTCCGAACCCTCTGCTGGAATGCTCCTTTTATAACTTCTCTCTTATTCAATCACAACATGTACACCTCTGCCATCTGCAACAGCACACTAGGGGGACTATTTTTTTTCCTGCTGGAAGCACATCAGTGTTACAAAAAGGCAAGACTCTGAGTCTTTCTTACATGGATGCCGACAGATCCTCTGTTTAAAAGGCAGGCAGCTAGTAAAAATCAAAAACAAACAGCAAGGCTGGTTCCATGGGGAGGAAAGCAAATGCAAGGGATAAGCGACAAGGGAGCTGCAGCAATGCCAACAAAGACAGAACAGGAGATTTAAGAGGTCCTGTCCTCATAAAAAAGGGGTGAGGTAGATGGCGACCCAATTAATAAACACTAATAACATGCCAACACACAGCTGTAACACTTTAATAAAAATATGAAGGGGAGATAATGTCAGCAAATAAAATGGACATAAATTAGTTTATTATGAAATCAGTTTCAATAACAATATGTGTCCGTGGGAAGGGATGGTTATTGTTTTGCTGTTTTGTTTTTAATTATTTACTTGATTTTATCTTGTATTTTATTCTGTGAACTGTCCTGAGATCTTATGATTAAGGGTGGTATATAAATCTAATACTAAATTATAAAATAATGACAACAATATTAGGGAGACTAGAGGTCAAGACAATTTGTTTGTTACTATAAACATTTCAATTTTCACAGACACACACACCACCCCAAAGAATAGTTTGGGTGTATTTAAAAACATTTTTCTTTACTCTATAGGGAGCTCACACCAGCAATTACTTATGTACTAGGGGCTTCCCTCCCTGCTTGTGTTACTTCTACAAACCATGCTGCCAACCCACCTCCCTTTATACCTCGCCCAACCTCCCCACCCCACAGAGCTCCTTTGACCCCTCCATCCTCCCCTGCTAATGCCCCATTGCCAATTCCCACCCCCCAACTGGTCCAAAACTTCCCAACCCACCTGTCACAGCTCACTCCAATCCCAAGATCCCTTGGTCAGGGAAGACAGTATTGGAGAGGATGAAGTCTTTCTCCCCTTTGCCCGTCTCTAGCCGCAAATAATCAATTAACCCCTGTGCTACAAACTCCGAAACTGTGACAAAAGAGGCAAAACGTAGACCAATGAATGATAAAGGCATAAATACATAAATTCATAAAGCATAACAACTATGTGGTTTTGCATCATGCTTTGTTGTTATGTTTTATGAATTTATGTATTTATGCCTTTATCATTCATTGGTCTACGTTTTGCCTCTTTTCTCACCGTCTCTAGCCGCAGACAGTAACACTGTCACTGGCAATGGGGAGCAGAGTGAATAGGAAACAGCCTTCCACAGCAACCATTGGAGCAACAGAGGGAGAGTAGGAAGGCTTGCAAAGCCCACCCACATTGTCTTGCTGCCCACCTGCCTGCAGCTACATCCTCCTCATCCCAGAAACCATTTCTCTCTTGTGGGCAGCTCCCCAGCAACTGCACTACTTTACTGCCATCTTCCTCCCTGCTAAGACCAAAGCAGTGGTATCGGTGTCTGATGTGAAGCCAGAGCAGAGGACGGTTGTGGGGAGCTGCCCCAACCTGCTCCTCTGTGGCTCATCTTCAATGTCTGCTACCTGCACTGACAGCTCACTCACCCACCTACCGGTACCTGCCTGCCTGCCATTCTGCCATCACGCCACAGTTGGCATGGCTGCCTTTGGGTGACAAGGCAAACTGCAGTGTGACAACATTTTTTCTTACAAAAATATGGCAAAGTAAGATTGAAAAGATTCTTATAGATGGTAATAGATGGTATCTGAAGAAATGTGCATGCACATGAAAGCTTATACCAAAAACAAACTCAGTTGGTCTCTTAAGGTGCTACTGGACAATTTTTTAAAATTTTGAATAGTTTTATATTTATATTGGTGCGAAGTACAGCGCGGTTTAATCATCAATGTCATTTGAATTAACTAAGATTCCTTTGGGCTCATCATGCATATCAAATTAGCTCGCATTTTTGCTCTCTACACTTGTGGTCCCAGAACTGATTCAACTGCAATTTTAAATATCAGTTACCTATTTCACAATAAATACAATCCCTGAAAACCATGGGTGAAGATGCCTGTATCACGATTCTGAAGTGAGAGAACAGTTTATATTAATTGTGAGATAATTTGCAGTTCAGGAAGCAAAAGCTACCACTCAGTGTTAGAATGACTGGCTATCATCTGCTTTAGGAAAATGGAACCACACAACAGTCAAAGTAGCTTTGGAGGGTGAGGGAAGGTTAATGAAGTACTATGGAAGTTAAGAGATTATAGGAAGCAGCAATGCGGATTTCAGCTCAGCACTTTCTAATATTGTTCTATCTTTGGTCTCCCCCTCTGCAAGATGTGGGGTGGCTACAAAAAAGGGGCCTTTTCTGAAGTTTATGGGATGCTCTCCCCAAGGAGGCTCACCTGGCACTATTTCATTTCATTTCATGTTTATACCACTTTATATTTTTGTGAAAAAAAATCTCAAAGCGGTTAACAACACATTAAAACATCAAAGTATACAATCAAGGCAACATAATTAACAGGAAACTAAAATATTATCTGAAAGATTTCAAAATAAAACATTGCAGAGGGGGTAAACTACAGAATGCACATTCAACACAGCAAAGTTAAAAAAATCAGAAGAAAACATTACTAAAGGAAGTAAAGTATAAAATGCACATTTAAAATCATTTTATATCTTTAGGCACCAGGCAAAAGCTTTCATCTATAACCAGGCCTTTGACCTTTAACACTGTGACTCTTTGGAAGTAGTTGGTATTTCTTCTTCTTTTTTCCTTTTGGTTTTAATGTATCTATGTGGTGGTTTTGGTCTGTTTGTTTGGTCACTTTGCTTTCCCTGGATAAAGCAACCAACCAAGATGAAGAAGCAACAAATTCTATAGGGGGGGGGCAGAGGAGCAAAGCTCAGTGATTTCATTTTGACAGACAACTCATCTCTTAGCTTTGGGTATTACAAACTGGAAAGAAAAGCCACCTTTAAATGCCTGCTTTTCCACACAGGTTGGCAAAACTGTTCAAGAGTTCTGCCCTCTTGTTTTCAGCCTGCCAATTAGTCAGGAGAGAAATTTTAATCTGAGATTATAGTTTAGTTAATTAATCATACCAATTAAACTTCACAGCCCTATCACTAAGGAATTTGATTTTTTTCCTTCCTAATTAGATGGACTTGGTCTCTTCTCTTCTCCCCGGATGCCCTGAAAGGAGGAGAGGAGGCTCACCTCAGTGCATTCACTTCCTCTCCAGTGATGAAGACGCTCTGATGATGGGCGCTCGTCTGGCTCTTCAGCACCTGTAGCTCTGCCTCCAGCTGCAAAGCAAGCAAATGGATGCAAGTGAATCTCTGCCTTTGTTTCCCACTCCCCAAAGAAACATAGATTTACATAGGAACACGTAGATACAAAAAATGATGGAGGAGACAAGTTGATGGGAAGAGTATAATCAAAGGGAAATTGTGTCCGTTCCTGAGTAAGCAGCAGGCCTGAAGGTTTGAGTAAGCACCTCCTCACCTGTCATGCCTCACCTTGGTAAATAAGATGCCAAAACACTGCTTTATGGATCATACACTACTGGTTAACTAGAATAGGGAGACTTATTCAGGGTATTCTGGCTAGTGTCACTTCCAGGGGGGACAGGATCTCTGCAGTAATTACATTTTAGTGGCATCTGTACAGTAAGCCCATAAATTACACAGGAGTTAAGTTCTGGGGGTCACGCCTGACGCCAAAATCTTGCATAGTCAAAACACATTGGAGGAAATTGTGGGTGGGGTTGCCATCTATCTATCTTTGCTAAGCGTGTAAAGCTGAATGCACACAAATGAAATGTGCATAGGTTCTGAGTGTATAGTAATCAAATAAATGTCTAGAGCAGTGTTTCTCAACCTTGGGTCCCCAGCTGTTGTTGGACCTACTCTTGACTACTGGTCTTGCTAGCAAGGGATGATGGGAATTGTAGTCCAGCAACAGCTGGGGAGCCAAGGTTGAGAAACACTGGTCTAGAGAATGCTGAGGGTCCTCAAAACTGATCTTCCTCTAAAAGAAAATGGTCTGCCACCAAAACTACTACTCCATCCAGTTCCTCCCCTTGTGAATATAAAAGGGAGAGCCAAGCCAGAAGCTTCCCTGTTTCCTCAGTTCCTGGAGACAAATAGGAACAAGATAGTAGAGCCTCAAGGACTAATGCACCTGCTCTGGGCTCTCCAACATCTTGCACCACCAAAACAAACAGATAGACAGACAAATAAAGAACCTATCCTCGTGATGCTGACACAAAACCCTGACACGTACACTAAGCAAAAGAATGGAAAATCATTATCCTTGCTTCTCCCCCCGCCCAATGTCTATGGCAGCAGTGTCTCACATCAAATGTAACTGACCTATAGAAAGGACTCTATGAACTGAGAACAGGGATGTTGTATGTACCCTTGCTGTCCATGAATACCCTGCAATAAAAATGATTTTTAAAAAAATGCACATACCCCCTCCTCTGAAATAAAGGCATGCTGAAACAGCATTTGCCTCCACATATCTGATTAAACTCTGACAAGAGAAAATGTTTTGGTTTGACCACAGATCACACTGGCTTGTCGGACATCTGTCTGGAAATTTTAGGACACCCTTCAATGCCATCCCAACCCATCCCACCCAAGCCAAAACAAATACTGTTCTTTCCTATTCCGTTTTTCTCTTAGCCATCTGCTATTTCTTTAAAGCTCCACAGAAAAATGTAGTGTTTTCTGCACACGTAGGAAAACAACGAGCAAGCGCTGCCCTAATTAGAGATGCAAACCAGGGGAAAAACCACACACCAAGGGCTCAGTCTTCAGCACCAAGGGAGATAAGCTATTAGCATACAGTATCCTTCAGCAGTGCTGGCGAGACTCACACAGCATTCTAATTCCACACTGGAGGAGGAGTGGGTCCAAGTGAAGCCAGATGGTACTAGGACTTTGGCTTCATTAGGCAGGGCAAGAAGGGTGGGTGGGGAAAGGGCAACTTGTTGACAACTGTAGAGCCATTCCTCGTCGTAGGAAGCAGTCAGAAATGAAGCTGCCAGAGCATATCAAAGGCTTGCAAGGCATAAAGGAAGCAGAGGCATAACTGTTAGAACTAAGAGTGTGGAAAAGAAATGGCATCAATAAGGGCCTGTTCTGCCAACAAAAAAGGGGATTCAGGATGTTCCATCCCCCCCCCAAAACCTAACTTCTAATTGCTTCCCAAATCCAGTCACAACAATGGAGAAGGGTGGGGAGTACACTTGCACCTGTATCCCCACTATATAAAAATAAAATAAAATAAAGTTAATGTATATTGGCTGGCCGATAAGATTATCACAGCAAGAAACATTTCTCTCAATTTTCTGATTACAGAGCTTCTCTCTTTCCTAGCACAACCCATTACAGATGGCCAGGATAAAGCAGGTGCCCTAGATAATTCCAGGGATGTGAATTCCAAGGCATCAGGCCTGGAAGGAAACTTTCAATTTCACCCCACCTTTCTAGCACAAAGCCATTTATTATGTGCTTTGTCTTCCCATTCCTGCCGAAGGTTGCAATGAGGTTTGTTATTATAGTTCTGTGCTGTTCTCTGGTCTGCGTGCGGACAGCATCCAAAGATGCAGCGCCAATAAATAGGCTATTTATCATTGGCTAAGCGGCCTCAGCCTTGAGTCCAAGTGCCACCTGCTCTCTTGACATGAGCAGATAAATTGCTCCTGGCTCCCTTTAGAGGAAAAGGCAAGGAGTTAGTAATAGATTGCTGTGGCTTGTGATTGTGTGTTTATGGCCAAAGGAAGGAGGCTGAGCATATTATTAAAGTGTGCATATATGTGTGGGAGGGAATAGCCTGTACACTTCTGAGTGATACAGGGAAGGATGTTAACATTGGAAGGATGCTAACAAGGCAATGTCTACCCCCAAACAAATCCCAATGTGTGGATTTGTGTTATAATGGCTGTTTTTTATATAATATTTTTTGTCTTTTATGTGTTTTATGTGTATCTGAAGAAGTGTGCATGCACACGAAAGCTCATACCAAAATATAAACTTAGTTGGTCTTTAAGGTGCTACTGAAGGAATTTTTTTAATTATTGATATAGTTTGTTATTTATCTTTTGCTGCATATTGCCTTGGGCTCTGTCAAGGAAGGTGATTCACGGATCCTATAAACAAGTAAACAAGGTGTTATTAGTGGTGCTAACGGAAGCTGCAATTTCCACATCCTCCCTCCATGGCAAAAAGACTTGTTAGTATAAAAACAAACTGCCCCAAAGGGATTATTACTTACCTGATAGTCTCTCAAACAGAAGATTCCATGAGGAATTGGTATCACATTTGAAAAATGGAAGCACTGTTTGATAATTTATTGAATTGCAAGATTTCATCTTTGGACAAATTAGAAGCCTAACGCTGTGAGTGGATCACCAATCCCACTGAGTTGATGAATCACTTAACAGCACTCCACAGCTCAGAATCAGCCCCCATTACACCTGCTATACTGAAAGCTATTATGGACAGCCTATTCTTTATATCAGCCAAGGCCTTTATGACATGACTAAGGGCACATCCATAAGTAAAATCCTAAGCTGTGATACATGTGTAAAATGAAAGCAAGATGAAGTGTTTTGACCATGCAGTACAGTTTTTGGACTGTGCTAGAGAGTATTCTGTTGGCTTCACCAAGCCACTTCCGCAATATATGACCACTCTCCATAAATGCAAGACACACTGAGTGTTTGCATCTTCTTATAGTATGAGAATGTGAATTAGGTCCTGAAATTGGCCAAGCCTGTTACTTTAGAAACTTCCTGCCCTTGCCTGCTCAACAGAACAAGACCTTCTGCCTGGACAGAGGGTCAGAAACAGAGGAGAAAGTAGCAGCAGATCCTGAGGGAAATAAAGTGGATTTATGGGAAGCTGAGCATATGAGCAAAAGAACAGCAAGCAGCTATCTCAGGCAGAGGGATCTTGGAGGGATCTTGGACCAGATTAGATAGAATATCACTCTGAGGAACAAAGACTTAAAAAGGAAGTTGCTGCCAAAATAAAGGTTACCAAGATTACTGGGGCCCACTAAATTTCCACAATGAGTATGCTGTGAATTTATTAAATCCCTGTGGTGGTGCGTGTTTTTAGCTCCGTCGCACTATGGTCTGTAACTGGTAGAGAGCTCCCTAGTGCTATTCTGCTTTCCCATGTCTATGGTATCTTCCATTACATAACCAGAATCAGTCGCACCTTAGAGACCAACTATGTTTGTCATTGGTATGAGCTTTTGTGTGCATGCACACTTCTTCAGATACAGTGAAATAGAAGTCACCAGTGTATCTGAAGAAGTGTGCATGCACACAAAAGCTCATACCAATGACAAACTTAGTTGGTCTCTAAGGCATAGCTGCCAAGTTATCCCTTTTTTTAAGGGAAATTCCCTTATGCTGAATAGGCTTCCTCGTGAGAAAAGGGAAAACTTGGCAGCTATGCTCTAAGGTGCTACTGGAAGGAATTTTTAAATTATTATTATTTTGTTTTTTTGTTTTGACCAGAATCACACACTGACCTGGCTCACTCCTCTACTCCTCCTGCACTGCCATGAAGCAAGTTAGTCTGACCTGCTGCAACATCTGAATCTCTCCAAACAGCCAAAAGCAGAAGCCAAGGAGCAAAGTCAGCAGTTGGAAGAGCAATTAACCCATAATGCTATTATACTGAAAGAGCAAAACAAGCAGTGTAATAGCTCCATTCTCCATGTTACTTACTTGCATTCATCCACAGCATATTCTTAACTATAGTTTAATGTTATGTGCAAACCAGGCCACCGTGTCAAACTTATGTAAGGGCCACTCATTTCAACAGAGACATTAAAATGTCACTGGCATGATTTACTCTTTCTTTCCTAATCATGCTTAATGTTGTGTTTGCTTTTTTGCATCTGCAGTACGTTCAGCTGGCATTTCCAGAGTGCTATACAGAATGTCTCAAATACATTTCAGGAGTGGTAAAAGGAAAATGTTTATTATTATTTTTAAAAATCCAATATGCACCATATTGTACCTACCAACACTGAATTTCATCTAACAGTTTGCCGAACAATGGGTAAGTGGTAGGAAATTGTCTAACACTCTTTAGTCTACTTCCAGTATATTTATCTCACATGGTTTCTATCATTTCTATTAAAGAAGATGTTAAAACAAATCTTAAAATGTATGGTCCTCTATTTGGTGAGAATGTACCATTCAGGGCCAACCTCCAATGCTAATCCTCAGGGAAACAATAAAACCAGAATACTTTGGCTGGATGCACCAGAAATAATATGCATTTCGGCAGAAACCAATAACATTTCTAACATGACTGGAAGAATAAAATAATAGCATTATGGGTTAGCTGTTCTTGCCTCATCCATTTCCACTTTACCTGCCTTTTGAGATGGACATACAGAGTTAGTTTACATTCACCTAATGGGGACCATTAGTTTGAGACTATCCGACCTGATCTTGGGCAAAGATCCTCCATCTGAAGCCTGAAAAAGTTGTCTCCTTTAACTTGAAACATCAAATTAATCTAGGACTTGATGTGTGCAAAATGGGCTGTGCAGTAAGATGTGGGCCATATGTGTGTGGCTGCATCTGAGTTGAAGCCTAGAGCTAATTCAACCCTATTCCAGATGCAGGCCTATACATTTTTTCACTCCTTACCTCTCAGTTACATTTATTTTATTCCCTAACTGTATCCGTGCGCCCACAAATACTTGCACCATCATTTCTTATAACGTTTTTCTTTTAATTTAGCAATGTGTTTTGTTTTGTTTTTTTAAAAAATCATTCCTCCAACTTCCAAACAGTGGAGGCTGGCCCTTTTGGGAAAGTAGGGCAGTGCCCACCAACCTCAGTCTGCACTCAGCTAGCCCCACCTGCCTGCCTTCTTAAACTTATCCAGTCCAGGGGCTGGCCCTGGTTTTCAGCTTCCTCTTCTGTAGGTAGAGGATGAGGGCAAAACTAAATTAGTTGGCTCTGTCATTGCCTTTCACCCCACTTATCCTATATAATAAAGTCCCTATGTCTCTGCATCCAGATTCCCTGTGTCCTGTTTTCTGCGCTGAGCATGTGCCCCAGGGACACAGGGATTGGATGCAGAGACTGCACGCACACACGCTCTCCCCACCCCACCCCTCACCCCTCTGCCCTGCACTGGCTCAATAAGCAGTTAAAACAGAGGCCACCAGGTGGAAGGCAGGAGCAGGCAGCAAGGCCCCTAAGCAGGGCAGGCCCTCTCTCAACGTGCCCAAGGGCCTGAGGAGGAAGCCAGGACGACCAAAAACCGAGGCCCCGGCCTCTCCTCACCAACAGGCCCAAAATGGAGGCCCAAGCAGCGCAAGATAAAGCAGGCCACCAGTGGAAGGCAGGAGCAGGCAGCAAGGCCCCTAAGCAGGGCAGGCCCTCTCTCAACGTGCCCAAGGGCCTGAGGAGGAAGCCGGGATGACCAAAAAATCGAGGCCCCGGCTTCTCCTCACTAACAGGCCCGAAATTGAGGCCCAAACAGCGCAAGCAACCGGGAGACCCCGCTGGGCCGGAACGGCCAGGAAAGGCGTGGGGAGGCCACCGAATGCTCAGCGCCAACCGTGGGACCCTCAGAAAGTGCCGGGGTGGGCGCAAGCCCCCCGGACGGCAAAGCTCCCTCCCGGACGCAGCAGGAGACTGAAAAACAGCCGCGGAGGCCAACAAAAGTAGCGGGAGCCACCCCCACCCCGAAAAACTGGGCATACACCCTGGAGCAGCCGCCCGGGCTGTCCAGGAGCCAGAATTCGGCCACTGGGCCCTGGCAGCAGCAGCGCTATTGACGGGGAAAAATTAGGAACCAAACGGCAGGCGCAAAAAGCGCGCGAAAACAGGGTGGGGAGGGATCCGCACTCCAAACACAAGCTTCGGAGGGGGTGAAGGAAGAAATACCCCCCGCACCCCCCAGCCGAGCCCGGGCTGTAAAGGTAAAAGGGGGGGGACTTTGGCTTGGGGTTTGGGAACGGGGGGGGGAGAGAAAATTAGGGATAAATTAAGGATCAAAGGGATGGGGGGAGGAACAATCAATTAGACAAGGAATAAAAGCCCCCCACAAGCCGCTGCCACCGAAAAAGGCCGAATGTTCTAGCGCCCGTTTATTAAACGGGCTGAATGGCACTAGTTGTTTCATATCCCTGCATTCTGCCACACCACTGCTTGCATCCAGAGTATGGTAAAGGGTGCAGGCCAGAAGCTAAGTGTGATGTGCTCGTCTAGCTCAGTTTGTTCCACAGTGCCTGCTGCATCTTGTCATCCATAAGGAATTAGAAATTGGAGCACAATACATTTGTATTTGTACTTGAACTGCTGCTCTTGTCTTCCCTTCTGCTTGAACTCAGAGCTTAGTCTCAGAGCAAAGTCTCAGTAGACTTTACATGATTCTTTTTCAAAGTACCTAGATTCAGGCTGCCAAATGACAACGTCTTCCTTTGCCTAAGCACAATGAAAAGTTGTCATAGTAGTCCTCTTTGGCTAAATATAGTAATATCTCACCTGCACTCCAGGTGTTTTCAGCATAATTCAATATGCATTTGCTCAACAATAAGTCACACCAGATTCAACAAGAGGCATGAACAAAACTGATGCTTTAAATCGCACATAGACATGCAACACTAGCAAGGTAGAATAACTCTGTTTGCATATCCATGTGCTCATGTACGCATGTGTGTTTAATTGCAATTAAAATGCAGTTTCCTCACAATGCAGCACCTTGAATGGTGTGTTGATAGGTACTTATTTGCTTTGGCTCAGTTCATGAGTTAATTTTTTTTAATAGCTTCAGCTAAAAGTAGAGTAGCCACCCCCACTCCCCACAGAGATATCCCTTTCTAGTTACTTCAAACTGGATGTCTCATTATCAGATGCAACATCTCTATGTGGTTCCCCTGTGGTATTTGTAATTTGGTTACATTGTTCTTTACCAGGGTTAATAGGTGATCCACTGCTAACCTCGAATACCTCAAATGTGTCTTTACCTTTTCTACGGGCACCAGCTTTCTCGCACTTCCTACTGAGAGGAATTTCTTGTAGCACTTAAACAAAACAGCCTACTTGAAATTGGAGTTGAGAGGAATGAGTAGATCTTAAAGGCATCTGATATGGTTACAGTCAATTAATGTGGGGTTTCGATGAGCTCTTTGACTAGTGCAGGGGAAAAACCTCAGTGAGTTGGCTCAGGCATCTCCCACTATTGTGACTAAAATAAACAAATGCCATTTGAGTGGCCATGGTAATACATTACAGGTCAGATGTGATGGGAGGGTAGTTAAGGGAATGAGAGAGAATTCATGTTTGTTCTTTTCTTATACAGTGGTACCTTGGGTTAAGAACTTAATTCATTCTGGAGGTCCGTTCTTAATCTGGAACTGTTCTTAACCTGAGATACCACTTTAGCTAATGGGGTTTCCCGCTGCAGCCGCGCCGCTGCCACACGATTTCTGTTCTCATCCTGAAGCAAAGTTCTTAACCTGAAGTACAATTTCTGGGTTAGCGGAGTCTGTAACCTGAGGTACCACTGTACAGCAGAAGGAGGCAGAGATAAACATGCCCCGTTATGATTATCAGGGAAGACTCCAGGGTAGGCCCATCGCTATGTGGCTGAGCACATTCTCTGCATGCAGAAGATCCCAGGTTCAATCCATGGTATTGCTAAATAAAAGGATCAGGTGGCAGGTTGGGGGGGGGGAGGCTCCACTTGAGAGCAACTGGTAGATGGGGCAAGACTAAATGAGATGCCACTGGTGCAATTAGCAATTACCATATTTTTCCATCTATAAGACGCCATGTATAAGATGCCCCCTATTTTGGGGGGGCAACAACCAATTGCCAGTCCACCCTCAGCACTATTCGTGTATAAGATGCCCATTGATTTTTGACATTATAGTGTAGTAGATGAGAAGCTGATTTGTAAGCCAGGATTACTGAGAAATAATGTGTGGTGAGCACTGATTGATATACATTATACAAATTATTATTACAATTTCCCCAAACTCTTGAGAATATAGATTGTTTATTTCTTAACTAACATGAGGCATTGCAGTATACCTGATGGAGCATCTCCACCCCCATCGTTCAGTCCAGACACTGAGGTCCAGCTCCGAGGGCCTTCTGGCGGTTCCATCACTGTGAGAACTGATGTTACAGGGAACCAGGCAGAGGGCCTTCTCAGCAGCAGCGCCTGCCCTGTGGAACACCTCCCATCAGATGTCAAGGGAATGAACAACCATTGTATTTTAATATTTTGTTGGAAGCCGCCCAGAGTGGCTGGGGAAACCCAGCCAGATGGGCGGGGTATAAATAATAAATTATTATTATTATTATTATTATTATTATTATTATTATTATTATTATTAAGTATTACACAGCATCTGGAAGCATGTGTGCCAAGGGTGAAAAATCTTAAGATTATATGGATCACTAAATGACTGCACAGTACCTTGCCAAAGATTGTGCTATGCAAATGCTGAATCTTATTACTGGAAAAGTCTGTTCCTTTTGGCAGGTGGTGGTGCATGTTTGAGGTTGCTTGGATCGTTGTGCCTGTGGTAACAGATAGAATCATACAGCTGGACAGCGCCTCAAAAGTCACCTAGTCTAAACAGTGTGTCGATGAAGGAAACCCACTGCTTCAGCATCCTTGCTAGGTAGCCAGCCAGCTATCTTAGCAAATAGGTAAGTTTATGTGGGAAGGAAAGATGCTCACAGAGCATCACAGAGTGGTTTATAAACTAGAAGAATTTTTATGATGGCCCTGATGTGGGGAAGGGTTGCTTCCTGCCTCTGGATGTGAGAGAGAAACTGCCGTATAAGCAGTATAAGCAGAATCCTCCGGGGAGCTGGAAGAAGCCTGGTCAGAAGGGGGGCAGCTGCCCTAGGCAGCCAGTGGTGACAGCTCCTCCTCCCATGGCACTTTATTCGTTTGTAGCAAGCGCTCCTAGTAATTACGCCTCTTAATTTAAGAGAGCGAGTGGAAGAAAAGAATATAAATTCATGTATTAACTTTAGAAATTGAAAATGGGTAGAGCGAGCCTTCTTTCCCGGAGAATATATTTGAAAATGAAATAGAGTGACATTTGGTATAAACTTGAAAAATTGCCCTCTTTTAAAAGCAACGGGGGGGGGGGGGGCACACAATCCATGCTATATGTGAGAGGAGCTGAAGTCAGCATGTATGGTATGTATATTCAAATATCTGTGTCTGCACTATACATACACTATAAGCAGCAACCTGCTAGAGGAAGCATTTAACTCTCTCTTCATGCTAGCATGGAAACTGGTGTGTTGCTCCATGCCATTAACCCAGATTCTAAATCAGCCTGATTCAGTTTGTTCTTATGCTACTGTTGAATTGCTTTAACCATCACTAAGTACTTCTAGTGTGAGTGAAGGCTCTAAATGTCTTGCCAGGCAGGGTTCCCGTTCTTTTGCACTTTCAAATGTTGTTATCCCTCGGCAAGTGGAATAAACAGGGTGGGAGGCTTATGCTGCAATATATGTTTTGACCCAAGCAAAATGTTCCTTATCCCAGTCAGGTTGAAATTTCTATGACTGTTGCAATTATCACATAATGGGGTGAGCATGTGAATCCCCAAATGTGTAACAGACACAAAATAGATTATGTGAATGCAGCCTTGACTCTGCAGATGAGTGGAAGGGATGTTTCTATCTGCTTGCCAGCCCCTCCCATATGCCCCTTTGGAGGCAGAAACCTGGAACCTGGATTATGACCCTAACTGCCAGAGTCTGCCATAAACAAATCTACATTACCCCTAGACTGTTGTCTCTTGTTGTAGGACTGTAAGCTACTTTAGGAGACAGACTTAGCTTAAAAGTGTGGCGTAAATGTAAGAAACATCTTGCTAATGACATACACACACACAGGAAATAATTCAACCATTTCTATTAATGCAGATTTCTTTTCCACCCTTTGCTAAGGTCTTAGGCTAGATCCTAAGTCTTTAACAAACTTAAAATTAAACAGATTTGCTCAAACTAAAGATGTTGTTCTACTGGTGGAACTATTGATGTAATTCCTGCCACCCTAGTAAAATGTAAATAAAGTGCCCAACAATGCCACCCATAAATGCCTGGAAGTTCACACACACACACACACACACACAAGCAGAGAGTCTATTGCAAACATTGTAAAAAGTTCAACAAACAACAGAAAAGGGCTGAGGAAAGATTTCCAAAAGCTTCCTTGAGAAAGAGCAGGGTGTGTTTTTTTTAAGGTCAAAGATAAATAAGAAGTGAATTGTGTAGAGATGGCATGATACTTGGAAGTGAAAGGCCATGTTTAACTACAAGTCTCAACACAATTCAAGAAGGTATTTAAAGCCATAAATATTTAAGTGCACATAAACCAGGCAATCTTGGGAAGAAGAACTCTATGCTCAAACACACAAATGGCAAGAGAAAGTCACATAGCCAGTGCTATCCTTCCTCTGGCTGAAGGGAGTTGTATTCCAAAGCATCTAGAAAGCACCAGGTTGAGGAAGGCTGGCCCATGCCCTCCATTCTCAATAATCTTAATGCAGCAATGTGTCAAGGGCATAGCCACACTGCAAAGGGCGAAATGCACTGCAACAATACCCCAATTCCCCATAGCATGTGTGTGTGAAGATGCTGTCACTACCAGTAAAGCATGAACAGCAATGACTCCTCTTACCATATCCACGGTAGCAAAGAAAGTTGGGCTTGCAAATATTTGTGGGGAACTATTTCTAAAAAACAACAACAACCAACCAACCAAAAAAACCCACCCACCATCCATACCAATACTAACCAAATTCTATGCCAAGAAAACCTAAATTCTATTAACTGTATATAATCATGCAAATTTGCATGGTTTATTCAACTGTTGCTTGTCATCAACACGGGGCAAAGAGATCTGCAGGGCTCTAAAACACTATCATCATCAACAACAACAATCCACTAAGTTCTGGAAATCTTAATTAAGACACTCCTTTGGCTTCCCAAATTTCCCCAAACCACTCACATATATTTCAAGCACTCTCTAGCCATAAAGGCTATAATTACCTTATTTTGCTTTTAATGCAAGCTGATTTTTGCATAGAATACATTCTAAAATAATAATAATTCCATGCTCAAAAGAAGCACACTTTATATGCATACCTCTTCATATTTTGACATTTCATACCCTGCCTTCTGATCAAATTATTTGAAAAGGCAGCTCATAATAGATGACAACAGGGGTGATGAGCATTTTGGGGTCAATGGGTCCAACTGCCTCTTTACCAGGTCTCCCGAGGTTGCATGCCAGGGAAGGCATGGTCAAAACTAGCATGGCCACTAGAATGCACACACAAAGGCAGTGAACTAAGACCTACACCCTTAACACAGATACCCTTTAGCAGAAACATGGTCTCTGCCACTGATATAACTGGCAAATATAGTAGGTGGCTGGCAGACAAAGGAAAGAAATACATGGTGAGCCAGCAATTCACTACCCGAGGGTTATAGCAACAGAAACACATACAGCCCAGGAGCACTTTGGCCTCAACAACTGGACAAAGGAACAAGTGTCATCCATCTCGCTTGTGCAGTCCCAGGGCAATCAGAACAAAGCTCTTTTTGACAGGGAGTAAGAACTGTGCAAGATAAAATACCCAGTTCAATCCCTGGCATCTCCAAGTAAGGCTTGAAAAGACCCTCGCCTGAAAACCTGAAGAGTTAAACAATGTAGACCAGAAAAGGGGAGCCTGTGGCCCTCCAGATGTTTTGGGACCCCAACTCCAATCATCCCCTGGGCATTAGTCATGCTGACTGGGGCTGACAGGAGCTGGATTTTTTTTATAAAAAAAAAACTTTATTTCATTTTTTTAAAAAAAAGACAAAACACAAAAACAGAACAGAACAGAACACACAAATAACATATCATCAAAGTCAAATGATATCAAACAAATAATATCAAATCATAATACATCATAACAACTCATCCTCAAATCAAATATAAATCAAATCAAATTTAAATCATATATTAAACTAAATTTAACTCATTCGAACAAAATTAACAATACTAAACAAAAATAACACTGGACAATAATAGAGACCCCGACCTTTAAAAAAATAATAATCAGGGCTCTTAAACCCTCTACTTCCCCCCTCCCCAGGAGCTGGAATTCAACAACATCTGGCGGGTCACAGGTTCCCCTTTCCTGCTGTAGTCAGTACAAACTTAGAAGGAACCATGGTGGACTTGGTATAAGTCAGCTGCCTATGTTCCTAATTTTAAAACTTTTTCTAGTTCATGATTAGGACTGGGGTGACTTTTTTATTGATTTTATTTGTTTGGGTCATTTATATCCTGCCTTTTAGAATAAAAGTTTGCCCCTTGCCACAACATTCTCCCTGGGAGGAAGCAGATACAACTGGGGAACATCAGGAAGGACTTTCTGACAGTAAGAGCTATTCGACTGTGGAACAACTCCAATTAAGCAGAAGTTGTATGGTCATCTTGCCATGCATGTTCTAATTAAGATTCCTGCACTGCAGGGAGCTGGACTAGGTGACCCTCAGGGTCCCTTCCAACTCTACAGTTCTATGTGGTGGAAATTAAAGAGCCACAAGGAGGAACATGAAAATAAACTATGCTTAGAAACAGTGCTAAAATGTACAAATCGTTTTTGGGACTCTCGCAGCCCCACTGCTGTCAGCCGAGGAATTGGACTGAACACCAAGTGGAAGAGAATAGGGTACAAGATCCTCTGCAAAGATGCCACAGCTGAAAGCAACTCCAATAGGACAGGGCCTGGCAAGAGCTCAGAATGAAGCAGCCTGTCTTTAGAGGTTAATGAAATATTCATAGATGAGTAAAAAAATTCTCCTGACAAGCCAGAGCCTGTAATACAACAAAGAGTTGTCAACCTCAATTAAGTGATTCCAAATAGGGAGGGGGAGGGCGTTAATAATTTATCAAAAGGTCACAAGTAAAGTGCCTCCGCGAGATCTCTCTGCCTCGGAGAGGCAACGCGGCAACTCCTGGAAAAAAATACCTGTCCCAATGGGACCACCTCTGCCCACCAGCTGCACAGATATTAAAGTGAAAGCAACCAAGCCACAGAAGGGAAGGGCTGTGAACCTCTGCACACTTGGCGGGAGCTTCTTCCCCACTAGACATGCAAAGGATCAGGCAGTGGAGGGGGAAAGCTACCTCTCTTCATCAGTGCAGGGGTGGGGAAGGGCTGAGTAACCTTTAACTCCCTTTTGTATTATCAGTTGCTCCCAATGCACACTGTGCCAACAGTTTTTTTTTCTTCTTATCTGAACCAAAATGAATTGAATGCTGCACCAAAGAAATGTACATTCTGCAAGTAATGCAAATAAAGCATCATGAGCAAAATTATGCCTGTTTCACGTGGTTTTATTATCCATTCTGGATTTGCTAGTCATGGAGAGCTATGAGCAAGAAAGAAGCCCCAACCACAGGGAATCTTATCCGGCCACTGCTCTGCTTAGTGAGATCTCAGGAGGGGGTGTCACACACATCTTCAAGCCTAACTTTGTAGCCAGAAGAGCTAGATTTAAAAATACAACAAAACAATGATTCTTAAGAAGCTGAATCCTGTGCCCATTACCATGCTACAAATTTTCTGCTCCCATGTAATCATAGCAAATACCAACGTAAAGCCTCCTGCAAGCAAGGATGAAAAATGTCTGAGCTTCAATGCATGACAACTTCAGTTAGAGCAAGGCTAGGAAACCTGTGGTCCTCCAGGTGTTGCTGGACTACATCTCCTCACCATGGGCCATTCTAGCTGGGACTGATGGGAGTTGGAGTCCAGTAACATCTCACAGGCTCCCCATCCTTGAGTTAGATAGAGCACCTATCAGGAGACAAAAAAGAAGCCTTCTCTGCTTAAGACCCTGGAAAGCTGCTACCACAGTAGACAATACTAAGAATGATAGACAAACAGTGTGTTACCTGGCCTAAGGCAACTTCCTACATCTACATAAGGCAAATTAAAAGTATTACACATTTTCAGCCTAGGGACAGAGACATCACACTGAGTTCACAACAGGCCTTCTGGGTCTAAGTCCAACTGAACCATACTGGCCCTTAAATTGAAACGAAGCATTTTCCAATCATTCTTCCACTATCCCTTTCACACCCTGTTAAATAGACCCACCATCTGGACAACTGAAGGCTGTCTAAGAACAACTCCAAAAGCAAAGTATTAACCGAAGCCCCTACCAATAATCTCTCTAAGTAAATGAGAAGTTTCAGCTGCCTGGAACCATACAGAACGTACAATAACACAGAATGCACGTCCATAATATAAAAATCTGTAATATAAAATACTTTGCCATGCTCCTGAGCATTTAAACAAAGTTTCCTCTGCACATCTCTGACAGATCGAGTTCTAATATTATTTGGCCTTATAAAAACCCAATTTGCCAACACCCATGATGCAAGAAAGAGAAGTTACCAGAGAGACTGTTGTTGTTTAGTCGTTTAGTCGTGTCCGACTCTTCGTGACCCCATGGACCATAGCACGCCAGGCACTCCTGTCTTGCACTGCCTCCCGTAGTTTGGTCAAACTCATGTTCGTAGCTTCGAGAACACTGTCCAACCATCTTGTCCTCTGTCGTCCCCTTCTCCTAGTGCCCTCAATCTTTCCCAACATCAGGGTCTTTTCCAAGGATTCTTCTCTTCTCATGAGGTGGCCAAAGTATTGGAGCCTCAGCTTCACGATCTGTCCTTCCAGGGAGCACTCAGGGCTGATTTCCTTAAGAATTGATAGGTTTGATCTTCTAGCAGTCCATGGGACTCTCAAGAGTCTCCTCCAGCACCATAATTCAAAAGCATCAATTCTTCGGCGATCAGCCTTCTTTATGGTCCAGCTTTCACTTCCATACATCACTACTGGGAAAACCATAGCTTTAACTATACGGACCTTTGTCGGCAAGGTGATGTCTCTGCTTTTTAAGATGCTGTCTAGGTTTGTCATTGCTTTTCTCCCAAGAAGCAGGCGTCTTTTAATTTCGTGACTGCTGTCACCATCTGCAGTGATCAAGGAGCCCAAGAAAGTAAAATCTCTCACTGCCTCCATTTCTTCCCCTTCTATTTGCCAGGAGGTGATGGGACCAGTGGCCATGATCTTGGTTTTTTTGATGTTCAGCTTCAGACCATATTTTGCGCTCTCCTCTTTCACCCTCATTAAAAGGTTCTTTAATTCCTCCTCACTTTCTGCCATCAAGGTTGTGTCATCTGCATATCTGAGGTTGTTGATATTTCTTCCGGCAATCTTAATTCCTGCTTGGGATTCATCTAGTCCAGCCTTTCGCATGATGAATTCTGCATATAAGTTAAATAAGCAGGGAGACAATATACAACCTTGTCGTAATCCTTTCCCAATTTTGAACCAATCAGTTGTTCCATATCCAGTTCTAACTGTAGCTTCTTGTCCCACATAGAGATTTCTCAGGAGACAGATGAGGTGATCAGGCACTCCCATTTCTTTAAGAACTTGCCATAGTTTGCTGTGGTCGACACAGTCAAAGGCTTTTGCATAGTCAATGAAGCAGAAGTAGACGTTTTTCTGGAACTCTCTAGCTTTCTCCATAATCCAGCGCATGTTTGCTATTTGGTCTCTGGTTCCTCTGCCCTTTCGAAATCCAGCTTGCACTTCTGGGAGTTCTCGGTCCACATACTGCCTAAGCCTGCCTTGTAGAATTTTAAGCATAACCTTGCTAGCGTGTGAAATGAGCGCAATTGTGCGGTAGTTGGAGCATTCTTTGGCACTGCCCTTCTTTGGAATTGGGATGTAGACTGATCTTCTCCAATCCTCTGGCCATTGCTGAGTTTTCCAAACTTGCTGGCATATTGGGTGTAGCACCTTAACAGCATCATATTTTAAAATTTTAAATAGTTCAGCTGGAATATCATCACTTCCACTGGCTTTGTTATTAGCAGTGCTTTCTAAGGCCCATTTGACTTCACTCTCCAAGATGTCTGGCTCAAGGTCAGCAACCACACTACCTGGGGTGTACGAGACCTCCATATCTTTCTGGTATAATTCCTCTGTGTATTCTTGCCACCTCTTCTTGATGTCTTCTGCTTCTGTTAGGTCCTTACCACTTTTGTCCTTGATTATGGTAATCTTTGTACGAAATGTTCCTTTCATATCTCCAATTTTCTTGAACAGATCTCTGGTTTTCCCCATTCTATTGTTTTCCTCTATTTCTTTGCATTGCTCGTTTAAGAAGACCCTCTTATCTCTCCTTGCTGTTTTTTGGAAATCTGCATTCAGTTTCCTGTATCTTTCCCCATCTCCCTTGCATTTTGCTTGCCTCCTCTCCTCCGCTATTCGTAAGGCCTCGTTGGACAGCCATTTTGCCTTCTTGCATTTCCTTTTCCTTGGGATGGTTTTCGTTGCTGCCTCCTGTATAATGTTACGAGCCTCCATCCATAGTTCTTCAGGCACTCTGTCCACCAAATCTAAATCCTTAAACCTGTTCCTCACTTCCACTGTGTATTCATAAGGGATTTGATTCAGATTGTATCTTACTGGCCCAGTGGTTTTTCCTACTTTCTTCAGTTTAAGCTGGAATTTTGCTATAAGAAGCTGATGATCTGAGTTACAGTCAGCTCCAGGTCTTGTTTTTGCTGACTGTATAGAGCTTCTCCATCTTTGGCTGCAGAGAATATAATCAATCTGATTTCGATGCTGCCCATTTGGTGATATCCAGAGAGACTAACAAACACAAATCCAGCTTTCAGATTAAACCTCTGAATCGCTGCAATTCATAGTACAGTAATTTTATCTAACTCCTCCGTTCTTTTTGCAGCAAGTGCACTTAAACATAGAAGACTATTCTATGCATAATTTGGTGTTGCCAAAATATGGAAATGCAGTATCATTGTTTATTAACCTGGTGTCACTTTTGTTTCATTAACATTCACCTCATCAAGGTCCTGGTGTTTCTGCATCTATATTGTTCCACCTCCAGGAATCTACAACAGATGGTTCCAATTTTGCCAGGGTCTTCTAAATGGAACATCAATTTCTGAAGAGGGAACATGAGGCAGATGCACCGTAGCCACCAGAGGGAATTCTTCCAGGGACCGTTCATTTCAACTGGCTTGAGCAGGAAACAAAAAAAATGGTGCAATGCTTGTTCACAGGAGGTTATTGCACACACAAAAGGCAGCGGAGAAACAATGGCTAGATTTATATACACAATCTAACAAATGCAGGCAAAAAATGCTCTCATCTAGAAATATTAAACTGGATTAGGCAATGTTTGCTTTATGAAATTACCATTTTGCAAAGTGATACACTGAGGTCAGCTGTGAGCAACGGACCCAAAGGAGATGTCCCATTCCACATCAGTTCAATTGATGCACAGTGCTTGGACCTCTCTAAAGGGATGCTTATGTTTTTAAACAATGATTGCTTTACTGCTTGATTGTTTCAAAACATGGAATTGATATATAGATTTAATTTAGAGCAGGAGGGAGGCCAAGTGATAACAGGCTGGTTAGTTAGGGTGGATGCTCAAGATCATTAAACTCTTAACATGGTTTAAGCACATGGGCAATATGGTCATTAAACAGATGTTACAATTCAATCCTAAACTGAAGGCCCATATTGTTAGATCCGTACTTCTGAAGCCCACCCCATACAGCTGTATTAACCAAACTTTAAATTTTTCTTATAATTTTTTACTCACCCATTGTCTATGCTTAATTAAGTACTCTATGTATATGTTTAAATCTACGTTTGGTTCTTGCTCCCATCTATTTAATAATTATTCACTTAGATTCATACTGTTATGCTATTTATTTAAATGTTTTGCTTATGCTGGTCTATGACCGTAATAAAGAACTTGAACAGAGAGAGAACTTTCCATCCCTCCAAAGCATACTTATGAATGGAACAGCAGTTCTTATTAAGACTGATTATTCCAAAGTAAAAATATTTTGTATGGATGTGTATTTTGACTCCGTGGAACTGGGATTTTCCTTTAAGAAGCTTGAAGGAAGAGGAACGAAGTCATTTAAAATATCATGCTTTTCTCCATTTTTAGACATTAGTGATTTACAAATTTTGGGTTTAAAATGTTTATTTTTCCTTGTGTTTAACAGAATAACACTTTGCTTATAGTAATGTTACTGAATATAACTTCTCGTTTGCTATATTGTTCTTCTCTTCTTCCTCCACCCACACAGCAATTTACAGTCCTGCATTCTTGTATTGATTTTCAGAGCACAAATTTGCTTAAATTATCTCCCCCATCGCTTCTGATAAACTTTTGTAGATCTTAACTGCTACTTCAGGATGTTGCACTAAATCTGGTACAATAAAAACCTTTGATACAATCTTGTTGTCTTCCAAGCTTAGTATCAGAATCAGCAGGCAACAGAGTTCTGATGATTCACTGCCAAGTTATCTCTGAAATTCAGGAAATACAAATCTACATTCTGGCAGCAGAGGTGAAGTGAGAGGATCCACTTGCTAAAGCCTGAATCTGTTTTTTGAAGCCCTCCACAATCTTGTACTACCTTCCACATTTTCTTTCAGTCAATTATATGCAATTAGCTTTAAATTGCTCCTAGGTATCCAAGATCATGGGATAGTGCAAACAGTCTTCCCATTGGTCCAAAAGAATCTCTCTAGGGGGCTTGACTCTTCAACTAGATCCCATTAAGGACAAGACCAGAAGCATCTGATAATCAAACTCTAATCAACTGTTTACCAGATCAAAACAGAAACACTAGCTGACACTAAATTCCTTAAAAATTTGGACCAGTTCAGGTACTGATGGACAACCTAAAAGCATATGTGGCAGGTAGCAGCTCTTGGGTGATCAGATTCTGTTCTTCTGCCACTACAGGGAGGAATAAATGTGTCCTCAGGAATATATATCTGCAAAGCTATAGGGCAGCTTGTCAAGTTCCCAAGGTCCTTCCACTTTAAAAAGGGATAAAACAAATGCTAGAATCTGGGTATGTCTGCTTGAGGCACACACTACTTCCTATGCCCAGTGACAAAAGAGCATAATCTTGGGGCCCAGGCCCAAAGTCACCATGTCTAGACAATGACAACTCTGATTGACATGTGAACTGATATTGACCTCATATACCTATTTTCCCCTTTCTACACCAGTTATTGCAATGGTAGTATAAACCACTGATATTATTGACGGTTATAACCAGGAGTGTGTGCATAACTGAGTATCATAACAGTAGCTAGAACTAGTAAAAACTACCATACTGCAGAAAATGTTTGCTGGAACATATGAATCTGTCTCAAATGGATTAATGATCTAACTCTCTATAACCCTCTTCTGATTGGTGGTAGTACTGCAGCCCCCTCAGTCAGAGGTTATTCCCAACCCACACACCTGAGATCACCTGAAAAACTGAAGCACCAGACACCTGGCACTGTAAAGCAATGCTTTACAACTACAGTGGTACTTCGGTTTATGAACAAAATTGGTTCCGGAAGTCTGTTCATAAACTGAAGCGTTCATAAACTGAAACGAACTTTCCCATTGAAAGTAATGGAAAGTGGATTAATCCGTTCCAGGTGGGTCCATGGCGTTCGTAAACCGAAAATTCGTAAACCGAGGTGTTCATAAACCGAGGTTCCACTGTATGCTATAGACTCTCTATAGCAGAGGAGCTGCTGAGCCAGCGAGTCTCATTTATAAGCAGAGGTGCTCGTGGACTTTCTGCAGCAAGGAAGTAACATTAAACACAAAAGCAATTTTATTGGTGTGATACCATCTCTGGCATTAGCTCCAATAAGGGACATCAGCCAAGATTACAGTGTTTGATTATCACTTATGAACAAAGGTATTGCTAGTGTGAAAGAAGTGAAGTTAAAAACTCCTTCATCTCCCCTCTCTGGAAGTGCAGATACACAACTAAAGGAACAAATAATGCATCTGTGCAAGTATATGGGCTTTCACAAGGGGAGAAAAAGCACATGGTACAAAACAGAACAAATAAAAGTCCCTTTACTGCACCAGAATGAAGCTTAATTTATCGTAAACTAGAAAATAAATTTCAGGCTCAAGTTCACTATAGATATGAAATATGAAGGGATTTTCTATATGGCTATAATCACAAACTTATTTCTGCAGCCTCTGCTGCCCATACTTAATTAGGGTGAAGTATGTTAATGATACGGCGGCACAGCCCAGAGACGTCTTCAGTTGCAATATTAATTGCATTTAGAGAAAGAAGCATGAATTGTGCTTATACAAGCTAATTAGTATGGGTTTGCTAATTAATACTGGAAAGTCAAACTGCCTTTGTCTTGTCAACTGCAATTAGCTAGAGCTGTTTAAATTTCTCTCTTTTCTTCAAGTAGTAAACTGACTTTCTGCAGAGAAGTAATTGAATCATGCACCGGAATACACTGTGTCAGTTAGCTTTGCGGGTTTATTACCCTTTGATACAGTAGTTTTGAACTACACACATGACATGTCATTTGGTGGCAGATACCACCAAGCCTTCTAGCAGCTGCTCAGTCAATGTGACTTTGCCTGGCACTACAAACCAGGCAGGCATTAGTCCAGGGTAGCTTCCCTGTGCAACAGAAGAACATAAACCTTAATCATTAGCATTAGCAGGTTATCTCATAAGCATAATTAAACATTTAAACCAAAATAAGGTACTTTCAAAGTTGCAGCCTTTGCTGCAATAATTAATCGGTGTTGAGAGATTTCAATGTCAGAGTTGGGAACAACCATCACACATGGACAACTGTATAGGCCCTTTGGTACTGGCAGCATAAATGAGAATGGACAAAGGCTGCTCGTATCACAGCCTTGCATCACAAACACATTCTTCTCTACCAAGGCATAACCCCAAATGTCCTGGAGACATCCAAGGTCAGGCCACTGGAACCAACTGGACTTGATTGTCACCAGATAGTCAGTAGTGAACTGTGTTCATGTCACACGGAGCTACCACAGTACCTACTGCGACACAGATCACTCCCTGGAGATGAGCAAGATCCATCTCCAGATAAAGAGGACCCACAGTACAAAGCAGAAAGTATGGCTTTGGATCAACTTTGCCAGAAGAGTCATACCTGAAGTTTGTGAATACTTCTCTGATTTTGCCCAACAAGCCCCAGAGATAGCACTGAAGCAAGGTGGAACTCATTAAATCTAGTACTGTAAAGGTAAAGGGACCCCTGACCATTTGGTCCAGTCGTGACCGACTCTGGGGTTGCAGCACTCATCTCGCTTTACTGGCCGTGGGAGCCGGCGTACAGCTTCCAGGTCATGTGGCCAGCATGACAAAGCCACTTCTGGGAACCAGAGCAGTGCATGGAAACGCTGTTTACCTTCCCACCGGAGCGGTACCTATTTATCTACTTGCACTTTGACATGCTTTCGAACTGCTAGGTTGGCAGGAGCTGGGACCAAGCAATGGGATGAATGAAATCTACAGCACAGCAAAAGAGAGCAACAGTTCCCTGACTGGTTTGAGGTGGGCATAACAGACACGGAGCCTGTTATTACTGCAAGGTGTGAGGCTCTTGTAAAGTGTGCACCCTGCAAAAAGGCACTTGCTACTGTGAAAAAGGCAAGGAGTGATGCCCAGCGGATTGCCAAATGAAGTGTCAATGACTACTGGCCAGAGCTGTGTCAGAGCATTCAGCAGGTGAATTTAAAAAAAAGTTCTGGCAATCCAAGGTTCCCAGGGTAATCCAAGGTTCCCCAGGTATCACCCTGCCTAATACTAATATCATTCTCACCTTTGGTGGCTAGAACTCAGGGTAGGCTCTTTCCTGCTGTGAAACCCTGCATTTGGAATACTCTCCCAGAACCAAGGGAGTGTAGCTGATAAGAACATTCGCCTGGGGCCAAGTTCCAATCCTTAGTTCAGCTATGAAACTCACTGGGTGACCTTGGGAGAGTTATCCTCTGTTAGCCTGATCTCCTGCAAAGGACTACTGAGGGGATAAGATAGAGCATGCTGTCCTGAACTATTTAGAGAAAAAGTGAGCTGCACATGAGATATATAGATTTACTGCCGCTTCACTGCTGACAATCTTAAAATGCTTCTTGAAGTCAATATCAAAATTAAGTAAGTATTAGGTTAAGCAGGGTCTTCACTGCAGTGTAATTATTTTGAAGACATACCTGTAGAGTCTGTGGCTCCTTACAAAACAAACATACACAAATACACTGCGGGCAGATTTTAATTCAGTGGAGAAGAACACTGGCAATGCTCTTAGATTATGAGTGTAATTTGAAGTAATTGCTGCCTATTCAATATCAGGAGCATAATGGCTACGATGAGGGATTAGATACATTAGCTTTATACTATGGTTAGGGAAGCTGTGATCCTCCAGATGTTGCTGGATTACAACTCACATCAGCGCCAGCCACGGCCTGTGATCAGGGATGATGGGATTTACAGTCCAAGAACATCTGGAAGGCCACAGGTACCCCATCCCTGTTCTATACAATGGCACCAGCCTCTCTTTTCCAGATCATATTTGCTTGCATATCAGGATAACATAATTTATTTATCTTTTTTGCTTATTTATTTTATTTATATGCCACCCTTCATCCATGGATCTCAGGTTGTATCACAACAACCTTAGTACAGGAATCATGCATATGCTTCCCAACTCCTCACTCAAACCATGTGAAACAAAGCCAACCAGACCTCGAATCCTGGTAAACATCACTAGATCCACAACACAGAAATGAGAGTTAAACTTTCTTCAGGGCAGATGTGGGATGTCACTTGTAGAGGTGTTTATTACATGGAGCAGCCCAAAAATCTACTGAGCCATGTGATAGCACCTGACAAGTGTTTTTGCCATTTTACTGACAGCCACGGTGTTAAGCCCACACACAGAGTGACTGGTGGAAAAGCAATATCAACATGTGTCAGAACACTGGTCAGGGAGCAGCATTTTTCATACCGTTTCAGCCACAGCAGCTTAGCATCAAACTAACAAGGACTCGATAACAGAAAAATAATGGAGAGGAGGTGTTGAAAAGGGATTGGAGAGAGGGAAGGGAGAGACTAAGAGTCATATGGTATCCAACATCAGACGAATGAGTACCACCACCTAAAGCAAATCTGAAAGGGAAAAAAACTAGTTGCGTTTCAACACAACATTGCAGAAGGAAGTAGGAAGAGGATGTCGGCTTCAGCATCATCGTGTTAAGAACTATTTAATGTCAAAAATAACTGGAGCCCCCAGGTGGTCATCCAAAGGAATGGCCGCATCCAAGCAAAAATGTTTTCCTCCTGTTCCTGTTCATACTGTACAAGTAAGTTTGATGCATCATAGAGAAGAAAGCATCTGTGAAATGAACTCTCACTGCAGAAAACGGAGGAAGCTAAGTCACATCTGTCTCAGGAAAATAATAAGAAAGGGAGCCAATAATAATAATAATAATAATAATAATAATAATAATAATAATAATAATTTATTATTTATACCCCGCCCATCTGGCTGGGTTTCCCCAGCCACTCTGGGCGGCTTCCAACGGAAAAATAAAACACAATAATCTATTAAACATTAAAAGCCTCCCTAAACAGGGCTGCCTTCAGATGTCTTCTAAAAGTCTGGTAGTTGTTTTCCTCTTTGACACCTGCTGGGAGGGCGTTTCACAGGGCAGGCGCCACCACCGAGAAGGCCCTCTGCCTAGTTCCCTGCAACTTGGCTTCTCGCAACGAGGGAACCGCCAGAAGGCCCTCGGTGCTGGACCTCAGTGTCCGGGCAGAATGATGGAGGTGGAGATGCTCCTTCAGGTATACAGGACCGAGGCCATTTAGGGCTTTAAAGGTCAACACCAACACTTTGAATTGTGCTCGGAAACGTACTGGGAGCCAATGTAGATCTCTTAGGACCGGTGTTATGTGGTCTGGGTGGCCGCTCCCAGTCACCAGTCTAGCTGCCGCATTCTGGATTAATTGCAGTTTCCGGGTCACCTTCAAAGGTAGCCCCACGTAGAGCGCATTGCAGTAGTCCAAGCGGGAGATAACTAGAGCATGCACCACTCTGGCTAGACAGTCTGCGGGCACGTAGGGTCTCAGCCTGCGTACCAGATGGAGCTGATAGACAGCTGCCCTGGACACAGAATTGACCTGCACCTCCATGGACAGCTGTGAGTCCAAAATGACTCCCAGGCTGCGCATCTGGTACTTCAGGGGCACAGTTACCCCATTCAGAACCAGGGAATCCTCCACACCTGCCTGCCTCCTGTCCCCCACGAACAGTACTTCTGTCTTGTCAGGATTCAACCTCAATCTGTTAGCCGCCATCCATCCTCCAACCGCCCCCAGGCACTCACACAGGACCTTCACTGCCTTCACTGGTTCTGATTTGAAAGAGAGGTAGAGCTGGGTATCATCCGCATACTGATGAACACCAAGCCCAAACCCCCTGATGATCTCTCCCAGCGGCTGCATGTAGATGTTAAAAAGCATGGGGGAGAGGACAGAACCCTGAGGCACCCCACAAGTGAGAGCCCAGGGGTCTGAACACTCATCCCCCACCACCACTTTCTGAACACGGCCTAGGAGGAAGGAGCAGAACCACTGTATGACAGTGCCCCCAGCTCCCAAACCCCTTCTAGACGGTCCAGAAGGATGTTATGGTCGATGGTCGATGGTGTCAAAAGCCGCTGAGAGATTCAGCAGGACTAGGAAATGGCTCTCACCTTTGTCCTTAGCCCGTCGGAGATCATCAACCAGTGCGACCAGGGCAGTTTCAGTCCCATGATGAGGCCTGAATCCCGACTGGAAGGGATCCAAATGGTCCGCTTCTTCCAGGCGTGCCTAGAGTTGTTCAGCAACCACTTGCTCAATCACCTTGCCCAAGAATGGAATATTTGAGACTGGGAGATAGTTGGCCATATTAAAGGTAAAGGTAAAGGGGCCCCTAACCACCAGGTCCAGTCGTGTCCGACTCTGGGGTTGTGGCGCTCATCTCGCTCTATAGGCCGATGGAGCCAGCGTTTGTCCACAGACAGCTACCGGGTCATATGGCCAGCATGACAAAGCTGCTTCTGGCGAACCAGAGCAGCACACGGAAACGCCGTTTACCTTCCCGCCGGAGTGGTCCCTATTTATCTACTTGCACTTTGATGTGCTTTCGAACTGCTAGGTTGGCAGGAGCTGGGACCGAGTCACGGGAGCTCACCCCGTTGCAGGGATTCGAACCGCCGACCTTCTGATCAGCAAGCCCTAGGCTCTGTGGTTTAACCCACAGCACCACCTGTTAGCCGCATCTAAAGATGGTTTTTTAATGAGCGGTTTAATGACCGCCTCTTTCAGCGGGTCTGGGAATATTCCCTCATAGAGGGAAGCATTTACCACCCTGCGGAGCCCATCGCCCAGCCCTTCCCGGCTCACTTTTATTAGCCAGGATGGGCAAGGGTCAAGGAGACAGGTGGTTGGTCCAAGCAGCCTGTCCACATCCTCGGAGGTAACAGATTGAAATTGATCCCATGAAACATGACTAGACAGGGCTCCAGCACTCTCCCGCCCCAGCCCTGCTCCCACACCGGAGTCTACCTCCCTCCGAATCTGAGCAACTTTATCTGCAAAAAACTTAGCAAAAGCATTGCAGGAGATATTGGGGTCCCTATCAGGCCCTGATAATGAAGGTGGTTCAGATAGATTGCGAACCACCTGGAACAGTCTCCTGCTGCTGCTTTCTGCAGATGCGATAGAAATGGTGGAGAAGGTCCTCTTCGCCGTCGCCATTGCCACTTGGTAGACTCGAAGTTGAGCTCTAGCCTGTGTTCGGTCGGATTCAGAATGAGTTTTCCGCCAACGGTGCTCTAGCCGTCTCAGTGACTGTTTCATCACCCTCAGCTCCGGGGAAAACCACAGGGCTGTCCGGGCTCCATGCAATCGGAGAGGTCGCTTCGGAGCCAAACAGTCAATAGCCCTGGTTAACTCCACATTCCAGCGGGCCACCAGGGAATCGGCTGAAAGGCCACCAACATGGGATAAAGCATCCCCTACCACTCTCTGGAAACCATTTGGATCCATTAAGTGGTGGGGGAGGACCATCTGAATAGGTCCCACCTCCCTGCAGAGGGGAAGGGTCGCGGAGAAGTCCAGTTGCACCAGGTAGTGATCTGACCATGGCACTTCGTTAGTTTCGCTTTTACTTAGTGTCAAATCACCAACATCCATAGAGGTAAACACCAGGTCCAAGGCATGTCTGCGGCTATGAGTTGGGCCAGACTTATTCAGGGACAGCCCCATGGAGGCCATGCTTTCCACGAAGTCCCGAGCGGCTCCTTGTAAGGTCATGTTGGCATGGATGTTAAAATCCCCTAAGACAACCAAGCTAGGTGTCTCCAGGAGCACATCCGACACGACCTGAAGCAGCTCGGGCAGGGAATCCTTGGTGCAGCGGGGAGGTCGGTACACCAAAAGGAATCCTGTACTGCACCTATTGCCCAACTTCCAGAACATGCACTCAGAAAACCTGGTCTTACCAATAGGACGCCTGGTGCAAACTAATGACTTCCTTAAAAAATCACTGCAACCCCCCCCCTTCCCTCCCCAGATGGCCTGGGTTTCTGTGCGTAAGAGAAACCTGGTGGACAAGCAGCGGCAAGGACAGGCCCATCTGCTTCATCCAACCAGGTCTCTGTCACACATGCCAGGTCAAATCCTCCATCCACAATGAGGTCGTGGATGGCAGTGGTCTTATTCATCATTGACCTGGCATTGCACAGCACCACTTTCAGGTCATGTGGGTATCCCTTGCTGATTCCAGTATCCATCCGGTCAGGACCAGACCCGGAGGCAGGGATAGTCCTCAGACAACAACTAAGCCTGCCTCCTCGGTAATGACATGGTCTGGTCTTAGCGTAACTCCTCCTCCTACCCGTGATCACTGAGATCGGTTGTCCCAGTGCATACCCCCCTGTGGAACCTGCCCCAGCCATTTTGTTGGCTGGGACCCACTCCTGGCAGCCCTGACCCCTCCCCTTAAAAACAAAATAAAACCTATATATAAAAAATACAATACAAACAAAAAACAAAAAATTACAAACAAAGTAAAATTAAACAAACCCAAATCAAACACATTCAAACATATAAGGTATTTAAAAACATTTCTTGCTGCTGAGAGTATGTGCAGCAACAGCAGCAGTGTCCCAGGCCTCTCTGCAGGCTTTTAGCTGTGTTGGTGGGTGCAGGCCCCGCCCCCAGGCCAGGTGGAATTGGCAGAGAAGGGAGCGGTCCCCCAGGCACTCACAGGCAGCAGGTTTAGAAGTAGCTCATCACATGCCCTATGTGCTCTTGCATGCTTTCTATCCTATCCTGCATCATAGCACAGCTTTCTCATACTAGATTTTGCAGGGAACTGCTCCAGATGGAATAAAATCTGAAGCAGACATTGCACACACTTTGCACTAGCAACAACGGCTCTCCAAATGGAGGCTGGCAACTCAAACCCAATTGCAGAACTGAGAGAGTTAGTTATTTCTCTCTCTATTTCTCTCCTCCCCCCCCCCTCAGAATACTTACAAAAATATTTTTTTGTGAATGAGTACAACTATTTCCTACTCAAATATTTTTCATACACATGGGCCCCAGAATAGATGCTGGCTATTTTAAAGAAAGTAAAGAAAAATATACTATGTAGGCCTGGAGCAGCCAAACTAGTTGTCAAATGGAGTTATCACAGCCATTTCAATCTCTCAGTTAAAAGCCGTTTTTGCATCAGATCTGAAATAAGCTAATCCTCCAGGAAACACCATCCATTGCACAGTCTGACATAGCTGGCAGGCTGTCCTTACAGAAAGCCCAAAATTGGAACTGCAAGATGGTTACAAGCAGCTGAAAGACCTTGGCATGCATATGGCAGCTCATTACTGAAATCACAAGCATGCTGGCAGCCAAACCAAAAGTGCATTAATAGAGCTGTCCAAGGTCTGAAAATGGGACCTGCAGGAGTTGCCCAAGTTTCATGTGAACTATTTGTTCAGAACTGACCAGCACTTCTCACGGGTGTTTTATATGTGGGGTATCATTTCTTGAGGATATCTCCTCGGATTCTGTAATTACCTTCAGGGTACTGTATTTTCACAGTACAATGGTCACACCTTTATATCTATATGGTCAATGGCATGGTTCATAGCTCTTATACCACTGTGGCTGCCAGCATCATAATTCAGTGGCAGAGAACACCCTTCGCATATGGCAATTCCTGAGCTCAATCCCTACCATGTAGTTAAACAATCAGGTAGTAGGTGCTGAGAAACCTCTCTCTGCAGCAGACCCTGAAGAACCTCTACCTGTCAAGAGCACTGGACAGAAGGCCAGGCTTCTAATATTTGTACCAGGTCTGGCCAATCCAGATGACACATAATGCCTACCAATGGGTTCTGTGCATGAACTGAGTTCTGAGATCCAGGTACACACTGCTCTAGTTTACAAGGCTATGTGGCTCCCCATTCCATCCCCAGAGTCCCTGAACGTGGGTCTGTCTGTAAATGTGAAGAGAACCTGTCAAGACTTTAATATTTTGTCAACACTCCAGGCACGTGCCTTTTATAACAGGTAGTTCCATCAACTGGTATAGTATTTAACCACTAACAGCTGCATACATTTCTTTTAGTGACAGACTGTGCTCCAAGTCCCTTTCACTTTCATGAATAAAAACGCAGGTTCCCATAAACTTTTGGTGCTCACGCTATTTGTTTTGCACTATTTGGGTCTGCTTGAACTGAACTGTTTTGACTGAAACCTTTTACTTTGCTTATTTACAGGTTTTGAACAGTCAAACAATGAACTCTAAGTAACAGATGAATATAACAAACAATACTGAAGAAACAAATTATAGTTTTCTTTCTTACAGCAAGCCACCCAGAGCCCAGTTCCTCCAGCCGACGAATGTGTGGAAGGGGATAAAACAAACGGAATCAAGAAACATGTGGGGGGTGTAAAACATTATAGAAATCAGTTTGCAGAAAATTCTGCATAATCACACCAATTGCCCCCGTTTAATAGCTTTGATAAATGAACAGCTACCTCTGAAAAGTATCTGACATTAAACAAAGGGCTGCATCTCTGTTGAAAGTCATCAGGGCATTCACCATTTATTTTTGAATATGACAAGGCAATTTTCCTACGTTAATATGTCAATGCTTAATCACAGAGTATCGCGGGTTCAGACAATGTGCCATGAAATGTGCAAATCTTTACGCCATGAAATAAGTACTCCTTTACTGCAAATTAAATGCAGCCCTCCAGCTCTATTCTAAGAAGGCATGTAGAAAGCAAAAACAGAGGTTCTTCCACAGAGCAGCACAGCATAATCCATCTCACCAGAGTTTAGGGATTTGTCACGTAGGGCAACTGAAGGTGTCCTTGGACAAGCCGGAGTGGGGTGGCATATTTTCTCTCGCCACTTCTGTGCCTTGCTTGAAACTTGCAGAAGCTGACATCCCAAAGCATGAAGAGAAAGTTTAACTCTGGGATTCAGATGGGAACTGGAAATATGGCAGGTGGAAGCATGGGCCAATGACACATCCACCTTCTGCCATGAGAAAGAGGAACCTAGCTATGTCTTTTTGCTTGTGTTTTTTCCTCTAGATCATGGGTAGGCAACCTAAGGCCCGGGGGCCAGATCTGGCCCAATGGCCTTCTCGATCCAGCCAGTAGATGGTCTGGGAATCAGCGTGTTTTTACATGAGTAGAATGTGTCCTTTTATTTAAAATGCATCTCTGGGTTATTTCTGGGGCCTGCCTGGTGTTTTTACATGAGTAGAATGTGTGCTTTTATTCAAAATGCATCTCTGGGTTATTTGGGGGCATAGGAATTTGTTCATGGGGGGCATAGGAATTTGTTCTCCTCCCCCCAAAAAATATAGTCTGCCCCCCCCACAAGGTCTGAGGGATAGTGGACCGGCCCCCTGCTGACAAGGTTTGCTGACCCCTGCTCTAGATCAACTTTTGCCAATCTGGTACCCAGCATATATTTTAGACCAGTGGTCTTTGACTGGCAGGTCATGATCCACTACGAGGTCACGGGTGTATCTAAGATGGGCTACAATAGCAGCACTATCAACCATATAGATTGGGATAGGTTTTCAAATGTATGTTTGAGGCCTTAAAATGCAGAAGACTACTATTTTAGAGCACAAGTCCCATCAGTCCCAACCAGCAAGGTCATGCTGCCATAAGACCCAGCATCATACAGACATGCTGACTGGAGCACTGCTCTGCTGACTAGACTTTTGCTGAGCATATCTTGTATTTTAAGTGAATGGATGTGGCTGAAAGATTATTCTTGTCCCCAAAGTCAATTTTTACCATGTATTGCAAAGAATAATAATTTTAAAAATCACCAAACTCCAACACTTACCAGGTCCGCTCTTTGTTTCTGATTCCCAGCTTTTTCTAAAGTCTGGGACAGCTGAACCTTCAATACAAAAAGAAAGAAAGAGAATGTTAAAGAATTCAACAATAACAAAAACAGAAGTGGAGAGGAAAAAGAGTAAATATAACAAAGTGGTAAAGGGGCTCAGCTGTGACTCAAGAATCCCAGAGAACATGTCACCTCTGCTCAGCTTAGGGCTACATATCAATTGTAAACAGGAAGGCATCATCACAAGATGATCTTCCCCATTGCACTCCTCAGCTCACATTTCTCTCAAAATTTTGGCCAAAGTTGAAAAATGTTGAAAAATGTTTTGAGTGTTTTCTCCTCAAAAGCCAATATTAAAATGCATAGAGATCCAGCCAGAACTTCAAGAAGGGAGAAAGAATGCTAGGGAAAGCTGATGGAAGTCATCAATGGTAATTATGTCACCCTCTTAGAGCAGCACTTTTATTTTATTTTGAGGTTGACTCATGGGAAAACAACCTCAGCATAAATCTCAGAAGAAGGTGATTCAAAGGAGGAACCATAATGGGCGAAGTCTTCAGTGTGGGAAGGAGGGGAAAGAAATACTGCAATAAAAGTTTGTCTGGAGTATTACAGTCTCTTGGTTAAGGAACACTACTGCTCAGTTTTGTTGAAGGGACTCATATATCATATAAATAATCTCTGTATCAAGTCACTTGGATATAAGGTCTTCAACTGGAATTTCAGAAGAAAAGTTGGCATTCTTATCTTCTTTTAGAAATAACATTAAAACATGTTCTCCCACCACCACCACCACACTTCTCTTTCATGAGATCATGTCAGAGACCAATCATCTTCCCTATAGCTACACAGAAAAGATTAAAAAATAATCTCAGCGGATGACACAGAAACCCATTTAAACCAGAATAAACAAGCCCAATGAGAACAGAAGCCTTTCATACAAAATAATTCATGTCATTTCAGGCAGATACTCATTAAAACTCTCCAGGGTCTTTAGAACAGCATCCCTTCACTGCATGAAATGGTATTTACAAGCACAGCATCCAAAACACTGGTGAACAGCAAGTGGTTCACTACAAAGAAATGGTGCTGGTTGTGGATATAGTGGGGAGGGGGCATCAAGCCACGAAAGCTAATCACACTGAAATGCAACAAAACAGAAATCATAGTCTCAAGAGCTCAACATAAAACGTATTGCTCAGCTTCTCAAACAAACACCGCAATTATGAGCTTGCACCGGTCCCTGGGTTCAGCGGGAGCTACCATGAAGTCAAAGAACCTGGCTGTGCACACCCTGCAATCATGTCAGATTATTAAAATGAAGAGGTGCTCAAACAAAATGAATGTGATTCTAATATAAAGCTGGAGCCCAGTGTGGGAAAACGGAAACACACTCATTAAACACTGCAGGATATGCTTGCCCTGTGCAGACAACAGCGAGTAGAGGGTGAGCAAGAGGGGAGTCCTAATTAAATTACAGATAAGTTTGGAGCTAAAATACTGGGAGATTGTGTGTAAATATATGGACACCTAGAAGCAAATTATCCCTCAATATTTAATTAGGTTGAATTACATGAGGAGGCTGGAGTCAACAATGAGATACAAGGGGGAGGATCATAAGTTTTCTTGGCAACAGTGATTACAAAGTTCTTCAAAGAAAAGAACTGACTTTACATAAACACAGTGAAAATGAGTAAGTAAACTCTGATACTGGTACAACTAAATTGCTAATATTCTAACAAAAAGATGTAAGTTGCCCCTCAGATCAGCCTCCATACCAGAGAACTATTAAGTAGCCAATGTGACACTAATTTTCAAAATGATGATGATATCCCATCCGCCTGGCTGGGTTTCCTCAGCCACTCTGGGTGGCTTACAGCACATAAAAATTGTAAAACATTAAACATTAAAAATTTCCCCAAACAGGGTTGCCTTCAGATGTCTTTTAAATTATAGAATCATAGTTGAAAGAGACCACAAGGGCCATCCAGTCCAAAGCATTCCTGACAGAGCAGGAATCCGGACAAAGCATTCTCCGCTTAAAGACCTCCAAAGAAGGAGACTCCACCACACCCCTTGGCAGCAAATTCCACTGTCGAACAGCTCTTACTGCCAGGAAGTTCTTTCTAATGTTTAGGTGGAATCTTCTTTCTTGTACAGTAGTTTGGATCCATTCCTCCGTGTCCGCTTCTCTGGAGCAGCAGAAAACAACCTTTCTCCCTCCTCTATATGACATCCTTTTATATATTTGAACATGGCTATCATATCACCCCCTAACCTTCTCTTCTCCAGGCTAAACATACCCAGCTCCCTAAGCTGTTCCTCATAAGGCATCCTTTCCAGGCCTTTGACCATTTTGGTTGCCCTCTTCTGGACACGTTCCAGCTTGTCAGAATCCTTCTTGAACTGTGGTGCCCAGAACTGGACACAGTACTCCAGGTGAGGTCTGACCAGAGCAGAATACAGTGGTAATATTACTTCCCTTGCTCTAGATGCTATACTCCTATTGATGCAGCCCAGAATTGCATTGGCTTTTTTAGCTGTGCATCACACTGTTGACTCATGTCAAGTTTGTGGTCTACCAAGACTCCTAGATCCTTTTCACATGTACTGCTCTCAAGCCAGGTGTCTCCCATCCTGTATTTGTGCCTTTCAATTCTTTTGCCCAAGTGTAGTGCTTTACATTTCTCCCTGTTATAATTCATCTTGTTTGCTTTGGCCCAGTTCTCTAATCTGTTAAGGTCATTTTGAGGTGTGATCCTGTCCTCTGGGGTATTAGCTACCCCTCCCAATTTGGTGTTATCTGCAAACTTGATCAAGATGCCCTCAAGCCCATCATCCAAGTCATTGATAAAGATGTTGAATAAGACTGGGCCCAGGACAGAACCCTGTGGCACCCCACTAGTCACTTCTCTCCAGGATGAAAAGGAGCCATTGATGAGTACCCTTTGGGTTCAGTCAGTCAGCCAGTTACAAATCCACTGAATGGTAGCATTGACTAGACCACATTTTACTAGCTTCTTTACAAGAATATCATGGGAAGATGATGGAGTATATGGAAATGGCCGAGATGACCAGGAGAATTCGCGACCAGGGAGAAGAAGCGACAGAAGAAGAGTGGAAAGACTTCAAAATTTATTTTAAAAAATATGCTAAAATTGTATATTGAGATTAGATTTAGAAGTGTATAGAAGCTGTGGATATGGGAATTATGTGAAGAAATAGAGCTATGAAAGATCTGAAATTGTAAGAAATTTTTATTTAAAAAATGCATTGGAAATTGCTAAAGATAAAAGTGAAATGAATCGCAGATCAAGAGAACTCGAGGAGGTCCCTATATACAATGCTAAAGGAATTTGGATTTGTATTTGTATTTTTGTGTTTTCTTTTTATTGTTATGTTATTGTGTTTAATTGTGTTTTATTGTTGTTTGTTATTTTTGTTTTTGTTTTTTGTTGTAAAATTAATAAAAATTATTTGGGGGGAAAAAGAATATCATGGGGCACCTTGTCAAAGGCCCTGCTGAAATCAAGATAGGCTATATCCACAGCATTCCTAGAGGGGGACATATGCCAGTGGGTGGAGTCAGAGACCAAAGGGGACAGAGTAATAGACACGATGTTTGCCTTTGTACAATAGGCTACATTCCAGTCACAGAAAACTCAGGTTTCTATTTGTGCACAAGCATGCACTTCTCTCTATGCTCCATCCACGCAAGCAATATACATTTTCATAGTTCAAAGACACATTCCACCCAGACATAAGCATCTGAAGAGAGTACAGAGCAGTGCCAGAAAGGGACAAGACATGGATATGTGGCCTAGGGAGAGCCCCAAGAGGATCTGAGGGCCACATTTTGTCCCTGAGCCTGAGGTTCCCTACCTTTGGCTCTATATCTTGGTACATAAAATGCAAAAGTAATCAGACACAGCCTGACAGCCATACACAAACACTGTTAACTATGAAGGAGAAATCCACCTTTGAACTTAACCAATGGATCATTTAATCAGTGTGCTTCAAGAAAGCTCCCAGCCGGCGTAACAGCTTAAAAGCAGCAGCTGGAAAGAGACTTGGGAAGGCACAAAGCAGCCTGTTGAACCCCTTGATCCTGGCACACTTGGATTGTTGTTGTACCGGGCAGCCTCAGAGAAAGCCAAGGGAAATTACACCATTGTTCCTTGGAACTTGTCTTTCAGAGAGGTGGAACAGATTGGCTTTCCATGTCATGAATATGTGCCAAACTGCACCATAAGCCAACATGCTGCATTATATGGTCTTTGATATCTTAATAGCACTTTCGGTTTTCAACAACTACCCGTGAAACACTTGCCATTAAATTTATTGAGACAAAAAGGGACAGTTCTTGGCTAATATACACTGGACTTCATCTCTGGTAAACACAACAACGTGAACAGTGCCACCAAAATGTTTGCTACATTTTTTTTAAAAAGGTCCTGCGGTTTTGTGTGCATGGCAAGGCCACCCTTCAGACCACCCTTCTAAGTCCCAAAATAAGCACCACTTGGCTAGGACACTGCTGCCTCCTAGCTCAAGACAATTCCAAAGCAGTGCATACAAAGCTCCAGAGATTTAAAGAAAGACCCCATTATTCTGAAGCTCTCTAGAGCACCTAGCTAAGCCTCAAAATGATTTTAATACACATGGAAGCACTGTGAAATGTCTGTATTCCCATTATTGCAAACACAATCAAAATAAGTTAATGGGGACTCCTCGTGGAAGTAAATAAGAATATTGCCATAAGTCCCACAAAGGTGTTATGGAGGGAGTGCCCAGATCCAAAGGAGAAGTGGGAAGAGCCCAAGGAATTGGAGTTGGAGAATCCCGTGGAGAGTTTCAAAGAGTTGTAAGTTGTCAATTCTAGGGCACAAGAGGTGTCTGATCCCAGGGAGGGACCCAGTAGCTTGGGGAATGGAGATCTAAAAGGTTATCAGAATAGTTGTTCTTAAATATTTTTACTGATAGCTTTATTATTTTTGTAAAATATTTTGAGGTGTGGTATTTTTGTGGTTGGTTGGACAGTGTTCTCGAAGCTACCAACATGAGTCTGACCAAACTGCGGGAGGCACTGGAAGACAGGAGTGCCTGCCATGCTCTGGTCCATGGGGTCACAAAGAGTTGGACACAACTAAACAACAACAGCGATTTTTTGTGGTTTGTTTTTCTTTTACCATCAAGTGGCATATAAATTTTGTGAAATAAATGGCCTATAAAAGGGGCATATTTAGGGGAAATATCTGAAAGTGACTATACCAAGGGGAGGAGTACCTGGTGCCGAGGGGCAGCAAGATGGAACAGGAAGACTCATTTATGAAAGCAGGCAGGCTGAGGCTGAGCTAGTTCAAAAGGAGGCTGAGCTAGTTCAAAGCCCGGTGTTCTGCTTGGAAAATCAGACCTAACTAAGGCAGCCTTACTAAGCCTATTATACAATACTTGCAAACAAAAACAAAATAGTAAGCCCAGCTGCATGCAGAATTTCCAGACTGAAGAATCAATTAAATGATCATTAAATTGTTATAGTAATCATTAATCAAACAACTATTTAATTGGTGGACAGCCCTATTAATTGTATATATGAAAATATGATCAGATCCCTGCTCGTAATTTACCACAGAGCTTCAGCCTAGCCTTCTAGAGAATGCCAGACAGTGGATGCAATTTGTCTCAGTGCTGCAGCTTAACTTGAGGCACAAGTATCTTTTCAGACACTGAGAGAACATTTCTCTGCTTATCTTACTCTCTGAAGATTTTCAGTTCAATGGCTCTCCTCAAGCACCTCCTAAGGAACAGTAATTGTAGCTACATCAGTTTGCTCTCTCTCGCTCTCCCATAAAACTTGCACACAAACCTAAGAGGAATATTACACAAAGGTAAGTAAATCACAGAGGACCAGGAGCACTGTTCTCCTTACATCTGTGACGAGAATCTGTGAAGAAGCCATTAAGGCAACACAATGAATTTGAAATAGTTGCAATGGAAAATCCCTGAGAAATAACAAATTGTTTCAGGCACAATCTATTCATTATCAAATAGGTGGTTAAATTGGACACATCAACACCCCCAACTGCTTCTCTGGAGCCTGACTGGGAGCCAAATGCCTTTTTTGATGGATTATGCTGCTCCAGAGCAGAGTGTGGTTGTCACAGAAGCTCTGGGCTTCTCCATCTCTAGTAAATACTTAGCCTTTCTAACCAAATGTTCCAGGGCAGTCTCCGGCCATTGGACAACACATCCTAATCAGCTTGGATCCCTTCGCTATTTGTTCTCCAACCCCTGTCCTCCAATGTTCCTAACTGCCTTTCCAGCTCTGTTGTGTTCTTTGCTCAGACTAGCTAGAGCTCCAGAAGAGGCACCATCTCAGTTTATTACATTTGCAGCTCAAGGAAACCTACCAGGCTTCAATCCCACTCACTCGCCCATCTTAGCCTTTTCTCTGGATGCTTATTGCCTCTGGTTGAAGCATCTTGTTATCTATGTGCCAGGGTGCCTGATCCTCAAAAATGCATAAGGCACTGCTCAAGCAACCCCCAGAGTCTGAGTAACAAGGACAGCCTTGTGACTTACTACAGTTCCCCCCAGACGAGCTTCTCCTCACTCCGCATGGTCAATATTTGTGCTTATCTCCATCTGTATGTCCCCATCTCTCCCTCAGGTACCTACACTGTGCTTTGTAGAAATGGGTATTTTCATTCTCACTTCCTTCAATAGGAGTTACACCTAGAGTCTGCTACCTTATCACAATATTTGGTATTAAATACCTCCTATCTTTACTGCCTTTTAGCTTTAACCCCAAAAGTTGACAGTCCACTTTGAACTTTGCCTCAATAACCATAAGAACATAATAATAGCATGCTGGATCAGGCCAGTGGCCCATTTAGTCTATCTTCCTGTTCTCACAGTGGCTAACCAGATGCCTGTGGGAAACCAGTGAGCAGAACATAAGCACAAGAACACTCTCTCCTCCCTTGGTTTCCAGTAACTGATACAGTATTCAGAAGCATTGCTGCCTCCAACTGTGGAGGCAAAGCATAGCCATCTCCATTCTTTTTTTCACTTCTGTGAGAATCTGCATGGTAATCATTCTGTCTTTTCTAATAAACTATAAATTATTTCATTCTAAGTTTTGGTTCTCTACCTACTTACTAATTCCCTGAGGCACAAAGGTATATGAAATAAATGAAATAGGTGTCACCTGCCCTGTGGGGCATCATGACTCTGAGTTAAAGACCCAACTGGCCTGTTCCTACTGGGCTCAATTCTCCAGCACATGTAGATGACAACAACAGTGACAACCTCTGGACACTTTTTCTCCTCCTTGAACCTAGAGTGGGTCTGAGGGCCCAGAGAGCAATTCCAAGTTATTATCAAGGGGCCTTCTTGGGTTCCTCCTTTAAATATTTTAAAGCATGACATGAACCCATGATCACAGTGCCTGGACACAGGCAATCAAGTTTTATATCCACAGCAGTGACCACAGGAGGAATGACTGCTAGGAGGAGTGCAGAGAGAAGAAATGTCATGGTGCATCTGCAGCAGTACAACCGGATGGCCTTTATCTGCCCCACCTACAACACAACATGTCTCTCCCTTATCAGTTTCTACAACCGCAGCAGGTGCTACAACTCTGCAACTTTACCCCAAAGGCACACTCCCAAGACAGACAAATGCCAACAGGGACCCCCACCTCTCTTCCCTTTTCATGCCACTTTGTCTCAGGTACATGACCACGTCAAGTCAGTCAATACATTTTTCAATCTATTTGCTTCCCAACTTGAAGCAGAACAGGGAGGCACTCACTATGGTAACACAGCTGCTCTAGAGAGCACAGTCAACATACAAATCAGAATTCTAGGCTTTTAACACAGCAAAAGCCCACAGCATTTCCCTCCTCTTAATAAGACAGCTGTATACAGACCTAGCAAGTCAATTTGGGTGATTATTGGCCTCTTTACCTACAAGGTCACAGACCCGATATGAATCCCTGGTTTTTGAAATGAAGCTCAGTCAAGTTTCATCAATATCTCGGAGTCACTTCTTAGTCTCTGCATTTTCAATAAAAAGAGGCATCTCACAAAATTATACTGGAGAAATCACAAGCCAATCCTATTTCAGCATCTTTTTCAAAAACACAGAACCCCAATAAGGCTAAGCAAGTGGCTGTTTGCTATGAAATCCAAAAAAACATTTTCTTTTCTTTTTATCTTGCAGCCACTCTGAAACAATCACAATCTTTTGATTTGGGGGAGACAGCAACATTGTCTAGCTAGGTTCATACCTGTGTCGAGCATAATACAATCACAGCTGAACCACCTGCTCAAAGTATAGATCTACATTTGCTGTCCTCCATGACAAAAATTAGAACCCTGGACAAACCAGTGAAGGTGATATAGCTGCGCCATTCTCTCTCATTTTCTTGTAAAAACAGCAAAAGTAGTTCTGCTAATCTGGGATTCCAGCTAAAATCAAGGAAGGAATGGTTTAATTTGCTAAAGGAATTTCAGAGCATGTAAAGTCACCCAAATATATAATTTGGCATGGCTGTCTTGTTGTATTATCATTTGGAATGATTTAATGTGGTTTTTATTGGATTGTTAAATTGGAAAACTTAATAAATATCATTTAAAAAAATACAAGTCTTGTATTTGAAAAAGGTGCCAATATAACATATTAAAAGACACACAAAAATGTATTCACCTTCTTGTATGTGATATTTTCATACGTTTTCTGGTTTTGCTGAAAGGCGGAGGGCTTTGATTTCAAACAGCTGCGAAAAGCTCGATTGTGTGGGTGGAAAGTATTGTGACAAAAGTATGTTCCAACAGTTGCACTGCTAGACTTCAGTTTATTTGCATAGTACAATTCAGTGTATTAAAATATTGTGAAAGCTGGTATGAATAGTAATTTCTACCAGTAAAACATGCCAATTTATAGTACTATGTCAAATAAATTTCAGTAGTTAGGAAATGCTACTGAATTAGCTTTTTCATACCACACGTCATGAAAAAAATTAACCAGTGCCTTTAATTAAACAGAAGAAAGATTCAGAAGTAAAACAGTAAGAGTGAATACATCCTGTGGAACAGCACTAGCATGTTTAGCTGATGTTTATTTTAAAGCTACAGGTTGGAAATGATCAGAATGAATTCACATATGACATGACTCATGTAGAAATCGGAGTTATTACCTGGATGGCACCTTGTATGCCTCCTTGCAGCAACTCCTGAAGCCAAGCTGATGCCAAATGTATTGGTCTACTTTCCTCTGGACCATATCAGCCAGACCAAGAAGGAAGTCTTGTCATCTGGGCAGCCCAGGACCTCCATACTTCTTGTCCAGGCCTGTGCTCCCGAGAGGTCGCTTTGGTGCTGCTAATGCAGCAAAAACAACGTGGAAGGCAGCAGTTACGAGTTACCAGTCTCTGCAGCCACAGCAGTTTGGCTTCACTCTCAGAGGCACACTCCATTGTCTCTTGAGACAGATGGATGCCAAGCTGGATGTGTGAATTCTGAGCATTAATAGTCTTTGTGGCAGTCACACACAGAACATCACCTTTTCCCATCATTGACAAATACCTCCAAAGGGTAGATGTTGATAAAGTCAACAATCCATGACAACTCATCAATTGATGACTGCACTTTTAACCTATTAATTGACTCTCAGACTTCCCCAGAAAGTCAACTGGAAAAACAGAGAATATTAGACAAATGATTTCCATATTACTTTAAGGAACCGAGAATGTTATGGATCCCTGATAGTGTATCACATAAGTGAGGAATAGGAGAGGAGTTTTCTTTTCAATTTATTCTAATTTGATTTAATTGCTTGCTTGCTTGCTTGCTTGCTTGCTTGCTTCAGATGCTAACTTTGAAAACATGCCTGGTATGAAACATGCTGGCCTCCTTGCAATAACCATACAGAGATGAGGGAAGATCCCACCCACAACTACATACATGTCTGCCACAAAAGCCAAGCTGAGTCATGGACATCAAATTGAAATTCACTACATAGAGAGCTTCAATAAGCATGAAACTTCAAGGTTCTTGTGATGTCAAAAACATACATATTTAGGAATAGAGATGGCGGTACATACTGAACATCCTGCATTCGTGACCCTGAGATCTTCCAGGCACATCTGCCAAGTGACTTTGAATGAGCTGTGGTTCAGTGGCAGAGTACAAGTTTTGTGTACAAAAAGCCCTAGGTTCCACAGGCATCTCCAGGTAGGTCTTTAAAAGACCTCATCTGAAATCCTGAAGAGCCACTACCAATCAGTGTAGATAAAACCAACTTAAAACAGACTTCGTTTAAGGCAGTTTCCTGTGTACCTTAGAAACCAGGGATATCACTAGACCCATAGTATCTCTCTTACTTGGCTAACCATACTGGGCTCTGGTTTCAGTTTCGTACATCTTTTTGCCTCCCCAATTCTGGATGAGTAACAGTAGTACTACAAATACATATCCACACAGATTTCACATGGAACACCAGAATTCCAGAGTCTACTTGTCCTAGCCTATGTCACCATGAAAGCCAAGTAAGGTCTTCCAGCACATCTGGAATATGCTCAAAAAGGAAAAGCAGCTTGGAGTTCCCCTAAAAGGGTCGAAAGGCGGGAAACTTGTGCTGCGGCTTGTCCCCCGCTGAGGCCTTTGCAAGCTTCCCAACTGCTTTTCCTTGGCCGCATGACTTCAAAGTGTCTGTCTGCAAATGCAAGGAGCAATTGCACCAGCTTGTCTGCCAAGTGGTCACGAACAGTCCCCACCTCACAACTCTTGCATTCTCCTGTGCAGGTTTTGGCTGGGAGCCTGTGCTTTTTCCAGGTGTCCAGGGGGCTCAGCTTGCACCCCTCCCCCTGCTGACCCACTAAGGATTAGATTGGGTGGGAGAATGGGGAGGAAAGGGAGGAAAGGAGGACAGCACAGGAAGGAGAAGGGGGGGAATGGATCCCCCACCCCTAAAAAGTAGAAGCGAAAGTGCTGCTCATGCAGAGCTCCAACAGAGCTCCAGCTCAGCTGTCCTGGACCAAAGCTGGTCTGAGGAGACTGCAATGGCCCTTGCCCCAGGAGGATCATTAAAGTGAAGGCTGTCCAGCCAGAGGGAGGGGCAATCCCAGACCCAGGTTCACTGAGGAAAGGGCCTTTTCAGTAGTGGTGTCCTGATTTTGAACACTGTTTCCAGGTAGGTTCACCAGGTATTCCCCCTTTCAGGTGAAGACTTTAAAAACAATAATCCAGGCTTTCAATTTTTTGCTGATCTCATGGATTCTGCTGCATAATATTTTTCATCTTGCTTTCACAACTTTGCTGTTTTAGCTTATTTTTATCACCATCTGTTTATTTTTATGTGCTTGTTATTTTATTGCGAGCCAACCTGATAAATATGATTGAAAGAGCGGGTGTAACTATTAACAAGCAAACAAACAAGCTTCCTACTCATGGGCTGCATCTGCCCATCTCCTGGGTTCAAGACGTAAAGGTTGCTTTACCTTCCAGCAGAAAGTTACAGCGGTGCAACTCAGGTGTTCCTGGGTTTCTACTTTCACGCACACTGTTTATTGCAGAAGAAAATACAGATTCTAAATCTCAATTGGGGGAGGAAAGAGAGCAAGTCCCAGCACTACAGCCTGCTCATTTCTTCCTTCTGGTTTTCCTTCAGAAGCCTTGGCTACACAGAAGACAAAACACAAAGATCAAAAGGATCAGCAATAGTCTCCTGGGAATACTATGCTTTCTGTAAACACACACTTATTTTGTATGGTGCCCCTATTCCAAGCCAATGGCACTGTTGCCTCTGGGGAACTAGCATGCTGCCAAGCAAAACTGTCAGGTTGCAGCTCTCTCCTTGACAGAAAAAGGCAACATGACTGATGAAACTCTGCCAAGCCAGCTGCTGTTGGAGTTGCAAGGCAGCTAGGACAGCATCTTGCAGTCACGGCCGAGTGAACCTCTGATACTGATGGACTCCAAGGGAGTCATTTGACATCCTTGGGACACAAGAAGCTTGATGCTAAAGCACTGCCCCCCCCCCCATACCGGACACAAAATTGTTCTCATCATGCACACACACACAAATCACAGCTGGCAAATTTACATGCTTAGCATGCAAGAACAACAAGGGCATCCCACTCGGTTCACTTTGTGTCCTTCACTATGTAACTTCTCTATTAACAGCCTACCATCTTTTTTTCCTCTTCCCTTGGCATAAATGGATATAAAGATGGCTAACCAGAGAACTGAACAGTAAAGAAAAGCAAAAGTAGGACTTAGTCATGTGCATTATAATTTTGATAGGTCAACTCTGAGTAGGACTATCACTGGCTACAACTCCACATGTCCATGCCCAGGACCAAACTTCTATCCTTCTAACCTCCTATAAATGGCATCATCCACAGGTGAACAAGTATGTAGACTTGGCTTCAATTTCTCGTTACTCAGACATGCTCCATCCCTCTTTAAATTCCTACATTGGCTTCCTATTCATTCATTGATACAGCACAAACTCCATGGCCTTGTCCCTCTATCTCTTCACTCCTGTATATGCCCTTCAATTCCATCCCCTTTAGCTGTCCACAAGTCTCATGCTCCCTCAAGCAGCTCAACCATTTCTCCCTATCCGACTCTTAAGTCTGTATGAAGCTAGCTCTCTTTCAATTCCTTCTTTAAATCTACCTTTTATGTGAAACATTTGCTTGACAAAACATCTTAGTTCCATGCCCTACTGAAGGGGTGGGGAACTTGTAACATTCCTTTTGGAACTCCAGTTCCCATCAGTTCTTGCCAGTACAGCCAGCGGTTATGGGAATTGGGGCCAAGCAATATGTGGAGGATTATAGGCACTCCACCCCATCCTACTATAACCAAACCTGAAGATGCATAACTCAAATAAATTCCCATTTATTCCAGCCTATATATTCTGACCCTTATGCTGTTGTTTCCTCTTTGTCAAATTTTAGATCATAAACTCTCCAGAGACATGCTACCCACTCATATTTTATAGAGTTGTTATGATTTTTTGTCATTATTAACAATAAGTAATGTATGAGGGGTTGATAAAGGTAATGCTTGAGGTAGTGAATGGTTGTAATGGCTATGTGAAATGGATGGCAAGTTACATTGCATGAATTTTGTGCTGTTTGAAAAATTGCATTATACTGCCTTGTACCGGTAACACACTCTAATGTTATTTATTTATTTATATTATGTTTTGGGTACCGTTTATGTACTTTGTTATGTGATTCATTTGACACAGTGTTATTGGTGAGAGAGAGTTTATATATGTATATACACACACTTATATTATGAGTGTGTATATTGTAAACTGCTTTAAGATCTTTTAGATTGTAAGTGGTATATAAATGGAAACATTAATACTATAGTGATAAAAACTAGATCTGAGATTCCTAGAAGGTGCCTGGAGCCCATGTGGCACAGTGGTTAGAGTACTGGACTAAGATCTGGGGAAAACAGGTTCAAATCCCGAAGCTCGATGGGTGAGCTCATTGCCTCTTAATGATGGAAGAAATGGGATGGAGCTCCTTGAAGGAAAGGAGGAAAATAATTCCAACATAACCGCCACGAACAATAATAAACAGGATGGGTAGGAAGATGATATTTATTTATTTATTTATTTATATAAATATTTATAGACTACACTTTCATAAAACTATAACAAGGAGAGGCAACTCAATAGAAACTATATGAGTCATACACACCATCAATCCTTTGCTGTGCTTTATTCTTTTATAATTCTGCTTTTCAACTAGCTCTCTACTTTTCCACCCATCTAATCTTCCATTTTCTTTTCTGATTTTAGCTTTGCATTTAAAGATTTTAAATGCAAAATTACTGCATTAATGTTGGGAGTACTTTGCTAACTCAAGTCGAAAGTGAGATACCAATGTAAAAATAAATAAATGAATAGGAAACAAACCAATAAGTTTCCTCAAGGATATTTTATGTTAAAGGCTCCAAGAAAAACAAGAACCCCACTACTTGCCTCCTTGATATTTTTGCATTCTGCACTGCATGGAAATGAAGTGTTCCCCCTCTTTTTGTTTCCTAATATATGAAAATGTATTTCAAAAATCAACAAAACCCAAGAGAATTTTTAATGTGCTGCAAGGGCTTCAAGTAAACTATCAATCTGATTCCCCGGGAGCAAGCAAATCAACAAATATATTCCCTCCTGGCATCCTCCTTTTAAAGGATTCACTGCTGTTCTAATTGACTGCCGCTGAAGCAAGTTAGTCTATAAATAGGAAACAGGGAAACAGAATGGAGAGACGAAAGCACATTAAGAAGGAGTGAGCTGCAAAAGAAGGTGAGGATGCTACCGAGCTAAAACAACCTTTGGGTGGGGCGGGGGTGAGTTCGGCTGGGAAAGAGAACATTGCTAGAAGGGTGCAAATAAACGTGCACACCTCTGTTTGAAGCTGCAAAAGATATTGAAAATGGGGTAATATGGTTTTAAATTCTCTAAAGGAAAAAATGGAAGGGCTAGTTATAATGCAGAGCACCAGTAAATAGACATATTCTAAGTCTAAGCTAGTAGCATTATCAGGCATAACACAATACCAGGTGCTTTGGAAATTAGAATTCTGCCACAGTGAAGTGCTCCATGAGATAAGAGGTTAAATTAAGCTGTGATCCCATACTTTGATTTGTGAAAAGAGAGTAGTCTGACTCGAGACCAGCACTTTGATGGAGCTGACATAAAGTTGTGTCTAGAGACTGGCACAAAGGAGAAGACAGACTCGGGACTAGCAGGGTCATGGAATGTTTCCCATGTTGCGTTCAACTCTGTCAGAAACTACATCTAAAAATTTTGCACTGGAAAGACTGACACGGGTGCCGATTTTGGAGAAAGATGCAAGTTCTACAAATATAGTTCTGGATTCTCAGCATTTTTTCCTAAGCAGGCAAGGTTGTGTACAAACACTTGTAGTGCTTCATGTATAGATAAGACTTACTTGTGGGTATATGTAACTCCTTTTCCAAGCAGAAGAAAAACACACAAGCCAAAATAGGCATGTTGTAGTAGACAAGACTCTATTAGAGAGTTGGACTACAACCAGGGAAATCCAGATTCATTTCTCCCCTCTGTCATGAAACTCACAGGGCCAAGTTACCATCTTTCAGCCTAGCCTACCATACTGGATTGGTGTGAGGATGTAAGCGGATACCATACACATCACTCTCCATTACTTGGAAGAAGATGCAACAAACAAATAGATTGGGGTGGGGGTGGAGCTGGTGTATCTCCCAATATGTTGAAGCTATTTCTGATGTCCTCACAGTTTTCACACAATGCCCTGCAGCCTGCAAGGCTATCTTACTGGATCTACATTTAAAGCACTGATAAGGCAACCCCAAAGCAATGCACCATCAAGCCAATGATATTCATGTGTCACTGAAGGAAGCTCAGCAAAAGTCTATCACACCGCTTTCTGCATGCCAATTACCTGAAGCCAACAACCCAATCACACATGATGAGGATCTGTCAACTAGAAGCTGGATCCTGTCAATCAAGTTGTAAGTTTTATATTCTCCACTGCATTCTCCATTACATTCTCTGAGCAGACAGACAATAAAATCTACTGCAAAGTAAATGAGAGAAGCAAATGCATTATGCTTTAAATATTTTCAAGTCTCCACTTTTCACATTTATTCTCTTCATTAAGGTGTCTAAACATAGAAGTCAAAGAAAGATGACTTCAAACTTGAAGGCTGCCTGTTTCAGAGACATAATTAACAGCCAACGGTAAACAGGCTAATGTATCTAAGAGGCTAATATAGATTTCTGGATATATGCCATAAAACAGCTCTTAAGAACATCACAGCCTGGTTGAGAACATGTGGATACATCTTGGGAGGTGATCTCTTTTCCACCCTTGATCCTTCCCACACTCAGGCATGGAAATAAATTCCAAGAGCAAGTGAAGCTTATCACTCTGGTAAATGGAAACTACTGCTGACCTTAACAACAATAATATAGAGAGAATGTGAAATCAAGGAGCTGTTGTGAAGTGGTAATGAACTTTATGAAAGATGCAATGAACTTCGACTTCTTATAGATTCAGAAGTATCCCTTTTACTATCCAAGATGTGCATATGAGAGAGGGCCAGACAGAAATGAATTCTAAAGCATTGTGCTTGCATTACGGAAAATAAATGGCACTGCTATCTCTCATTGGGCACACTTCTGCCTTCACTCACAGAAATATGAATCAGAGAAATTCTAGATCTAGAAAGACTGAAGCCCCCACATACTATGTTACTTAAATAAAATAAAATTTGGGTTTTCCCATTCACATATATGTCACCACCTTGATAATTTTGTTGTTGTTTTTTAAAGATTTTCTTGATTTAAAGAAATATAATGTCTCTCATAACATTTTTACAAATTGGTTTCATTAGTTGAGACATTGGGAAGAAAGAGGGGGACAGAGGTAGATGGGGGGAGATGGGGGGTCAGGTGGCGGTGTTTCTATTTTACTTAACATATGTTGGGGGGGGGTGTTTGTCAGCGTTGCTTGTGCAGGTTCTCTGTTGTTCCCTTGTGTTCCTTTGGTGTTGAGAGAGATTGGGGTTGGCCTAGGGTATGGTTGTTCATTTGTGGTTGGCTGTAGTGGTTTTTGTTTCGTGTGTGAGTGGGGTGGGTCAGTGTTTTGGACCAAGTTAGCCATATTGATTTGTATGCTGTTGGTGGATTTTTGTCATTGTCTTGTTGGGCTGTGTATGTGATAAAGGGGAACCATACTGGGGTGAAGTCATCTTCTTCTATTTGTCCCCGTGTCAGTTTCAGCTTATTGGTTAATTTTTCTAGTAGAGCTGTTTCCCATACTATTTGGTACCATTGATCCATGCTTACTCCTGAGGTCTTTCCAGTGTCTGGTTATGGTGCTTCTGGTTGTGGAGAGTAAGTGGGTTATGAGTTCTTTGTAATGTATTTGGGCATTATTGTCTTGGAAAATGTTTAGTAAGGCCAATTCTGGGACCATTTCTAATGTTTACTTGGTTATTTTACTTATTTCCCGTATGGTTGTTGTCCAGAATAGTTGAATTTTGCGGCACTCCCACCACATGTGGAAATATGTGCCTCTCCAGCATTTTGGTGAGGTTCCTGGGCGTATTGGCGCTAGTTTTCTTGGTGTTAGGTACCACCTGTAGGTGAGTTTCAGAGTGAGTTCTTTCTTTTTTGTTGATATGGATTTAAAGGGGGGTTTAGACCACATTCTGGTCCATTGAGTGGGATTAATCTCGTAGCCTATATCGTCTTCCCATTGTCTTTTGATTGTGTCTAGGGGACTTGTGGGATTTTGTAGTAGTATTTTATATATTGCAGATACCATCCCCTTGCCATGTCCCTTTGTCCTTAGGAGGAGGTTTTCGAAGGTTGTCAGAGGCCTAGTTGCTGCTGATTTTACTGCTGGATTGTTTAAGAGGGCATGTAGTTGGTGTTGTGCTAACCAGGGTATTTGGGTGTTTTCTAGTTTATCCTGTATTTCTTGTGTTGACAGAGGTTTGTCATTTTTATAAAGCCTTTGGTTTGCCAGATTTTTATCTGGAGGTTTTGTGCTGCATGGTGGAATAATGGGTGGTAAGACAAGGGGATTAGTGGGGATGGGGTTGGGGATAGTTTGCCTATTTCTGCTTCCCATGCTTTGAGCATGGTTTGTGTGTACCTATTAAGTGTTATGGGAAATTTCCTTTGTTTGGGAGGAATGGGTATGCTGTACAGATACTTTCGATTGAGACCCTTTCCAGGTGTATCCATTGTTTTGTCTCATCTTCTAGTATGTATGGGATTATATGGCGTATTTGGTTGGCTCTGTAATATGTTTCTATGCTGGGGATGCCCCATCCTCCTGCTGAGGTGGGGAAGTGTAGGTATTTGGTGCTTATTCTTGGTTTTTTTATGTGAGAAGATAAAAGAGTGTAATTTTCCCTGCCATCTTTGAAGTTGGGTTGGGGGGGATCCAAATTGGGAGGGTTTGGAATAGGTAGGTTAGTTTTGGGAGGGTGATCATTTTGATCATTGCCATTTTGTCTGAGAGAGTGAAATTCATAGTGTTCCATCTCTTTAGGTCTTTGTTTATTTGCCGCCACAGGGGTTTGTTATGAAAGTATAATTTGTTGAGGTTTTTGGTTATTTGTACCCCTAGGTATCTGAACTTGGTGTGACAAAGTTTTATCTTGGTGATATTAGTAAGCACATGGCTTCTGATTTTGCAAAGTTTACTTGTAGGCCTGACACCGTTGTAAATGTGTTGAGTTCTCTGGTCAGGGAGATTGCTGTGTTTAAGGGGTCTGATGTTGTGACCATTAGGTCATCTGCAAAGAGCCCTAATTTATATGTTTTGCCTTTTATTTCTACTCCCTTGGTGTCTGTGGATGCTCGGATTCAGATTGCTAGGGGCTCTAGAGCCAGAATAAAAAAGGGAGATAGTGGGGATCCTTGCTTTGTGCCTCTTTGGATTACTTACTCCCTTGAAAGTCTGAAAACAAAAGCTGAATGAGCAACCTAAACAACTGAAGTATATATGCCCCTGTATCCCAAAATGAGTTTGGGAAACCCCATATCATATATTGCTGGCTACTGGCTGGTTGGCATGGCAGGGTTGTCTTGGTGGTGGCTCGCTGCCCTCTTCAGTAAGGTACATCCGTCTCCCTTGTTATTAACATCAAGAAGAACTTAAAATTATTGCAGTTTAACCTGCAATCTTAAAAATGTTAGTACCGGTAGTGATTATTTTTAAATGTCATGTTCTTAGTGGTTTTTAAAATGGGTGTTGAAACAAAACTAAATAAAATAAAAATATCTAGCTTGTTGGTGTTTGCTGCCTTCAATTTCTTTAGGAGGAAGGCCAGGATATGAATAAATAAAATCTTCATGACAGGGGGACTATATCCAGTGAAAACTGAGTTTTCTGCACAATGCTCTTTAATACATGATGACCCAAATAAAGAGCTTGGGAGAAGGAGTGGACAGATGCAGTCCAAGCTTTGGGCCATCTGACGTAATACACCTGTACTTCCAGGCTAGTGTCCTCCATGGGATGCCTTAGCACATTTGGAAAATCCTCATTGTGATCAACTCCCATCCAGAAACCTATGTTCCCACTGTGGAAGGATGTGCAGATCCAGAATTGGCCTCCACGGTCACTTACGGACACACTGCTAAGACTGCGTTCACAGAAGACAATCTTACTCGGCCACAAGTGATCACAAAGAGACAGACAGACAGACCTAGCATCACAATGCTCTATTCACGAAGGTGTGAACACTTATCTGAATAAATTGAACATGTAAATCTGTACTATGTGCAAACCTGAAGTCTCACGCAACCCATCTCTTTCCTGCTGTTATCAAAAGTAATATTCACAGCACATGCACCATTCAATAGTACTACTTGTTTTATTTAGCATAAAATAAAATTTGAGAAACTGCATTGCCGAGTCCGCAGAATGACTGCGGATTTGCTCTAAACCACAAGCCTTTCTGTTTGCTAAAAAGCTTTTGCAGCAACCAAAGCTTGTTTGACTTTAACACTGATTAAGCCAAAAGGATAAGTGGAAAAACCCAAAGAACTGAATAGAGCCAGACGAATTCCCTGAGACCCTGTTATGTTTTTATGGAATGGCATAGATATTAATCTACAATTTAGTGTTTGCTGGTGATTTAGGCACAAGGTGCTAGGAAACAGATTTGCTTTTTAAAAATATTCTCCGCATCTCAGAGCATGAGTAAGCCTTCTCTTCAATTTCCCACAATAAAGGAAAATACTCAAATTTAGACATGGGCATAGTGCTATGACAAGTTCCTGTTTTCATGTTACCCGGGAGGATTTATGATAGGTAGAGCAATCCAAACCCGCAACCTACTGTGCCAGAGGGGGCGGGAATGAGGCAGGAATGTCTCTCCACCCAGCACTCAAGGAGCAGGGGTAGACCTTCGGGTCTTGGAATTTCAGTGGCACCCTGTGTGACAAATCTCTCTCTCTCTCTCTCTCTCTCTCTCTCTCACACACACACACACACACACACACACACACACACACCCCTCTTGCCTTCCATTCAGCATCATAGTTGTGGTACCCAGGAGGCTCTGTGCCCAGTGCAACTGAACTGGTTGTGCTCCCCTAAATCCGCCTCTGAAATGAGCACTCCAACGCACTTGGTTAATCAGCAAGCAGGCGGTCAGTACAGTTAGAGGTATCCCCACCAGTGATAGGCAGTGTAACTCCAAAACAGAGTGTTTCGGGGAAGGGAGAAGACTGAGAAAGGCCGACAAAATATCAGGCAACACTCACAAAACAGAGCCAACTCCCCACAAAAAAGGCCCAAAAACCATCAACTTAGAAATATGGAAGGGGGATGCGCCAATAGATGTGTCTGAGTATACCATGGTCTCACAAGAGCTACTTTGGGGACCTCATTCATACACACACCATCTCTTTATCCTCTCTTCCTATGTCTGATTTCCTAAATAAGCAAAAGAAAAAATAGCAATTGGTGATGATACCCCTCTGACCCAGGTGAGATCTAGTCATTACCGACTTGACCTATCAGTTGAAGAACAATTAGCTAATCCTCGGCGATTCAGAGAAACTGGCTGATATAGACACAGAGTTCTGAAATGTTTTTTCTGGGATGGAACTTTGAGTTAGTGTTGAGTCACAGCAAGCACACAAGAGTTCAGTTAATAATGAATTGTACTCACAGCTCCCTCCCTCCCTCTCTCTCTCTCTCCCTCTGGCTTTCTCCAGTGGACAACTGGTAACCAAGAGGCAGAAGATCCCTCTCTTTATTATGCACAGAGAGAAACTTATGGGTACAGACCCCTTTGCCAACATTTGCTACACACAGCTCATCAAACAGTAGCCCTCTGCAAGGCATTAATGTGATCTGTATGAAATAATATTCTGTATTCCTCTCTTTTTTCACTGAGAATGCCACTCTCTTAACAAACTCTGGTTCTTTGAGATTATGCATTAACTAGTCTCATTCAGCCCGTTAAGAAAACGGGCGCTAGAGGTGCGACGGGGCCGCGGCCTTCCCTCCCTTTCTGCGCTCGGCCGCGGGGCGCGCCGGGAACGCAATTAAACAAAATCGCTCTCCCGCCGTGTCCCGCAGTCGAGCGCAGAGAGGGAGGGAAGGCCGCGGCCCCGCCGCTCCTCCCACGGGCCAGGTAGAGTTGTCAGGAGGAGGAGGAGGCGGACCAAGATGGCGGCATTGGAGCCCGATGCCACCATCTTGGTCCACTGCCGCAGGGAAATGGGAGGCAGAGGGTTGGGGGGGAGAGAGAGTGCGTCCTGCCTCTTCATCCAGTCCCTGTGTCCGTGGGGCACATGTGCATTAGCGTGGACACAGGGACACAGGGACTGGACGCAGAGACACAGGGACTTTATTATATAGGATGCTTACAGGCTTCTTGTCTACTTTTTTTTCAACTCTCCTTATCTCTCTCTCTCCTTATATCTCCCCCTCCCACACACTCACCTATTTCCATGATGTTTGTATGCCAGAGCTAAGAAAAATAGTGCTCTCCAGATGTTATGGGCTACAGCTCCCATCAGTCCCAACCAGCAGGCCCAATAGTCAGGGAGGATGAAGATGTAGCCCAGGCATCCCCAAACCTCGGCCCTCCATATGTTTTGGACTACAATTCCCATCATCCCTGACCACTGGTCCTGTTAGCTAGGGATCATGGGAGTTGTAGGCCAAAACATCTGGAGGGCCGCAGTTTGGGGATGCCTGATGTAGCCCATCAGCATCTGCAGGGCAACTTGCTGACAACTGCTGTTATACGCCAAGCAACTTTGATCAGGCACCTCTATCGAAAAAGGTATGCACTCCCATTGGCCCTGTTTACCAAGGACAGCCTTGTCCTTCTGGTCACTATCCCAATAAATTATTGTCCCTATTTTTGGGGAGGGTGTCCTTCCTGCAAAAGTGTTGTTAACTTGAGTTTTATTTTTTGTTTATTTTATTTTAACAAGATTTTTATGTAGCAAATTCTCTAAGTGGCTTAAAAGAAATATTAACATTATAAATAAAAATCAGTTAGAAACAAGTAATTAAAAACATTTAAAAGATAATTAATGTTAACAGCAAGAGATAAAAACATGTTAACATCTACATGCCTGTTGTCTTTGTCCATGGAGTTTTCTTGGCAGGGATACTGGAGTGGCTTGCCAGTTCCTTCTCCAGGTGGATCACGTTTAGTCAAAACTCTCCACTATGACCTGTCCATCTTGGGTGGCCCTGCATGGCATAGCTCATAGCTTCTCTGAGTTATTCAAGCCCCTTCGCCACGACAAGGCATTGATCCATGAAGGGCAGAGGAACCAGAGACCAAATAGCAAACATGCGCTGGATTATGGAGAAAGCTAGAGAGTTCCAGAAAAATGTCTACTTCTGCTTCATTGACTATGCAAAAGCCTTTGACTGTGTCGACCACAGCAAACTTTGGCAAGTTCTTAAAGAAATGGGAGTGCCTGATCACCTCATCTGTCTCCTGAGAAATCTCTATGTGGGACAAGAAGCTACAGTTAGAACTGGATATGGAACAACTGATTGGTTCAAAATTGGGAAAGGAGTACGACAAGGTTGTATATTGTCTCCCTGCTTATTTAACTTATATGCAGAATTCATCATGCGAAAGGCTGGACTAGGTGAATCCCAAGCCGGAATTAAGATTGCCGGAAGAAATATCAACAACCTCAGATATGCAGATGACACAACCTTGATGGCAGAAAGCGAGGAGGAATTAAAGAACCTTTTAATGAGGGTGAAAGAGGAGAGCGCAAAATATGGTCTGAAGCTCAACATCAAAAAAGCCAAGATCATGGCCACTGGTCCCATCACCTCCTGGCAAATAGAAGGGGAAGAAATGGAGGCAGTGAGAGATTTTACTTTCTTGGGCTCCTTGATCACTGCAGATGGTGACAGCAGTCACGAAATTAAAAGACGCCTGCTTCTTGGGAGAAAAGCAATGACAAACCTAGACAGCATCTTAAAAAGCAGAGACATCACCTTGCCGACAAAGGTCCGTATAGTTAAAGCTATGGTTTTCCCAGTAGTGATGTATGGAAGTGAGAGCTGGACCATCAAGAAGGCTGATCGCCGAAGAATTGATGCTTTTGAATTATGGTGCTGGAGGAGACTCTTGAGAGTCCCATGGACTGCAAGAAGATCAAACCTATCCATTCTTAAGGAAATCAGCCCTGAGTGCTCCCTGGAAGGACAGATCGTGAAGCTGAGGCTCCAATACTTTGGCCACCTCATGAGAAGAGAAGAATCCTTGGAAAAGACCCTGATGTTGGGAAAGATTGAGGGCACTAGGAGAAGGGGACGACAGAGGACAAGATGGTTGGACAGTGTTCTCGAAGCTACGAACATGAGTTTGACCAAACTGCGGGAGGCAGTGGAAGACAGGAGTGCCTGGCGTGCTATGGTCCATGGGGTCACGAAGAGTCGGACACGACTAAACGACTAAACAACAACATCTACATGTCTGGATTTTGTTGTTTAGTCGTGTCCGACTCTTCGTGACCCCATGGACCATAGCACGCCAGGCACTCCTGTCTTCCACTGCCTCCCGCAGTTTGGTTAAACTTATGTCTGGGTAGGCTTGTCTAAACAAAAATGTTTTAAGCAGGCACCAAAAAAGACTGAAGCAAAGGTCCCTGCCTGGTGTCAGCAGGAAGGGAGTTCCAAAGTGTAGATGCTGCCACATTAAAGTTGCTGTTTTTTTTACACTAGTGATGCTAGAGTTGTTATTATAAGCAGATTCCTCCCTAGCCAAAGTGCTCAGGGCAGTAGAGAAAATGTCAACACTTCGGTCAGGTAGAGAAGAACCCCTGAAAAGTTTAGCTGGGTAACATTTAGCCCCACAAGCTGAAGCCAACTGACCAACTCTGCTCTAATGCGTAACATGGGAAAGAGTCTTCTGATTACAAGACTATTTGCATCCCATAGAATTCTCATATACCTAGCTATTTATAACTAGGCACAAGTCGTGCAAGATGAAAAGGCATCTCTCTCAGTGAGAAGTCTTTCTTTGCTGCCATCTCGTGGGGACCAGCTGAAGGCTTGCAGTCATGACAAATAAGCCTCCTACCTTCCTTATGGAAAAGCATCTATATTGTCAGTAGTCTATCACCAGATACAGATGGGAACACTCTCCAACACAGCCACATTCAAGCACTCAGCCTCCACACTGAAATTGTGTCTCCCCTTGTGACAAAATGTGAATGAATAGTAAATGAACATTAGTTATCTCCTCCTTCCAAGCCTTCCTTGGAAAAGAACCCAATTTTAAATCCTCTATAGAAGCCAGGCTCTGTTATCATCTGCTAGTCTCCCACAGTCAGGTAGACTTAAGGAGTTGAGCCAAACTGCCAGGTTGGGGGGGGGGGAGAGGAAAAAAACCTTCTACAAATGCTGACATGCACCACTGTTATTGCTGACAAGACCACTTTAAGAAGGGGACATGTTTAAGATTTCAAATGAGGCACCAAAAGGGGTTTGAGAAGGGATGGTAAGAAGTGCAACACAACTAAGAGCTGTTATTTAGTCTTAAAGTCAAATAACCCATAGGAAAGGCAGTTAAGACAATCATTTCTGAGAGACTTTTAATCCCAGCAAGAGGATCCACTGAGAACAAGAGGATCCACTGAGAACAAAACCACTAGGGAGTTTAAAGGGGGTGTGGAGGGGAAAGACCCATTAAAATCCTCTTCTAGATAAGCATGTGTTTGCTAACCAATTAGCCCTGCTGAAGTATCACACATGGCAAATGTACTATTGCCAAATCAGTTGCTGGGTGAGCAAAGAAGCCTGAAAGTAGCAAAGAATGTCATGGATACCTGCCTCCAGGGACAGGTTGAGTTTTAAGCAGCACTGCCACTGAAGACAGCTCAAAAACGTATGCTGGTCTAAAATGTAGCTGCCTGGGTTTCAAGTGGAACTACTAGACTCTGATCATAGAATCTTAAGAGTTGGAAGGGATCCCAAGGGCCATCCAGTCCAACCCCCTGCTATGCAGGAATCTCAGCTAAAGCACCCATGACAGATGGCCATCCAAACTCTGCTTAAAAACCTCCAAGGAAGGAGAGTCCACAACCTCCCAAGGGAGTCCGTTCCACTGTTGAAGGGCTCTTATCATCAAGAAGCTCTTCCTGATGTTTAGTTGGAATCTCCTTTCTTGTAACTTGAAGCCATGGGTTTAGGTCCTTGCTTCTGGAGCAGGAGAAAACAAGCTTGTTCCCTCTTCCATGTGAAAGCCCTTCAGATATTGGAAGATGGCTATCGTATCTCCTCTCAATTACCTCTTTTCCAGCTCCTGCAACTATTCCTCATAAGGCTTGGTTCCCAGACCCTTGGATCACTTCTTAAACTGTGGTGCCCAGAATTGGACACAGTATTCCAGGTGTGGTCTGACCAAGGCAGAATAGAGTGGTACTAATACTTGATTTGAACACTATGCTTCTGTTGATGCTGCCTAGAATAGCATTATTTTTTTCTGGCTGCTGCATCACACTGTTGACTTATGTTAAGCTTGTGGTTCACAAAGATCCCTAGATCCTTTTCACGTGTACTGCTAGTAAGCCAGTTGTCCCTCATCTTATAATTGTGCATCTAGTTCTTTCTGCAGAACCTTAGATTACTCTCATTTTATAGTGCCAACTTGATTCTTCAGGGTGCTGATTTTGATCTTTACCACCCAAGCAACTTGGGACCAGAGCATCTCCATACAGCCTCCTCCCATATAAACATGTTTGAGTATTGTGATCTACTTTTAGGGCCTCACTCACTCACAACCTCATGAATCTTAGTTGTGCAGAATATAGGCCAGGCCCAGGACACTTAAAATTTAGAACTGCTTTCAAAGAGAATTACGCAAAGCTGCATCACTGTTTAGGTTTTATTGTTTAAAAGGGGCAAGGGGAATCATGCAGCTTCCCGCATTTACACAAACCACCACAGCTTTGTATAATACAATTAAATATGTTAAGAATAATTGAATAATCAAACCTTTCTAGTCAGAGGCTGCTCAAGCAAAAGGGTACTCTCAGAAATCTGTTTCATATATGTCTGTATATGCTTTTTATGTGTTTTATTTCATGTGTGAACACCTGAACTTTGGTGGTCTCTATCCGTATTGCTACTATTTGTCTGTGTCCACTCAGTGCTTCACACTCTACCACAGTTTCTATGTTTTATTTCTCCTTATAGGTTGGTTTGTGAGGGCTTAGCCCTGAAAACCAACTAATGAATACCTGCAATGAATGGATGAATCCCCCGTTACAGTTCATACAATGCAAGGATAGGCTGCATGGAATTTGAGATTTGCCTAAGAAGAAATCTGAGAAAAGAAAAATGGCTCCTTTGGGAGGAAGGGCAGGAAATAACAGGAGAAGGGCAAGGAGAAACAAGGTGCTGCAAATGTGTTCAGCAATGACTGGCAGGCAGGCTCCTAATGTGAAAAAAAGCTGTAAACTGCCCAGATAAATACTTTATCATCTCCATGTGTAAATTCTGAATACCAACAGGAGAAGAGGCTTAACACTTTGTGGAGATCTATTTTATTGTGATTACTGCAGGCACTGGCCCTGTCCAGATGCCAGGATCAGCAGATGTGCCACAGCTATTAGGGGCTGGAAAGGGGGGGAGAATACTTGGCTGATAGGTTTTCAGGCCACTCGAACCCCCACCCCCAAAAAATGGGAGAACAAAACTAGAACATATGGCATTTGATGTGTGAAAACTGCTGGGCCTGTATAACTGATTAGAGTACATATGGAGCTCCTAGATAGTATAAATCTCTCAATATAAAAGGATGTTGTGGGCTATTGAAGGTGTCAGCATGAGTCTCCCTGGCAAATCTCTCTTCATTAATGTTTCCTGCCGAGCCAAATGTGTTGTAATGAAAAGACTATTAATGGAGTTACATTTATGACGCTGTGTTACTGGTGCTAACCTTCCCATGCCTAAATTTAACAGTGCTCTCTCAAAACAATTGTCACGAACTTACGTCAAGGAGTAAAGCTTGCTTGTGAAGAGCATTCTCAGTGTTAATGGAGCACAAATACAACCAATATCATCACAGGTGCCCTGGCTGACCAGGCTGGCATAACCCCTTGTTCATGGAATCCTTAGGTCCAGGGCTCTATTTGCACAAAGGTGAAACCTCTTGAAATCTCCATCAGGAGGATAACATCTATTAGTAAGCTGGTGTGTCTGTTAGCTTTTATATTTGAAAATATCTAAATTACTTAAATTTGGAGTGGGGAGCCTGCGCCCCTCCATATGTTATTGAACTCCAACTATCAGCCACAGCCAATGTGGCCATTAGTCAGGGACTATGGGAGTTGCAGTCCAACAACATATGGAGCACCACATGTTCCCACACCAACTTAAATGAATATGGTTTCACCTACTTCCTCAAGGGATCTCATGGCATCACATTATGTAGAGAACAATATTTTTTTATACAAAGGTAGAAAAATAAATCAGGGAGCAAATGAAATCTTCATTTATTTGAACATAAATTTGGGGAAAGTGACAGAAAGGAAGACAGAGAAGTGTGAAAGGCAGCAATTGTGTTCAATGAGACATTTGCTCAAAAAAGGCTTGAAGGGAAATCAATTGGCTTAGAATGAGTCGATGTTAGGTAAGAGGGTAGCTGGACTAAGGCAAAAGAGTAAATATGACATTTGGGAAATCATCTGTTTGAGATTTCTGTTGTCTGTGTTACAGCACACCCTATAGGTAAATTTGAGTTTTCCGTTTGCTGGATACTGGATGTTGGGAACAAATGCCCAGACTCCCTACTGCTCCCACGCAGTTCCCCCACCATCATCACCATATTGTATCAGCAACCAGCAGCTCATTATCATCTGGTATTGTTCTGTCTAACAGAGAGCAGCTGCTAGATTCAATTGAATTTTTAAAAGCATTTCTTATTTAAAAATAAATATTTTTCTCCACATGCTTCCTTCAGAAAAGACTGAACAGACCAGTAACAAAACAAAGAAGACAGAAAAAGAGATTTTCCCATAAGCAAAAAGGTGTGAAATGTGGAAGGCTAACAATGAAACCTGGAAGCCTAACATTCCATTCACCTTACCAAAATTGAATGAATAGAGTATTAAAGCCACCCCAATAAGTAACGGATAACTTTGAAAAACTAAATAAAGTATGCACTGCAGGGGAAATCTATGATAAGTTGCTTTAAAAGGCTTCAAAGCAGAAACTGAAACTGCACTGATTCATCTCCCTGCCCCTGCCCCCAGAAGACTGAGTAAAACCTTTGCTAATTTGCTTCTATTCAAAATAAATCATTGTATAGACTCATAACAACAGAACAAGTAGACCACACTGATAGATATATCTACCTTTCTCCAATCCCTCTCCAAAATATATTGCTCTGTTTTTGGCAAATTTATACTATATAGCTTATAGCTTATAGCTATATAGTGAAGAATGAGCGCGAGTCATTTTACCCCTATTATCAAAATATACAACCCTTGCAATATTATCTGGAATTCTCCCCTGAAACACTACGTAAATTCCTTTTGGAAGATTCTTTGAGCTCAGTATCCTACTCTGTGGCCAAATTTTGCACCTTAACTATTAAAAACGTAAATCTCTTTTATTGAATACCATATTATGACAATTTGTCCTGCCCTCCGACGATGATATTGCTGCTAGTTTTTAGTTAAATCTCTTATTTTTTTATGGTGTTTTATTCCTCTGGACCTGTATTTTAAGTACTGTACATTTAATTAGTATATTGACTGTTAAAACCCCATATCAGTCGTTTTTATTGCTTATGTAGAGAATTATGCAGAATTTCTGTTTTGATATGCTGGCTGTTTGCTGTAATAAACATTGACTGACTGACTGACTGACTGACTGACTATATAGCTTATGCATACCAGCTTTAAATGTTTTAACATTTTTTCCAATTATTATTTTAAATGTTCAGAACAAACGAACCCACCTGGATCAAACAAGACCCCTGCTTCCCATAGTGGTCAAGCAGATGCCTGTCAAGAGCCTCACCACATTGTTGGGATCCAGCTTGAGTTGGTAAGCTCTGACAGAGGAGGAGGAGGAGGAGGAGGAGGAGGAGGAGGAGGAGGAGGAGGAGGAGGAGGAGGAGGAGGAGGAGGAGGAAAGAGGGCGCGCTGAATGATGGGAACCTAAAGTGGAGGAGGCCGGGACCTCCTCTCTCCTTACGAAGATGCCATTTCTCCTCCTCAACTTTTCAGCAGAGCAGAGAGCCCCTGTGGAGAGTTTGGGGTGGGGGGCACTTTGAGCAGCTGAGTGGGGAAATAGAACTGGACTGGATAGGATCCAAAATACGAGGATGCAATCTTGTCAACTAGAAACAGGCACCACCTTCATGCAAGGGAGCAGACCCACCCACCCTGAAAGACAGCACATCTGCAATCCTGATATTCCTTGCAGGGTGAGTCAATGTTGCAAGGGAGCACCCCACACATAGTCTTTAAAAGCTTGGTGGGCTTGGCATGGAAACTTGTTGGGATATCTTTGTCACTTCCATCCAGTTATTAACATATTGCGCCGTCTTGAGCCTTGTGTGTGCTGCTGAGTCTATCCCATTAATTGCTTGAATAAGGATCTCTTTCTACCTTAAATGTAAGAAACTCTGCTTGTGTGTTTTGAGGCAGCAGCCAGGACAGTGCCTCTAGTTGAAGAGCAACAGCCCTCCTTTACATTTAGTTTCCAGCAACTGGTATTCATTGGCATGCTCCCTATCCACATGCTGGAGCCTTATTGCTTTCAGCCATTGATGGACACAACCACCCTGTGTTTGTGTTAGTGACAAGGTAGGTCACTATTCCTCCTCTTTACAGATAGAGAACAGATGCAGAAAGAGCAACTGAATATGGTGACTCCACATTACCTCCATTTCACCACAGTGCGCTTGCATTTTTTGTACCATGTCCTCTGCCTCCCGCACACGGAGGTTCAGCTGAGGAGTATGTTCTGATGGGTTCAACTCACTGTCATAGGAATCCAGAATTCCTCTCATTCCATCACGTGCCTGTTGAAATTGACAAAAAGGAAAACAAACACAATTAGCTTTTTATAACCTCCATTCATTATTTTATGTTGTAAACCACCCTGTGATCTTCGGATGAAGGACAATAGACAATTTAATTAATAAATTCAGGCTGCGTTGAAGCTGGTATAATTCATTCCCGTTCCTCCTTGGAGACTAGGCCATTTCCCCACTGTTCAGTTCTGTTGCATTCCATTCCCACCAGTATTAACAATTATAATTAAACAAATATATTGAAATAGGGGAACACATTTGCATTAAATAAACTGTTTAGCTAGAGAAGCACGTAGATTGCAGAGGGATATGCGGACAACCTCTTCCATGCTACAAATACATAGTGACAGTAGAAAAAAACTCAGAGCTCAAACAGAAATAGCTTCTTGAAAACTATTTGGCCTATGTGACTATGACTGTCCCGAAAAGCAGCAACATGCTACTCTGAAAACAAAAGGTAAAATGAACTCCTGCACAGCATCCAGTGAGGCTGTATCTGATGATACAGACCAACTGTGAGTACTAAGTGTGATGGAGCTGATCATACGACCCTCCCACAAGTAACGACTCCCGACTCCAGCATCTGTATATTACAACGTTTTATTATACAGATATGCAAGACGGCGCAAAAGTTCTCATGTCCATGCAGTCGCTTTCAGATCCCGGAAGTGACATTCTGCGGGAATGCCTCCAACACAGTAGTTTGGGAACAGCTCGTCTCCTCCTTTCTTCCCTACGTTTAAGTCCCCTGCGTTGTTGAGGCGACGGGGCTACCAACTCCCCCTCTGTTCCTGAGCTACTCAGATGCTGCTCAGACTCTCTAGCGTCTGAGAGCCCCTCCACCGTGGGACTCTGTGCCTGCCTGTCGCTACTGCATGACATTCCTGGACTGCCCTGGTGTCGCTCAGAGCTCTCAGCATCAGGGACCCCCTGTGCCACCTCACTTGGCTCTCTGCTGACCCCTGGTGGTCCCCTGATACTAAGTCATCCCACTCACAATTTGATAGTACACACGCAGAATAATAGAGATTGTTGCAGACTCAGAGCTTATTTAATAATTTGTCTGGAGTGCTTTCACCTTACAGATTTAGCTGATTCACTGGTTGTACCCACTCTCAAATTAACACTCATTAACAGGGTATCCTCACAGCTCCAGGTACACATGGCAGGAAGTTGTGATTGACCTCTACTGCTCACTGGCTGCAGTAAAATAAATGGATACACTACTAAATTCCAGGAAAGATTTTTTTTTATCTAAACTCTCTCCTCTCACTATAGTCCTATGGATTGTTGACATAAATATGTCAATGCTTGCTAACTGAGCAGCACTGTAAAATGTTGCCCATAAACCCACTCTCGCGGGTGAAGTTTCACAGGAGAACTTGTTGACGTATTTTGTCTATATAAGACAGGATCTCAAAAGGAGCTGCTGTCCCCCACCCCCACCCCCCAAAAAGAAAGAGTTGCACTTCAGAAATAGTACTTATGAGGCCAGCACATAACCCTGCACACACACTTTAGCATATGGATTCTGGGGCACCTCCAACTTGGCTGTCAAAATGTCAGGTGCTTAATAACCTGGTGTCTGAGAAAGGCTGAGGAAGAGCATGTAAACTCAAGGCGGTGCGAAAAGCAAGGTGGGAATACCTGCTAGAAATGTTGCTGATGTGTTCAAAACACTCTTGGTATGGAAAGGTCAAGCTGGAAATGCTGGAGATGGCTCATCAGTGGAACCAAAGGACAGCTTCAGGCTGGAGAAACTGAGTTAATGAAGGAGGACAGGAAAGGAGACGGCTTTCACAGTGGACTAAACGAAACGGCATCACCAACTACTCCTTTTGCTTCAAAGTGTTGACAAAAAGGAAGCTATGCATAGGAAAGGCAGTGCAACATGGCCTGCTCAGTGTGGGCACTTATACCATAAGATCTCAAGCCTGCGGGCTTCAGGGATATATTAAAATATATTGTTTTCTGAAATCAAATACTTGATAGCCCCTTACAGATGCTTGGAGGAATTGACAAGACTTTATTATAAGCTGTCAAACAAATAAAAGGGCTATCATTCATTAATGGTGTAATGTATCTTGGCTAACTTCAGATTTGATACAAATGTTCAAGTCTTATTGAGGTACAACTCCACGCTAGCTAGTGCTGCAGCCCCACAAAATCTGACCAGCTCTCTCAAACTAGCAGTACAAAAACTGCTTCTCCAGATGTCTCTTAGCAGCCAGATCAAAATTGGGATTCTGATTTTTTAAAAATGGTCATGGATTGCCGCAATTATCCAGAAGGTGACACCCTAAAATAAAAGCACAGCAAAAGGCATCAAAAAGGGTGTTGGTGTGCTCATGCCCTGCTTGCTGGTTTCCGATTCACTTGGTCACTGTAAGAAAACATGCTGGACTAGACAAGCCTTTGGTCTTATGTAAATCCAGGTGTTCATAACTTCAAGATTGTATTACTGCAATACATTCCACATGGACCTTCCCCTGCAGTTGGCCCAAAAGCTACAAAGAAAGCTGTGGTGCAACTCCTCATTTCTACCACTGGCTACTGATTTTCTAAATCTCTTATTATTTGTATATAAAAAGCCCTTATCAACTTGGGACCAGGTAACCTTAAGAAAATTGCTTCAGTCTGTAGAACTTGAACTCTTCCAAGTACCATCTGTGGGAAGTCAATCTTCCAGTGTGGGGACACCCGTGCCTTTCCTACTGATATTAGACAGGGACCCTCTTTATGCTGTTCCAGGTGCTTGTTAAAGCTTTTTAGTTTTAGTAAGCCTATCAAAAATCTACAAAAATTACTGCATTTTTCTGTGTATAAGACTAGGTTTCCCCCCTAAAAATAATGTCCAATATTTGGGGGCATCGTATACATGGGGGGGGGCATCTTATAGACAGAAAAATATGGTATATAATCCTGTTTTTTTATTTTTTAATGCTAATCTTATTTCTATATTTATAATTGTTTTAGTTTCATGTACACTGCTTATGGCTTATTTGATTAAGAAGTTTCTAAATTATTCTAAATAAACCAATAAAATATTTAAAACACACACACATACTTTGGGCAGGCAGGGCTCAAAGCACCAGGGTAGCCACCTTTCCAAGCATCCTTTTCATGACAACACCTCTTTCAGCACAGCACCCCATTCATCGGGCCCTTGATGCAGCAGGTAGCGCAGAGACCACACCAACCTCAATAACAATGTAGAGCCAACAGGATATGGTGAATATGAGTGTCAAGTTTGGATTAAGAAGGCCCTTATTTCCCTTCAACCTCCTAGCCCTGGCTGGATGCTCTTCTCTCCTGCAAATGTTTGCTGGCAGCATGCATGTGGAGCCCTTGGACCCTTCCAGTTAGGGTGAGGTTGGAAGAAGAAGGTTCTCCTTCTCTCATCTCCTCGCACTCTTTGAAAAGTCAGCATCTAGCTCAGAATTGTCTACACTGACTAGAAGCAGCTCTGCAGGTTTTCAAGCACAGGTGCCAGGCCTGGGACCACCTGCATGAAATTCAGGTGCTCTACAACTTATCTACGACCCTCCCACAAGTTACCTACATGTGTTTTTTCTATAAAAAGGAGAAGCAGTAAGTTATAAAAAATCAACTATTGCTCCCAAATCCTTTTTAAAAAAAGATTTCTCAAAGTGGCATACCTGACACTCCCCACCCCAGCCCACCCCGTAACAAAGTGCCATGCATTTCTGTTTGTTTGTTTCATAGTTTTATACCTATCAAACAGTCACCTAGACTTTTAACTGAATCTTGCCCCTATTCTTGGATCTGCATTTAAATACTTCAAAGACATGTGCTATTTGACAGTGACTTTCTAATTAGTTGTAACACTAACACACACGCACGCACGCACACACACACAATCAATAAAAACAAAATTGAAGTTACAAATCTAACTGAAGTCAGATACCCGGGGAAAATTTGTTCCTGGGGCAGGTTTATCTAGTGTCATAATTTTATTGAAATCCTATATCTTCCAATTGACTTTTATCGGTTGAAGCTAGATGCCAGAGTTATCATTATTAAAGTCTCAGTGTTGTTTCCAGGGCCAAGGAGGGGCTTTTCCTTTTATAAACAAGCTGTAATTGTCTACATTATTGATCAATAAATCTCCCAAACTGACTCACTTCACCACAGTTCAATTATATTATGTCTTCTGCACCATTTTCCAAGTGAAAATATAGTGTTTTCCTCTTTTCCTTTTTTTTTAAGAGAGAGATTGTTTTGTCATTAACGGTAAAAGAGAAGGAACTATACTGGTCGGCTTCCATAATGACTTTTTAATGACAAATTCTAGTCACAGTTAAATCTGCTTTATTTCCACATGAGTGAACTTCAACTATTAATCCAAAAACAAACACACAGCTCACTTGCTCTATGACTTCAGCAGACGCAGAAGCCTAAAGCACCACTTTGGAAAGTACAACTGTAAAACTATTTTCCACCCAGTGCCTGTTTCACAGTGTGAAGCAGTCCTGTTCCTAGCATTAAACTTGCATTTTGCTTAATTAACAATGATTTAAAGAGAATATTAATAGATGGTTTCATTAGTAGGAAATCAAGAAAATAATTTTCTCCCCCACCTCCCCGTTTCAGATTACCAAATCCAATTAGCCCAAACGAGAGATTTTCAACAAGAGACTAGATGGTAAAACTGCTTTAAAAAATAATATCTGCAGCACATCCTGGTACTCCTGAGTGACTGTCCTAAATAAAATGGGACATATTCATTGCGATTAGCTAAGGTGGCCCTCTTGGTTGTGCTAGACTTCAGAGAGATGTACTTGGCAGTAACCAAGAGCAAGGCTTTCTCTGTGGTAGCACCTACCCTATAGAACAATTTCCCCCTTCAGTAAGGCAGGTGCCAACTCTATAGTGATGTTGGTGCCTCATGAAGTCATCCCTCTGCTCCCCAACTTTTGCTGATGTTTTATTCCAGTATATCATGTTTTATTTTGCCCAAGATAACTGATATGTTTGATTGTTGTGTGGATTTTTAATGATTTTTACTGTATTATATTGCTTAATATGTTTATACCTTGGGATACCACCTGGGGGTACCACATGAAAGGTGGAACAAAAATGCTTAAAGAAATACATTCATATATTCCTCCCAACTAGCTCATAAAGTCCCTAAGTGGCCACCAGTCACAGGAGACAGCAGGAGAGGAGTTGGTTGTGGTCCAAAGATGAGAAGCCTGCTAAAAACAGAGAGGGGAATGTCACAGCATTTTTCAACCACAGTTCCACAGATATCCCTTAGGGATTCTGTGGAGTTTTATAACAAGAACCCCATTTCCCCCTCTCCCACTGATAAACAACCTCCACTCCATGAGTAGTACATGGTCATGTCTAGTCCCATAATGCCTCTTGTGACCCTCAACCTTTCAATGCTGAATGTTCAAACCAGTGTTGTGAGTGTTACAACAAAACAGGCAATGTATATTTTATTTAGGTCACTTACCACCAATTTACTTGATTTGTTTTACTTTGGGAGGGAGGAATAAGAGGAGTTCTGCAGGATATCATAACATGCTACAGGGGTTCCCCAACCAAAAAAGGATGGGAAACCACCGAACTCTTCAGTTAGGAGTCTTGTATCAAGCGGATGTTAAAGCTGTTACATCCCCAGGATGTCAGACAGCAGAAGGAAGCACGGTGCTCTCCTTGTTAAGCCAGTCTGTGGAATGTCTTTCCCCAAAGTGAAGGAAACTTTGTTATACAGAATAATATAGGGCCTTGCAATGGAATGCAGCAACATGCAATGTGATACATCCTGCACACTGCAAGATTCTGTTGCTTATTCAAAAAAAAAAATCCTTCCTATAGTTCTCTGGCTCCAGCTGTATGTGTGCTTTTCAGGGAAGACTTTTTTTTCTTTTAATGTTACCCACACTGGTGTGAGAAATAAAGTTAATGTACTGTGTTTTGTTCCATTAACTCCTACCTTTATTAGTCATTCAGACCTGTCTACCCCATTTGTTTCTTCTCCCGCACATATCAAGTTCCTCTTTGGCATAAGCTAATTCTGTTCACACTGGGACTTTAATTTAAAAATAGACTCTTTGTATAAAACTCCCCCCTCCTTATCCCCCCCCCCCGGTCAGGTACACTATCTGAACCAAGTGGCACAGAGATCTCTTAGCCACTTGGGATGTGAGCCCACCTTTGCATCCTCTGAAGTAGGACCTGATCTCTGCTACAACAACCCTTAAAGCATAATAGCTTCTCAACAGGAAGTGGTGACACATGAGTTATTTACATTCAATGTACCCAGTTTAAGAGAGAGAGAGAGAGAGAACATAATGGTCAGGAGGAAAATCATATGCCTGCGAACAAAATAGGCCAATTTATTTTAAAATACACACCCTCCCCATAATTTAACATATCCATCTTAAAAAAGCTTGCCTGGCTAAGGGGAATTTGTTTTATAAATGCTGCCATTAAGCTCCATTCTTCTTCCAGAGTCCACAATAAATCAAAGTTCTGTAATATCTCTCTCCCTACTCTTCTATAGTAGGAATGTGGGATAGATAGAACAGGAACATCTCTTGGTGACTTAAGAGTAGATCAGTAAAGATTTCCCACTCTAATTTTTAACACAGGCAACAACAAAATGGCTCATCGCCTCCACCACTGAAATGAAGAGGCAGAGGGTGGGGGAGAAATCAGGACTGGATTTGTACGTAGAAGGACTATGTGTTCAGTTCAGTTTTGGTACTCCAAACAAACTCCTGAGCTCAGAAATCCTTAATTCAAAGTAGTCATCTTTTACATCTGACCCAGGTTGGTGGTTCTCATAGTTCTAATAAAAAACAAATCAGATAACAAAAGTCTGAAGTCTATGAAACATCTTCAGTTGGTCAAGTATTGCTATCTAATCTGCTGTGGAACAGGTGATATCCGCAGAAGACCGAACAGAAACAGAAGTGGACTTTAAAAACTCCAACAAAAGAGCTACTTCATATACCCTGTTTCTCATATTTTAAGACATACCCATAAAATAAGCCATAGCAGGATTTTTAAGCATTCGAGGAATATAAGCCATACCCTGAAAATAAGACATAGTGATAGGTGCAGCAGCAATGCCGGCCGCGGCAGGAGGAGGAGGAAAAAAATAAGACATCCCTTGAAAATAAGCCATAGTGTGTTTTTTTGAGGAAAATATATATATAAGACATGTCTTATAATATGAGAAACACGGTAGACAGAAAAAGGAGTGGGGCACCTTTAGCCTGAGGGCCACATTCCCATCTGGCAACTTTCTGGGGGCCATGACAGTGGTGGGTGGAGCCAGAGGCAACACTGGATAAGACAACAAATGTAAATTTTACCTTTGTGCAACAGGCTAGTTTATATACATACATGCACACCCCTCTCCAATCAGGCAACAAAGAAGCACTACCCTATTCCAGCCAGGCAAAACCACTCAGGAAAAGTAGTGATGGTGAGGGATGCGGCATGGGGAAAGGAAGTGTGGCAGGGGAGATTCCTAAGGGGCAGACAGAGAAGGCTGGAGAGCTACATTTGGCTCCAGGCTGAGTTCCCCTGCTCTTCACACAGAAGACTTGAGCTACTGGCTACTTTCCAGGCAGGGTCACAGTTGTACAATCTCTGGGTTTTTGCATGAGCAAAGGCGTCAGAATGTCAGTGAAGAGCAATCTCCATCCCATCCAGTCCTGACTGTTGCCTAGCCATATATAAGTTCTATTTAGACATGTGGATGCCTTCTGGGGAAAGTGCTCCAATGCTCCAGCGACACAAGTATCTTGACACCCCCACAGATGAGCTCATCTAAACAATGACTGCCTGCACAGCCAGTGAGAAGAGCCATCCCAAGCACAATGACCACCTTCCAGGGGCATCACTAATTCAAACCAATTTGCATCTGTTTTGAGAAACACATTATTCCTGCTAATACAATTGTGTTGCACCGAGCAAGTCCATAGAAAAGTCAACCACATGACCCCTTTAGTACTATGGTCAAGCTCGCCCAACAACAGTGCCAATGCACTTCCTGCCAGCCACCACTGTAACCAGGCTGAAAGTGAAGCTTTGTTAAAATAAGTGGAAAAATAAATTTAGGAGGAGAAGAAAGGAGAAAATATTTACATGAAAATGTACCATTTTAAAATCCTTCAGGGCATTACAATGAAAAAGTATAAAAACAAAGCAACCAGGCCTGGTTTTAATTAAAAACATAATGCAAAATTATAAGCACTCATACCCACTGTTTTCTTGTATTGTGCATTCAACTAAATTTTAGCAGGCACCTTCAGTGCATTCATTTCAGCGCCTGCTAAACACATTTCTGATTACAGGTAGGTAGCCGTGTTGGTCTGGATCGAAGTAAAATAAAAAAAATCCTTCAGTAGCACCTTAAAAACCAACTAAGTTTTTATTTTGGTATGAACTTTCGTGTGCATGCACACTTCTTCAGATACAGTGAAATGGAAGTTTCCAGGCACTTATGTAGAGAAGGGGTGGGGAGGGGTGGGGATGGGGAGGGGGGATCACTCAGAAGGGTGGTGGAAATGGGTGATTGACTGACTGATAGCTGTTGATGACCGCAAACGACTGCAAATGGTTTTGCATGAAAAAGCAAGGGTTGAGATGGCTGAAGATCGCTTATCATGTATAATGAGATAAGAATCCGATATCTCTGTTCAAACCAGGTCCCTCCATGGTTTTGAGCTTGGTGATAAGTTGCAATTCAGCAACTTCTCTTTCCAGTCTATTTCTGAAATTCTTTTGTAGTAAGACAGCTACTTTGAGATCTTGTATAGAATGTCCTGGGAGATTGAAGTGTTCTCCTACTGGTTTTTCTGTCTTCTGGTTCCTGATGTCAGATTTATGTCCATTTATCCTTTGGCGTAGGGTTTGGCCTGTTTGTCCAATATAGAGAGCTGAAGGGCACTGTTGGCATTTGATGGCATACACAATGTTAGAGGATGAGCAATTAAATAGTCCTGAGATGGTATGTTGGATGTTGTTGGGGCCAGTAATGGTGTTGTCTGGGTGTATGTGGCAGCAAAGTTGGCAGTCGTTTGCGGTCATCAACAGCTATCAGTCAGTCAATCACCCATTTCCACCACCCTTCTGAGTGATCCCCCCTCCCCATCCCCACCCCTCCCCACCCCGTCTCTACATAAGTGCCTGGAAACTTCCATTTCACTGTATCTGAAGAAGTGTGCATGCACACGAAAGCTCATACCAAAATAAAAACTTAGTTGGTCTTTAAGGTGCTACTGAAGGATTTTTTTTTTATTTTACATTTCTGATTAGACAAGTCTACACAGATGATTAGAAAGTTGAGGTACCTTAATTTTAATCTAGTCTAGTACTTTAACTTTTGTACGTTTAAAAGTAGGGTTGTATTCCCCCCCCTTGATTTTCCTGTTTTATCTTTTGTAAAATGCTTTGAGGTTTTTGTTGTTCTTTTTTGTTTTTGTTTTTTACAATCAAGCAGTGTATACATTTTATGAAATAAATTAATAGCAGAGCTATGGGACCTACATTAGGTGAGACAAATTCATACATAACAGATGCTGCTGAATGCCACTTTAATTACTACCACTCATTCTGGTAAAATTTTGGATATGTGCCCAGCTAAAATAAAATAAAATAAAAACCAGGAATAATTCATGTAAATTGTGTATGTATGCATTCTCCCATGGTCAATGTGGACTTTTACAATGATACGCACAACAATTTTTAAAATGGAGACCTCAACATAAATTGACACAGTAGAAATGTATCTTGTTCAAGCACTAACATACTCCCGGGGCATAACTTTGTACTACTGGTTGCACCTAGTATTCAATTATTTGATAAAGTCAACATGTATAGTCTTTGCCAAGGATAACACAGTTAGGAGAGTCAGCAATCAAAGAAGAAAAAGAGGATTTCTGTTCCCAGTTTTCGGGGGCGGGGGACGGGTAGCATTCCTCTCACTGGGATAGTTTCTACTTCGGAAAAAAGCAGGATTCAGAGTCTTCTGTCCTCTTCCACCTCCAGACTGGCTGGCTGAATAAGAACTCTTTGAACCACAATAATGGCCCCAGAGATCCATAAAAGAAATGAGCCCCCATAGGCCATCTGCCTCATGAAATGTAAAACTATGTCACAAGAACAAGGGAGGTGAAAAACAGTGTAGAACAGCAACTTAGCATTGGGGGGGGGGGGAGAGAGGTTGTTTATAGAAGAGAACAAACAGAAAAAACAGCATCTCTCCCTGCCTACCATCCCATATGTGAGGTGCAAGCAGAAGCCAGACATGCTGAAATGGGGAAAAAGGCTGGCAGAATGCCCACCTCCATGTGATAACATTACTGAATGCATTACAGTACACTGGATGTACACAAAATTAACAGACCGAACCTTCCCCCCAGGAATGTCTACAGCACTCAGGACAATCAGATGCTCTTTCCCGCTTCAGGTCATAAAAATGTGTAAAAAATAATGATGCTGGCCTAGAAATTATCTGAATACTTGGTGTGTTCAGAGATCTCTTTTGCTGACCCAGGATTCCAACACCCACTATACACAACTCCAGATCCTGATTTGCTAGTTGGATATGTTTATCAATCAGATGTGTTAAGGTCACATGAAAATGAAACCCATCAGCTTAGTTCTTATCAGTGAGATTGCTATATTGGACCAATTTAGGCAGACAGTAAGGGGTAGAAAGGAAGACTACAAGATGGCAGAAATGTAGCATCTCATTTAATATGAACAAGAAATTAACCTTCTGACTACACACTCTCAGCTTTTGTCCTAAACTGGAAGTGGGGGAGAAAAAGGACAAGCAATTAAGTGTATTTCCCCTATAATTCGGGTTAAATGGGGATCGGTTTGGAGATCATAAAAATCTGAGTGGGCTGCAGATTCTCAATCAGTGCACTGAATCCCTACTCTGAAAGCTTCCACCTGGAAGCAGAACAAGAAAAAACTGAGTAAGTGTTACTCAGTTGTTTAGCACAATCATTTTCCAATACAACTTAATTTCCAAGAGGCACTAGCATTTCAAAATTAGCCAATTATTGATGCTTGGTCTCACAAATCCCTCCATAATAGGATTCCCTCAGCACTCACCCCAAATTGTTCATAAAGCCTGCAGAGTCAATATTAACTCATTTAATGCTAAAATTACAAAAAATATCGGCTCAGAGAAAATGGAGTAGAAAGAAAATTAGAACAAATGTAAGTCTACTCCAATAATCACACTTACATGATCGATATTCTGCTGCCCAACCTTTGTGTCTATTTCAAATGGACTTCCCCCGCAGCTAAGGTTCTTGGCAGGTTAAAATATTGTGAAGCGTATTTTAAAACACACAGTCCTTAATTTCAGGGAAGAATTTAACTCAGGAACATAATGCATGAACGAGATCTTTATTTTACATTTATATCTCACCTTCTTCCAATGAGCTCGAGGTGATAAGCATGGTTCTCCCTTTCCTCACTTTATCCTCACAACTACCCTGTGAGGTAGGTTGGGCTGAGAAATAGTGACTAGATTCAAGGTCACCTAGTGAACTTCATAGCTGAGGACTTCACATTTTATCCACAATCAGATACACTCCTCAGATATTTAAAACTATTTAAATGGGATTCAGCATTGCATATGCATGCCAAAAGAACAAATCCCTTTACTTCCCCCCTCCCCTAAGGAGATTATTTGACGTGTTCACAACATCATTACTATAATTGTTTGAGGCATTAAAAATATAGTAGCTGCAAATTCTCTTACAGTCAAAATTCCAGCATAACAAGTGTGGGCTCCTAAACCATCTAGATCGTAGTTTTTCTCCCACCTGCCACAGAAATGTACCGTATGTATGACTTGAAATAGTGTTTGCTATCAAATGAACATAGAGATTACATGACAATAGTCCATAATACATGTGGAGTCCAAGCTCAACAGCTTCATGTTCAACAGTTCCTACTCAATATACTACTGGTACAGGAACACTTTGCAAAATGTAATAGAAAACAAAAGATATTAATAAATTAGCAATTGGCGAATATGGGTCATTGCTAATGAAAAGGAGACTTCCTGCCTACTGTAAAGAAAAGACTGAGGGCTGCTGGGAATAAATGTATTTTTCTAAAGCAGCTCAGAGCTCTGCAGCTTTTTTCAGGGGTGAGGAAGCTGTGATCTGTGGATGCACATTTCAGGACCCAAGATGCAACCAGAACTCATGCAAAGCCATGAGGAAACAAAGAGCTTGCCTGTGGCAAAACATCTGTTTCAGAGCCACATGTGGATAAACAAACAGATTCTAAAATCAACTATCAAGACTTTCAAAGTTTATTTTCCAAACAAGTAATACAGAGAAATACTGTGTATCAAGCGAACCAGACAGCTGTGATTATTCAACAGAAGCATCCAGCTGAGCGACCAGCACTCCACTCCTCATGAATACGCTATACGGAACAGACATTACTCCCATGCTATCAGACGAAAACATGCTGGCTCCATTCTCCTTGCACTTCTCTAATACAGTAGAATAAGATGCATGGAGGATCACATTTATCTGTTCAAGGCTGTTACTCCAGAGTAATCCTCTCATATTTTCTGGCTACTGCCCTGCCATTTCAGAATTACTCATAACCAGCTGCTCCAAGCAAACGGGCCCATCACTGGCCAGACATTCCTGGCTCTGACAGCTACATTTAGAGTGCTATTGATCCTACTTTTCTCAGATTCAGCAAGATCGACAAGCAGGCTCACAGGATCTGCCAGGTGTATTTATTAGTCATGTAGCACATGGACAGCACAAATGCAAGATGTCGGTGATTTTGGGAGGGAGGGGTGCTACTGGAGGTAAAATATGCATATTTTAAAAACCCAGAGGAACCATGTGTATCCCACACAAGCTCCCATTAAAGGATATAGTGTTGAGCAGCTTAACCCTCCATGGTACCTGGGTGCTATGGTCAAAATTTCAGACCAGATTTATAGAATAAAGGTAGGAATTATAAGAAGGTGTTTTTGAAACAAGTGTCTGGATTCAGTTCAATAATCTTTACCAGTACTATTATAGGACAGCCATAAATTGCACTGGTGTGGGTGTATCTTCTTTTAAGTATTATGTTTTGTTATATGATGCAATTATTTTGTAGTTTTGTGGTTTCTTATAATCATCTACACGTATTTTGCATTCCAAATTTATATTATGTGTTCTTACTTTGTTCTTGTATTTTCAGTTTTATTTATATGCCCACACAAAAATTATTAAAGTTTTAAATAAAAAGAAAATTACAAGTACTACAACTAGCCATGTAACTTGTGGTTTGGGGGCTTAATACAATAGTGTATATTATTTAAATTAATTCTTAACTTCATTTTGATGTTTAATAGTACAGTACACCACTTTAATGGCTCTATGATGAGGTAGGAGCTTAAGGTAAAATGACAGAGTTCACTTGTACTTTCCCCTAACATCTAGAATCACTTTCTCAAGTATCTATAAACCACTGCCAAAGATGCTGAAACTCAATCACACACTTTCAAAATGTCACTGAAACAGAAGCAATGGCCAGACATATGCACAACTCAGCTGCACAGCATAAACCAGAAGCAGTCTTACTGAGAAAATGAGAAAGGCCTATCAAACGGGTAGTGGCGCTCTTTTCCGCTTGAGTAACCGTTCTTACCGCAACAGCAATGAAACACACAACTTTTAGTTAAGAAATAAACCAGATGGCCCATGCAGATTAAAGAGTAAGGGTTGCCACAATGAAATAGTGCGCTGCTGCATACAAATCCCACAGTAATTACAGCAGCCACATTATTCCACTAATGATGCTGTTGCTGAGAACTGGGACAAATTAACACTGAAATGCACACGCCCTGGTGGCTTAAAGCCCTGAGAAAGACAAAGATGGGAAGCAAGCCATGGTACCAGAGAGGATTGCTACTGCAAGGTTCTGGCTGATTGACATGGGTTTGTGCAGGGGTGGAGAGAGAAATTTGATACAAGGATCCCCACATGGGGAATTTTCTTCCCAATGCTATTCTGAACCTCACAATCACTTTAGAACTCAAGGCAAACTTCAAATGGATAAGCAATTGTTTTTCCAATAAATGTTTCCATTCACCCTTATATCCTACACTTATCTCCGTGCTCTTCCCAAACCGCAAACTGTTCATCTACCTGCTGAATACATCAGTCCCAGGAATCAATCACCCCATTCACTAGATGACTGGTGAGAAGTTTCTTAAATCCTTTCACTAGAATTTCACCGTCTGCAGGCGGGAAACTATTGCATAGAATTCAGGACTCACTCTTCATGCAACATGAAATGGCATCATGAAGCATGCTCAGAGGACTGAGTCCCAGAAATACCTAATGCTGATGTTAGTGATGGTCTACTTTTTCACTCACCAGCACACCCTTCAACAACCTGGCACCCTTCAGATATTTTGGACACAACTCCCACCCTTATAAATTCTCACATTAATACACATTCCAGAGAATTTAAAATATTTAGATTCCATATTTAAACATAAGATAATGGTATTTGTTCCATAATGTTCAGTATTTAGTATGGGCAAAAATGATCGAAGATTGAAAGTCATTAACAGGCAAAGTTAACTCAGTTTGCATTACAGGTTTCTCTGTTGACCAGAGGGACCCAGGTGGCGCTGTGGGTTAAACCACTGAGCCTAGGGCTTGCTGATCAGAAGGTCGGCGGTTCGAATCCCTGTGACGGGGTGAGCTCCCGTTGCTTGGTCCCAGCTCCTGCCAACCTAGCAGTTCGAAAGCACGTCAAAATGCAAGTAGATAAATAGGAACCGCTGCAGCGGGAAGGTAAACGGCGTTTCCATGTGCTGCTCTGGTTTGCCAGAAGCGGCTTTGTCATGCTGGCCACATGACCTGGAAGTTATACACCGGCTCCCTCGGCCAATAATGCGAGATGAGCGCGCAACCCCAGAGTCGGTCACGACTGGACCTAATGGTCAGGGGTCCCTTTACCTTTACCTGTTGACCAGAGGGATGTCAATAACATTATCTAGGACAGAGCTTTCCAAACTTTTCAAGTTGGTGACACACTTTTTGGACATTCATCATTTCATGACACAGTAATTTAGTTTTACTAGCAAACCAGAGGTTAAACTAACTCTTTTCAGCCCGAGGAGGAGCACAGAGAGTGTACCTAACACACTAACGTATTGTGACATACAGTTTGGAAAGCTCTGATCCTGGAGAACAGGAATTTGCTTATTTCCATTTTTTTCTTGAGTCTTAAAAGCTCCCATAATAGGCAATGTAAAGGGCATCATAGATTAAAGGAAGATGTGTTACATGATACTAAACAAAATCCCAATTACTTCATCACTGCCATTATTAAGTTCCTGGGCCACACAAAAACGATCATCCTAGTATGTTGGGTGGCAAGTGAGCCAGTCGGGAAATGCTACAGAGAACCAAGTGACGAACCACATCTCAGTTCATCTCAATTTATCCTGTTTTTGTTTTTCTGCCTTTTAATGAACTTACATAGTTGCATACAGTTACATTCTATAACTGTTCAGTTTTGTGGTTGATAGTCTATCAAAGTAGCAAATATAATTTATTTACAATGATGGTAACTAGCTACTGTGGACCTATTTTCAAGGCTATAAGAGGCTGTGTGGCCATTCCACCCTTACCCCACCCCAACCATATAACTTCACTTTGCAGTAAGTTCCCATCTGCTTAAAAATCCCTTCTAAACATGCAGCCTTTCCTGTCTCAGGAGGATCACCAGAGAAGTGCATGTCCCTTGCCTCTCCCTGGGATTGTGCAACTCCCAGTTATGTGGACAGTATCAGTCAGCCTTATTATGACTACCGTAATCTTTTAATATATCTCTTCCCCCCCCCCCCCCGCTTCTTAAACTATACCAGGCATCCCCAGACTTCGGCCCTCCAGATGTTTTGGACTACAATTCCCATCTTCCCCAACCACTGGTCCTGTTAGCTAGGGATCATGGGAGTTGTAGGCCAAAACATCTGGAAGGCCGCAGTTTGGGGATGCCTGAACTATACCATACCATAATCTCTCATTCAACCTATTGCAACTTCCTGGGGAAGGGAGAGATGGAATAGAGGGAAAGCACAAAACACTTTATCTGCGAAGAACTACCATAGTACTGGAATTTCCTTAACAGTGTTCCCTGATGAATAAGAACAAAAGACAAATAGAAAAGGCAATAGTTACAGCTTCCAATAAAACATATAGTTTAAAGATACATTTAAAAGCAACAACAATGAATTAAAATTACCTGGAAAGAAAAAGTACTGTATTTGGGGCAACATTTCAGCTTTCAATGGAGGGAAGGGGAAAATTTTAATTGCAGGGGGGGGTTGGCCTGATTCACAGCAATACTTTTATTTATTTATTTGATTTATAGACCACCAGATATCATGGAGGTTCACAATATAAAAAGGTTCATAGGCTCTTGGATACAATTCAAGAAGGAATTACAGAAATGTGTGTCTGTAAGCATGTTTATTGTAGCTACTGTTCTAACTTCTTAATATAAATGCCCCTCAAGAATAACCATTTGTGTCTGGAAGGGGTATGGGACTGGATGCCTCTCACATACACCATCTTAAACAGCACTCAAAGTAGCTGCCTAAACAAATTAGTTTCCCAGGTTGTCTGGGAAGTCTATCAGGGGAAAAAACATAGGAGGAGATATAAATGCACTTCACCCGTTGCGTATTAAAACTTGGGAGTAGTGGTAGCCAACATGGTGCCCTCTTTATGTTCCTGGACTGCAACTCCCATCATCTTTGACAACTGGCCATGCTTGCTGGGGCTCAGAAATTATAGCCAAACAACATGGCGGGGGGCCATGTTGATTGTCCCAGGCTTAGAACTAACTTTAGGCCACCAGTCCTAATAACAGGCTGTCTTCCCATCTCTTCCGCAGAACTAACCAAGAATCTCTGAATACTCCCAAATAATAATAATAATAATAATAATAATAATAATAATAATAAATTATTTAAACCCCGCCCATCTGGCTGGGTTTCCCCAGCCACTCTGGGCGGCTTCCAACAGAAAAATAAAATACAATAATCTATTTAACATTAAAAGCCTCCCTAAACAGGGCTGCCTTCAGATGTCTTCTAAAAGTCTGGTAGTTGTTTTTCTCTTTGACATCTGATGGGAGGGCGTTCCACAGGGTGGGTGCCACTACCGAGAAGGCCCTCTGCCTGGTTGCCTGTAACTTGGCTTCTCACAACGAGGGAACTGCCAGAAGGCCCTCGGCGCTGGACCTCAGTGTCCGGGCAGAACGATGGGGGAGGAGACGCTCCTTCAGGTATACTGGACCGAGGCCATTTAGGGCTTTAAAGGTAAGCACCAACACTTTGAATTGTGCTCGGAAACATACTGGGAGCCAATGTAGATCTTTCAAGACCAGTGTTATGTGGTTTGGGAGCTATACTGTTCATGATTAACTGCTGGCAGAATAAAACACAGAGTGATCTGCTAGATAATAAATTGCCAGAATCATTTCAACAATATTTTAAACAGATACACTAAATTTTCCCTTTGCCATTCATGCACTTAAGGTTAATTATTTTGAATTCATTACAGGCTCTCTCTCACAACTGCTGATAACCAGCAGATTTGTGGAATGTCCTGTTTATACCCTCAGCAGTTGTAACATTTTTAGACTCTCCTCAATCAGGCCTGGAACAGAACACAATAACTCACTCTTTCCCTCTTCACTCTTCCAGTTTGATGTATTGTACCTCACACTGCATTAATAAATTGGTACCTCGTTTAGGACAATGGTGGTCAACATTTTGCCAAAGATGTGACACAACTATTTGACAGCACTATTGCAATGTACAGTACAGTATGTGCATGCCATCTCATGCCTCCAGGCTGTTTTTGCCTCTGGACCAACCTTCTCTAACCTGGTGCCCTCCAGATGTTGTTGGATTCCAACTTCCATGATCCCTGACCATTCCCCATGTTGGCTGGGGCTGATGTGAGTCAGATGTCCAACATGCCACAAATTAGGGGTGTGCTGATGTCCCCTATTTTACTTCATTATTGTTCCATGGGTTGGCTGTACTCTGCATCACATTCTGCCTGCCTTCTGTTTTAATTTGGAGAAGTACTAAAAATAATTTTGGAATCAGAACATGAGCAGTATTCAGTTCATGTGTTTTCCCTACTTACACATTAACAATGCACTCTTGATTAAAACTGCACACAAAAAGGGAATCTTAATGCAATTGCGCTATCACATCAAGATTTCTTGTGCGTGTGATGTAATTTAATCAGTGTCCACGTGCCCTGATGTGCACTGGTAACCATTTACAAACTGCCAATGTACCGCCTGAACAAAGCCAGGAAATCAGAAGTAGAAGAATGGTAGGTTGCTAATGGATTGAAGATCCAATAATTTGAAATTCCAAAATCCAGAGTGAAATTTGAATAGAGAGGAGGCCCTTAGCATCCCATTCAGAGACATGACACATACACACTATCTGGCTGTCTGTGCTTATGTGGCAGCAGTGGTGCAATGGCTGGTCAGTTGTGCTTTAACACATGGATGCCCAGTCTCTATGTTCACAAACACCACAGAACTAGAAATTGTTATAGTCTGTTATCAAGGGGCACCACCTACCAGTTGGAGCATCATAGCTAAGGAGTGCATGCACTTGGTCAGAGATAGCATTACAGACAGGCCCTTTGAACTTTCAAGTGGAAAAACCACTTACTGTGAATCAAGTCCTCACCTAACTCACATGCTGCCCTTCTGCATTGCCTACTGTAGAAGCTTCGTTTTTTCCACCAACATCGCCCTCCTCCTTTCAACCCATACAACACCTGCCCTCACCATACTTCCAGATTACCCTTTCCAACTCATCTCTGCTGTTTCAATAGCATCTACTTTCTCTTCCCTCCCCTTCCCCCCTCCCGCTATTGCCGCACATCAATGCAGTTTGGCTGCCTCACTGATTCACCCCCAGAGAGCTCTCAGATGCAACAAAATCCGTCTCTGGCAGTCCAAGAGCCACAAGTCCCGATTATTAATTAATAATTATGGGCTTGCACAGCATCTGCCTTGACAAGTCATCCTGTTTTGAGAACTCTTGCCGGAGTTTGGAGCAGGCAAGCAGAAATAGCCTATTTTCAGCGGTACGTATTTCTCCCTCACACACACACAAAAATCACTTTACCATGGCAGCACTCTAAATATGTCTTTTAAGATAAGCTTTAAATCCTACTTGGGCAAAGTTTATTAAAAATTAAAATTTGCAGGGAGAGTTTATGAGACAGAGAGAATTTTGTTACTTAAGACTACTCAACGGGGAAGGAGAAAAACAAATGGAATTGCCTACAGTTGGCCCCGGCTCAATTATATATACACCCCACCACACATTCTCTACAGTCATTCAGTAACTCACAACAGACTCAGTTAGAAAATTGGTCACCTGAAGTTCACAGACTCAAAGGTGTTCCTCCTCCCCTGCTGTGGCTTAAGGAGCAAAGAGGAAATCTCAGGTTTTGACAAAAACTAGTAGTGAATTAAGAAAAAACTCCCATTATGAAAATATTAATATTTGGTTGGAATAAATGAGAGAGAACACAAATAAGCCCAATAGCTCAATGGCAGAATATATGCAGGTCTCAGATTCAAACTATGGCATCTATACATACCGTGTTTCTCATATTATAAGACATGTCTTATATTTATTTTTTCCTCAAAAAAACATACTATGGCTTATTTTCAAGGGATGTCTTATTTTTTTCCTCCTCCTCCTGCCGCAGCCGGCATTGCTGCTGTGCCTATCACTATGTCTTATTTTCGGGGTATGGCTTATATTCCTTGAATGCTTAAAAATCCTGCTATGGCTTATTTTATGGGTATGTCTTAAAATATGAGAAACAGGGCCGTGTTTCCCCTTTTTTAAGACACCGTCTTATAACATTTTTTCATCAAAAAAACACACGGTGTCTTATTTTCAGGGGATGTCTTAATTTTTTAATTATGTTTTTATGGTACCTTAAGGCCTCCTTGGCCGGGCCGGGCCGAGGGCTCGGGGTGCTGCTGGGTGCTCTGCATGGTGCTGCTGGGCGCTCTGCGCAGCAGCAGCAGGTTCCAGGCACCGAGGTGACAGGTCGCTGGCTCTTTGCTCTGCCCAGCGCTGCCGGGCGCTCGGCGCTGCGGAGCGCTCCGCCCTGCAGCCGCCGATTCCAGCGGCGGGGCGGCAGGTCTCCTTGGCCGGGCCAGGAAGAGGCCAGGCCGCTGGCTCGGCGCTCCGCCCGCTGCAAGACGCTCCGAGCGCTCGGCGCTGCAGAGCGCTCCGCCCTGCAGAGCGCTCCGCCCTGCAGCCGCCGATTCCAATGGCGGGGTGGCAGGTCTCCTCGGCCGGGCCAGGAAGAGGCCAGGCCGCTGGCTCGGCGCTCCGCCAGCTGCAGGGCGCTCCGCGCACTCGGCGCTGCGGAGCGCTCCGCTCTGCAGCCGCCGATTCTGACGGCGGGGCGGCAGACCACCTCGGCTGGGGCAGGAAGAGGCCAGGCTGTTGGCTCGGCGCTCCGCCCGCTGCAGGACGCTCCGAGCGCTCGGCGCTGCGGAGCGCTCCGCCCTGCAGCCGCCGATTCCAGCGGCGGGGCGGCAGGTCTCCTTGGCCGGGCCAGGAAGAGGCCAGGCCGCTGGCTCGGCGCTCCGCCCGCTGCAGGACGCTCCGAGCGCTCGGCGCTGCGGAGCGCTCCGCCCTGCAGCCGCCGATTCCAATGGCGGGGCGGCAGGTCTCCTCGGCCGGGCCAGGAAGAGGCCAGGCCGCTGGCTCGGCGCTCCGCGCACTCGGCGCTGCGGAGCGCTCCGCTCTGCAGCCGCCGATTCTGACGGCGGGGCGGCAGACCACCTCGGCTGGGGCAGGAAGAGGCCAGGCTGTTGGCTCGGCGCTCCGCCCGCTGCAAGGCTCTCCCAGCGCTCGGCGCTGCGGAGCGCTCCGCCCTGCAGCCGCCGATTCCGGCGGCGGGGCTGCAGGCCTCCTCAGCTGGGCAAAAAAAGAGAAAGAGGCTAGGCCGCTGGCTCGGTGCTCCGGTCTGCAGCCGCGGCAGGCCGATCCTATGCGGAGCGAACCTTTATCTGCCCGCGCTTCAGCATGCGGGACCCGGGAGACGCTGCAGCGGGGAGAAACTAACTAAAACAACAACAGGGGGACGAAGAGCGTGCGGGGTGGCAGCAGTAGCGGAGGTGGCGATAGCGAGGCTGGCCACCCTCAGGAGCTCTATCCAGGGCCGTCTTAGGTATGGCTTATTTTCGGGGTGTGGCTTATATTTCTCAAATGCTTGAAAATCCTGCTACGTCTTATATTATGACTACGTCTTAAAAAGGGGGAAACACGGTACTAAAATCCCAGGGTTCTTCTCTCATCTCTTTCCCCACATCTGTTTAAAAAGTCTTAATGCATTTTTTAACCTGCACAGATGGACCTGAGAATTTTCAGACAACAGTTGTTCCTATCTATACTTGGAAAGCAATCTCCTTAGGTAGGAGTCTACATCTCTGCCTTGTTTACAAGCTGGCTTTCAAGTTTCAAAAGCACTCCAGAGGACATTTTCCTGTCACAGTAAACAAGAGATTGTTCTTTTAAAAGCAAGTATCTTCCAAAAAAGCCACACTAATAGGTGATGTAGACACAGTTCACTGCAGTACTGGAACCTTTTTCCCTAGTGCAACAAAGAGACTGTATAGCAGGTACATCCAACAAGATGATCATGATCTACCGGTAGATCATTGGACGTCTCTGGTAGATCACTGGCTCTCCCCAACATCATTGCATTTTTCCCTGCACCCCAAAGAAACAGGGCTTTCCTTCCCCCTCCCAAAAAAGCTCAACAACTTTGACTGGATCCCCCAAAAGGGGGGTAGATCACCGACAGTTTTTAACTCTGTGAGTAGATTGCAGTCTCTTGGGAGTTGGCCACCCCTGCTGTATAGGAAAGGCAATCCCAGTACCAGGGACATGGAGAAGTTGTCTCCTGGAGTTTAAGATGAAATCTGCTCAAGTGCAAATCATCTGCAACAGGTGTCTTCAACCTTTTCAAACTCAAAGCCCACTTTTAACCCAAACATGCATATGCATGGTGGTAGCGCTCCTATTTCTTGTCATATATATTTTTTTAAAAAAATCTTCCTCCCTGTATCTCCCCTTTGTTACTCGTCCAAAACCATTTTAAAAAATATTCAACAGAGAGTTGAAAACTCTCACTTCCTTTTGCTTTCTTTCCTTCCAGTGCATTTACAATTAATGATGCTAATGCAAAGGTAGGATCAGCAGTTCCAGTTCCAACCAGGAAGTCTGGCAATCATATTGACTTGACTTGTTATATTTACCCCACTTTTCTACCCGGGGACACACAAAGCAGCTTACAGGATAAAAAACAATGAAACATTAAAACTGATATTAATTTTTGGGGGGAGGAGGAGAATGCCCATCACTTGTGAAAGGTTTTGCATTTCAAAAATGATGATTTTTTTCCTCTTTAATTTATTAATTGCTGGTGTTAAGATACTACTGTGTATACTGTAAGACATTATTATGCAGTACAAGATGCAACCCTAAATGGTGTGAATTATATTCAGTCAGCTCACACACTCCAGAAAATATGGGAAAAGTACAGTGCTACTGATATATATATATATATCATTAGTTTCTACTGTTTCCTTGTATGATAATATGCCCAGCGCTGACACCTCTCCTATTCTCCCTGGTAGGCCCTACATTAGCATGTAAATAGCTCGCAGATAGGAGGAAATGGAAGTAAGGAAGAGTTCTTTAATTAACTTTAATCCTCTGCAAATCCATACAGCAATCTTCTCTGACAGTTTTCCACACAAGATCTTCTTAGGAGGTCCCTTAGTATCATCTGTGCCAGGACAAAATGAGGAAAAAGAATGAACAACCCAACCTTGGATACAATATTTAGACACCTCTCTTCTATTAAATGCCCAAACAATCAATCAATATACTTTATTCGACCGATAGTCAGAACAAAAACATTTCACAATACAAAGATAAACATATAAAACTGAAGGCATCAGGAGGATACATAAAATATAAAAAATATAAAACTGAAGACATCAGCGGGATACATAAAAATATAAAACTGAGGGCATCAGCGGGATACATAAATGGGGTATGACCGCACTACTAAACCTCCTACAGGTAACCCACATCAAGACATTCGATTATACGTTTCCGACACTTGAGCGCCAGGAAAAGGAATTTAGCCACTGAGAAGGTTATTTTCCCAGTGGGCTTGTCCTTGACTGCCATCTGGCCTGATCAAGCGTATCATTATTCTGAGTCTGGCTGGGAAACAAGCAGGTGAAATGTGGACTCTCTTTCCTTGCAGGGTTTTAAGCAGAGGTTGGATGGCTATCTGTCATGGCTGCTTTAGTTGAGATTCCTGCATTGCAGGGGGTTGGACTAGATTACCCTTAGTGACCCTTCCAACTCTAGAATCTAAACCTTCTCTTAAGGTTGACACAACTCTTCAGGTTTTGCTGTCTTTAAAAAAAGGAAAGAAAGAAGCAGAAAATTAACAGGCTGTCATCTCCTTGGGACGCTCCATCACAGAGCAAAGCCTGAACCGAAACCAATAAAAGCTTATTACAGGGAATCAAAAGAGAAAAGTAAGAGACCTCCTTGAGAAATTAAGCTATGACAACAGATAAACCTTTTAATTTGACAGCTCTGAAGGAACCCAAGATTTAGGTTAGCTGAGAGGCCAACAAAAGATGCAATTGAACGTTAAATACAGCAGCTATATCAAAATAATTGGAAAGCAACAATCACCCAATTACCACCATTTAAATAAAAGCTGAAGGCCATAAGCCATTTCCATCACAGACCACTATGTTTTACTGGATCATTAGGAAAATTGGTTTGAAAATCTCACAGAATGGGAATGGATTTACACTATAATGAAGCATACATGAGATTTTATATCTGTAAGCAATTTATACAAAGCCCACATACCTCTTGGATTTAACTGCAATACAGCCTTAAGACAAACTCACTCTCTCTCTCTCTCTCTCTCTCTCTCTCTCTCTCTCTCTCTCTCACACACACACACACACACACACACACACACACACTCCCATCTCTCAGCCCCGTCTACCCACATCTGCCATTATGGGTATAATGACCAACTGTAAACGATTCTTGCTGGCAGAAATATTATGTAAGGATCACAAAAGGATGTGGTTGATAGTGGGTTGTATACAAATACGTTTTATTCAGAGTAGACCTATTGAAATTAATGGGCAGGACTAACCAAGATGCAACTAATTCCAGTTGGTCTAGTCTGTGCATAACGTAGTTGGATACAATATTATTAACAACAGCAGCAGCATTCTTAGGCTATTGGCAGAGAAGCAATACAATGGTTCAACCAGTGGTATTCAACCTGACCCTATGCCCAACTGGTTGTTGCTGCACCTGCAAAGTCAAACTGCACAAAGTGCTGAACAAGGCCCACATGAACAGCACTAACATGTTATCTATCTATCTAATATGGAGCAATTTTGTATGTTCTCAATTACTGATTTGGATCACACTTCTTCTCCTCATATCCGTCTTTGGATATACACCTCTTCACGTTCTCTCTATTGGTCTCTGTTTTTATCTTGCATCCACATACCGGTAAGCCCTGCTGTTAGTTTTAGACTACAATGGTGGTCGTCCCCTTGGTCTTTTGAAATTGTTTAAATCATGAGGAGCCTGCAATTAACTGCATCCCCCTAGTGTCACTGTCTATCTGCTTTAATGACAATACTTTTGTATTACAAGATCTCATATTATCAAGCTACAACAACGAGGCTATTGCCTAGATCTTCGATTCCTTCTACTTCTGATTTGCCCCTTTCTCAACAAACAAATGAGTGACTGAAGGTATTTTCTCAGGGCAATATATTGTGTCAACAGCTTTTAAAAAACTTTACATTAATGCAATCTTATTAACACAGATTTCAAGGAAGTAGTAATCTGATGCTTTTAACCTTGCAGCATATAAAAAATAAGTCTGAATATAGCTTTGACAACTGCTTTCATAACACATTTATAACTGCTATTTGCAAACGCAGCCTGATCAAGAAGTGCTGAGAAGTGACAGTTCAATTTGCTGGCCCCATAAGATCGGAAAAACAGGGCCACAGGGGCTCTGTGTTTCAGCTTATGTCTATTGCAGAGGCAGTAGGAGAGAGAAAGAGCGGAACATTTTTGTACTAAATGAATTGGCTAATAAAAAAAAGTTAGCTATACTACTGGCAATGTTTTACTTTCTGGTGCTTTGGATTAGTGTGTGGAATAGATGCCTAAAGCTGTTTGATGTGGCAAAACAGGCCCATTCTACACTGACCTCGGGCCTTTGTCAAGGATCATGAAAAGCATTCATGGCTACTCCAGCAAGGCCGGGGGGGGGGGGGGGGCAGAGCAGTGCAGAGTGGCAGAACCTTGTAATCTTCTATGTATCTTGCAGATAAAAAGCCTTTTAGGAATGCTTTCCTGACCTCAAATGTATCAAAATATGTATAGAGTCAGGAACAACTCATTACAGCAAAGACTCTCATTGAAGGTAACACTGCATAAAGGTAAAGGTAAAGGGACCCATGACCATTAGGTCCAGTCGTGGACAACTCTGGGGTTGCAGCGCTTATCTCGCTTTATTGGCCGAGGAAGCCAGCGTACAGCTTCCGGGTCATGTGGCCAGCATGACTAAGCCGCTTCTGGCAAACCAGAGCAGCGCACAGAAACGCTGTTTACCTTCCCGCCGGAGCAGTACCTATTTATCTACTTGTACTTTGATGTGCTTTTGAACTGCTAGATGGGCAGGAGCTGGGACAGAACAACGGGAGCTCACCCCGTCAACACTGCATACACAACTACTAAAACAAGGCAAGTCACAATTGCTGGCCATATATCTGTTGTTCTCCAAGAAGGTACAAATGATTTCTTGAAAGTTGTTTGTTTCTTAAAGCAATGCTTCTGCTTCAAACTAGGATAAGGAACCTCTGGCCTCCCAACTTCCACCCTCCTGACAACTGGCCAAGCTGCTTGAGGATGATGGGAGTTGGAGCCCAAAAACATCTGGATAGACAAGGGCAGCTGTAAGGATGGGCCAGTGAGGGGATAACCTGGGGTGTGAGCTGAGCTGAGGCTCTGGTTTTTTAATGCACTGTCTGCTGTGAGCTAGGGTGGCAGAGAGCAAGTGTCTGTAACCTTTTATTCAAGCTTCTAGAGGTTGTTTGGGTACTAACTACAAAAATGATCTTCCTTGAATCCTTTACAGCAGGCATGTCCAACAGGTAGATCGTGATCTACCGGTAGATCACTGGACGTCTGTGGTAGATCGCTGGTAGATCATTGGCTCCACTAAAAAAAGCTCAACATTTTACCTCCTCCCTGAAAAAACTCAACAACATTGACCTCAACCCCCCAAAAATGGACCTTCCTCCTCCCTAAAAAAAGCTAAACAACTTTGACCTGAACCCAAAAAGGGGGTAGATCACTGCCAATTTTTAACTCTGTGAGTAGATCACAGTCTCTTGGGAGTTGGCCACCCCTGCTTTACAGCATGTTTCATTTTCGATTTCCACTTTGATGCATTTGCACTAGATAAAACCCAGTAGAACATAGCTTTACTATGAGACAAGGTTACTGAGTACTTAGCACTTCAAATGCTATAAATGCTATAAGCACCATATAAATGAAAATAAAATAAAGCCATAAGCTGTAAAAGCTCAGCTGGATACTTTTTAATTCATAACTTCTCTTTATTGTTTTTAAAGATAAAAATAATGGATATTCTAAAATAAAGAATGTTTACCAAAAGTTAGGAACTGCTACAAAACATTAAAAAATAAAAGCTATGGTAGTTAATGTGACTTTTTTCAGGTTTAGCTTGTGCAAGCTGTAGCACAGTGGCTGAGAGCCAATCTCCATGGACAGGACAGCAAGTGATCATCTGCTGTGGGAGACTGCAAGTGCATTGGGATGAGCTTCAATTTTGAACAGCTATGCTCACAACTGGCAACTGCAAATGGAAGTGTCCATAGAAGTCGTAGCTACCCAGACATGTGAGATGACATCAGACATTATGTTTATTATTGATGTACTGCAGGGCATCTTGTGGTGAATGTGATGGAGATGGCCCAGCTCAACACAAAAATCTGCACTATTGAGGTTGGAGTCGCTGCCACTGGTGAGGCCTCTGTGTAGTTCTGTAGAGTGGGCAGTAAGCATCTCTTCTGGTAACTTTTTAAGGTTGTACAAGAATCTCCATGTGTTGTTGTGAGACTCAAGCTGCTCGAATTGCTCTTCAATTCAAACATGAGCAGCAATAACAAGTACAGTGGTACCTCTACTTACGAATTTAATGCGTTCCGAACACACATTCGTAAGTAGAAAAAAATTGTAAGTCGAATCCCATAGGAATGTAGTTGGAGAAAAAATTCTTAAGTCGAAGCAACCCTATCTAAAAATTCGTAAGTAGAAAAAATCCTATCTAAACCGCATCCAAGATGGCGGACGGAGCTCCATTCGTAAGTAGAAACATTCATAAGTAGAGTTATTCGTAAGTAGAGGTACCACTGTATGTAGAACTCCTATTTGAATATTTCTTCTTGACTACTGCACTCAACATATGAATCTAGTTCTTATATTCCAACTGATACATCTTGCAAAGCAGAAGGTATGAACACACAGAAGCAGAAAGAGAAAGAAGCTCTGCCAGAAAGGGTTGGGAATTTGAAGGAGGTATTCAGAATAGGCATAACCCTTTTCCTATTCCCTTATCACTATGTAAGAAAAAAAATGAAGCACATCCATAGTTCTGCTTCATCCCAGGGCAAGGATAAGCTGCAAGCAAGAATTCTCACATGGAGCCTGTGGGAACAGTAAGTTTTGCATGTGGCCCTCAGCTTTGTACAAACATGCATGGGTCTTTGTAGGAGGTAGCAGCAGGACCCCAACATCACACCTGGATCAGACCAGGCCCCATAAACCCTCTGGGTAGCCCTCCAATGTTGAGCAGGGGTGAGGGAGCACCAAAGGCACTCCTCACCAAGTGTGTTGTTTATCCAAAGCCAGTCCTGTAGATGGCCATATGTTACCCTTCCCAATTTAGAGGAAATCAGAATATAACATTTCCAAACAGCAATGAAATGCTCCCATACATACTTGGGAGCTTGCAGGCAGGAGGAGGGGTGTGTTAGCAATGCCAATACTTGCTTTCATGTTCACTTAACACAAAAAGGTCACAATTTGCCCCTACCACCCATTCAAATTTGTTCTAAACTACGCCTTAGGCAGGTCACAGGCATCTGTTCGTCATACCAAGCTTCCACAGATGCTATCTTAATAAGCATCTTTCTAGAGGAGCAGCATAAAAAAGGTGTTTTGTTTTGATTTTGTTGTAATCCTGAAATTGCTTTCTCTTCCCTTGCCACTGAGTTACAAGTTGCTCTCACAGAAGAATAATGCAATAATATTTTCAACAAGGTCAGCCTAATAACTTTGCAAATGGCATTTCAGAATAACAGAAATGAAGGGGCTTTTTCTGTTCCCTCTTTGCACGCACGCAAGCGCTCTCTCTCTCTCTCTCTCCCTCTCCCCCCCCCCTCTCTCTCTCTCTCTCTGTGTGTGTGTTTGTGTATATATATAATGGTATGGAAGGCAATATATGAACAGCTACCTAGAGATACATTTTGAAGTAAAAAAAAAAAAAAGAGCCAGAGGAGTTACCAAGTACAGTACACCCATTTGAAAGCAAAAAACATTTATGTTCTGCCACTAGCATGCTTGAGGAAGCTAAGAAACCACCAGTGCCGAAGTTAATTACAAAAAATCAATACAGAACTATGGTAAATATAAGGATCATCTTATAGAAAAAGATGCCTGCTGGAAAACCAAGTGTGCTGGATTTGGCCCACCTCTCTCTGCTCTAACAAGTGGTGATGTTTTGCTGCAGTAGAAACAAGCATAGGTTTGGTCTGGCCTCTCCTGCCAGCCTGATGATGATAGTGATAAAAAAATTATATGCTGCCTATCTGACAGTTGCCCCAGCCACTCTGGGTGGCTATAAAAATCATACTGATGTTCTGAACACATAGTCTATATCCAAGAATATATAGAATGACCATAATACCACTTGTCTCTGGGAAAGGTTTCCTATAAGGAGCAATATGGGGCTAGTTCAAATTTTCATTTTTCATATGCTGGAATTTTCTGATGATTATTCTATTCTATGTACAACTAGCAAAATGTCCATCATTATGACATTATCTATATTATAGGGATCCCGAGAGGTGAAAAGTGCCTTCTGCTCCCATTTGCAATAGCATATCGAGTGCTGCATTTTTGCCATGAGGCCACCATTCATTCTTGTGGGGAAATGTGAATGTGGTGACAATGAAAGCATATGGGTGCTTCCCTCACTTAAATCCATTATAATCCAAATTAAACATAAATGCCCCCAATTGCTAACATAGAAAAAAATACACAAGAAATTGTTCACAGAACTGTGCCACTCCTGGGACTGTAGTGCTAGTACCTGGTGGCCAGCCAGATTTTACTGACAGGCTAGAAAGTGTTCTGCAGAATTTTGGCATCCAGCATTTGCCAAATAAATGAAGGGAAATGCTTCCACATGCCAAACCATAAAGCAGTACTTTATTTTTTAAAAAATATTTTATTTGCAAGCTACAACACCACTCAAAATTAAGACACAGAAACCCAAGAACAGGTAAATCAAGTGAAGAGCAATTTTAAGGGAGCAGGGAGAGAGTCACCAGATGGCTACTCCTGCACTATTTGTGCAGACCCTCCAAAAGCTTGTGTGAAGGCTATGGGCCTTGAATAAATTACTTATTTGATTGTCCTTTGAGTATTCCTCCTTTAAACAGCCTCTGTGCAATTTAAAGTGCTGTGCCTTTCAAATGCACAGAAATAAATGATAGCAACTGGAGTCCAAAATGAGAGAAGTATATATGTCAGGGATGGGGAATCAGTGGCCATTGTGGCCATCCAGATGTTGCTAGCCCACAACTTTCATCAACCACAACAGCTAGGGCTAATTAAGAGCTGTGAGCCCAAAAACATCTGGAGGCACCCTCGGTTCTCCATTGCTGGTGCATGTGATAAAGGTTTTGAATGAAGCCATTCTGCATAGCTGATCCAGTTCCATATACAGTGGTACCTTGGGTTACAGACGCTTCAGGTTACAGACTCCGCTAACCTGGAAGTAGTACCTCGGTTTAAGAACTTTGCTTCAGGATGAGAACAGAAATCGCACGGCGGCGGCACGGCGGCGGCAAGAGGCCCCATTGGTGGTACCTCAGGTTAAGAACAGTTTCAGGTTAAGAACAGACCTCTGGAACGATTTAAATTCTTAACCTGAGGTACCACTATTATTTATAGTGTGTGTGTGTGTGTGTGTGTGTGTGTGTGTGTGTGTGTGCGTGTGCGTGCATTTGCCTCCAAGTCCTCAGATGCAAAATTCAGGTATAATTCCCTTTGCAGCCCCAAGCAAGGAACTCTATTCTCTCTCACAGCCAGAAACTGAACAATGTCATTCCAAACAGCCCAAGGAATTACAACCTCTTTTTCATAAGGAGTAGGAGGAGGGAAGTAACTTATGACACATCCTCATCTTCACCGCTACACATGCCCACAGAAACTACTTCTGAGCTAATTAAAAGCCAACTAGTGGAGGAATTTTAATTTAGAACACAAAGCCACAAATCACCCAGTAACTCATATCAGGTCTGTCTGAATACCTTCCACCCACTAGTATGAATACCAGCATTCTCTGTCACTTTGTGTCTTATTCGCTCCCATTTTCCTCAGCCATGACTCTTCCTCCTCTACCACCAATAATTTCACTGCAATAATTTCTTTTACACACACACACACACACCCCTACCTGTGACAGTTCAAGGCTGAAAAGTATAAAGCATGAGTGTTCTACTGTGACAAGCCATAGAGTAGAACAGATGCATAAGGTGCTTTACTCTGAATTACCTGACTCTGATATGTTGAAATTCTGAGCCATAACGTTGGAATAATCTGGTTTCTCTTTACTGGATATAAAATATTCTAGCTTCTGGAACCTCAGAAGATTGTGCTTCCCAGGAGAGATATAGATAATGAAGGTCAAATAAATCTCTCTCTTGTTCATGTATTTCTAATTTTCATAAACTAACCTTCTAGCAGTGAGCAAGATATTAATGTCCCTTTGCTCAGGAGAAAGCAGAATCCATTAGCCATTCTGGATGAAGAACTACTCTTAAGGCCCTGAAGAAGCCCTGCAGGGTGGACCACAGTATTTATTTTTATTTAATGCTACATAAATGGCTCCTATCACTCGGGTATTAAAACACCTTAGCCATCAATTAATGTTAACAGATAATGTGCGAGCTGGAGGAAAAGGAGACACTTTGCCTTTAAAAAGCAAAGAACCCAAAAGGGCATTCACCGTCATTGTAACACCTTTTGCAAGAGCCTCCTGGGTACAGCATGCAGATTCAGGGCATGTGTACATAGAGATACGTCTCTCCTTGGAGGCTCTGCTGCCCTGACTCAGACTGTTTGATTCTTGCGAGCCACATGCCTTTACTTGCTCTGATTCCTGCTCATCTCCAATTTATTAGAGGAAATTTATTTGTTGGAAATGTGGTTTATAAACAAATGGACTATGACCAATACAGTGCAGGATTACTCCTGCTAAGCACCAACCAACAGCAGCTACTAGCAGCAGGGTTAGAGTATTATCCTAAGCACTCCCCACTAAAATTGGAAAATAGAATTCGATACCACTCATTTACCTGCAGTTCAGTAGCACAGCCATTTATGTGTATGTGCAACCCTTAAGACTTCAGCATGGGCTTAACAGAGCCAAGAGTGGCATTGCCTCTGTTGCTCATGGAATGAGACAGGACACCAGCCATTTATGCGTAATAAAAAGCAGGGGAGGGGGACATATTTCCATATCCACTATCCAGAAATACAGAGGTCTGGAACCATGCCTCTATTTATAATATTTTGCTTCCCTTTGAAGAACAGTCCTAATTACATTTAGCTTTGTAAACTTCCCAAGTATCAAATTCAAATAGCAACAACTTCTTCCTGGAACACAGCCCTTTTAAATCTCATTGCTCATTTTCCTTAAAGAGATGCTGCAAACTGCACTTGAGAATGATATTAGACTCTCTCTCAAAACAGCCAATATCAAACAAAAAAAATGGTTTTGTGTTCACCTAAGTCTGGAAAGCCAATCTCCATTTGCTTAATATAGTCATGATATTTTACCAAGGTAATTATACTCTTAGCTATCAGTAACAATTAAACTCTTAGACTTGAGTTGTTTAATAAAGGTCTCAAAATAAAACTGCACATTCCAAACATGAGGTTTCTAAATGTCAAGAAGGCAAGTAATGTCTCGTGATGAATATAATGATGAAACACACCATCAATCAGCATAAGTTATCATGCCACAATATAAAATGACAGCAATATTACATTTGGAGTGCTGAGCAATTCTCATCAGAGCTTTAATAGAAAAGGTACTGGCAAGAATGGAGATTGCAAAAAGGCCATTAAGAATGAGCCCTGCAGCTGTTACATTTGGGTTGGGGAGTGCAACATATTATGCAGAAAGACTTAATTGTATGCAATGTCCATAATTCTCTTAGATGGAAAGACACAAGTGACACAAAATAGTGGTGTGCATAGCATTGGCCATGTCCTACACAAGCTCTGCACAAGGCACAGAAACCAGCAGAAAATGCTTCCACCTGGAGCTGTTCTGCCAATACAAGGCACAGTGGTCAAAAATCTACAAGGTTGCTACCTAATCTATCCTCTGGGGAAATCCTTATCAGTCCATGGAAATGGTGCAGGTTCTAGGAGTGTCACTTTGAGAAACACATTTCAGCTCTAAATGTAAAACTAATTCACTGAACTTCCAAGGCAATTCAAGGCAGCTCCCATGATAAGGTTCTCCCCACCCCACAATCGAAACAAGAATCCGCTATGCAATCTAACTGGGAAGAAAAACACAACTCTAATATCCAGTATTTTTTGTATTTTTTTTCTTCTCAGTGTTTAAGAAACCATGTTTAAGGAGCAGTTTCAATATTGCAACACCATTTTCTGATAATGTTTTCAGCTCTAGGCTCTGGAAGAGTTATACATACAATTAGCACTGACAGTTGAGAAGATGCCTTCCAGATACTCCGCATAAATAAGCTGCTACAGTTGGTTGACCAGTGTATTTGTTGTCCTGATTTTCAAGAAAGTGTAAAATACATTATGCCATGCTTATTGCTGAGCCACATTAGAAACAAACAATGTTTTGGGTTCAGCACAGCTAAAAGGAATTTACTTTCTTGTCTGGTTATAAAAACTTATCATTGAAATAGAATACTTACAAGCAACAGACTAACATCTCAGTTTTTGAAAGAGTATCTACCAGAATTGGATATCAGCTTTACAACAAACACTGACCACGTTATCGGATAAGGAGGAGGAGTTTGGAAGCTTCCGCTTCTGCTCAATAGAGACTTGTGCCAGCTGAAGTTGGCTTGTTTAAATGAACCATAATTAATATTAACAATAGTTCTGGGTCCAGACAATACAGCAAGTTGCAGATAATGAAAATCAGAAGTAAAAGGGAGTATGGGTGCTTAAAGCTCATCACAGCTCAATTCAGTCCATGCATTTCTCACTAAACTATAGTTTAGCATGGCATACAAATACAGCCAGTAACTACAATATCAGGCAAAATGTCATGTTTATCAAAAACAGAAGTCCAGAAGTGTTACCGTAACCAGCTTGGCTTAACAGAACTTACAACCTTGTTGTACTCCTTTCCCAATTTTGAACCAATCAGTTATTCCGTATCCAGTTCTAACTGTAGCTTCTTGTCCCACATATAGATTTCTCAGGAGACAGGTGATCAGGCACCCATTTCTTTAAGAGCTTGCCATAATTTGCTGTGGTCGACACAGTCAAATGCTTTTGCGTAGTCAATGAAGCAGAAGCAGATGTTTTTCTGGAACTCTCTAGCTTTCTCCATAATCCAGCACATGTTTGCAATTTGGTCTCTGGTTCCTCTGCCCCTTCAAAATCCAGCTTGCACTTCTGGGAGTTCTTGGTCCACATACAGCTCAAGCACCTTGCTAGCGTGTGAAATGAGCGCAATTGTGCGGCAGTTGGAGCATTATTTGGCATTGCCCTTCTTTGGGATTGGGATGTAGACTGGTCTTCTCCAACCCTCTGGCTATTGCTGAGTTTTCCAAACTTGCTGGCATATTGGGTGTAGCACCTTAACAGCATCATCTTTTAAAATTTTAAATAGTTCAGCTGGGATATCATCACTTCCACTGGCCTTGTTATTAGCAGTGCTTTCTAAGGCCCATTTGACTTCACTCTCCAAGATGTCTGGCTCAAGGTCAGCAACCACACTACTTGGGGTGTACGAGACCTCCATATCTTTCTGGTATAATTCCTCTATGTATTCTTGCCACCTCTTCTTGATGTCTTCTGCTTCTGTTAGGTCCTTTCCACTTTTGTCCTTTATTATGGTAATCTTTGTATGAAATGTTCCTTTCATATCTCCAATTTTCTTGAACAGATCTCTGGTTTTCCCCACTCTGTTGTTTTCCTCTATTTCTTTGCATTGCTCGTTTCAGAAGGCTCTCTTGTCTCTCCTTGCTATTTTTTGGAAGTCTGCATTCAATTTTCTGTATCTTTCACTATCTTCCTCGCATTTTGCTTACCTTCTCTCTCCTGCTATTTGTAAGGCCTCATTGGACAGCCACTTTGCTTTCTTGCATTTCCTTTTCATTGGGATGGTTTTCGTTGCTGCCTCCTATATAATGTTACGAGCCTCCATCCATAGTTCTTCAGGCATTCTGTCCACCAAATCTAAGTCCTTAAACCTGTTCCTCACTTCCACTGTGTATTCATAAGGGATTTGATTTAGATTGTGTCTTACTGGCCCAGTGGTTTTTCCTACTTTCTTTAGTTTAAGCTGGAATTTTGCTATGAGAAGCTGATGATCTGAGCCACAATCTGCTCCATGTCTGGTTTTTGCTGACTGTATAGAGCTTATCCATCTTTGGCTGCAGATTTCGATGCTGCCCATCTGGTGCTGTCCATGTGTAGGATCGTCTCTTGTGTTGTTGGAAAAGAGTGTTTGTGATGACCAGCTTGTTCTCTTGACAGAACTCTATTAGCCTTTGCCCTGCTTCATTTTGAACTCCAAGGCCAAACTTGCCAGTTGTTCCTTTTATCTCTTGATTCCCTACTTTAGCATTCCAATCCCCTATAATGAGAAGAACAACCTTCTTTGGTGTCATTTCTAGAAGGTGTTGTAAGTCTTCATAGAATTGGTCAATTTCACTTTCTTCAGCACCAGTAGTTGGTGCATAAACTTGGCTTACTGTGATGTTAAAATGTCTGCCTTGGATTCATATCGAGATCATTCTATCACAGGGGTCAGCAAACTTTTTCAGCAGGGGGCCGGTCCAGTGTCCCTTAGACCTTGTTGGGGGCCGGACTATGTTTTGAAAAAAAATATGAATGAATTCCTATGCCCCACATATAACCCAGAGATGCATTTTAAATAAAAGGACACATTCTACTCATGTAAAAACACCAGGCCGGCCCCACAAATAACCCAGAGATGCATTTTAAACAAAAGGACACATTCTACTAATGTAAAAACATGCTGGTTCCCGAACCATCCGTGGGCCGGATTGAGAAAGTGATTGGGCCGCATCTGGCCCCTGGGCCTTAGTTTGGGGACCCCTGTTCTATCATTTTTGAGATTTTGAGATTCATATCGAGATCATTCTATCATTTTTGATGCCCAGGATGTCAATATTTATTCTTGCCATCTCATTTTTGACCACATCCAGCTTACCATTATCCATGGTTCTTACATTCCAGCTTCCTATGCAATATTTTTCTTTACAGCATCGGACTTTCCTTTCGCTTCCAGGCATATCCGCAACGGAGTGACCTTTCGGCTTTGGCCCAGCTGCTTCATCAGCTCTGAATCTACTTGTACTTGTCCTCCGCTCTTCCTCAGTAGCATGTTGAACGCCTTCCGACCTGAGGGGCTCATTTTCCAGTGTCATAACTTTTATATGCCTGTTGTCTTTGTCCATGGAGTTTTCTTGGCAGGGATACTGGAGTGGCTTGCCAGTTCCTTCTCCAGGTGGATCACGTTTACTCAAAACTCTCCACTATGACCTGTCCGTCTTGGGTGGCCCTGCATGGCATAGCTCATAGCTTCTCTGAGTTATTCAAGCCCCTTTGCCACGACAAGGCAGTGATCCATGAAAGGGCATAGTGAGTTAGAACTATTTAAATGGCAAATGGTAGAAAAGTGGCCAGCAGAAACCCTGAATGCTCTCCAATCTGATAACTATTTGTTGTTACGTTATAAAACAAGCTCAGTAAACTCGGACAGAAAGAAAAAAGTGTGTATGCACTACTTCTTGAAGTTAAATGGATTTCCTGTTTTTTAATGTAAAAAACGTATTCCTTTAGAATACGAACCACAGAGAGAAAAGTATTTCTCCTTAACTGTAACTGACTGTGTCTAGTTACAGGTAGGCAGCCGTGTCGGTCTGCCGTAGTCGAAACAAAATTTAAAAAAATCCTTCCATTAGCACCTTAGACCAACTTAGTTGGTCTCTAAGGTGCTACTGGAAGGAATTTTTTTATTTTGTTTTGACTGTGTCTAGGTGGGACTTTGGCTAATAGACTAATTCTCTATTTGTTACTTCCTTCTCTATCAGCACTGGCACTTTCAAACAGCCAGGGATCAAATACCTCAAGGTGCTCAACCTAGTCTTAATTAAAACAATTTCCTCCCTACAGGCTGCCTCCTGATTTGCAGTGCACATATAAATGACTGATAACCTTAATGTTCATTAAATGTGCAACTGTGACAGCCAAGATTTGCATGTAAAAGCCTTCCCCCGCCACAAACAGAATCACTCAAACTTGACTGAAGATTTCACACTAGTGTTGTAAAACCTTGCAACAAGAATAACCTCCCTGCCCCCAGAAATGACTGAGCCATTTCAGCATTTGTTTTCCAAATGAAGAATGTGCTGTCTGTCCTAGGAACACAGAACATAAGATGCTATCCTATACCAAATCAGACCATGGATCCTTCTAACTCAGTATCACTCATGCTGGCAGGCAGACGTTTAGGGTTTAGGGTTTAAGGTTGGAATCTTTCCCAGCCCAACCAGAAGACATCAGGGATTGTCCTTGGGACCTTTTCCATGCAAAGCAAGTGTTCCAACACTCTTCCTCTTTGGCGATCACTCGTAGCTGAGTAAAATTGTCTGAACACAGACTTAACAGTGAGTCCGTAAGTGACTATGGAAGCCAATTCTGAATCCACACGTCCTTCCACAGTGAGGACACAGGTTTTTGGGCAGGAGTTGATCAGGAGTGAGGGTTTGCCAAATGTGGCTTCCTCTTAGCACATTTCTTCCTTTCGTCTTGAGTTCAAGTGTTTTCAAAGTCCATGACACCTTTGGTAAAGGCTGTTTTTCAATTGGAGCGCTCACAGGCCAGTGTTTCCCAACTGCCAGTATCTATACTACATTTTTTTTAGATTTGCCTTGAGAAAGTCTTTAAACTTCTTTTGTTGATCACCAGCATTATGCTTTCCATTTTTAAGTTTGGAATACAGTAGTTGCTTTGGAAGATGATAATCAGGCATCCGAACAACATGACTAGTCCAACGAAGCTGATGTTGAAGAATCATTTCTTCGACACTGGTGATTTTTGCTTCTTTCAGTACACTGGTATTAGTTTGCCTGTCTTCCCAAGTGATGTGTAAAAAATTTCAGAGACACGGTTGATTGAATCTTTCAAGGAGTTGGAGATAGTGTTTATAAGTAGTCCATGTTTCACAAGCATACAGTAAGGTTGGCAGTGCAATAGCTTTGTAAACAAACATTTTGGTTTCCCTGTGAATGTCCCAGTCCTCAAACACTCTGCACTTCAATTGGGAGAACGCTGCACTCACAGAGCTAAGGCGATGCTGGATTTAGGCATCTATGTCGGCCCTTGTGGAAAGATAACTGCCTAGGTAGAAGTGTCTGACACTTTAAGAGTGGTAGACTCGTAATCTGGTGAACCAGGTTCGCGTCTCCGCTCCTCTACATGCAGCTGCTGGGTGACCTTGGGCTAGTCACACTTCTTTGAAGTCTCTCAGTCCCACTCACTTCACAGAGTGTTTGTTGTGGGGGAGGAAGGGAAAGGAGAATGTTAGCCGCTTTGATACTCCTTTGGGTAGTGATAAAGCAGGATATCAAATCCAAACTCTCCTCCTCCTCCTCCTCCTCCTCCTCCTCCTCCTCCTCTTCTTCTTCTTCTTCTTCTTCTTCTTCTTCTTCTTCTTTTTACAATGTTACACCATTGAGTTGGATTTGTGGTGCTGCAGACGGGTTGTTTTGTGCTTGTTGGTGTAGCACTCTGGTCTGTTGGATGTTGAGCGACAGGCCAAGGTTTTTGTAAGCTTCTGCGAAGATATTTAGGATGGTTTGGAGGTCATCCTCTGAGTGTGCACACACTACATTGTCATCAGCATACTGAAGCTCTATGATGGAAGCTGTGGTAACCTTACTCTTTGCTTTCAGCCTACTCACCACTAAGCTATGGTCTTTCCCCATATTAAATGCCATAGTCTTAGCAATGACCACAACTATAAAGCTAATTTAAAACAATCCACAATGAAGAGTCTTTGAAATATGGGAAAGAAATCAAGTGATTGCAGCTACATTTTCTTCTACCCTCCAATGCCTAAGGATCAAATCTCCTGGCAGTGGCAACAAGGTTATGGATCTCCTTTCCTTGGGAAGCCCGGTTGGCTCCCTAGCTATTTGCCTTCAGGCATGCAACGAAGGCATTCCTGTTTCATCAGTTGTTCACCTTATCTTACTTATTCTTCTGTTGCTGGTTCCAATTTCTTTTAGCTCTATTAGTTGCATTTTAATATGGTGATATTGCTGTATTTTGTGTTTTTAAATTGCTTTAAGACTCCTTGTTGTTGAAAGTGGAGGTAAAAGTTAAAATTAATTAAATTTCATTCTATTCATGAAGAAAAGTGATTGGCAGTAGGTTCAGACAGATAAAATGAAATGCTTCTGCACACAATGCATAATTATCAAATGGAATACGCTGCCACAGGGAGAAGTGAGAAGGTAATTAGGCATGATGCTTTGGCTGACCACTTTGGGGAACTGGTTACTTTACTACTTAGTGTATTCTAACATGCGTCTAGACACATTTTGTGCAGTGTATCTAAAGCCATGCTGATTCCAAAGGTAGCATATAGCTTCTCTGACTAGTAGCCATTAATAGCCTTATCCTCAACGAAAGCTTGAAGGCTTAGAAATACATCACTATCCATGAATAAGAAGTTTCTTCCAAGTATGCATTTCTGTGTTTACAAGATTCACTATATTATTCTGAAAGAGCCAAGGACAGACATAGGCAAACTCGGCTCTCGAGATGTTTTGGGACTACAATTCCCATCATCCCTGACCACTGGTCCTGTTAGCTAGGGATGATGGGAGTTGCAGTCCCAAAACATCTGGAGGGCCGAGTTTGCCTATGCCTGGCCAAGGACAATCAAGTTTCTTATTTTCTCCTCCCCTTTTCCATTTTCAGTGATAGTCACAGCAACACAGTCTACCAGAGAAGCTACTAATTAGATCATTAAATATCAGTCTGGGTTATAAAGCTTTCAGTGTAAAGTTATTATTTTTAACAGGTAATATATTTGCTCAATTTAATATCAAACTATATGATCATTTTATTTTAATTAAAATGAAAACCTTTGTCCTAGGGTTATAGGAAGCTGTGGCAATAAAACAGTGTTTATGTACTTATCCCATATTTCATTAAACGTATCATTTGAAAAGGTGGAATAAAATGACCACTGATGGAGTGGATACTTTAATGCGGGCTGCATAGAATTCAATGTATGTATAGTAGTTCACAACACTGATGTTACAGTCTGTCTACATCTATGTCAAAGATGGATGGAGAGCAAAAACAAGATCCATACAGGTGACATACCTTTATAAGCAGCTGCACTCGTTTTTGCAAGCACCTGGCCATGGATTCATGCTGCTCACGTTTTTTCTTCTCCTCCAGTAGCTGGCTCTGGGTCTTCAGCAACTCTTCCTGCAGTTGCTTCCGTGCCTTCTCTAATAGTCTAGCACTAGGAAAGACAAAATTACCAAAATTGAACTTCTATCAGCCTAACGCTTGGTGGTTTACTACAGTTGGCAGGGGATAAAAGCACTTTAAAATGGGACTGACCACTTACAACTCCCTTCCCTAACCACTCTCACTTGCCACCAGCAACCAGGCAAACAGTTGTTGATAAGCATACTGTTGCTTTGCACATTCACATAATGTTATTATTAAACCATTTGCATCCCACTTTTATTTGGGATGCAAATAAACAATAGAATATATTGTTATGTGGCTCCAGTATGTTCTCTTCTAACATAGCCATGCCCACAAGATACTCCAAATAGTTGTGTGAAGAGTACCTTCTATACCTAAGGTCTCAGAACCATAGCATTTACAAATGAAAATTAAAACATCACGCTTTCTATGAGTGCCCAAGCATGCTGGAGAAAATAATGTGTGTTACCTGAAAATTTTCTCATCATATTGTTTTAAATTCTGATATTAAAAACTTTTATGTTTTAATTTTTATGTTGATATTTTGATTGTTTTAGATGGTGAAAAGCAGAATATTTTTAAATAAATAAATATAAATAATCATATGTTTCTTTACAACAAGATATTTCTGTCTAAATGATGTACTGTATGTATGTATGTATGTATGTATGTACCTCTGACAAACCGAAACACATCTCTAGTATGACTGATTAATTTTTCTCTTTCCAGGTCTGTTTTTTTGTTATCATAGGAAACTAAGCATGTACTGACCAGGAATTTCAATCAAATCCTCCTCCATTCACTATCTGATCCATATTTCCACAAATCTTTCAATGAATCAAAGATGTATATGAAAGTTCCAGTTCAATTTGAAGCTATTCATATACCAATTTAATAGAGTGTAAAATAGATTATTTCCATTGTCATATCCAGGTGGGAAAGTTAATCACAAAGACTATAAATCTACTGCAGAAAATGGCTAATTTAATAACCGGAACATCACTATGCCCCTGCCCCCTTCTCTGTTTTAATTAATTAGTTACACAGAAAATGAAACCTTTGCCATAGAGTAGCATGTACATCTTCTGTTAAGAAACTATTATGAATACCAGAATTTCAAAATGAAAAAAGGGGGAGAAAGACTCTCAAAAGGGGGAAGAGATGGCTTTTCTTCCCCCCCTTCCAACTGCTAAGATATCAAAACACAGATGAAAAGACCCAATTTTATGCATGGTCATTCTTGGATAAACTAGCTGTTAGATGATACAACTGAGAAAAAAATGCGTAGAGCTGAAAACAAAATTGGACTTCCAATTAATTTTCATTCTAGTTGGCAGAATGAGAGGACACAGAATTGGCAGGCCATGATCCACACTGGAGCCACAGCAGTTGAGCCAGTGCCATTTTATTTTACTTATGCTGTTTCAATTATGTGTGAGTTAAAATAATTGGCATAAATTGTTAAAGGAACAACACCCATCTTAAACTTAACTGGTTTAGAGCAAAGGTGGCTAACCCATGTTCTGCAGTAAAGACCCAGCCAATGAAAAGATGGAAAGTGGCCATTCAGCCCACGAAGCTTTATCTCAGGGGTCAGCAAACTTTTTCAGTAGGGGGCCGGTCCACTGTCCTCCAGACCTTGTGGGGGGCCGGACTATATTTTGAAAAAAATATATGAATGAATTCCTATGCCCCACAAATAACCCAGAGATGCATTTTAAATAAAAGAACACATTCTACTCATGTAAAAACACCAGGCAGGCCCCACAAATAACCCAGAGATGCATTTTAAATAAAAACACATTCTACTCATGTAAAAACATGCTGATTCCTGGACTGTCCGCGGGCCGGATTTAGAAGGCAATTGGGCCGCATCCGGCCCCCGGGCCTTAGTTTGGGGTCCCCTGCTTTATCTTATGGCCTGCTCATGAAACAAAAGTCACTGCCCTTTAGAGAAGAATCTCTGAAGAGCAGACAGAGCACATTATCTCCCAATCAGGAGGATCAGAACAGTCAAAGTGATCTTTTATCTATCATATCAGCATTAACCACCACAATGCTAAGATCAGAGATAAGCCCTTAGGGAGATAAAAGATCCCTCTGGCTGCTCTTTAGAGGTCCTCTTTAAAAAGTAGCCAGAGAGATCTCTTACCTCCACTCTTAGCACTAAGCACCCCAGTGCTAAGACCAGAGATAAAAGTGCTGTCTGCTATTAAAGAATAAGCAGCAGGATTTCCCCACCCCCGCCCCAGTGCTAGAGAAGGGATGAATGGAAACTCTGTCTTTTACTCTGAGCAAAAAGATATGTACAAAGTAAAAGGCAGCATGCTGATCCACCCCATCCAAGCACAGAAATATAGAGGGCTTCAAATGCTGAGCGTGTGTGTGCACCTCTGCATATGTGTTTGTGTGTGATTATATGCATGTTTCAGTGTGAGAATTCTGTGACACTGCATGTCTGGTGACTATGTGTGCTGTATGTTTTCTGAGGGTGTGCTGCATGGGTATGTTTGTGTGTGCTATATGACTGGCGAATGTGCTTGGATTGTGAGTGAGTCTATGCTTGGCAAGTGTCTATGCACTTGTGTGTGCATAAATCAGTCACACCCACAGCTGGCATGCAGCCCTTGGAGGAGGAGCTGATTGGCAATATGGCCCCCAATGTGGTTTTATATCATGATTTTATTCTGTGAACTGCCCTGTGACCTCCGGGTATAGGGCAGTATATAAATTCAAGGAAGAGGAGGTGGAGGAGGTTAGCTGCTCCTGGTCAACAGCAGCATCCCCCAACCTAGGATGGTTTAGACTACAATTTCTATCAACCCCTGTCAGCATGACCAATAATCAGGGATACTGGAAGTTATAGTCCTCCAGGATGGGAATGGTTAGCTGTCAGGGGATTGTTGTGGCTACTCTCGAGTAAAGACGCTCCAGTCCCATCTGTCTTTTAAGGTTTTACTGTGCATACTATTTACAGTGCAGAGATAGCACAAAACATGACCTCCTAGTCACTCGCAGAATCCGGCAATGACACCCTTCTGCTTCGGGGCCAGCATAATAGCTTGGGAACCCCGAAACGCCGCCCCCTAAACCTGCGTTGAGCAAGGGTTGGACTGGGACAGAGTAGGAGTGGGGTGAAGGTGGAATATTGGCTTAATTTTTATTGAATGGATAAAGACGGTCTGAACCTGGAAAGTTTTAAGGAGCTAGCTGAAATCTCTGGAGACATCGATTCCACGGGAAGGGGGGTTGAATTAGTTCTAAAGATGGGATAAAAAAAGAAGATATAGAAAATGATGTATGGATATTTTTGGGTAGAGACTAATGGTTTTGGAGTAGTATAAAAGTAAAGAGAATCATGATGTAATATAGGAGATGGAATTAAAATGAGAAAGATTTTTGCAAGGATAAATGTTTAAGAATTAAGGTTTAAATTATAAGATATGATGTAAAATTAAGATACTTGGAAACTGCAAAATTTAGTTATCAAAAAAGAACTCAAGAGGGTGATGCAAGGAAGTCCGCAGTGTTAAGAAATAAGATTTGATAATGGAGAGTGTATTTTCCCCCCTATTTCTTTGGTTTTTTATATTTTTCTTTTTTCTTTTTTTACTTTTCTTTTCTTGTATTGTGGTATAAAATCAATAAAAATTATTTATTTTAAAAAAACTTCCCTAAACAGGGCCGTCTTCAGTTGTCTTTTAAAAGTAAAATAGTTGCTTATTGCCTTGACATCTGCTGGGAGAGCGTTCCACAGGGCGGACGCCACTACCGAAAAGGCCCTCTGCCTGGTTCCCTGTAACCTCACTTCTCGCAGTGAGGGAACCGCCAGAAGGCCCTCGACACTGGACCTCATTGTCCAGGCTGGATGATGGGGGTAGAGACCCTCCTTCAGGTATACAGGACCAAGGCCATTTAGGGCTTCAAAGGTCAGCACCAACACTTTGAACTGTGCTCGGAAGCATACTGGAAGTCAATGAAGATCTTTCAGGACCAGTGTTATATGGTCTCGGCGGCTACTCCCAGTCACCGTCTAGCTGCTGCATTCTTGATTACTTGCAGTTTCCTAGTCACCTTCAAAGGTAGCCCCCCAGTAGTAGTCCAAGCGGGAGATTAGAGCATGCACCACTCTGGCAAGACAGTCTGTGGGAAGGTAGGGTCTCATCCTGCAAACCAGATGGAGCTGGTAGGCAGCTGCTCAGGACACAAAATTAACCTGTGCCTCCATGGACAGCTGTGAGTCCAAAATGACTCTCAGGCTGCGCACCTGGTCCTTCAGGGGCACAGTTGCCAAGGAGTCCTCCACACCAGCCCGCCCCCTGTCCCCCAAGAACAGTACTTCTGTCTTGTCAGGATTCCACCTCAATCCGTTAGCCGCCATCCATCCTCCAACCGCCTCCAGACACTCATACAGGACCTTCACTGCCTTAACTGGTTCTGATTTAAAATGATAAAATATTTATCATTAAGTCCTTTGTGCCTGTTCCCATTGACTGTCATCCAATTACACTCCACATTATGACAACTGGGTGGTCTGCTGCCTAGCTAAATACTCTTCACTCCTCTTCCACCCAGAACTATGGGTCTTTCCACTGCCTAAAGTTCAGAAAGGAAGAACCAGGCTCAGCAGAAGTTCCCAGGTTAGCTGCTAAGCAAAAGCAGTTACCGTAGATGAATTATTTTCATATTGACAACCAGCAACCTTACAGTAGTTAAAGCAACTCAATCCCGTATGTCACTGCCCAGAGGAGACATAACCCTCCACACCCTTGCTGGATAAAACGCATGGCTCTTTCAAGTCCAATGCATCACATGATCCAAACCTTTCCTTTCTTTCTTTTTCAAAACTCATAAAAAATTAAACCTCACATCTGAGGACTGCATTGAACTATGAGAGCACTGGCATTTCCAGAAATCATTGCAAGTTCAAAGTACATATTCCTGGCCTTAAAGAGGAAAAGCCATTTCTGTTTATCAGTCTATTAATGCTCCACACTGCCCCAAGTCTATTGAATGAAGGTTCTTTGTGCTCCAAGCTGAGTACCTCTTTTAATGCTATGCTCTTCCCTTTCTCCAGGCCACTTTAATATAATCTTAATGATAAAACTTTACTTTCAAGAAGTCCTCAGCCTTAAGGACAATGAGTGGCACAATGAATAGAGATGCTATTACGTGCGTTTTAATAGTTTCCCTCACACCTCAAAAAATTACAGAAGTAACTGCAGGCTATCAAATACGGTACAATCTACTATAATTTTCTTTTAAGTAACCCACCACCCCACAGATATAGCAATGGGTGTCACTGAAAGTAATAACTAAAAACAAAAACAAATCCCTGTTCTGCTTAACTACCGTATTTTTCAGACCATAACACGTACCGGACGATACCACGCAACTAGTTTTTAGAGGAGGAAAACAATAAAAAAAATTTTTTCCTGGTTTTCCTCCTCTAAAAGGCTGGGAGGTGGCGACAGCAGCACCATTTCGGCCGCTTCTCTCAACCCTCAGCTGCTGGCTGCGGTGGCAGCACCAGCCCGACAGCAATGGCGAAGAGGGAGGAGTGGGCAGCGCAAAATCGGCTGCCTTCGCTCCATAACACGCAGTGACTTTCCCCCTCCCGTTTTAGGAGGGAAAAGTGTGTGTTATGGTCCGAAAAATACGGTACTTGTTGTAATTGAGGTGTCTGTCTTACTGTACGGATGATAATGGGAAAAGTGCAAAGGAGCATAATGAGAGTGGCACGGCAACAAGAAAAATCTGCTGTGGGGGTATTAATGCCAGGATTAGCAGATCAGAAGGGACTTCTTAAAATAGTAGAACACACACCAAGAAGGTTGCACAAAATTGGAATTATTTTAAATGTATTTTTTATTGTTTTGTCACTTGTTTTCTGCCCTGTGCTCTTCCATCTAAAAGATGGGGCTCAAATTTAAGAAAATGGGGAAGAGATGGCACAGAGTTGTTGAGCTTTTTTTGCGGAGGATTGCCCACGATTGTTGAGCATTTGGGGGGGGGGGTGCCGAACCTAACCCAACTGGCAAACACTAACAATCGCAAGCGACGCAAGCCAAATTGCCAAAGCGGCAGCCAATCCAAAGCAGCCTTTGACGCATCCACAAATAACCCACCCAATTGACAAAGCAGCAGCCAATACAAAGCAGCCCTTGCAGCAGACACCATTCACCGACCCAATTGCTAGATCCTGCTCACAGATGCAACCAATCACCTGTCCCCCCTCTGCACTACCCATGTATAAGAAGCCCCCCCCCCCATACACACACCTTTTACTTTATTTTGGAGGGAAAAAAACCTTGTCTAATACAAGGGAAAGTATGGTAAGTTGTGAATGTCAAGCACTTGGACAAAAGAGTTTTGGATAATTAAGAATTTGGAGTGGTGGTCTGTGATTAATGTAGGAAGCGGCTTTATACATGGTGAGATTATTTGTCCATCTAGGCCAATATTCTCTACTCTGACTGGCAGCAGCTTTCCAGGCTCCCAGGCAGAGGTGCTTTTTGTTTATCCATCACCAGCTACATATAAAGATGCCAATGACTGAACCAGATACTTTCTACACACAAAGGATTGCTCAGTCGTTGGATATCTTCCAATATCAGGTGTGAAATATGGCTCACATTCTCCTGTTTTCATTTGAGGGAGGGGACCAGATAGTTAATCAGCTTACTATGGCAGACATAAGCCTGAACGCAGATGCTAATAAGTGAAAATCAACTTAATAAAGTGAAAGGTGAACAGTGCCTGCAGCTGGCTATTGCAACCATCCAATTCCAAATCTAAATGCTTCAGTGTCATTACATTTTCCCCCTTGAAAAACAGAAATCAAAACAACTGAAACAAAACTGAGAATGAAATGGAGTTGGGGGGGGGGAGATTGAAATAATTACTAATCAAAGGAGAGGCCAGGACATGGAATGGTGAACCCACTAGCCATCTCAACCCAGTAATTTCTCTCCGTGTCGCCTCTGATGAGTTTTTTATTTCTAACATTTCATCAATTTGAATCACCAAATTCAATTTGCATCCTCAGATAAACAGAGAGAATAGTAAATACTCTCATCTGACCTTGAAGTGAGAAAGAGAGAAAAATTGCCCTCCACTATTTCAACTCAATCCAAACCATAATAAATAATCCAATTTACCCCATCAGTTCCTAACCTGCAATCACACTGTTGTGCACTTCAGGAATGAGTTTTGATGCCTAGGCACAATATGGCAGCACACAATCCCTTCTCATAGCATTACCTCCAAGCTGTTGCCTGTTCTTGCTGCAGAACACTTTGAAAATATAACTATTCGCTTAATAGTGTGCGCTCCACAAGGCTAGGAACAACCATAGAATAAACAGTGGGGACAAACAAACAGTGTACCCAAAAATCATGCATCAATTATAGCAAGGATGGAGAACATGTGGCCTTCCAGACATGTTTAGACTACAACTCCCATCATCCCTCATCATTGGCAATGCTTGGCTGGGGCTGATGAGAGTTGAGAGTCCAACAGTATCTGAGAGCTACAAGATATCCACTTCTGAACTAGAGTTCAAACCCACATTGTGAGTCATAATTTTCATAAGCTGTCCATGGCTCTTCAACCTTCTGTCCAACCGCCTTGCTTCTCTAGATCCAGGATCTGAGTTAGTATCCTGTCTTTCTCAGAAACCTCTGTGCCCCTTTCCCTCCCTAGCAGACTTCAAGAAAACTGCCCATCTCTTCAACCCACTGTGCTCTCTGTTGTCTGAGACATCCAGAAACTGCAAGGTAAATTCGACAAGTTATTCTCACCCACAGAATGCCAGTATATTTTTCAACATGGCTATCAAGCTGGACAATACTTAATTTATTAATTAATAATTAATTTATAAACATAAATGCTATATCATAAAAATATCAGTGATTTCCAACGGTATCTATACTGAACAAAATACATAAAAAATTAAGATCAGAGATCATCAATTAGCTATGTATTCGTAATTGCCTACATAAAGCCTGGCATAGTTTTCAGCAGGCATTTGAAGGTTGAAACAGAAGGCACCCCCTGAATCTCTCTTGGCAGAACATTCCATGGGACTGGGAGATGACATGAAAGGCTTCATTTTGTGTTGATATATGAAAAGTATTTGCAGAAGTCAAGACTGGAGAACTCCCCTGTCATTGTTGCAGGCCCGGGGCTGGTAACCAGGTTACCTAGCTCATGTCACTAGGTCAGACAGCAGAAATCATGCTTCAGGACACAACACACAGCAACACAAGTGCCAAATCTGAAAGAAAAGCTGTTTTCAAGATTGAGCAGTCAGGTATGCCGTTCAGCTCCCCAGTGTTTAAGCAAAGGAAAGGAAAGTACAAGAAGCTTCTGGGAGACAAGGAACAAGAGCAGCTGTGACACCTCGCTGGTACTTTAAAAGCCTTGAGACTGCATTTACATTGGCGTTCAGGAAAGTGGCTGCAAAAAAGGGAAGATTTAACATTGCTGAATGGAGGGTTGTCAGTGAGGCTTGTTGCAATGCTCCTGACAAGAGGACAATAGCTGATTTTAATAAAATAAGTAGTAATAGAAAAATGTTAGAACTTACAACAAAAAACCATTAACCCCAAAACCTTAAAACCAGCACGGTACTTTAGTGACAAAAAGCCCTCACAGAATCATGACTCATTACTGCTTTATGAATACTCCACAGGACTGAGCTGACCTTTTTCAATCAGACTTAATTTTGAATGCATATTACTGTCCTCCAGCAGGAAATGAGCATCACACATTGCTGGTCACCCAGTTTTATGATCTGTGTGTTTTTATTTCAGAAATTGCTAGTCCTTTGCAACTGGGGGGGGGGAGGGAGGGAGGGAGGGAGAAGAATCAATCAATCTGTGAGAGGCCTCTTCACTGACCCTGAATAAAATGATATTGTTTCAACTCAGTAACTACACTGCAGCCTTTAGTTTCTGGATACTAGACACAGTTGTTGTACCAACCTCAGAATTTCTAACAGATGGTTCCTCACAAATGATAGCAACAGTGAAAACAGGAAGGAGAAAATAAGCAAGCAGGTTGAGAACACAAGCATATGATTGGGAGGGAAAGAGCCATCTACAGTGGTACCTCAGTTTGCAACCGCAATCCGTTCCATGGAGGCGGTCGCTTGCCGAAGCGGTCGCTCCCCAAAGGCACGCTTCTGCGCGTGTGCAAAGCGCCAATAGAGCGCTTCTGCGCACGCTGCGCAAATCGCTTATGAGCATGCGCAAGCAGCGCAGATTGCGTCTGCGCATCCGACACTGCGGAACCCGGATGTAAACACTTCCAGGTCCGCAGCGGTCGCTCGCTGAAGCGGTCGCAAACAGAGGTAGATGTAAACCGAGGTTTGACTGTAATTCAATAAGGGAAGGGAGAGGAAATCTGTCACAAAAATAAATCTCACCCAGCATTAAGATATTTCCAATAGGAAACATTTCAACTTACACACATACACTCAAAATTAGAAGACAGCCTTCTGAACAAGAGGCTAGAGCAGAGCTTACCAAACTGTGTGTTGCAACACATTAGTGTGTCAGCTATAGTGTGTAGGTGTGTCGCACAAACACTCCCTACGCTCCTCCCAGGGCTGGAAAAGGGTTGTTTAACCTCCAGTTTCCTAGTAAAACTGAATTACAGTACTGTGTTGTGAAATGATGCATGTTTAAAATGTCACCAATATGAAAAGTTTGGAAAGCGCTGGGTTAGAGTGTCAAACTACAAACTTGAGAAACTTTTTGCCATGCTTGCAACCTAGCTTTACCTGACAAGGTTATTGTAAGGGGAAAAGTGGATGGAGGCAACTCCCCATTTGTGTGTGACCTCTCACGTGTATGCCATTTTCAACACCAGAAGTGGGGAGAATGGGGTGGGTTTACTCATGTCCCGATGACACACGATGTCTCAAAATACAACCCCCATGAAAACGGGGAGTTGCCTGTACATGGTACAAATATAACAAAACCATACATTTATACAGCCTGACACTTAGCTGTTCAGGACTGTCCAACATTCTTTGTTACAGGGACATTATTTTCGTTCAATTTTGGGCCGCGGAAAGATAACGCTTTCCCTCATTTTATTTAACGTCACACATAATATGTAATACATGCCAGATTGTGGCATTTTCCTCCTTTTTAAATTTAACAACAACCAATATACAAAATGAATTTATGTCATTATAGTATATATTTCCAAGTTTTCTTAATGTGCCAATATTAGTGCTTTTTTCCTCTTGCATATAGTCAAGAAGATTGTGGCATTTTAAACTCAGTGGTTAAAAAACAGGTAACTGGTGACTTAGGGGAGGGGACAGGAGGAGTAAATTGCAACCCCCACCCTTTCAAAGACTTTTGCCAAGCTTGGCAATAGGTTCTTCTCCTTTAATATACTGGGTTTAAAAAGCAACACAATCTCACTGAAGGAAGCCATTGTGAATCACAATAATCTGCAATTCATTTTGAGATGGCCCACATTTCTACAGATCTATATGCACACCAATGCATGTGTGCACATACGAGCAAGCAAACAAGCAAGCAAGCAGAAGCACACACACATGCACACACACTTCTATATAGAACAAAAGGAGTTGTCTTACATAGCTGGTAAAACTCTTTGCAAATAGATGCCACAAGCCTTACTTTTTCTCTTTAAAATACCTTTAAACTTTTAAATAACTAATAACAAGGTTCGTGCTGGCAGAGTGGAGTGAGTGGAGACAACCCACAATAGGATCCCTTCCTCCCTACAGAAGAAAATATTTCTAGATAAGCATATAGCATTTATAAATGCTAAATGTTTATATTTGAGTTTACAGGTAGGTAGCCGTGTTGGTCTGAGTCGAAGCAAAATAAGAAAATTCCTTCAGTAGCACCTTAAAGACCAACTAAGTTTATATTTTGGTATGAACACGAAAGCTCATACCAAAATATAAACTTAGTTGGTCTTTAAGGTGCTACTGAAGGAATTTTCTTATTTTGTTTATATTTGACTTATGACTGACTTATGTGCATGTACCTGGACTGTAATCTTTTGGGCAGTTTATATTATAAGAGGCAGAATGCTTTTCTGGTATCTTTAAATGGACCTTCTACTACAGCATATTGCAAATGTGCCCGGGGAATACACCACCCGCTGCTTATGCTTTACATATCACCAATGAGCTGAGAGGCTCCAGCATGACCCAAGTTGTCAAATCTAAATATTCAAGAGCTGAAAGCCTCTCAGTCCATGCCCATTGCTGAGCAACCCCAGAGTGGTGCATATGAAGCCAGGCAAAAGAAGAAAACTGTGACAACAGAAACCCATGTTTCTTCCTGTCCCTGAGGCAACCCCAGATCCCAATTAGCAGGTCTGATACTGCTATACCCTACATCTCCCACAATCAATACAAACACTTCAGCAGCCAACAGTAGATAGCTTAAGCTCAGTGCTCCATTCGATCGGCACCTGTGTTCCATTATAATCTTCCCTGCTGCCTCCAATACAGCCGATTAATAAAGCCCATTTTTTCTGTTTATTTCCTTATTGATCTTACTGTCCCCCCACATACAAAAGAGAAGTCAATGCAGTTGGTGTCCAAGTCCACCTTGGCACTTTTCCTACTCCAATTCCTCCCAAACTACTACTATATTTTTTTGGCCCTACCTACTAACCACATGCCATGTGTCTAAAGGACTATGTAGTGATATTGTCATGAAACATTCCTTATCGCCAGCTTTACCAGCAGTGACAAATCTTATGTTTGCGTCAGCAGACTAATGAGTAAGGAAACACGTGATATAAAAGGCTTGCAAAGTGTATTGCAAAGTGAAATCTCCAAATCTCTCCAACACAGGAGAAAAACACAAAAGACCAAAGGTATGTTCCTACACACCAATCATTAGATCCATCAGTCATGCAGCTGGCTTATTAATCTCCTGTTCTCTCTCATCTGTGTTCCTTGGCTTGGGGCTCAGAAAGTTGACACTTGACTTGAAAATGCCAACCCTAAGCAGTTTATTTCCTCTTGAACTTTAAGAACTGACTGAGATAGGAGTGACCTTTAAAAAGGCATGGCTAGTTCTATATAAAAATGATAGGCATATTTTCTGCTTACACAGTATGGAAACGCACTAAACAAACCCAATATGCAAACACTTATTCTTTTCAGGAGCTAACAGAAATCCAGGCTCCCTCAGCTTAAGTATGGCAGTTGCACTTCTCTGTGCATTCTCGGCAATATAGTCCCCATGGGCTTTTCTGTTTCCAGAAGCATGGAGGACTATCCGAAGTCATAAAGAGTTACAGTATTTGAATCACAATAAGTCCAGCTACTGTACTGGATACTTACAGGCTCACTACTGGAATGTTTAGACTTTCCAAATCCTTGCTTCTGTTAGCATGATTTTTATTACTTAAGAGAGTTTAAATCATCAGCCTTCACAACATCAGATTTAAATAACTTTTGCATTTGTTCTTCACATAGGAATACACAAACTGTTTAGACTGTGAAGCATTTGTTTCTAAAATACCCACTATTATGGGTCCCGTTTCCTAAATATAAACTTCCAGAAGAATCAACACGTAAGAAAGTACAATTTTATCATTTAAGATAAATTAAGAAATCTATCCTTATTGCTAACAACACAGTAATTGAGGCAATTAAATATTGCAATACAGTTCTTTTCATTGGAGATGTTGGCTCTCCTCCTGACCAATTCCCTTAGGGACTTAATTAGAGCCATCACTCTAGTGATTTTGTTGCCAGACCCACAATAATTGCTGTCTGTTTGTTTTGTATGTCTCCTATTAGATGAATGCCTAAGTAAGCCAGCTTTTTTCTTTCCTTTTCTTTTTTTCTCGGTAGCAGTTTCTAGCCCTCATGATAGAGGAAAGAAAAGACCTGTGACTTCTCAACTCCATACTATAAAAACAAATTAGGAAATTACCAACACAGGGTATAATAGGAACAATCCACACACAGCCTTGCAATTGCCCACTACAGGCTGCTCTCTAAGTCAAATCATTCCCACCAACAAATCACTCCCACTAACTAGGCTCACATCAGAGGGGGAAGCTATTTTCGAATATACAGAAATATGCTGTCAAGCCAACCTGAAGATGTGTGGTCATGTAGAAGGAATGTGAGACTTCCACTTGCCTGCAGCCAGATATCCATATTTCCCCTGGAACCAGATAAGTTAGGGGAAGGACTTTCAGCTAAAGAGACAAGCAACCACTAGGAAGCTGCTAACTGGTCAGGACTGCAGAGAGCACCTTTTTCCAACCTTGTGCCCTCTGTATGTTGTTGGATTCAAACTTCCATCAGCTCTAGCCAGCATAGTCTATAGGAAGGATGAGAGAAGTTGGAGTCCAACATCTGGAGGCCCACAACTTCCCCACCCCTAACTTAAAAGATTGAAACTAATTCCACTACATTTGCAAAGGAAAAGCATGTACCACTGTAAAAGGAAGAAAAAGTCTAAGAAGTGACGAGTGAGATTCATGCAGATCATATCTCTCTTGTTAGTATTAGGGCTACAAAAAGTGGTCTTTGGCCTTTGGGGCCTTTATCACTAGTATGACTCCCCTCAATAATGGCAGCAGAAGAAAAAAATAAAATTGCCAGTTTGGTTTCTTCCAAAATCTTTAACATCACATAAATCATACTTGTACTTGGGCAATGCACAGGCAACAAGGTGCAGTAGGTGCATAAGAAGTCAAGATAAATGGCTAAATGCAAGTTAAGACATTTTGGCGGACAGGGTAGTCACAGCACAGCAAGCAACCAGAGTTTTGGGATTGGGCAAGTGTAGGAACGATTTAAGGATCGTGTTGGCAAACCACACAAAAGCATAATTAATAGTACAGGTTTCTGGAAAGAGGTTGAAGGGACATAGCAGGGCAGGAGGTCATGACAGATCCAGGGACAGCTGAGTGGAATTTGTCAGATCTGGAAGAAACGGGTTTGAGCAAGGGAAGCAGGACAGAACCAGAGGGGTCATGCCCAAGTCAGAGGGAGAACAATGGAAAGGTGGTAACGTTCTGGAAAAACACCAAGAGTCACAAGATGGAGACGAGGGGGATGTTTAAGGAGTAGGCATGTCTCAGGGAGAGGTCGGAGGAGTATGTGAGGACCAGGCACTTCCTCTATGGCGGAGTTTTAGGGTGTTGGCAGGATGTGACATACCCAGGAACACCACCTCTCTTGGAATTGTCCAGCTGTCATTGGATGAAGGTTGTGCTGCCTGTTAACCATTAACTTTGTGACAAATTCTTAATAAAAGGGAGCTCCCGCCTCATTTTGGGGTCGCCTTCCGCAATTTCATCTTGTCATCATGGTTGCGTCGTTATTGCTAGTGTAGCACCTGCTGCTACAGGCAAGTAAATGGGCACTCGTTCAAGTGAGCTGAACTTGTGAGGTTTGTTCATGCTTGCACTGACATCTCAGTGTCTTTGGAGTTAGAGTCAGTGCCGGCTCAGCTTCTGATTAACTCAGTTGCCTTGTGTGGAGGAAGAGGCTCCTCCTTGGCAGGAAGTGAGTGACAGGGCAGTTCCACAGCAGGAGGTATCTGACTAGCTGTTTCCCATTCACAGGAGCAGAACACGCTGCTGCCAACCCACTTGGTCCCTCCCTTGGATCCAGTACTCCACTCCCTCAACTACTAGCTTCTTCCTCAAGCTCAGACACTTCTTGGGGTCCCAATTGCACCTCCCTCATCCTTCTAGGACCCTTCCAGGGTCATCCAAGTCCAATTCCCTGAGCTCTTCCCATTCCTTCTCAGGATCCAACCATCCTTCTCAGGATCCAACCATCCCCTCTATGACATCTACAGAGGACTCATGATCCAATCTTAACTAGCAATTGCAAGAAGAGCAAGCCAATGTTTGTCTAATTCTGGATTACAGATAGGAAACGTTTTTGGTATGAACAAGGCAAGAGAATCATGCTAATTATAATGGGGAAAGCATCTATCCACACAACTGCTTTGCTGAAAATGTCTTTAAAGTATGCCATCTGTCCGCAAGATTAACACTCAAACACTGCAGGTATCCCATATTCATATGTGTTAGCAATACATTGGTAATAAGCAAAAATGCAGGTCAGAGTGCACCTCGTCCCAACTTTCAAAATATGTTTGGCCAGATGGATGCATATTCAGCAGGGATTTTGTTTTTGAAACATCTGCACAAATATAAATATGGGGGCCTTGTATTTTATGTGTTATGAATCTACAAAACAATTTGCCATCTACAAAGACAGCAAAGGGAAGTTTGAGATTAAATGTGGTTCTTATTGCTAAATATGAAATAATGAGCCAACAACAAAGAAAAACAACTAACCACTTCCAACAAACAAATACCCCACACACGCATCTACAATGACATTACACCATAACAAAAATTAATTGCCCCAAACTTGGAGACAAACCAAGACTGCTTGGCCCATGGTCAAAGGAGATGGGAGTTGTAGCCCAGGAACATTTGGCGGTCCACAGGTTCCCCATCCACAAGACAAAGAGTTAACAGACTAAATAAAGCAATAGTTTAATTACCTCAGCAAGAACTGTACTATCTAAACTAGGGATGGAGAATAGAGTGTGTTGAATTTTTCAAGTTTTTAATTCCAAAAATGAGGGGTCCTAAAAAGCTGCAACATGACCCAAGAATTCAAAAGAGTTGTCATTATGGTTGGTAAATAACTACATAAAAATATTGACTTTTATGTGTTTTCGCAAAATTTCCAATGATTTTAAACTTGCCTTATTTTTTTCATGGAAAAATGTGTGTAAAATTACATAAAAATAATTAAAAATGATTGCCAATATTTGCAGTTATATTATATATGCCTGAACATAAGACAAGTCAAGAAGTGGAAGCGGCAAGAAGACGAGAGAAGGCGGCTTGATGAATATAAGCAGAGAGGGAAGCAAAATGCTTTAATACACGGGTGTCAGACACAAGGCCCGGGGGCCAAATCCGGCCCGCCAGACCTTGTCATGTGGCCCGCCAAGCGCCCCAGCCAGCGGGACCCAGCAGCGGGAGCTTGCTGCTGAAGCACCGCGCCGACAAAGCGCCGACAAACAACTTTGAATCCTCCTCCTCCTGCCACGGCTTGGCGCCTGGAAACGGCTGCTGCTGCTGCTGAAGCACAGACAAAGCACCCAGCAGTGCCGTGTGGAGGAGGAGGAGGATTCAAAGTGCTACAGAGCACTGCTGCGTCCCAGAGGCTCGGGACTCTCCGCACGGTGCTGCCGGGCACCGACCCGGGAAGCCGCCGCCTCCTCCTCCTCTTGCCTCACCTCCTCCTCCTCCTGCGCGGCTCAGCCTCATGAACGTGAGCTCAGCAGCGGCTCAGCCTCACGAACGTGCAACTCTGAGGCTTTACGCACTTCTCCTAAAACGGACACCCGCTGCCTCACGCTGCACGGGAAATGCTTTTTGCCCCTGGGTCCCTTCGCGCTCTTTTCTGGCGCTGAATCAAGGTGGCGACCCCCCCTTCCCTTTCTTTCTTCCTCTCTCTCCTTCTTATTCTTTCTTTCCCTCTCCTTCCTTCCTTCTTTATCTCTGTCTTCTCTCCCTCTTTCTTTTTCTTTCCTTCTTTATTCCTTCTTTCCTACTCTTCTTTCTCTCACCTCTTTCCTTCCTCTCTCCCTCCTGCTCCCTCTTTTCTTTCTTTCTTTCTTTCTTTCTTTCGTTCGTTCGTTCGTTCGTTCTTCCTTTCTTCCTTCCGTCCTTCCCATCTTTCTTCCTCTCCCTCATTCTTATTCTTTTTCCCTCTACTTCCTTCCTTCTTTCTCCCTTTTCGTCTTCTCTCCCTCTTTCTTTTTCTTTCCTTCTTTATTCCCTTCCTTATTTCCTACTCTTCTTTCTCTCCCCTCTTCTTTCCTTCCTTCCTTCCTTCCTTCCTTCCTCTCTCCCTCCCACTCCCTCTTTTCTTCCTTCCTTCCTCCCGCCCTCCCTCCCCTCCCTCTCCCTCTCCTCAGAAACATAGGATGCTGCTTCATACTTCTGGCCCTTAAACCCTGGAACCAGGAGAGCAGCTCCATTGAGTCAACCTCAGCCAGTCCCTTTGGTGAAGGGTGGTGGCTCACTGGCAGAACATCTGTCCTGCATGCAGAAGGACCCCAGCATCTCCAGGTACTAGTAGCTCTGCAAAGGTCCTGCATGAAACCCTAGCGAGCCTCCACCACCCAGTGCAGTTACCAAAAATCATTTTTCAATAAATTGTACAATAATTGTACATTTGAATATCTACTTGCCATTATTCTGACTATGTTTCTGCTTTCAGAGCTAGTTATTACTTACATTATTACAAAAAACAGTAATAATTGAATGCAGTGACAATAATTTATGATAATAAAGAGTGGACACATAGTCCTACAGATACAACCGGCCCTTTGAGGGTGACCAAACTGCTGATGCGGCCCCCGATGAATTTGAGTTTGACACCCCTGCTTTAATACATCAAATGATATAAGTTTCTATGCTGATGAAAATGAAGGACAAATAGCTGATGCCCAAGATGGAAATTATAGAAGTTATGAATTGACATTAGGAAAACCAAGTACAGCTTCCACTTCTAATAAAAAGACGGAGTAAAAACACATTAGGAATCCATAATGTTGCTATGCAGAGCATCAGATAATGTGTTGGCCTGTGTGCCACAGCTGCCTTCACAACTACCGCTTTATCACGATAAAGTCTAGAGGGCCCAAGAAAAAGTTACGAAATCCCAGGAGCAGGAATTTGAATAGTTTTGTCAGAAGGGTGAAACTGATTGTATCTTCTTGGACGGCTGTGAAGATGCAACTCAAGTTATACTGAAAGCAGCAAGAACAGTGTGACACAAGGCCAGTAGTTTGGGAAGGGACTGCCTGAAGAAAGCCCCAAGGGTCAAACAGAGGCTTCATGACCCATAGAAGGTAAAGGTAAAGGACCCCTGATAGTTAAGTCCAGTCCCAAACAACTGGGGTTGCAGCGCTCATCTCGCTTTACTGGCCGAGGGAGCTGGCGTTTGTCTGCAGACAGTTTTTCCGGGTCATGTGGCCAGCATGACTAAGCTGGTTCTGGTGAAACCAGAGCAGCGCGCGGAAACGCCGGAGTGGTACCTATTTATCTACTTGCACTTTGATGTGCTTTCGAACTGCTAGGTTGGCAGGAGCTGGGACCAAGCAATAGGAGCTCACCCCGTCGTGGGGATTCGAACCGCCAACCTTCTGATCGGCAAGCCCTAGGCTCAGTGGTTTAGACCACAGTGCCACCCACATTCATGAGCCATATCCTGCCCCTAAACCTGAGGTCCAAATACAGATTACTTTTTTTTGTTTTGTTTCTGCACTGCGGGAGGGGGATGAGTTGTTTCTGCTCTGCCAGTTTGATCTGGAGGGTACGATGACTCCTCCCACAGGAAGAAGAGGCAAGAGACTTTGAAGACCCTGCATATCAAGACCAGAGGTAGGTATCATCCTATTCACAGAATATCATCCAACCTAATCTACAAATAGAAATTCACAGTAATAATCAATTTCCTTTTTTGTGTATTAGTCATGAGTTTCTTAAGTTAAATATCATGTGTGTTTATATAAACAATTTCTAAAAATAAAAAAATTAATTGTTCATTTTAGCGAAGGTGTTAAACCCTCTCTCTCTCCAACCATATTCTGGGTTGTAGTCATTGCTAGCCCTACTCAAAGTAGAGCCATCAAAACTAATATACATGGCTAACATAATTTCAGTGGGTCTAGTCGGAGTAGCTCTTAGTTGGATCCAACCCTCAAGTTTTAACTAGAAACATCAGACAAATCCTGACAGAAGGAAGGAAGGGAAGGAAAAGGGAGGGGCTGGGAGAGAAAGCGAAGGAAACAAATCCAATACAGTAGCCTGAGTGATGTGTAGTCACTTTCATGAGACTCCCTGCTGAAATGTGCAAACAGAGAAATTGATTTTGCCTCTTTTAATTGCTGTTATTCTCAACAGTTTTAGAACAGTAAAGTAATGGTACAGCATGAAAGAGCCTCAGGAAACTCTTGAGTGGTCAGCTATGTTTGGGAGGTGTGGGGAGAGAGAAACACTCATGTTTTAGAAAAGTAAACAAACCACAATCCCATTAAAACACCAGGTCCTTAATTATAAGACACATCTGAAACCATATTTCCTGAGAGTTTCACTGTATCAGTGAAAAACTAGCAGTATATTTGGGGCATGTTTTTTAAGCAGCCTGCTGCTCCAAACAAGAAGTTTGAGAGACATGTTTGTGTGTTAAAATAATAGATAAGTGTTTACTGAACCACAATAGCCCAGTACTGTTTTATTTAGATAGAGAAGTATGCATCTTTCAGCTCAAGATTTGCAAATTAGCAATCTTTTGCAAGTGAAGATAGATTGCTTGACTGCCCATTTCATTATGAGGAGGATCTTAATCCGATTTCTGAGACCAATAAATGGCCTCAAAATTATGGAGAGAAATTTGCCCCATGTTTTGGAGGAAGGGCAGGTTCTAGTACAACCTTCCTCAACCCAGTGTCTCCCAGGTGTTTTAAACATTCCCATCAGCCCATACCTCATAGCAGAACGAGGTTAGAAAATGCTATTTTACTGTTACGCATTATATTGGCATATAGAGATCACATGTAAATCCCCCACCCCAATACACCCCTAAATCTTCCTATGCATCAAAGGGAGAAAGGTTCCGTTTAAAAATGCAAGGGAAAAGTCTCGTGTCTGAATCTTTCCATATCCATATATATATATATATATATATATATATATATATATATATATATAGTTTATTATTATTTAACAAGACAGCAACACGTGAAAAGCCAAGGAGAATAATTCTAGCCAAGTCTCTCACTAATTTCCGTATTTTTAATACGTATGTAGATTTATGAAGGAGCAGCATTCAAACATGAAACTTTCCCCCATATTCTGAATGGGTACAATCCCAGTGCTATGCTGGGAACTGGAGCTGGTTTCTCTCTCTCAGCTCTTAATATTTGCAACACCAGCACAGACACACGCAAACAAATTAATGGGAAACAGCCTGCAATGCTAACAGTCAACTTGAGGAAGGGGGAAGAATGTCCTTTATTTCAGATATGGGAAGACAAATGAGATTAGTCAAAGAAGGTTAGTAGTACTGTTCCTAACTTATAGATGAGCAGCTGGGTATTTCTCATTATAACACTGGAATCTGTGAGACAAAGGGTACGCAATGATGGTGATTTATTGGACAGGAGAGAAGGTGGCAGTGATGGGAGCAGCAGGTGGCAGGTATAACTATTTTTTCTTTATGTGACAAGAAGCACTATTCTTCATCTATCTGGTCTAGCAATGCATGCAGCAATTGCTTTGAACAGACAATATTTTCCACATTTCTACTCTACTCTTCATTTTATTTATTGATTTGATTTGTACACCATTCTTCAACAGGTTCCCTGGGTGACTTGCAAATGTTTAGCATTGCAATGAAACAGATTAAAACAGTAAGGCCGCTTTGCTGAATGTTTGGGGTTATCCCATTTTATCTTCACAACCATCCTGTGGGGTAGGGGTAGGCTGAGAGACAAGTGACTGACCCAAAACGATTTTCATGTATGAACAGGGGCTCAAGTAAAGATAAAGATCCAATTCTACCTTCTCCAATCTATTATCTCTGTGTACAACGTTTTGGGGAAAAGATCAGAGCTTTAGTAAAGTGTGAGTGTATGTGTGATGTTTATTTATCTGTCCCCACACAGGATGATTCTCCAGGCTGCTGTAGCTCAGTTATTGATTGAGATATGCTTTGTATGCAGAAGACCCCAGGCTAAAAGCTTGTCATACCCAGGTAAGGCTAGAAAAGACACTGGTATGACACAGTGTCTTTTCTAGGAGCTGCTACCAGTCAACCTAGATAATACTGAACCAGATGTGCCAGCTGGAGCAAGGCAGCTTCCTAAATTCTTAGTAATGCCTCAAATGTGAAATGTGGTACAGGTCCTTCCTTGCTTTAACAAAAAATTCTGCTGTAGGTGGTATGTTTGTCCCTGAAGGGGGCAACACCAAAGGGATTCACTGCTTTGGGTTCCTTTCCCATTGTCAGTAAAGATAGAGAATTGTAGGTCAGGTACTGTGGGGAACAGGTCTGGGAGAGCCTTTTAGAGGGGAAGTCTGGTTTGGTAGTGTTCCCTGAGTAAAAAGTAACAGGAGGAGAATTAGAAGTGGGCTTACTATCTTCCTCCTAATTACTGGGCTTTGGTTTATTGTTTGTGACCCTAATCACCCACCTGCATATGGTGATGGATGATGGGGCTCAAATGTGTCTGGGTGGGCAGGAAGGTAGCAAGGAGTTGCAAAGTGCTACTCCAATCTCAGTGATGGTAGGCAGGGAAGGCTGACTACCATCTGGGGCAGAGGCCTAGACGTTTGGTGTCTATTCCTTGTACATACAAACCGTCCCACTCCTCTGGAAGGTACTGGTAGCATATCTGCTGAGCTCTCTGGTTTGGTAGTGCTGTTATTGAATGTCAGATCAGTCTGGTAAGACAATGCTCATCCATTGATGAGCTTGATCATGGATAAATGGACTGATCTGGCATGTATTACCAAGACTTGTGTGAGGGAGTTGGATGGACTTCAACTCATCCAGCTGTACTCACATGGATACTTGGTACAGCACCAGGTTAGAATGGGGGGGGGGGGCATGTCTGATGCTATTGTCCATAAAAGCACCATCTCCTTCACCAGAAAACCTCTTGGACGTGGGATAGGCTTAGAGCAGGGGTAGGCAACCTCAGGTCGGTGGGTCAGATGTGGCCCAATCGCCTTCTCAATCCAGCCCACAGACGGTCCGGGAATCAGCGTGTTTTTACATGAGTAGAATGTGTGCTTTTATTTAAAATGCATCTCTGGGTTATTTGTGGGGCATAGGAATTTGTTCATTCCCCCCCCCAAAAAAAAATATAGTCCGGCCCACCACATGGTCTGAGGGACGGTGGACCGGCCCACAGCTGAAAAAGGTTGCTGACCCCTGGCTTAGAGAAAACCAGAATGGTATATGATAAGGGGGGAATAAGATCATCCAATATACTTACAAAAGGTTATATGGGCAATGATTTCAACACTTTCTATGGGCAACAATACAAGCAAAGAGGCAGAAAAAAATAAATTCAGCCTGACTTTTTCGGGGGAGGAAATGAAATTCATACTCACATTTCATTAGTTGAAACCTACAAGATACCCATGGGTAATAACCATTAAACAATGCAAAGATTTTACTGCATTTTTCAGCATCCCTCCTGGGATTTTTTTATGGTTATAAGTTTCTTTATATATAAACAGTGTGAGCTCTAAAAAGGTTTGTTTTAATTGAAAACTTCCATGGAAGTTTAACATGCAGAAGAGCTGTTAAGTGCTAAGGTTCCTTTGAAGGATGACAGATTATTTGAACAGTTTGTGAATTAAAATCACAGTAAAGAGGCAAGCAGCTGGATGACAGAAGGTTGGGCAGGATGAATTCAATCCTAAGGTGTTGTAGAAATAGAAGTTTGCCTTTGCAAACTTCTATTTCTATAACACAAAGTATAAACACAAAATTGGAATTATGGCAACTGTTACCAGAGGGCACAAGGGTAAGCAGTAGAAATTGAAATGGTTCAACAGGGAACATCAAGACCACATTCCTATCATTACAAAACAACACCACATATTTCAACTCTACCTATCGATCCTCACGCTCCTGTGTCAAGTCAACAAATACTTGCAGATGTGTAAATCCACCTCTAACAGTAGCATTAGATGAAGCAAAAAATGAAATTTACACTTGACTGCCTTTGCCAACAACACACAATCACCACTTAATAGGTAAATAGGGCAGAGTGTAAACAAGAAAAGAAAATACATTTTAAATACCCATGTCACCAATTGTTTTGCGGCCAAAACAAAAACAGCAAGTTCACAGCAAAGAAAACTCCATAGGTTGGAAGTTCTCCTTCGCAAGAGCTACTATCAATAAATGCATTTTGCCTCTCAATTAAATACAAGTGTTTTCAAAACCTCAGTGGCAAATATGCCACTGCTGAAACCAGTCATATCCAGCAAAACTTTGTTCAGAGTAGACCTACTGAAATCAATTAACCTTTGTCAGTCACATCTATTAATTTCAACAGGTCTACCCTGAGTAGCAGTAACGATTGATACAATGCAACATCTCCCTGTTCTCCTCCTCCCATCTCAAAACCAATACAGTTGTACCTTGGAAGCCAAACGGAAACCATTCCAGAAGTCTGTTCGACTTCCAAAACGTTCAGAAACCAAGGTGTGGCTTCCAATTGGCTGCAGGAAGCTCCTCCAGCCAATTGGAAGCCACAGAAGCCGCATCGGATGGTCAGGTTCCAAAGAACGTTTGCAAACTGGAACACTCCCAGATTTATGGCGTTCAGGAGTCAAAATGTTCAACTCACAAGTCGTTCATCAACCAAGGTACGACTGTATCTATTACTGATGGGCTATTCAATAAATCCTTGATCAAAAACTACTCCCTCTGGGGATTAGTTGCTACATTATTTGACACAGTATGCTTTACAACAGGCATCCCCAAACTGCAGCCCTCCAGATGTTTTGGCCTACAACTCCCATGATCCCTAGCTAACAGGACCAGTGGTCGGGGAAGATGGGAATTGTAGTCCAAAACATCTGGAGGGCCGAAGTTTGGGGATGCCTGCTTTACAACATATTCTATACAAAATAGAATAGTAAATGATGAACTGTGGCCACCTTTACTCACTGCCTGTAAAGTCTGCCTGAACTCTTAAGTATACCCTGAGTTCTCTCTTCCATATATAAATCTACTAAGTCATGAACTTGGCATCACAAATTCCACAGAAACAACCACAGGCCATAGAGATTCAGAGAACAGGAGAATTGAATATAAGAACCTAAGCAAGCAATGGTCAACTAAAAAGGAAAACTGTGGGCGGCCTCTAATTCAAGTTAGAGGAGGGGGCATACTGTCCTCTTCAGAAAAATGAAAGCAGAAGCTTCACATTTAATCCAAAAGAGGCTTCAGAAGATGAACAGCTTCAATATTGCTGCCCCAACACAGGCAGTTATTACTGCTCGTCCCTTCTTCTTTATTGTGATTGTTGTTAAGTTACTGAAATTAGTGTGTTTACTTGCTTTCTTTGCCCATGTTCTTTGCCCATGAGTCATTAATAACATATATCGAATATCAATTACAAACTGAAAAGATGCAGGCTCTTACTGGAGCCACTGAAAATGAAGCAATGCTGTAATGGAATCTTTTCCTAATTTAAAAGGAACAGAAAAACTCCAACAATTCAAAGTAGGCACGGTAGAAATCATGGTAATTAGAAAATGATTCTTACAGCTCATATCTGACAGGTGGTTGTAAATCACACATTTAAGTGGGGTAGGGGAAAGAGAAAGGAGTGGAGAATAAATTGGCAACCCACATCCCTCCCCTTCTCCTTATGGGGAAAGCATTTAATTAGGTGATTTTTCTCCTCCTCTGACATGTGTAAATGAGAATCCATTAATAACACAGCTGTAACATCAATGATAAAAATTAAAACAAAAAAGTCAACTTGTCAAGCAAGTTCACAGTGTGAAGGTGAATCTCTGGGGACTACTTTGCTCAAATCACTGGCTACGGTAAGCCTAGCACTATTTTTCTAGAAAATATTTCCCATAAATCACTTTGATAACTGTTGTAATGTGAAATCAGTCAGGGGTACAATTCTCTCATAGTACATCTGTTGAATACTTTACTACTATTTACAATAATCCTGTGAGGTAGGATGTAGCAATTGCTATTATGCAGATGAGAAACTGAGGATGGGAGGTAGTATCTTGCCAAATTTACATAAATTCGTGAACGGGGAGGTCCTCCATCCTCACCCAGGCTTCTTCCAATTGACAACAAGGAAACTAAACACTGGGGCTCTATTGGCATCACTAACATAGGGCTTATGGGTTCACATGGAGTGCTTCTGGATTGGTGCAGGAGTTGTGGCTAGAATCCAGCATCCAGGGACATCACAGACATTCTGGAGTTTCTTTAAGCTCAGCTGGACAAAGGTCTTAGTACCAGCATCATTAGAGGTCAAGCACTTTGGGCAACACGGGAAATTATTATGTACTCACCCTTGTAAGTATTTCCTTAAGCAAGTAGTTAGAGAAATTCAGCAATAGTCCATAGGTTTCCTATGTGGAATTTGAACCGAGTTCTGACAGCACTTATGGGCCACATTCTCCTTGAAGCTACTTACATTAAAAATGGAGTTTCTAATGTCAATCACTTCAGCCAGGGGGGACCTTGTCCTCAAACCTGCAGTTAGGTGTATTTAATTTAAAAAAGGTAGCACTCTCTCCAGACCCAGCCTTCTACCCAAAGGTGAAATTTCTTTTTCATAGAGCATAGTGCTGATGTCTCTCTGCCCAAAGCTTTTTTTCCTTCTGGAGATACAAATTTAGGGCTTAAGATACTGAGGAAGGTGGTTTCCACATGAAGCCTCCAGAATCCTCCCAAGAACTGAACTGCTTTGCTATATCCTGAGGTGAGGACTGCCCTCCATGTGGCAATAGAGAAAAATTAGATTTTCCTCACCATGAATTTCTGTCCCCAGTGGCACATGGAGGAAAGCCCACCCGTCTCTTCAAGATCAGCTGTCTGGGGGGAATTCTGGTGGGAATTCTAGGGTTTCTGGTAGTGTATTAGATAATGGAGTTAGTGGTGTCCTATTGGCAGCTTCTTACTGTCCTCTAAACTTAGTGGTATACATAGTTCATTGCAGATTCTACAGCTACTACTTTCTGAATTACAGTCGGGTTCACCAGATGAGTAATTCCTGTGTGTCACGATCCTGGGTGTGAGATGCAAGAGTCCTGGGCAGGAACATCGGGACCGGGGTACAGGCAGTGGCGCTGGTAGCAAAGACAGTCCAAGTAGCCAACACGAATCCAACGGGGGAAGCGGGGGAAGAGGCAGTCTAACCATGCTTTCATGGGCCGCACCTGATTTGTTTAAGGTCAGCATAGCTAAGGCCTGACTCCTACAACCCCTCACAGTGCTCATTACACTGTGTTTTTGCACTGCCAGTCTGGGTTGAGGGCAGGATGGTCCTTCCTTCCCACTGAGGAAGATTGAAGATTGGATCCTGCCTGTCTCAGCATGAGGGAGGTCCTCAGGTGAGGAATGTCCACCATGTGCCACCAGGAACAGAAGTTCACAGTAAGGAAACATTGGTTTCTTTCTGTAATTCTTTATTTCATGTCACATTGCTTGCAACACAATTTTAAAATAGTGCCACACAATGCACAGAGCTGAGTTCACACATGGAAATTCCACTAACACAAACAGATACCACACTGGTAAGTTAGCAAGTGTTGCTCATATCCTGCAGTATTGTCTACAGGCAGAACTCAAAACACAGGGGAAAAGGGGTTCTCAGTGCTGAGAAACCACCCTGTAAAAATTATTTGTCATATAGTCAAGAAAAGTAGAAACAGAGATGGATATATGCAGTTGGTGTCTAGATATTTAGAGATAAATACTGGGATTTATCTAACCAGATGCCTGGAGTGAAGCATCCCCAGCTATGTAAGGAATGACCACAGTTTCCACAGACCAACTGTACAGGCAATGTCTATTATTAAAGCTACTGTGCTTTGATTACCAAAAACCTGTTTTGAAACAAATAAAGACAATCTGATTTTAAGTGAAAGGTGACAAAAAACACTACACATAACAGTGCCTCACTAGCCAACAGCACAGTAGCACAGTAATTTAACCCCTGCTGTTCAAAAGCAGGTCCCCTCTCTGAAAATTATATGCCTTGCATTCAAGACAGACAAAGCAACTCACAGTGAATCTGGGATTACAAAAGCATTCAATTTTTTCCTGCTCTCTCTTAAGAACAGATTTTGGTACTGATATCCTAGGGAAAGGTGAACAAGAGCTGATAGCAGGAACCATTCCGAGGCAAATCTAAGACTAGAAGCACTGACTCCACTCTATGGGTCACACAGTAAGTTCCACATGTGACTTCACAGAAATATAAGGGAATAAGACAGAAACATGGAGTTCATAGCTGCAGCCTACTTCTGCTTATAGAAACATGAAAGAGAAAAGTTATATTTTATAACTTGGCACTCCTTCCCTCTCCTTAGCTCTGTTAATCGATGTCTCCTGATAAACTAATGTATTCCTTGCTCAATTCTAAACCAAATAACAAGTTTTACACTAACACACAACAAAACATCCTTGTATTTTTCTCTTGCAAACCAAAATGTACAGAAGTGAGGTGGTCTGTATTAAAATCATACAGATGCTGATATATCAGTTTCCATAAATTAAGCATTAATGTAAAAGCATTAAACAAAATTATATATCCAGTAACTGCACTCAAGTTACTGTTCTGCTCATGGGCATCAATGGTACATTATACTATTCCGTTGCCCCACATGAGGAAAGGCCACAAATTCTATTAAAATTTGAACCTAACATGTAGACTACATCCTCCTACTACTACTACTTCTAATGCAGCAACAACAAACAACAACAACAACAACAACAACAACAACAACAACAACAACTGCAAGAAATTGGTGCTGATCTGGCAACTGGAGACATTACCCAAGTTCCTACTACAGTATCATCATTTTTATATCACACATATGGTTCTGTTCAGCGTGTAGAGATATCTGAGGAGGGCCAAAGTTCACTTCCTGCATAACGCTGTGACTTCATATAAAGTCCTCTTTTTATTGATTGATTGATTGATTGATTGATTGATTGATTGACTGATTGATGGATTGATTGAACATTGAAAAAATACTCTACAAAGATAAACATCAAATATCAAGCTCTTTAAAAAAAGTATAAAATTCTTACTTTCTAATAACATTAAACTCTTCAGGGAATTTCAGCTGATTCCCTGGTGGCCCGCTGGAATGTGGAGTTAACCAGGGCTATTGACTGTCTGGCTCCAAAGCACCCTCTCCGATTGCATGGAGCCCGGACAGCCCCATGGTTTTCCACAGATCTGAGGGCAATGAAACAATCGCTGAGATGGCTAGAGCAGCGGTGGCGGATAACTCATTCTGAAGCTGGCAGGACACGGGTTAGAGCTCAGTGTTGAGCTTACCAAGTGGCGGTAGTGACGGCGAAGAAGACTTTCTTCACCGCTTTTATTGCATCTGCAGAAAACAGCAGCAGGAGACTCTTTCAGGTGGTTCGCAATTTAGCGGAACCACCTGCTCCATCGGGGCCCAGCACAGGCCACATGATCTCTTGCAATGATTTTACAATGTTTTTTTGCAGATAAAGTTGCTCAGAATCGAGAAGAGGTAGACTCCACCGGGGGAGTGCTAGAGTCCTGTCTGGTCAAATTGCGTGGGATCAATTTCAATCTGTTACCTCCGAGGATGTGGACAGGCTGCTTGGACGAGTGAAACCAACCACCTATCTCCTTGACCCTTGCCCATCCTGGCTTATAAAACCTAGCCGGGAAGGGCTGGGCGATGGACTTTGCGGAGTGGTGAATGCTTCTCTCTGTGAGGGAGGCTTCCCACACCTGCTGAAAGAGGCGGTTATTAAACCGCTTCTTAAAAAACCATCTTTAGATGCGGCCAATATGGCCAACTATCGCCCAGTCTCAAATCTTCCATTCTTGGGCAAGGTGATTGAGCGAGTGGTTGCTGAACAACTCCAGGCACGCCTGGAAGAAGCAGACCATTTGGATCCCTTCCAGTCGGGATTCAGGCCTCATCATGGGACTGAAACTGCCTTGGTCGCACTGGTCGATGATCTCCGGCAGGCTAGGGACAAAGGTGAGAGCTGTTTCCTAGTTCTGCTGGATCTCTCAGCGGCTGTTGACACCATCGACCATAACATCCTTCTGGACCGTCTAGAGGGGTTGGGAGCTGGGGGCACTGTCATACAGTGGTTCTGCTCCTTCCTCCTGGGCCGTGTTCAGAAAGTGGTGGTGGGGGATGAGTGCTCAGACCCCTGGGCTCTCACTTGTGGGGTGCCTCGAGGTTCTGTCCTCTCCCCCATGCTTTTTAACATCTATATGCAACTTCTGGGAGAGATCATCAGGGGGTTTGGGCTGGGTGTTCATCAGTATGCGGATGATACCCAGCTCTACATCTCTTTCAAATCAGAACCAGTGAAGGCAGTGAAGCTCCTGTGTGAGTGTCTGGAGGCAGCTGAAGGTTGGATGGCGGCTAACAGATTGAGGTTGAATCCTGACAAGACAGAAGTACTGTTTGTGGGGGACAGGAGGCGGGCAGGTGAATGGGTTAACTGTGCCCCTGAAGGACCAGGTGCGCAGCCTGTCCATGGAGGCGCAGATTAATTCTGTATCCAGGGCAGCTGTTTATCAGCTCTATCTGGTACACAGGCTGAGACCCTACCTGCCCGTGGACTGTCTCACCAGATTGGTGCATGCTCTAGTTATCTCTCGCTTGGATTACTGCAATACGCTCTACGTGGGGCTACCTTTGAAGGTGACCTGGAAACTACAATTAATCCAGAATGCGGCAGCTAGACTGGTGACATAACACCGGTCTTGAAAGACCTGCATTGGCTCCCAGTACGTTTCCAAGCACAATTCAAAGTGTTGGTACTGACCTTAAAGCTCTAAACGGCCTCGGTCCAGTATACCTGAAGGAGCGTCTCCACCTCCATCGCTCTGCCCGGACACTGAGATAAAGTGCCGAGCGCCTTCTGGCGGTTCCCTCACTGCGAGAAGTCAAGTTACAGGGAACCAGGCAGAGGGCCTTCTCGGTAGTGGCACCCGCCCTGTGGAACGCCCTCCCACCAGATGTCAAAAAGAAAAACCATTACCAGACTTTTAGAGGACATCTGAAGGCAGCCCTGTTTAGGGAAGCTTTTAATCTTTAAGGAATTAGTGTATTCTAATATTTCTGTTGGAAGCCGCCCAGAGTGGCTGAGGAAACCCAGCCAGATGGGCAGGGTATAAATAATAATAATAATAATAATAATAATAATAATAATAATAATAATAATAATTAATATTTTTATTCTACTTCCCATAAACCAATCTTCTCGTCTTCTTTTTTCAGTCTTCAAACCTTGATACTACAGGTTCATTTTCCTTGTTACACAGAAAGTCCATAAGGGGTTTTCAATAATAAATGTCAACAGTGACTTTTCTCTAATTAAACACATCAATTTTGCCATCTCAACCAAATCAATTAATTTCAGTAACCATTATTCCATAATGGTATTAAGCCATTCTTCCATCTTTGTGTCTCACCACTGTGAGTCTTCTATATTCTATTTGTGTTTGTAAACCGAGGTACCACTGTATATCCATAAGGCCCAGCAGGAAAGCTCTAGCTTAAGTTGGACATTAATCTTTCAAAATCTTGTGTATCAATGTACAGTGGTACCTCGGTTTAAGTACACAATTGGTTCCGGAAATCTCTACTTAACCTGAAGTGTACTTAACCTGAAGCGAACTTTCCCATTGAAAGTAATGGAAAGTGGATTAATCCGTTCCAGACTGGTCCGCAGAGTACTTAAACTGAAAGTACTCAAACCGAAGCGTACTTAAACCGAGGTATGGCTGTATTTGCATACAAACCTAGTAGTCACCTGGTCTTTAATATACAGACCCGTTGCCTGAATAATGCTTTGCGTTTTTGAGTTGTTGTACAAGATCTGGTCATATTGATCATGCAATCAGCCACATTTGCATGCATTACAAGCACACAATTTCTTGTTCAATCCCTGGCATCTCCGGTTAGGGCTGGGAAAAACTCCAGTTTTAAACGCTGCAGAGCTGCTGCCAAGTGTAGGCAATGTCACCATTTGGATTTAATACTGTACTAAGGCATGGTTTAGCGTTAAAAGACTGAGCCTACCCACCCACCTCAGCTCAAAGAAGGGTCAAATTGTGCATATTTTAAAATGAAAAACCAAATACATGGTTGTACTGGAGTATTTGGGGATGAAACAATCAAAAATTACAATTACACTGAGAAGTGCATGCATTGATTATAGGCCATTTATAATAAATGCATATTTCTATTATCTTAACAATTATTAAGAATGAAATCTCAATTCTTAGAAAGAATTATCATGGAAAAGAAATTGAAGGCAATTCACAAGCTTCCTTTTTCCAGTCTGAGTCCTAAGCAGCTATAGTGTGTATGAATCATGGCAGCATTGAAAGGGGTATTCTGAACGGACAGATGGGAAAGAGCTCTGCCACATACTGAATGCATTCTTTCAAATGAACATTGCAAAGAATTCAACTATGTCCATCCAATTTATACTAGAATTGTACTAGCATTATAAATAACAAAAAACAAATCAAAACAGGTCCATATTTATTTTTTTCTAAACTCCACCACTGGAGACATTCAAATATGTGATAACATTTCTATTAAAACAGAACGAACTTCAGGGATTATATCAAATCAATTCCAGTTGGATTTGTGTCCACACTAATCCACTATTCAGTCTCAATCTCATTAACATACCAGTCTTAATTGGCATTTCATCCCTGCATTGTGTCTCCAAAACGAACAAGGTGTAATTATGTTAAAAAGAGCAGTTCAACGGTTTTAGTTTAATTCCTGTCATTCATCTGCATCAGAATGAGCACAGATGTTCTATTGGGGGATAATGTGAGAGATGAGCATCTTTGAAACCATACTTTTTTATTTGAAAAACTTTTTAAAAATGAAGTTATTTAAGTGAAACATACAACACTATTTCTTCTTTTGTTTCAGTCGCTATACAGCATTAACTTTCAAAAGCTGGTTCCGCTTAATTTGATTTTTCATTTTCAAATGAACAGCTGTGTTTAAATCTAAAAGCTCTTTGTTTAAGCATACAGAGCTGCAGGAAAGGGTCTGAACAAAGCATCTTTCTGTAAACACTTGATTACCAGGAAAGGCAGTGTTCAAAGTAATCCATCAGTTTATTTTTTATTTTTTTATTTTTTAGCATTAGGATTCTCTTAAAAAAAAACATGACACAAAACCACATAGCCCTTTTCAGATGTTCCACAACAAAGGCTAAATATATTTTGCTAAGTGAACGCATTCAAGGTATAAAGAAAGAAAGATACATGAAGGATTTCGCAACAAACCTTTTTCAAAATAATCACCTCTATTAATACAAATGAGAATAAACAAGCAAAACTGTAGCTGTCAGGAAGTTTCTGTGCTGTGTTTGAAATTAACCGGAATTCTTAGAAGCATTTATTTTATTAAATAGTAAGGTAAAAAATTGTGATTATTGGTATGTCTTAAACAGATTTTATATATGCATATAGTTTTAATTCTAGCATTGTTTAATTGTATTTTAGTGATGGATTTTTCTATAGTTTTAGTTCATATTTTTATCTATAAGCAATCTTGAGTCCCTTGAGTCCCTTCAGGGAAAAAATGTGGGGTATAAATATATATATATATATATATATATATATATATATATATATATATATATATATAAAATAATAAAACAAATAATAAAACAAAATTAATACTTGGGTACAGTATCCAGCCACAGAAGCCAGGAAACTTAAAGGTAAACGTAATATTTATCATAGTCCACCAAGAGCAAAAATAGTTCACCTAACAATTCTGCAAAAAAATTGCAATGTTTCTTACAGCTTTCCTTGGCCAAATCAGAAGGAAAGCTTTGTAAAGTTCCTAAGTTCCATACTTCAATACATTTCAGAGAGAAGTATATAGTATTCAAATTTGCAATAATGTAAGGCTATATGCAATGCACTTAACTAAGATTTTTCACAGAACATATTACGTACTTGATGATCATAAGGAATGATCAACAGGTGACTAAAGAACAAATTGTCTTAAAATCAATAAGTCATCAGACCATGACAGCTGCTTACTCATTGCAAGTAATATTGATTGACTCTTTCAAATCCAGATCAACTTAAACACTGAAAGCTTCAGGGACCGAAAAAAACATATAAACACAGAGGTAATATGAGAACAAGACCAAGGGATATGAAGATATAAATGTATCTTTTCTGAAAGAAAAAGGGGGCTGTTTTCAGCACCACAATTCCCTTCTAAAGTAACACACAGAGCAACTGCTTAACTTCAATTATCAACCTGTAATTAAGAAAATTAGAACACCATCATAAAGTTTAGATTTAGAAAGTAACACAAAAAAACTAGTTTTTAGATATCATGACTATGACTAAGGATAAACACTTAACTCTTATCAAAACATTAGATATCATTACACTGTGACATGGTTCACACGCAGCACTACACTATGGTTTAGGTTTATGCACATTTGCCTCAGGGCTTGCACATATATGAACTCCTACCTTCTGGCATAGCTGGAAGGAGATCAGAAACTTGCTTCTGGTTTCCACCAACCATGGTTCTCAGTTACATCTAAACCATGCAAACAGACTAAATAAATTAAAAAAACTAAAAAAAACTGTCCAGTAGCACCTTAGAGACCAACTAAGTTTGTTCTGGGTATAAGCTTCCATATGCATGCACACGAAAGCTTATACCCAGAACAAACTTAGTTGGTCTCTAAAGTTCTACTGGACAATTATTTTATTTTATTTTTAAAAAAATTATTTATTTCGACTGTGTCAGACCAACACGGCTAACTACCTGATTAAAAACAGACTGTGCTTAAAGTTAAAGATGGCTTAGGAGAAAAAGCCAACTTCAAACCATGGGTCTATAAAACAGTTCTCTTAAATGTGGTCACACCACAGATTTGTATAAAGGCATTGCTATACTGGCAGGTCTATCTTTGAACTCTTTCCTAAAATGGAACCAATGACAGGTGTACTTTAGGCCAGAACAAAATGTTCCATCTTGATTCAAAAACATTTTGGGGTAGAGTCTTACTATTTGTGTTCTTGTTTTAATTCCTTAGATCAGGGATCCCCAAACTGCGGCCCTCCAGATGTTTTGGGCTACAACTCCCATGATCCCTAGCTAATAGGACCAGTGGTCAGGGAAGATGGGAATTGTAGTCCAAAACATCTGGAGGGCCGAAGTTTGGGGATGCCTGCCTTAGATAAACAAAACAAACTCTGAATAAAAAAAACCTTTTAAAAATGGAAATATTGGCAGAGAGTACATAAGATGAAGTGAAGGTAGAGCAGACGCCAACACATTAGACTGTAAATCCAAAATAAATGCATACACAGTATTAAAAGTTTTAGTATAAACCTGGTTTTCAGAGCAGCAAGGCTGAAATCTTACAGTAATTGATAGGACATAGCGCAAGAACTACGAAATGTCAAAAGATCAATGACGAAAAGCACTGCAGGAAATACAGAAACAGGGTTATTTTCTAAACCCTAAAAGACAGTGTGTAAAGCTCAATAGTAATATGCATGAGGAACAAACAGTGAGAAGGTTAGAAGTGTTTAAAGAACCAGTTGAGGTTACAAATCAAACTTCTACGGTGTAAAATCGAAACAGCTGAAAGGGCAACATAAATCAATGTAGCCAAATAGAGAGGTAAATAACATAGTGTGAGAATATGGTAAGAAAGATACAAAGGTACTAGTAAGATAGAAAGCTGGTTAAATTAAATGAGGGCTTTAAATGTTTGTAAGCTTCCCAAATCTGGATAGCCATTGCTGGACACTGGGTGCTGTATTAGATGGGTATGTGCCAATCCAGCTAGGTTCTATTTTCTTAATGACAGATGAATAGTCAATGTGTAAAAAAGACATCTCTGTTCACTATTTTAAAAAGCAAGTGATGTCACTGCTCTTAAGAAGGAATTCTTTCAAGTTTATTCAGTTTCATTTCCCTGTTTTCCAGTAGAGGTAGGATAGCTGCTCCTTTTCAAGCAGGAGATCTGTGACCATCCAAATGTTTCTGAACTACAACTCCCAACAACCTGGGCATTGGCCATACTTGCTAGGGTTGGTAGGAGTTGTAGTTCAGCAACATCCGGAGGGCCAAAGGTTCTACATATCTGCTCTATAGGAAACAAGATAACTCCCTACTTTACTTTCACAGATCTAGCTCTGCACAACACAAGGTATTTCATTGTTAGAGAAAGGTCATCTCCCTATGCTGTTTAAGTTCAAGAAGAAAAACAGACTGAGCTTGTTCCTACAAGAAAAGGAAGGAGTTGCAGTGAGTCTTCGGGTCATCCTCTCCCCTCCTCCTCCAGTTATACTCTAAAGCAGTGGTTCCCCAACTTTTTCAGGTCACCTCCCCCTTTGATGCAATAACTCTTCCGCAGTGACCCTTACCTTAATAAAAAGCATTATTCACAATAACTGTTTGCATGACCCACTAAGGAAGATAATGACACAATAAAACTCAAAATAGTAACAATCACATTTATTTAAAAGCCAATGAAACCTATCCAATTATAACTTTGTTATAAAGTAAGACAAACACAATCCTGACCCACATAGGCACCATTTTATTTTGATATAATTATGATTCTGATATAATCATTTTAATCTATTGTAATCATGCTGTAAGGCAAGCTTGAGAGAGAATCAAAGAGAGAATGGAGACTTGTGTAAAAGGAAAGATATAGAAGCATTTAAGGGCTTGACCTTTAGATGTGAGAACAGGAAAAATACCTAGCTAGCTCAAGTGATTTTTGGACCATACCACTGGGTGCTTTGCATGTCTGACCTGTATTGCTATACAGGTGCTGCACACTAAATACCAGAGAAGTCTGGTGCACATGACACCAATATTATGTTCAGATAAACTACAGATCATTCCCTCTGTAACATCTTGAGAGGTCCAGATTACCCCAAGAACTGCCTTTTCCATTGATCCTTTCTTTAAAAAAAGAAAAGAGCTTTTGCAACATACAGAATTTAATTTACTGTAGATATATAGTCTTCCAAACACTAGGCTACATATAGAGCTTTCCTTAATATGTCATTATACCGTTTCCCCTTCAATATCATTGAACGACATGTAGCAAAGAGTACCTCAGAACAAAACACAGGGAACACACCTAACCAGCCAGCTATTTCCCTTGGGTCTCAACAAATGTACCAATCAAGACAAAATAATAATCATAATAAAACTAATAGTTGGTTTCATACCCTTCTCTGAAGATTGCTAAGTAGTTGACAACGAACAACCATGTATTTCCCCATACTAAAAGGTAGAAATCTTACATTTCTTGTAACTAGGTGGTATTTTTGCAAAGAAACATCACCTCATGCTGAGCAGGCAGCTTTCCACTCCTACAGTATTTTTTATTCCCAACAATTCTTCCATAGCCAAATCGCCACTCGGGGCAAAAGGAAAAGGAAAAGCATCTCTCTAGGTCAGGCATCCCCAAACTGCGGCCCTCCAGATGTTTTGGCCTACAACTCCCATGATCCCTAGCTAACAGGACCAGTGATCAGGGAAGATGGGAATTGTAGTCCAAAACATCTGGAGGGCCAAAGTTTGGGGATGCCTGCTCTAGGTAAATAGACCATAAGCACAATGCTATTTTTCTGCTTTTTTCTTTTTTAGAGGATCAAACATAACCACAGCAGTCAGGGGAGCCTCCATCCATTTCATTGTTAATTAAAGGCTGATTAATATAGAAACTGGGTCATGCAATAGGGACAAGGATCCCAAGCACGCCAGCGAATCTACAACAGAATGGCTGAAAAAGAACAGAATCAAGGGGTTGCAATGGCCCAGTCAAAATCCAGACCTCAACCCAATTGAAATGCTATGTGGGACCAGCAAACCTCAATGAACTGAAGCGAAGTTGTAAAGAAGAATGGGCCAAAATTCCTCCACAACAATGTGAGAGACATATAAAGTCCTATAGAAAACAATTGCTTCATGTTATTGCTGCTAAAGGTGGTTCTGCAAGCTATTGAATCATAAGGTGTACTTAGTTTTTCACATACAACTTTTCCATTTTGACTTTATTTTTGTTAAATAAATAATGACACAGTGTAATATGCCATGTGTTGTTGTTCATTCAGGCTGTATTTACCTAATTTTGAGACCTGCTAAGGAACAAATTATTGTTATTATGTCTTCGTATGTAAAACCACAGAATTCAAAAAGGGTGCACTTATAGCAAGAGCTATAACTCACCATGGGCAAAGTCCCCTATGTTATAGTTCCATGAAAATTCCATTGTCACAACCCATATAACTGGGGTGTTAAAAGAGAACCATCAGATCTTCATTATGTCTGAGAGTGAAACTGTTTCACCCATATAAACAGTACTATGATACACTACTTTGTTTTCTGAAGAGAATTTGCCATCTTCAGCAAAGATATTCCAAGATCTGTTATGACCAAATCACTCATGATTAGAGGTTTTTTCCAATCCACACAATTACGGAAAACGTGCCACCTATTATCACCTGTCCCCTACCTGAAATACTATTCAGTCCATCTCAAAACTAAAGTTGCCCAGTCTACCAAACTCCCACACAGTTCAACAATGCAACTACGTCCCACTCATATGAGTCACTGCTAGGAATCTTGATTCTGCAAAGAAGACAAGAGTTTGGACCAGTATATAAGTTATCTCATACCAGGTCAGACCTTTTAGCCATCTAGCCCAGTATTGTTTCTTCTGAATGGCAGAGACTCTCCAGATCCTTAAGCAGCAACCTGTCACAAAGAGCCCATGTCCAGAAGCTAGTGCTCTATACCCCTCCCCTGGGCATTTCCTTGTTTCGTGAGCCTAGGGGTGGCAGTGGCAAGCTCACATTTCTTTCAATCCCTAATTCCTTAATGAGAAGGAAATACATTAGGCAGAAGAGCTAGGAATACGTTTCTTGGAATCATGCTTCATGAGGGCTCTTGACTGTTGTGGCCTTGCATTAAAAGTTATAGGAGCTGAAAGTGGTGCCACAGCCTGCCAGAACCCACACTTCAAAGTAAAAACAGGCAGCTTTTTCAAACAAACTAAAGCATCCCTCTTTTACATATTTCAGTGGCAAGACATGTTGTTTTAATCAAAAAGCTAAACAGAAATATGAAATCTCGAGTCCTGCAGAAGGGCTCGCTTAGAAGTATGTTGTCTTAAGAACACGTTCAACAGCCTCTGGAGGGAAGATGGGAAAAGGACATATCCTCTTGTTTTCAAAGTTATCTATCCATAACACTCACAGCTGAATTGAATTTCAAAGATAAAAAACTGGACACTTATCTAAAAACTGCTTCATTCCATTCCACTGCTGGAATTGTCACAGAAACTGCATATCCAAAGAGAAATTTTCCAACAACATGTATCAAGGTCACTCGGTGTCTCAATATAAGAGAAAAGGGTCTAGTTTATGCTTCTGGTATAAGGCAAATGTCATCCGAATGCTCAAAGGGCAAACTGCAAGGAATTTGAGGCAAGGCCATTTTAACAGGGAGCAGGAGAGCATCAAAGGTTTGGATGAACTACTATTCTAGTACAAGGCCCTTTTTTCAGTCAGAACTCAATTTTGGTACCTCTCAGGTGGGCTCCATTGCCATTGTAAGAGGAAAAAGGGAGGGTTCGTGGTGAGTTCTGGCACCACTTTTTCTAGGAAAATTGCACCAGGCAACACTTTAACAGGAAGCAGGAGAGCATCAAAGGTTGGGATGCTGGGAATTGTAGTCCAAAAACAGCTGGAGACCCAAGTTTAGGAAACACTAACAGAGCTTATAATTTACTGGTTAACCCAACACTGTCACCAAGACAGTGATTGTTACTGGATGACTGTTAAATAAAATAAAAATAGTATAAATATTTTAGAAGCAAGCCAATAAGAGGGTATTACACCCCATCCTTAATATTTTGTTGGCATATCCATTTGCATCCATCATAAAGGTTCAGATATGCAATTATTACACTGAATCATAGATCAGAATTTCTTTATTATATACACAGAGCAAGAAAAAAATGATTTTCTGCAGTTTGCATGGCCACACCAACTGCAATGTGATGAGAGAACAGCAGGCAGGTGAACAAGAAGGGGCATAGCGGGTGGGCAGTCCAAACAACCTGCAGAGCAATATTCAGGCCAGGGCAGCTCCCCAGTAGCCATCCTGCTCTCCTGCCACTGCATCACCATTTTGGCCTCAGCAGTCGATGAGGCTGAGGAAGAAGACAGCAGCTCTACCACTCTTCCCATTGCTGCCACACCGCAGGGGGAAATGCAGCCTTCCTTCTCTAGCTTCTTGCAGTGGTGGCAGCAGGGCCTGAACTCATTCCTGCCCATCCACACTGACCCAACCTTCTCTTTCCCAGCCTGACTGCTGAAGCAAAGGACAGAAGGTTTCATGTAAGATGTAAAGGAAGGGAGTTGGAATGAGCAGTGAGGAGAGGGGAAACATTTGGCGGAATGTGCGAGAGGAAGATGAGGCACGGGGTTGAAGAGGGGGTGGAGATGGGAGTTGAAGGCACTGTGAAAGGATGGGGAAGGCAAGGGGCTGTGGAGTGTGGTGGGCAGGTGAACTTGGAAAGTGGAGTGAACAGGGGTGGCAGACCCTGGTATCATCAAACTAACTCTAATACCTCTGTTCTTGCATGTGAGTGTAAATCTTCTTATGATGTACTTAATGATATACCATGCTCATATATTACAATTTAGTGTGTATTATACACCGCTTAGATTTTTTAATGTCGATTAAAAAAAAGAATTGTTTGCAGAAGAAGCACCTCTCTAGGACTAGGTTTATTCAACTTTTGTTTTAGTTGTAATAATAAAGCTGGCTGCTGAGAGGGAGAAAGTCTCAATCCCAGGGTGGATAAAAATCAATGATTTTTTTAAAAAAATCAAAAAAATCGGATTTTTTGGATTTAAATCAGATTTTTTTGATTTAAATCGATTTTTTTGATTTAAATTGATTTTTTTTAATAAAATGCTTTTTGAGGAAAACATATTACCATCCAAAGGTTATTCCATCATGAAATAAAGATTAGTTTTTTAATTATGTAGAATAAGGTTGTATATGTTTAATTTTTTGGGTAAATGAATTTCATTAATCCATTCAAAATGTCATGCTCTTCCAGAGGTTTTTGTAAGATTATTGGGCAGTTTCTCTGCCTACAAGATATTATCACAGGTGCTTGGTTTACTTTTGCAGTTCTCAAAACTGAATTTGACTCAACAGAGATCACATGCCTCTTCTTCACAGCAAAAATGTTATAACATGAACAGAGTTGAGAAAAAGACCTTAATCCTATTGTTCTACAAACCTATGAATACAGAAACAACCCCTTCAGTGCTAAGTTTCAAGAAGTTCAGTGAATAGAATAGAAACAATATTTTTCTGATTGTTTGGAGTGAACAGTATTTAAGTTTTTCATGTGTAGGCTGGGCTGACAGTCTAAGTTTCTTAATATATATATATATATTGTTTTTGTTTAGCCAAATTAGTTAACAAACATGGATGTTTGTTTAAGCAAATAACATATGCTGTAATGTTATTGTTTCAGTTGAATAAATCTATTTAAATTGTTATTATTAAGGTAATGTTTTTTTTTCTCCTTCCTAAGTACAACAGTAAAGTTGTCCAAATATGAATATCCCATTAAACTGGGGATAAAAAAACTAATATGAAAAGTTGTTATTCTAAAAATCTTCATCTACTTGCATATTAAAGTTATACCAGCAAGAATTAGTCTTTATGTAGAAAACTATGATTTAAATCAAGCCTTACTGACTAGTGATTTAAATCGTGATTTAAATCGTGATTTAAATCAGTTTGATTTAAATCAAATCCACCCTGCTCAATCCCCAAGAGCCAATTTTTAAAATGGTATGCAAAGCATCCCCTTCATGGATCACTGCCTTGTCGTGGCGAAGGGGCTTAAATAACTTAGAGAAGTTATGTTTTGACCAAACGTGATCCACCTGGAGAAGGAATTGGCAAGCCACTCCAGTATCCCTGCCAAGAAAACTCTATGGACAAAGACAACAGGCATATAAAAGTTATGACGCTGGAAGATGAGCCCCTCAGGTCGGAAGGCGTCCAACATGCTACTGAGGAAGAGCGGAGAACAAGCACAAGTAGATTCAGAGCTGATGAAGCGGCTGGGCCAAAGCAGAAAGGTCGCTCAGTTGCGGATATGCCTGGAAGCGAAAGGAAAGTCCGATGCTGTAAAGAAAAATATTGCATAGGAACCTGGAATGTAAGAACCATGGATAATGGTAAGCTGGATGTGGTGAAAAATGAGATGGCAAGAATAAATATTGACATCCTGGGCATCAGTGAACTAAAATGGAAGGGAATGGGTGAATTCAGTTCGGGTGACTATCATATCTACTACTGTGGGCAAGAATCCCGTAGAAGAAATGGAGTGGCCCTCATAGTCAACAAAAGAGTGGCAAAAGCTGTAATGGGATGCAATCTCAAAAATGACAGAATGATCTCAATACAAATCCAAGGCAGACCTTTTAACATCACAGTAATCCAAGTTTATGCACCAACTACCGGTGCTGAAGAAAGTGAAATTGACCAGTTCTATGAAGACTTACAACACCTTCTAGAAATGACACCAAAGAAGGATGTTCTTCTCATTACAGGGGATTGGAATGCTAAAGTAGGGAATCAAGAGATAAAAGGAACAACTGGCAAGTTTGGCCTTGGAGTTCAAAATGAAGCAGGGCAAAGGCTAATAGAGTTCTGTCAAGAGAACAAGCTGGTCATCACAAACACTCTCTTCCAACAACACAAGAGACGACTCTACACATGGATATCACCAAATGGGCAGCATCGAAATCAGATTGATTATATTCTCTGCAGCCAAAGATGGAGAAGCTCTATACAGTCAGCAAAAACAAGACCTGGAGCTGACTGTAACTCAGATCATCAGCTTCTTATAGCAAAATTCCAGCTTAAACTGAAGAAAGTAGGAAAAACCACTGGGCCAGTAAGATACAATCTAAATCAAATCCCTTATGAATACACAGTGGAAGTGAGGAACAGGTTTAAGGATTTAGATTTGGTGGACAGAATGCCTGAAGAACTATGGATGGAGGCTCGTAACATTATACAGGAGGCAGCAATGAAAACCATCCCAAGGAAAAGGAAATGCAAGAAAGCAAAATGGCTGTCCAACGAGGCCTTACAAATAGCGGAGAAGAGGAGGCAAGCAAAATGCAAGGGAGATAGGGAAAGATACAGGAAACTGAATGCAGATTTCCAAAAAACAGCAAGGAGAGACAAGAGGGTCTTCTTAAATGAGCAATGCAAAGAAATAGAGGAAAACAATAGAATGGGGAAAACCAGAGATCTGTTCAAGAAAATTGGAGATATGAAAGGAACATTTCGTACAAATATTACCATAATCAAGGACAAAAGTGGTAAGGACCTAACAGAAGCAGAAGACATCAAGAAGAGGTGGCAAGAATACACAGAGGAATTATACCAGAAAGATATGGAGGTCTCGTACACCTCAGGTAGTATGGTTGCTGACCTTGAGCCAGACATCTTGGAGAGTGAAGTCAAATGGGCCTTAGAAAGCATTGCTAATAACAAGGCCAGTGGAAGTGATGATATTCCAGCTGAACTATTTAAAATTTTAAAAGATGATACTGTTAAGGTGCTACACCCAATATGCCAGCAAGTTTGGAAAACTCAGCAATGGCCAGAGGATTGGAGAAGATCAGTCTACATCCCAATTCCAAAGAAGGGCAATGCCAAAGAATGCTCCAACTACCGCACAATTGCGCTCATTTCACACGCTAGCAAGGTTATGCTTAAAATTCTACAAGGCAGGCTTAGGCAGTATGTGGACCGAGAACTCCCAGAAGTGCAAGCTGGATTTCGAAGGGGCAGAGGAACCAGAGACCAAATAGCAAACATGCGCTGGATTATGGAGAAAGCTAGAGAGTTCCAGAAAAACGTCTACTTCTGCTTCATTGACTATGCAAAAGCCTTTGACTGTGTCGACCACAGCAAACTATGGCAAGTTCTTAAAGAAATGGGAGTGCCTGATCACCTCACCTGTCTCCTGAGAAATCTCTATGTGGGACAAGAAGCTACAGTTAGAACTGGATATGGAACAACTGATTGGTTCAAAATTGGGAAAGGAGTACGACAAGGTTGTATATTGTCTCCCTGCTTATTTAACTTATATGCAGAATTCATCATGCGAAAGGCTGGACTAGATGAATCCCAAGCAGGAATTAAGATTGCCGGAAGAAATACCAACAACCTCAGATATGCAGATGACACAACCTTGATGGCAGAAAGTGAGGAGGAATTAAAGAACCTTTTAATGAGGGTGAAAGAGGAGAGCGCAAAATATGGTCTGAAGCTCAACATCAAAAAAACCAAGATCATGGCCACTGGTCCTATCACCTCCTGGCAAATAGAAGGGGAAGAAATGGAGGCAGTGAGAGATTTTACTTTCTTGGGCTCCTTGATCACTGCAGATGGTGACAGCAGTCACGAAATTAAAAGACGCCTGCTTCTTGGGAGAAAAGCAATGACAAACCTAGACAGCATCTTAAAAAGCAGAGACATCACCTTGCCTACAAAGGTCCGTATAGTTAAAGCTATGGTTTTCCCAGTAGTGATGTATGGAAGTGAGAGCTGGACCATAAAGAAGGCTGATCGCCGAAGAATTGATGCTTTTGAATTATGGTGCTGGAGGAGACTCTTGAGAGTCCCATGGACTGCAAGAAGATCAAACCTATCCATTCTTAAGGAAATCAGCCCTAAGTGCTCCCTGGAAGGACAGATCGTGAAGCTGAGGCTCCAATACTTTGGCCACCTCATGAGAAGAGAAGAATCTTTGGAAAAGACCTTGATGTTGGGAAAGATGGAGGGCACTAGGAGAAGGGGACGACAGAGGACGAGATGGTTGGACAGTGTTCTCGAAGCTACGAACATGAGTTTGACCAAACTGCGGGAGGCAGTGGAAGACAGGAGTGCCTGGCGTGCCATGGTCCATGGGGTCACGAAGAGTCGGACACGACTAAACGACTAAACAACAACAACATGCAAAGCATAGTTATGTTTGGTTAAAAAAATAAATCCTCTTGCGTAAGAGAGAAGTCTTTAAATTGCTTTCTAGAGAATAAAATTCCTACATTTTCTCTGGGTTAGTGAGAATGACTACTCTCAGACATTAGATTTGCATCAACAATAAAGAAAAAAATCCCCTCCTAAACAGAAAACAGGCAAGGTAACATGCATTCTGATGAAGGACAATTAAATGCATTACAGAATAGGTTCAGCTGGCTGTGTACAATCAATAGATTCCCTCGGTTGTGTGTCCCTGCAACTAGCAGATCAATCAAGCACCTCACTGTCCACAGAGGAAGCAAATCTGTTTGCAGTTCAGGAGCAAACAAAAACCTATAAGCAAAACCTTACAATTAGCCAGGATCTCTTTGTTTCCAGAGTCAGCGCAATTAACACAGGGCAGAGTAGCAAGCACAGCAGTCACATTCCATTAAAAGGTGAATTTACAACATCTTTATGCTGCTAAAAGGAATCAGCATCAAGCACAATCAGGAATGTATAGAATAGTAATTCCAGAGTTCCCACTGGCCAAACCTGTGTGGTCATCTAGAGCAGCATGTTGTAGAGCAGGGGTAGGACACCTAAGGCCTGTGGGCCGGATGCGGCCCAATCGCCTTCTCAATCCGGCCCACGGACGTTCCAGGAATCAGCGTGTTTTTACATGAGTAGAATGTGTCTTTTTATTTAAAAAATGCACCTCTGGGTTATTTGTGGGGCCTGCCTGGTGTTTTTACATGAGTAGAATGTGTGCTTTTATTTAAAATGCATCTCTGGATTATTTGTGGAGCATAGGAATTCGTTCATATTTTTTTTCAAAATATAGTCCAGCCCACCACATGGTCTGAGGGACGGTGGACCGGCCCACAGCTGAAAAAGGTTGCTGACGCCTGTTGTAGAGCATGAATAAGGAGCCTATGGCCCTCTAGATGCTATTACACTACAATACCCAACAGTCCCAGCCACCATGATTGATGAACAATGTTGATAGAAATTGTAGTCCAACATCTTCTGGAGTGCTTCAGGTTCCCTTCCCCAACATAAAAGGTAAAGGGACCCCTGACCATTAGGTCCAGTTGTGACCGACTCTGGGGTTGCGGCGCTCATCTCACGTTATTGGCCGAGGGAGCCGGCGTACAGCTTTCAGGTCATGTGGCCAGCATGACTAAGCCGCTTCTGGCAAACCAGAGCAGCACATGGAAACGGGCTACTCTACCTCTGTTTACCTTCCCGCTTGGAGCGGTACCTATTTATCTACTTGCACTTTGATGTGCTTTCGAACTGCTAGGTTGGCAGGAGCTGGGACCGAGCAACGGGAGCTCACCCCATCGCAAGGATTCGAACCACCAACCTTCTGATCAGCAAGCCCTAGGCTCTGTGGTTTAACCCACAGCGCCACCTGCATCCCTCATCCCTCGTCCCTCAACATACTTGCTAGCAAAAGTGAATGGAATGACATCTTGATGGTCCAGGCCAGGTAATAAAAAATATATACAGTGGTACCTCTGGTTACAAACTTATTCGTTCCGGAGGTCCGTTCTTAAACTGAAACCGTTCTTATCCTGAGGTGCACTTTCGCTAACAGGCTTCCCACTGTGCACACGCCAGAGGCACACAATTTCCGTTCACATCCTGGGGCAAAGCTCGCAAACAGGAGCAGCTACTTTCGAGTTAGCGGAGCTTGTAACCTGAAGTGTTCATAACCAGAGGTACCACTGTATACAGCTTTAGCATAACAGATTAAAATTATGAAATTAACTGAAATTTCACTCTCCTGATTTAACCATGAGCATTAAGGCAACTGAAAAAGGTTGGTTTTGTATTATGAAAGCACTGTAGTAATCAGGATCTGAACTGGGCAAGTCTGAGTTTGGACCAAGCTTCATAACAGGGGGAACAGAGCATCAAAAATGCTTTTTTGAGTGCCTTGCCTGAACTTGTTGCATAAGAGGTATCACAGTAAGAGAATGCCCTCAGTAGTTTTCAGAAATTGTCAAGGATATGTGAGGAGACTGCTAGAAACCACAGGAGAGAAGAGTACTTTTGTGTTCAAACCCTACTAGTGGGTTTCCCACAGGTATCTGGTTGGCCACTGCAAGAACAACATGCTGAATTAGATAAACCACTGGCTTTATCAAGCAGCTTCTTCTTACGTTCTTATGAGACAGTCTCTAGGTGTATCAGATAAGCCATTTAAGGAACAAAAGACAGGGATTGTGATATATGCTGCAAGGCTTGTGGGGAGTCTATTTGAAGTGAAAAGAGGCTACTAGTTATAACTTCAGTTGTCAACTGAATTGTATGGCTTAACACCCACATTATTCAAGGCTTAATGGTGCAGACTTGTGGTTCTGAAAAAGAATGAGTGCAGTTGCACCTTGCCGCTTTCTGGCAAACAAGCACGCCTTTTTTGCACTCTCACCATTGGCACCTGCATCAGACTAAAATAATTCAAGTCAAGAGCACATTGTGCAGTTTGCATTTGCTTTGCTGCCCATATTTATGGGTTTGATGATTCAAGCATCCCAACCACTTTTGAGGTTTTTTTCTACAATCAAGCAGCATATAAAGGTAGGCAGGCAGGCTGGCTGGCTGGCTAGCTTGGACCACCCGAAATATACAGACCAAGCAAAACTAGCTACCTTCATCTCACTGACTGAGTCACGTACAAGAAAGCAAGCAATGGGATATCTGCTTGCAACAATCGAAAAACTGGGCACATTGTCAACTCCATCTGAAAAGCTGCTCTAGCTGCAACAGGTATGCATGGAAATGCCATTAGTAAAGCAATTAATCTTGCCTTCCATGTTGTACACATGCCACACAAAGGTGGGATGGATTTCCTAGGGATACTGGAATGTTTGCCAGCAACATGACTTTTAAGCCTTTTTTTAAAAGACATACTTATGCTGAAGATTTGCCTTGAGAGGATTTTCACACTTTGAAAGATTTGTTGGACAGCCAAGACGACCTTCTTAGGCTCTGGATTCTTTGCTGAAACCTGTCTACCCATTATTCGGCCATTTGATGTATTCCTTCTGTTCCTGAGATGCCTTTCAGCTTTTCCTTTACAGAGAATAATGTGTGCTTACATTTCAGCCAGAAACCACAGCAACCAAAATGTGATTAAATGCCAGTTCAAGCACCTGGATGTCCTGCAGAAAACTCATTTATAAAGTAGGACAGATGAAAAGAAATAAAGCTGAAAGCCTTTAATCTGCAGGGGGGAAGAGGAATATTTCAAAAGGAGTCCTCCCCTAGCCAGCCTTCATTTAGAACAATTTTGTCCTAACCTCTTTATAAGTTGTGCAACACAGAGATAACTAAGGCTTGAAGTAAACAAAAATAAGGAGACTGAACATCCTAGAGAAGAGGCAACATAAACATTCAAGCACAACTAGAAAGTCAACACATGCCAGCTTGAAAAGTAACATATAACAAGTTTAAAGAAATCAAGTAAGTACCCAATTTGTTCAGTCACCCTAAGAACATTTTTTCTATTAAAAAAAACCTAATTATCCTCTAACTACAAGTTGATGCTTGCCCCTGTGGCCATTTTCTTTTCTACCTTTTCTTGATGGAAAATATGGAATGCCTCTACTTTGATTATGACATTGGGCAATTGAAGATGGAATTGCTGGCCTTAGAAAGTGAAATGCAATGGTAGGCCAACACAAGTTACAGAGCACGAAGGTTTCCTAAGGATTTACAGAAGTAAACAACATAGAAATCAGAGGGTGACAACTAGGGTCCAGAGCTACTGAGAGGGCTTTTCTTGTCTCTCGTTGTTCCTCCAAATCTCTAGAACCAAATCAGGAGACAAAACAAAAGTTCATATTCAGTTCTCATCAGTAATTCCTAACCATCATCCCTTTGGGAGAACAGTCTTGCCCTTGAGCTCTGAAGCATAAATCCCTGAAAGAAGGATGCTAAAGTAAACTCCAAATTAATTTCTTAACACATTTATGGAGCAGCATCACAAACATGAAACTGAGAAACTGACACCCTCCCATTCATTACACCGAAGTCAAATCTGCAGCTCAAAAAGAGGGTGAGTTAAAAGAGAGCATAAGCAAAGAAAATTAAGAAGTTGTGACTAGAATGGCAACATTGGAGGGCTGCAACTAATTCTGGAAGGCTCAACAAATAAGTAAGATGGAGATTAACACTGTTTGCATTGCAAAGTGAATGTCAGGACACATCTAGACTAGCAAGGTCTTCAACCTTTAGTTCCAACATTGGACTATAACAATTTTCAAAACTGCAGACATCAAGCATTCTCCTGCTAATTCTCCTTCTCACTCTTTTTATAGTGATGTTCTGTTACAAGCGCAATCCACCTTGAGTTCAGTCAAATCTCCTGAGTTCAGTCAAATTAGGATCACAACCTACCAGCTGAAGAACTGGTAATAGAAGCAAAAGAGAAAAAAACCTAATAAAAAAATTCTACAGACAGGTGTGCAAGACTAAATCTGTACACACACACCAAAAGTCTCAACCAGAAATCTTTTATCTGCTACCCAGAATGCATTGTTTAAAACTCTCATTGTTCTAGGTGCATTTTGCAACAGGGGATTTCATTAGCACGAGCAGTTTCTGATCTCTGGGCGCAGTACTGCGCCTAAGATTTCAGATTAAAACTGCAGAGTAGAAGGAAAGGAGGACCTTTTTCTGCCTCCCCACTTCCAGCTACTCTGGATAAGAGACCCTCTTAAGAATATTAGGAGGGTGGGGAAACGAGGGGGGAGTCCATTGCACAAGCAGAAGTCCTTGCACAGGGCTTTCATGAACAGGGCCGGTTAGGTGAATCCTGCCCAGTCTTTTCAGAGCTCCTTAGAGTGCTAATGCAAAATCATTAACTGCTTGAGCACTGAATCATGCCAAGATGGGAGAAAGGAGACAAGGAGGAACACATGTAGTTAGACACACCTAACTGAAAACTGAGGGAGGGTCATCACAAGTAAAATAAATAAATAAAGTAAGTTGGGAGGAGGTGTACCTCCTTGTGGGGCATACTGCTTTTCATATAAAATTCTCAGGAAGGTTCTTCTTCTTTGGCGATTACTCGTAGCCGAGTAAGATTGTCTTCCATAAACACGGTTTTAACAATGGGTCCGTAAGTGACTGTGGAGGCCAATTCTGGATCCACATGTCCTTCCACAGTGGGGACATTGGTTTCCGGGCGGGAGTTGATCACGGTGAGGGTTTGCCAAGTGTGCCTTCCTCTTAGCACGTTTCTCCCTTGTGTCCTGAGATCGAGTTTCTTCAAAGCCCATGACACCTTTGGTAAAGGCTGTTCTCCAACTGGAGCGCTCGCAGGCCAGTGTTTCCCAGTTGTCAGTGTTTATACTACATTTTTTTAGATTTGCCTTGAGACAGTCTTTAAACCTCTTTTGTTGACCACCAGCATTACGCTTTCCATTTTTAAGTTCGGAATAGAGTAGTTGCTTTGGAAGACGATCATCAGGCATCCGTACATGACCAGTCCAACGAAGTTGATGTTGAAGAATCATTGCTTCAACACTGGTGATCTTTGCTTCTTCCAGTACTGTACACTGATATTAGTTCGCCTGTCTTCCCAAGTGATGTGTACAGATTTTCGGAGACACCGTTAATGGAATCTTTCGAGGAGTTGGAAGATGGAAGGTTAGACCCAATTGTTGACCAAGTCAAGAAAAATATCAGGTGGTATTCAAAAGAACTCCTGAGCTGAGCTGACTATCACCAATGTCTTCCCAGTGAGGTCACTTCACACGCTGAAACCTCTACACCAGATGCAGACCTTCAGGTAATAATTCCACTTTCAATGGGAAACCTCCGCTTTTTACACAGGTTAGGAGAGCATAAAAAGGCAGCTAACGTTCTGCATGGGGCAAACTCATGGACCAAAATTCAAGATGCGGTCCTAAGAATATTTGTGCATGTGGAACAAAAAAAAGGAACAAAATGGTGATTGTCAGAGGTTCTTGTGGCTACTCTTGAGTAACGACGCTCCACACCCCCTTGTCTTTAAGGTGTTTTTATTGTGCATATTATTTACAGTGCAAAGAGTCTGGAAAACGTGTCTGCTTAGTCCGAGTAAGAACCTTGCAATGGCTTCTTCCTGTTTCGCGCCCAACATATCAGCTTGGGAACCCCAAAGCGCCTCCCTCTCGCCCTACGGGGTGCCGTGCGCCTCAATTCAGGTGTCGGAGGGAAGGGCCGTCCTTCTGACTGCTCTCCAGTGGCCAATCCCGTCATTTCCTTCCCAGCTGCTTCCTTTTCTACTCAGTGTTGAGGCTCTCGCATGCTACCAGAGCCTCTCCCCTCCCTCTCTACTTCCTGATTCCTATAATCCGATCTGCTACTGGACTTGCTGCTCTGCGAAGAGCTCGACCTGATGAGGGGGTGCTGTTCTCTATAAGCCCTTCCCCTTACACACATTGTTCAGCATGTCTCAAGTTTTTAAACTGGAAACTTTCAAAGAAGAGATTTGGTTCGCTTTAAAATTGTAGAATCACCACATGCATTGATGGGATACACCAATTACTACTAATGAAATGCAAACGGTTTTCATATGCAGATGCTGTGCAGTTAATTGCCAGCTGTTTCTTTTGCCTTTCTGAGTCTATGCTGAGTGCAGAAAAGGAATGAATTGCCTTACAATAACTTCTGGCTCCTATAAAGGTAAAGGTAAAGGGAACCCTGACCATTAGTCTAGAAGGCCCAAGAAAAAGTTATTAAATCCCAGGAGCAGGAATTTGAATATTTTTGTCAGAAGGGTGAAACTGATTGTATCTTCTTGGACGGCTCTGAAGATGCAACTCAAGTTATACTGAAAGCAGCAAGAACAGTGTGACACAAGGCCAGCAGATTGGGAAGGGACTGCCTGAAGAAAGCCCCAAGGGTCAAACAGAGGCTCCATGAGCCATAAAAGGTAAAGGTAAAGGACCCCTGACAGTTAAGTCCAGTCCCAAACGACTGGGGTTGCAGCACTCATCTCGCTTTATTGGCCGAGGAAGCCGGCATATAGCTTCTGGGTCATGTGGCCAGCATGACTAAGCCGCTTCTGGCGAACCAGAGCAGCACACAAAAATGCCTTTTACTTTCCTGCTGGAGCGGTACCTATTTATCTACTTGCACTTCGTGCTTTCAAACTGCTAGGTTGGCAGAAGCTGGGACCGAGCAACAGGAGCTCACCCCGTTGCGGGGATTCGAACCACCAACCTTCTGATCAGCAAATCCTAGGCTCTGTGGTTTAACCCACAGCGTCATCCGCGTCCCTCTGGCTCCTGTAGGACAAGGCAATTCATAAGCAGTGGAGCTCTGAAGTGACTGAATGGTTCATCTGAACAGCTAAACTAGGAATATGTCATCAGTATTCGAAAGACAGTATCAGAAAGGTTACATTGGAAGATGCAATGCTTTCAATGTATTGCTTGACCGATGCAGAGAGGGGAAGTTAAAGTAACACACAACAGGAAATGATGAAGAAAAAGCTAGAATACATGGCTAACCAAACGAGAAAACAAACTTTAAAAACTACATTAACAGACACACTGGTTAAATTATTGTACTACAGTGGTACCTCGGTTTAAGTGCACAATTGGTTCCAGAAGTCTGTACTTAACCTGAAGTGTACTTAACCTAAAGCGAACTTTCCCACTGAAAGTAATGGAAAGTGGATTAATCCATTACAGACAGTCCACAGAGTACTGTACTCAACCTGAAGTGTACTTAACCCGAGGTATGAGTGTAATTGGTTCTGGAAGTCCATACTTAACCTGAAGCGTACTTAACCTGAAGCGTACTTTCCCATTGAAAGTAATGGAAAGTGGATTAATCCGTTCCAGAAGGGTCCGTGGAAAGTACTCAAACCGAAGTGTATTTAAACCGAGGTATGACTGTATTTATTATCCCATTGTTTCACTGGCTGGAAATGATTTTAACAATGTTATTCTTGCTGGCTGTAGTTTTTACTGCCATTGTTGTGATTATATGAATTAAAAAAAATACATTTTTTTATTTCATTGAATTCAAATATTATGAATGCAAAAGAGAAGATTACACATAATTACATATAATTATCCAGTGTTATGATATATATTGAAAAAAGCATTACTTGCCATGAGCTTTAAAATTCTGGATCTTATACATGCATCCTTACTTATGTACAGTGACGGTGAGCTAAACTAACATAAAATTCATAAATCAATTTGAACATGACAGTAAAGCAAGGATGGGGAACCTCAAGCCTGGAAAGCCTCCAAGGCCGCACCATCTCTCTCCAGACCATGGCCCCTCAATGACCCTAATTCAAACTCCACGTCAATGTTTGCCTGACTTGAATGTGTCCTTGAACTCTAATCGCTAATGCCTCTTGCTTGCCTGAGTGGGGGGTATAGAGTGATGTGTGAGCATGTTTAGAACACTAGGGTACTGTACAAAGGTGAAAATTAAGTCTCTTGCTCCACTCACTTTTGCCTTTGCCCCCTCTTACCACGGCCATGTGGCTCCCAGAAGGTTTCTCAGAAAGAAATATGGTCCTCAGGCTGAAAAAGTTCCCTTGCCCTTGCAGAAAGGCAAGGGCTTACAGCCTATCATTTCCATGCCTGCTCAAACTGGTTTCGCTTTTGCTTTTCTTTTGCTTTCCCATCAAGTCAATGCTATTTTGCTTAAAAATTGCTAATTCCCATAGCTTGATAAACATTTTATACAATGTATAAAATCTGCCTTTTCCTTTCCATTCTCCCTGTTGTTGCAGTTTCCACAGATCACAGATAATCTCAAAGGAGTCTCATACCACACTGCCCAATGCTTTATCAAGTTTTCTATTAAAGTCATAGACTCAATTTTTCTATTCTTCTTATTCCAAATCTACCCGTGTGTTTCTTCTGGTATTATTTACCCCAACATTTTATCCAATTCTGAAGTATAATCCGATCCTCTATTTCCTCCAGTATTGTTATTTGGAATGCTGTATTTGAGACAGCATCTTACCTGGATTGTTACATAGCAGCTTTGCAAATTTGTTTGTCTGTCTCAACCTTCCTTACTGATTTCTTAACCATTTAAAAGTATATTATTTGAAAATATTCCAATACAAAAAGAGCTTTCTTTGTCTCGGGCATTTTTCTCTTTCATCTGGCTAACTATTTTAACTTGGCAATCATTAACCCAGGTCACAAGTCCATCCATTTCTGATTGCTGTCATGCTGCAAATTTGGTTATTCTTTAGTTTCTATTAAATTGTGAGTCAAATAGAGCTGGTGTCAGTGGTGAGTTGGAGGGCACAAGTAAGGTAATTTCTAAATTTACCATGACCCTTCCATAGAGCTGATATTATGACACTAATCCTTTTATAAGGATTCTATCTTTATTAATAGTCCAAATTTCATTTCATTACCTTACCTTACATTACATTACATTACATAAACTTTAAAGATCAAAAATACATTTATTGGTGTAAAAGCGGCAGACCTTTTACTTATTAGGAACTGGAATACAGTAATAATTTGGAAAGAGTGGTTCATAACATCAGTGTCAAATTCTTTCGGTTTTACAACTATCATTGTTGGCACTGTGTGGGGTTTGAGTTTGTTCTTGTATTCTATTTTTGTTTTTTTCCTTCATTTAATTTTTTGTTGCTGCTGCTATATGGCAATTTATTTTGTTTTTTAAAGACTGCATTGCTTTTTAGTATTGAAATTATTTAGGGATGTTCAGTATTGCAACAAAACACTATCCATTAACAACTTTCTTTTTATCTATCCAAGGTATTAACATTGTTGTGTGAATGTAAAACTGGAGACAAAGTGGGTGCAACACTGGAAAATGTTCATTAGATAAGCAGCTGTTTGCAAGTTCTGGGGCATTGCAGATTTGTTTTTAATGCTTTGTGGATAAACTGTGATAAAACTACCTGGCAAGAGTTAGCAGTTGGAGAAGACAAACTGAACATAACAGGGTTCTAATCTCAAACCTCCGGCAGGTCAAATAAGTGCTGCCACCAGAGAGCACCAAAAACAAGCTGTTGCAGTAACTAAATAAACCACAATCTTCATTCATAGGAATCATGTTTTGTTTTTAATTACAGTGGTACCTCTACTTACGAATGGAGCTCCGTCGGCCATCTTGGATGCAGTTTAGATAGGATTTTTTTCTACTTACGAATTTTTAGATAGGGTTGCTTCTACTTACAATTTTTTTCTCCCAATGCATTCCTATGGGATTCGACTTACACATTTTTTCGACTTACGAATGTGTGTTCGGAACACATTAAATTCGTAAGTAGAGGTACCACTGTATCTGTTCCAAGGCCATGTCTGCTGAGTATGTGTTTTATTAGCAAGATTTCTATGGCTTAATCACAAAAAGTCTCTATGCAATTTCCACAAAATGGAATACAATATTTATTCAAAAATAGCCATAAAGGGGTACAGAATAATTTCCTTTCAGGACAATGACCAAAGGGCTAGGTGGTAGCTACTGTAACATCTTTTATTATTTTTATTACAGTACCTTCTGCTGATAAATGGATATGCAAGCATTTGAATTACCCAGCAGTATAAATTTGCATGGTCCTCAAGAAATAGATCAGGGGTCCCCAGACTTACCGGGCTTCGGGCCGGTGCCCGCCGCGCCGACCGCGCGGTGGGCCGGAGAGCAGGAGAGTGCGTGCGCAGCGGGCCGGAGGGCGGGGGAGTGCGCGCCTGTGCGCATGCGCACACGCACACAGTCGGGGAAAAATCGCCAAAAATCGCTTGTGCGCAGACGGCCCGTCCCTGCTAGGAGTGGGGAGGGCAGCGAGAGCGACGCTGCGCCCCTTAGAACCTCGGGAAGGGCGTCCCGGGGGCAAATTTGCTCGGCACAGCCCCAATCCGGACTCCCCAACCCTTCGGCTAGCTCTAATAAGAGCTCCGGAGCGAGGAGGGTAGAAGTCGCGGGGGCCATTTTGAGCGGCAACGTTATTCTAGCAGGGAGAAGCTTCAAGCCGAAGGCGGAGAGTGCTGGATTCTTCCGAAAATAAAATGATTGGAAACAAGATTGTAAGTAACCTTACGATTTGGATTATAAAACAATTTGGATCTGGGAGAGAGGGGAGAAAAGAGGAAGCCACCCCCCCCCCCACGGCAATAAAAGAGACAGTAAATAGAAACCCGAAGCCGTAAACAGAAGATTTGCAATTCAAAAGGATCCCTCAAAGGCATCAAAGAGAATCTCCCCTTTGATGCAGGGTGAAAGGGGAGAGAGACTGTGGTTGTGAGTGCCCTGCAGCAAGAGGTAAAGACTAAGAAAAACCTTTCTTTTCCTCGGGAGCCGGCAGCCCAGACAACCCAGTGAGTTGATCAGGATTTATAAGTCAATTTTTATTTCACTTTGTATTTCTGGACTTTGTGGAATTTCTTTTTTGGTTTAAATGTTTGTGAAATGTGAGTTCGAACTTTATTGTTAATAAGACTTGAAGAATGCAGCCAGTTTGTTAAAATGGAGTTGAGAAAATAAACTGTGATCATATTCCACCCCACGTGACAAGTTTTGACCTTGGCAGGATTGAACTATGTCAACAAAAAAGTGTTCCCCTGAGTTCCAGCGGTCTGTTTTGACCTTAATGTGGGAAACAAGAATAGAACTATGTCAAGAGGAGACACGACGGCAAGAGTTACAGCAACAATTTCAGATGGTGATGGCAGAATATGATTTTTTAGAAGATGAAGCTTTTGACACTGAAAAAGATGAATGTGAGAATGACAATGATGGTGACTGTGATTTGGAAGGAAAAGATGAAGATGAGGACTGTGATGATTCAACACAAAATGAAACACACCACGAAAAAAATGATGACTTTACTCTACAAAAAGTTGGATGGAGTGCCCTGCCTTTGAGGAGGGCACGATTGGTATTACTGGAACTCCAGAACGCCCACAGGGAAGAAGGAAAAAATATGCAGAGAAGAGAAGAAATTCAGGGGTCTTGTATGGTGGCCTGGATGGCAAAAGACTGTAAACAGGGGGTGGGGTGAAGGGAAAGTGATGTTGTGATTATAAGGATGGATTAACAGGTTTATAACTGGTCTGCTGATTATGGAATTTGCTGGATTGGGGGGGTGGAGCCGGTAATCGGGGATGTAAGGTTAAATTGAGAATAGTTATAGTTTTAAAAGTGAATGGATTTCGGAAAAATGTGAAAATATGGAGGCTTATAGAGGGAGTAAAAATTAGGCACGGGAAGATAAAATGGGAGTTTGATTTTTCAGTGATTTGAATATTAGATGAAAATGTTAACAATTGATTTATAAGTTGTATAAGATACAAAGGTGTATTTTTATAAAGTAAGAAACTGTTGCAGATGATAAAAAAGGGATGAAAACCGGGGAAGGGGGGGGGAGGGGAAGCCCACAAAATATGGTTTTACAATTATGAATGTAAGAAAAAATTTTCTGTTTTGTATTGTTTTTTTCTCTTTTTTTGCCCTTTCTTTTTTCTCTTTTTTCCTATTTCTATTTTTCTCTTTTTTTGGTATGACAATAGATGGTTGGATGGATGGCCTCCTGCGTACTGCCCTGGTTTGCTGGAGCTCCCTGGTGGCAGGGGGGGGCTTTGGGGTCAGGGGAGGGGGAGGAGGACAGAAATCCAAGCATAAAATGGACCATCTCTGACTGTTCACATACATGGGATACTTCTGTGGCAGGGGAGGACCCATGTGGGTGGGTAGGAAGGAGGTGGAAAAGGTGTTTATGTATGTACCGGTTTTTTTTTGTATTCTGTAAAATTAATAAAAAGTATGTTGAGAAAAAAAAAGAAAATCGCTTGTGCGCATGCGTATGGGCCTCCCCCGACCCGGAAGTGCATCGGAAATGACCTCTTCTGGGTCGGGAGAGGCCCATACGCATGCACACAAAGGATTTTCGGTGATTTTTTGCCGATTTTGAAGATCGCCGCCGTGCCGCGCGCCGTAAGAGCGGGCGGTGGCAGCGGGCGGCGGGGGTCGCCGCGGGCCGGATTGGGAGGCTAATTGGGCCACATCCGGCCCGGGGGCCGTAGTCTGGGGACCCCTGAAATAGATGGTGGTTCAGACAATGGTACTGCTTTGTCATTTTGATTTCTTACTCTTTGCATCAAGCCACAGAACAATCACCATGGGAGGGAAAACTGCATTCAGGTAAGAAGGTTAGTTTAACTCCTATTGTGTGGAGAAGGTCACCTGTGGTTGCATCCTACTCTGCAGGGAACATATGTGACAAATGCTAAATTTCAAGGACAATAGTTTAAATGGAACCCTACAAATCTCTCTTCTGTCACTAACTTCTCAATCTTAAAATCATGTTTTATATTATTACGCTTGATGGCTGGAGAAATCTGCAATGTCTTTATACACTTGCAGTGTCATCTTTGTAATGAACGCTGAAATGCTCTCATCATGCAAAATATTATATCCAAAAATCCCAAGAAGCAAGTTCTAATTAAAAAGCCACTCAGAAATATGACCCAGTGTCACCCTTCAACTGTTCCTCCATTTCAATAGCCTACCTACTTTTCAACAACAATTTTTAAGCAAGTGATAATACAAATGTATCCTGGGGGGGGGGGGAATGTGCTGGATGCCTAAACCAACCATTTATTGTATCCAAGGAAGAAAAAGTGTCTGCTACAGTAGCATCTTGGTTTCAGGTGCCATACTTCAACTCCCATTTACCCTGACTACGAGTCATACCAGTAAAGACTGAGTTGTAGTTCTTCAAGAGCTGGACAGCACTGCATTGACTCAGAAGAGAACACACCTGTCAGAACTTTGGGATACAGCACCATGCCTATGTAGAACTTGGGGTTTTGTGCTTCATACTTTGGACATAGGTTAAATTGGGGGACCTTTGGGGAAAACTTTGGTTCGTGTGAAAAGCTGGGACTTCTGGGTAGGCCTGGGCTATGAGAAAACAGCTTTCTCCCTCAGTAACTGTGAGCAGGCCCAAGATTTACAACACCTGCTTATCTCGCGACTGCCTCCAGTGTCCCAAGCCCAGACTGAACATTCCACTAATTTGAGGAACATTGTGTAGCTGGGCTGTCATAGGGCCCCTTTTTCACCCCACTTGGGCTGTGAAAAGTTGCAGCCAAGGAGCTTTGTGATTGGCTGAGAACAGAAAATCGTGTTACTAGGCCAGAAAAGTATAAAGACCATCAAATTCATAAAAGTAGCTGCAAGCCCCTGTGGGTCTGTTGTTAGCCTCCCAGTATTTGTGTCTTGTTTCCTTGAGACTTGATTCCTCGACTGACTCATCAAGACATTTCTCTTTGGAGGGTCAGAGAGTGACAGTAAAGTATAGCTTTCTTATTTTCTGTGTGTGCATTTCCCCCCAAATGTTTCTAAAGCTTTATATGACCTTTTCCTCAAAATCATTTATTCTTATTGGGTAACAGGGTAACTACTTTAGTAGTTTGAAATAAATCTAAATTCTACACCAGGCATAGGCAAACTCAGCCCTTCAGGTGTTTTGAGACTACAATTCCCATCATCCCTGACCACTGGTCCTGTTAGGTAGGGATGATGGGAGTTGTAGTCCCAAAACATCTGGAGGGCCGAGTTTGCCTACGCGGCCTGTTCTAAACTTCAGCGGAGATTATTTAGAATTGGGGGGGGGTGTCCAAATCTAGTGCCTCAGACTACCTGGATCACAATTATCAACCATCTACATCTTTTATTGCACTGAAGGTTTCAGGAGGGAGAGCAAGAAATTGGATCTTGTTTCCTGAAATTTCCTAAGGTCTGATTAACCAGCAAGGTTTGCCCTTGAACCTTAAAGCCATAGGTGCTGATGGCAGCCTACCATTCCGATTGACTCTGGACCCCACAATCCTTACAACCCTTCAGGATATGCTGTTTCACTGTTAAACTGTTTTTCAATAACCCTTGTGAAGCTGTTATTCAAAAACTAGAGAAGGGAGATGTCTAGTGTTAACTCTCACACATTTTACCTCCCTGCAATTTAAAAATACTTTCCACACACACCCCCGCCCCGCATCCTGTTCACAGTTGAAGAGCGACAGTTTTTCTCCATATACTTTGAGTTCTTTTTAAACATTTTAAAGCTGTCAGCATTTTCTCCATAATCTTATTTTCTCCAGGGCTAATCATACTACGTTCCCTTTGCATTTCCACATAGGATTGTTTTCTAGACCTTTTGCCATCTTTGCAGTCAAGTGATTTATCTACATGTTTATCCTTCAGGATATAAAAAGTAGCTATTTCAGTGACTCGGGAGCAGCAGCTCAGAGTGTACACCTCTGCAATGGACAGACCCTTCTGTTCCTTAGCTTTTTATGATCAACTATATTAAAACTGGTTTAAATGTAATAAAGTTTGTAACGTTTACTGCTAGAAAATATGGGAGGGCAATAAAGTCAGCAGAGCACAGAAATGAAGAAGTCTTAAATATTTCCCCTTGCTTCTTTCCCATGTCCATATATGATAAGCTGGACAGATTGCAAAACAAAAGGAAATTTGAGGCAATTTTAAAGTCACACTACAACAGGGATGCGGGTGGCGCTGTGGGTTAAACCACAGAGCCTCTTGGGCTTACCGATCAGAAGGTCGGCGGTTCGAATCCCCGTGATGAGGTGAGCTCCCGTTGCTCGGTCCCAGCTCCTGCCAACCTAGCAGTTCGAAAGCACATCAAAGTGCAAGTAGATAAATAGGTACCGCTCCGGCGGGAAGGTAAACGGCATTTCCGTGCGCTGCTCTGGTTTGCCAGAAGCGGCTTAGTCATGCTGGCCACATGATCCAGAAGCTATATGCCGGCTCCCTCGGCCAGTAAAGCGAGATGAGCACCGCAACCCCAGAGTCGTCCGCAACTGGACATAATGGTCAGGGGTCCCTTTACCTTTACCTTACAATTTCAACACTACCCACATACTATGCCTCAGGAGACAGAAAACATTGTTGTCTTGTTGATTCTGAAAACTGTTTCTTGAATAGTGATCTCAAATATTCCTACATTCTTTTATATATTGCCCTCTACTACATCTTTTCTCAGTGTTGGCTGGTTTGCAATGATGTCCGTAGCTTAGTAATGTCTCTATTTTTGTTTTCTACCCCACTACTTTTAAATCTCCTCTGTCATTATTCTGTGCTACCACACTTACACCCAAGCCCTTCTTTGCACACAATAAACAAGTGTTTTGCAATGCAAAGAGAAAGCATCATGAAAACCAAACTGAGATATGATTACACTGTCAAATTGCATGAATCACTTCTGCTACTGCGATGCAAACCATTTTATGTTTTATGGAAGGAAAATCCTGTTCTTAAGTGGAAAATACTATCCTCTTGGTGCTACAGTGGAAGTTGTTATGGTTTATTTATATACTGTGTTTTGGATCAACGGCCTCCAGAGAAGTGAACAGCATATTAATGTAAAGAATACATACAATAAATATAACAGCAATCAAAATAATGTAAAATGGCCAAGTCACGGTCCCTCCTCCCTGCTTCTCTGGATGTATCCCTCTAAACCAGTCTTAGCCAACCTAGTGCCCATCAGATGTTGTAGACTAAAACTCCCATCTGTATGCACCAGCACGGCTGTGTTGGCAGCAGCTATTGGGAGTTGTCCATTTTGAAGACTGCCAGAGATCAGTGGCTCTCAATTTTTGTTTTCTTTTGAGGCACTTCAAGCTCACCAGCCAACTCAGCTCACATGCCTTCCTTCTCTCCCAGGTGGAGGGAGAAATCACTTAACATCAAGCTAACAATTAGCAGAGGGAAAAGTACCGCCCTGAGACTCCCAGGTATAGGGCGGTATAGAAATTCATATAATAATAAAAATCATCATCATCAACATCATCATCATTTACAAGATTAGTAGTTTGGTCAAGAATCCTCCAAGCCCTACAAGGTACAGGAAGGTTGGTCAATATCCAATGACAATGTTTACATATGTGTAAGGAAGCAACATGTGCAGTTGGCCCTGTTTAGTTTCACCACTGCAGTCCTACTGTTGACAAGGAAAAGTGGCTGGCTATGCAGTACAGTATTATTATGTATGCTGCATTGGATTGCAGTCTATCCCTGGAACAAGGTGATCCCTTCACAAGCAACTGCAGATATCTCGTTTGGGACTGGTCTTAACTGTCAGGGGTCCTTTACCTTTACCTTTTATGGCTCATGAAGCCTCTGTTTTCTAGTCTCACCTTCACTGACGAAGACTAATATTCCCAGATCTCTTAACTTGGTTAAAGGAGCAGCCTAATACATCGGCTTGATGTTGACAATAAAAAGGGGAAACCTGCAAACTACAATTCCAAAAACAACTGGAGGTATTCTATTCTGTCTGCCAGTAAGTAGAACATGAAAAAGGAGTCTAAATATTTTCAAAGACATAAGATTTAAAAAAGAAATCAGTGCCAGCTCAAACATCTAATAATATCACCAGCTCAACACTAGACTGACAGAAATGCACCTGACCTTTACATTATGCACCACGTACATAGTTCTAAATACTATTTTCACAAGTGTCAAAGACATAAAATGGTTTCTTTTAGCAAAGCATGTTTATCCTTGGATGTACTGCACCAAAATGTTGAAGACCAGGAATGAATTACCCTGAAAACCCTTCTCAAAAGGTACATTTCCAGGAAACCCACAAAGCACTAAGCAACTGAGTTGAAAGTGCTTTGCAATAATCAAAGGCATGTTCTGGAAATTATTCTAAATCAATAAAACCGATTTCTTCATTCCATGCTGGAACCTTAGTACACCTATTCTGTCATTTCATCTGGGCTTCTAATATAAAATTATTGCTCCAATGAAGTGTTTCACACAAAGTCACACATAGAAAGGGTCTTTTTAAATTCTCTGTAATGCTGTCATATTGTTAATCATCAAAAACAGCAATGAATTGTTACCCATTGTCAACTCTTTGCCTGTTTGCAATAAATATTTATCTTTCACAGGTATGTCCCTATCCAAACTACTAACAAGGAAGGTGAGGAAGTTTGTATAATTACAACCATGAGATGCAGAAGGTAGGAGCTTAATAACACATCACAACAAGGGGGGGGGATAACTAAATAAAAGATCACTTACTCCAACATGATTGGAACTTCATTCCATTGTTTCATAACAGAGTGACCATTTTTTTTTTAGAGTTAGCATAAGCTAGCCTCCTTGGTTCAGTTTTAATGAATTAATGTTAGAAACATTAGAACACCAGACAAAATCTGAATGGTCAATCAACGGGCATACCAAAACTAGGAAAGGACCAGGCTGGTGCCATAAGCAGCCATATCCTAACAGAAATAAGAACTGGAGCAGGATACAGTTTGATTCTGAAGTGAAACATCAAGTAGAATATTTTGTTCTGTTGATAAGTCCAATACAGAAAACTAGGTATTTACATCAGGCTGGAAGAATTTAGAGGCTTCATGTTTCCATAGTGTTCAGCACATATGATCTAGGCAGAACAGTCATTCATTGCTATAAAAGCATACAGACCCAAAGTCTCATGAAAATAACTTAAATGAGCATGACCAGCTGTGTTTAGCAACCAGGACAAACAAAGGTAGTACTTCTTCACACAGTGCACAGGAAATTTGCCACCCAAAGATATAGCGATTAGCAACAATTAGGACGGCTTTAAAGGGGAGTATCAATAGCTAGCCGTCATTGCTGCATATTACCTTCCATCAGAGGCAGTTTGTCGCTAAATACCAGTTACTGGGAATCACAAGTAAGAAGTCCTATTGCACACAGCTCCTGTTTGTGGCCTTCCCACTGGTTGGCCACTGTGAAAACAGGATGGCCTTTGGTATGATTCAGAAGTTTCTTCTTTTGTTCTTAAGCAAATATTGCACAGGTGCAAATAATGAAAATGATTAACATTAACTTGAACTTATTCTCTTCACATCTTTAGTTATTTCCCCAATTTAATTTATGTCCTCAAATTGTGGGTTGCCCAAACTGTATGTTTCTCAAGTGCACGTGCTAAAAGAGAGAAAAAACTCTGGTTTTATTTTTTTTATAAATATTGCAAAATCCTTGGCTAAGCAAGAAAGGGATACTCTGGAGTTTACTGCACCAACAGAAATTTGATTCTTCTTTTATCTCAGTAAATAAGAATGCTTTGTACTGTACCCATTTCCACCTGCTTTAACAATAAAACTTAAAGAACCATGAATATGTAAATTAGAGAGAGAGAGAGAGAGAGAGAGAGAGAGAGAGAGAATGTGTAAGAACACAGCAAGTCAGCATAATATTAATGGAGTGGAATTCTGTTTCCCTAAAATATTACTCCAAGCTCTAATGATACATGAGGCCAGTAAACTCACAAGCTAGCCAGATGTAAATGGTCATGAGCAACCCACATGGCTGTACTACAGTGTAGTATGATTCTGCTTTCATGTCTCTCACTTGAAGGGAAATTGAAAAAAACACTCTTTCTGGGACCAAGGTCAGCTTTGCTGGGGGGTCTCTTCTCCCACTCCTCCTCTTGAAAATGTCAGGTGGGCACAGTCAAAGGCAGGTTTAGCGAGAAAGTGCTGTGGCTGAGTGCCTCATATGTCTGAGAAACAGGCCAATTGCCTGCCCTGGAAGGGGTTGCATTCGCTCTGAAGGAGCAAGTATGCAACCTGGGGTTGCTCCTGGATCCAGCTTTGTCATTGGAGGCCCTCATAGCTAGGAGCATCTTTACTAGCTTAAGCAACTATTCCTGGACCATCATAGCTTGACTATAGTAGTCTAGCCATCAGTAATGTGAAGACTGAATTGCTGCAATATACTCTATGCAGGGCCGGCTCTACGATCAGGCTGGGTGGCGCAGGGCGCCACGGCGCCGGCCCGCCAGGGGGGCGCGCCACGCAGCTGCTCCCGCCCACCTGCTGGCCGCTCCGCCGCGCAGCACTAAGCACTGTGCGCTAAGCCCGCCCGCCCGTCGCGCAGCAGCGCCCCTCGGTGGCCGTGCTGCGCACTGAGCCCGGCCGCCTGCCAGCCGCGCTGGAAAAGGGGGGGGCAGAGGGATCCGTCGCACCACGGCGCCAGGGCGCCAAAGGTGCTTAAGACGGCCCTGACTCTATGTAGGACTTAACTTGCAGTTAGTGAAGAATGCTGCAGCACAGTTGCTGCCAAGAGTGATATCCTGTCACTGCTGAAACATTTGTACTAGATACCACTTTTTTTCCGGGGCAAGTTCAGGTTTTTAATATTCATATATAAGGTCTTTAGTGGCTTGGGACGAGTTCACTTGAGAGACTGCCCCATATATACCTATTTAACAGCTTCCATCTATGGAACTGTGAAAGAGTTATACAGTGGTACCTCAGGTTACAGACACTTCAGGTTACAGACTCCGCTAATCCAGAAATAGTACCTCAAGTTAAGAACTTTGCTTCAGGATGAGAACAGAAATTGCACGACGGCGGCGCGGCGGCAGTGGGAGGCCCCATTAGATAAAGTGGTACCTCGGGTTAAGAACAGTTTCAGGTTAAGAACGGACCTCCAGAACGAATTAAGTTCTTAACCCGAGGTACCACTGTATATTGTTCTGCATTGGCAAGGAGTCAATCTTTCATTTTAGCAGCTCCAGTTATGCTTTAGAACTCTCTGCCTATTGACATTAGGCAGGCGCCCTTGCTGTACTGTTTGAGACATTTGCAGTAAACTTTTCAGTAAATCTTCTCAGACATATAATTTAGATACATATTTGTTTTAACAAGTTTTGCAGATTGTGTTTTATTGAAAATTATTTATGTATACTAGTTGTTTCTGCTTTTACAGTTTTGCTGAATTTATCTGTAGCCATATTATTTACACTGCTTAGTTTTCTGATTAAGTGGTCTATAAAAGTTCTCTAAATTAATTAATTAGATTAGTTGTGCAAGCTACTGTTCTATGGAATCTAATAAAACCCTTAAATCATCACGTTTTACTCCAGGTTCCCTCACACAGTTAATTCAGCAGATGCTTCAGATCTATTTTGTGCAGAAGTATGTTTGAAAACTGTGTAGAAAGCTCACATCTGAGCACTTCCTAGAAACTGCTCTCTAAGGCTGGCACACTAACATGAAGATATTCACCAGCTTTTAGCTTCTTCGCTTTCAGTTGTAACATTTTTTTATCTAATTGGCTTCAGAATTTATAATCCTAGTGACAGCATTCTGGCTGTGCAGCACAAAATGTTTTTTAAAAATAAAATAAGAAGAGTGGTGGAAGACGACTAGGAAGAAGCTGAGCGAAGGCTGAAGGCACCATCTTCTGTCAGGAACACATTACTGCAGCAAAATGTGGACTTGCTAGTGCAGCTGCTTCTTTTTTCATCCTTATATACTAAGAAAGGTAATCCAGAGCTTTCAGGAAACTCTTTTCTGCTCAAAAAGCAGCACAGGCACCTGACAAGTTTTCTGCATACTCGAGGAAAAATTAGTACAAAGCTGAAGTGCAACCAAAACAGCCAGACTTTGAAAAGACTAGATTGAGCAAAGAAAAAATGCAATTAAAGCAGCAAAAAATTAACATTTCACCACCAGCACCATACAATAAGAAGGTTTGTCAGGCACACGCTTCATTGACATATGTTCATATCTGTCAGCATTTCCATGATAAATCCCAATTTTCAGCCATTGTTGATCAAATCAAACAAAATTTGGTATGCAACTTTTCAGGCCCAGATGCTGAAATAAAATATGCACATTAGTCATTTACGTTTCAGAGCAGCAGAGAGCTGTTCTGCAACTTTCCACAATTTGAGTTTTTTGCCACACACAGCTAAAAACAAGACTTTTTCCTAATGAAACTTCTGACAATGAATCCTTTATAGCAAGTTAGTAGAACATTTTGCTGGAGAAACTTTACACACAGTTGATTCAATGCCACAGTGCACACAATATTTCAGTACTATTCAAGTATAAATGCTGGTAAAAAACAAAAATGTATGTGTGCATACACACACACACACACACACACACACACACACACATGATAGGGATGTGTTAATCTAAAAATAAAAGATGCCATAAGCAGAACCCCATAACACTTCTGAACCAGAAAATGTGCAACTATAAGTTATGCTTCCCCTCAACTGGCATAGCCAACTGATATTTCCAAAGACATATGACAGAATGGAAGTTGTTTTGTGGGTCTGTGATGGCTTACATTAGACAGAAATTGGGAACCTGTGATCCTCCAGACGTTACTTACCAAGGCATAGGATGGATGAAAGATCTGTCAAATTTTCCTAGCATCTTTGAAATCAATGGAAGTCAAGTGCAATAAAATGAGTCCAGCTCAACTATATTTTTCTAAAGCCTTGATTTATATGTAAATTTTTCAGTTAACCTTTTCCAGTCACCATGCTGTTTGGGAACTAACAGTCAATAGAATATCTCTGACATAACTTCTAAAGGTAAAGGACCCCTGATGATTCTGGGGTTGCGGCACTCATCTTGCTTTACAGGCCGAGGGAGCTGTTGTTTGTCCACAGTTTTTTCCGGTCATGTGGCCAGCATGACTAAACCACTTCTGGTGCAATGGAACACCGAAACCAGAGGAGCACACGGAAACGTCGTTTACCTTCCCGCCGGAGGGAGCGGGGGGCTGGCGGCAGGCAGGATGACGGAGGCGGTGCTCGAGGGCTCTCTCAGCAAGTACACCAACCTCATCCAGGGCTGGCAAAGCAGGTAAATGTTGTGGGAATGACCTCTCTCAGTCTCATTTTTTTTGGGGGGGGGTGTGTGCCAGTGGGTCGACCTACTTCCTTTCCCCCCTGTCTCCCCACCCTCCCTATTCCTCAGTCCCCCACCCATTCCCAACCCCCAGGATTTGCCCCGTCTTTTAATGGTGGTGTGCCGCGTGATTTTTTTGGCGGAACAAGTGTGCCGTGGCCCAAAGAAGGTTGAGAAACACTGGAATATAGGGACAACATTTGCCCTCCTCCAGTCTGCTGGGACTTCACCTGTTCTCCAGGAATTCTCAAAGATTACAGCCAGTGGTTCGGAAATCACCTCTGCCAGTTCTTTTAATACTCTTGGATGTAGTTCATCTGGCCCCGGAGACTTGAATACATCTAAACTAGCCAAGTATTCTTGTACTACCGCCTTACATGTTCGGGGCTGTGTTTCCCCTGCTGAATCATCTGCGCCATATTCTTCAGGTCGGGCATTGTTTCCTTTTTTGGAGAAGACTGAGGCAAAGAAGGTATTGAGAAGTTCTGCCCTTTCTCTGTCCCCTGTTCGCATTTCACCATCTTCTCCTCTAAGTGACCCCACTGTTTCCCTGTTCTTCCTTTTGCTACAGACATACTCATAAAAGCACCCCCCCCCCCTTTTTTTTTTTGCTTTAACCTCTCTAGCAAGCCTGAGTTCATTCTGTGCTTTAGCTTTTCTGACTTGGTCTCTACACGTGCTGGCTATTTGTTTGATTTGTTTTTATAATAATTTTTATTGATTTTTTTATAGAAACAAAACCAACAACACACACAATACATGCTCTGTCCCTCCAATTTCCCTGCCCCCACAAGTCCACTTCTGCCACCAGTAGAACCCGTGGGCATTGAGAATCAGAGGGGTCCATTGTAAGGCTGGGTTTGACCTCCCCCTCCCCCCTTCCCCCTCATCCCCTCCCTGCCACTGAAAGGACAGGGATGGAGGGGCTCTGGGGATTGGTTTCCCCTCAGCTGCTCCTTTAACACAAGCCTTCAACAAAACATAAACACAATACCTATAAAAAAAGAAAAACAACACCAAAAAAGAAAACAAATAAAAAATTTAAAATTTCCAATTCTTATTTTCTTCACATTATAATTGTGACTTCCTCAAATCTCTTCTTCCTGGTTTTCCTAACTTCTCTAATTAATTGTGGCGGATTTTCTACTTCAATTCCAAATCTTATCCTTATAATATTAACTTATTCCTCCTCCGTCTTCATGCTGCCTCCCCACAAGTCCCCTCCTGCCACAAGAGGAACCTGCTAGGCGCAGCACTTCAAAGGTTCCATTTTTGTGTCTGAGCTTCCCTCCCCCCCCTCTCCCCCCCAGAGCACCCTCTGCCACCAGGTGCTTCGGAGCAAAGAGAGGGGGGAAGGCGGCCCTCCATCCAGACACTTATCTGAACACAAACATGTCACTACAAATCCAAAAATTGTTTCCCAAGCCATTCTTCTACTCCCCTCCAGAAAACTAAATTTTTATATCTGTTCACTCTCCCTTCTCCTCCCGGTGTCTTTTCCCCCCTTGGATCAGCAGTCCTTTAACAGGCCAAGATTTCAGAAACCGTTAATCAATCACCAAAATACTTTTTGACTAAAAAAATTTACCCCACGCCCGTTCTTTCCCACTTCCAAATCCCGGCCTCTGTCCCCCCCCTCCCTCTGCCTTTCCTTTTCCTCAATTACCCATGCCCAATTTTTAGTCCCTCCAGGAGCCTTCTTTTCTTGAATCAATTCATTTTGTTGTTCTTGACAGCTGTCATTTTCCTTTTCAGGTCCTTGTTGTTCTTCCTCCAAGTCACATTTTTTATAATCCACCTCAGTTTTTGCAAAATCCACTTCTTGTTCTTTACTCTCAAATAAGGTTTCCACATTATCCTCTAAGTCCTGATCTTGAGCCAAAGTCTCTGAACATGTTGGACTGGAGTGTTGCAGTGTCCTGTGAATGTCCTTCAGAATCTCTAAATAGTTCAAAACTGTCTCTTGGAAGCTTGGTGAATACATTGTTTTCATTCCTTCTAACCACAGACTGGCAGGAGATTAGGAGGCAGAGCACACTGGAAATTTCCATTCACTCACGCTTTCCTCCATCTTGGCTATACCTTCCATTGTCTTTAACTTTTCCACAATAAATCATCTATTAAGTCCAAATGCTTCAGCCAGTTAAGCTCTCAACGAATTTTTATAAATTTTTCTTGTCTTTTGGCAGTTTTGACAGCTTTGACAGCTGTCAAAAATTTTCCCCTTAACGCACTTACTGTTCCTCAGGAGGTGCCGGCGCCGGGGTTTGAGAAGGGATAGAAAGATTGTTTCTTTCGGATACAGAAAAAACAAAGTATCCCTTTCGGCTTTTGGCTTTGGAATATTTAATACGCCTCTTGATTGACCATTAGGAAGAGATCGACTCCCGTTTTTGAATCTCTCCCTGTTTTCCGAATTATTTGTTTTTAAAGTCCACAAGTCCAATGAAGATTTCACTTACTTTGGTCAAATCTTTTATTTCTTGGAAGAATCCGCCGCTTGCCGGGTGAGGACTCGGAGCTTCGCTTCTAGGAGGCAAGTTGGACCCCAAAATGGCTCCCGCGGCTCCACTCCGCTGGCTCTCGATTGCTCTACGGAGCTCTCGGGTAGCGGAGGAACCGCGAACGGAGCAGCTGCTGGGCGCTTCAGTCACCGGGACGCCCTTCCCGGTGCTCTTGTGGGGAGTCCGCTCGCTCTGCGGACTTCCCCCCCCTCCGCGAGGCCAGGGACTTCGCAGCCCCTGCGTCCTTCTTGCCGGCGCGACGGACCGGAAGTCCACGTGCTGGCTATTTGTTTGAATTCCTCTCTGGTGGTTTCCCCCTTTTTTCCATTTTTTGTACATATCCCTTTTAAATCTTAACTCAGTTAAAAGTTCTTTAGATAGCCACCCTGGCTTCTTTAGGCACCTTCCATGTTTCCGTCTCATTGGTATTGCCTGAAGTTGTGTTTTTAATATCTCCCTTTTAACAAACTCCAAACTTTCTTTAAGTCTAGAATTTGAGTCTTAGTATGCTTGGTTGCTCCTTTCCGCTGTATAATAAACTCCAGAAGAGCATGATCACTCCCACCTAATGATCCTGCCACTTCTATCCCACTAACCAGGTCATCACTATTGGTTAGGACCAAATCTAAAATGGCTGATCCTCTTGTTGCGTCTCCTACTTTCTGGACAGTGAAATTATCTGCAAGGCCAGTGAGGAATCTGTTCGACCTTATGCTCTTGGCTGAGTTTGACATCCAACAAATATCAGGATAGTTGAAATCCCCCATTACTACTATCTCACTTCCTTTTGAATGGTTGGCCATCTGTTTCAGGAAGGCATCATCTGTGTCCTCAGTTTGGCTTGGGGGTCTATAGTAAACTCCCACAATGAGATCACTGTTATTTTTCTCTCCTTTAATTTTGACCCAGATACTCTCAATTTGGCTTGGAAGTTTTAAATCCTGGATCTCTTCACAGGTATACACATCTCTGATATATAATGCCACTCCTCCTCCTTTCCTGTTTGGTCTATTTCTCAGAAATAGATTGTATCCCTCTATTACTACATTCCAATCATGAGACTCATCCCAAGAGCTCAAGTTCCAAGAGCTCTGTACCAAGAGCTCAAGTTCATCTTGTTTATTTCCCATGCTCTGTGCATTAGTATACAGACACTGAAATCCATTGATCACCCCCCCAGCCTCTTATATAAGGATTCTTTCCTCCCACCATTAGGTTTGCGTGCTGTTTGCTCCATTTGGTCCCTGACATTTGGATGATCATCTTCAGCACTTGATAGATTCCTACCTTCAGGACCACTGTCTCCCTCCCCCACATAAGTCAGTTTAAAGCCCTCCTGATGAGGTTTTTGAGATTCTTGGCAAAAACATTCCTCCCAACTCTTGTGAGGTGCAGCCCATCACTTGCCAGAAGTCCATCTTCAAGAAACGGCAGACCATGATCTAAGAATCCAAACCATTCCTGCTTGCACCATTTGCGAAGCCAGTTGTTCACTTCCCCTATTTTACCCTCTCTCCCTGGGCCACGTCGTTCAACTGGGAGGACAGATGTGATGACAATTTGTGCATTTAATTGCTTCAACTTCCTGCCCAGAGCCTCATAATCACTTTTGATCTTCTGGAGGCTATGGCTAGCAGTGTCATTGGTTCCCACATGGACCAAAAGGAAGGGGTATTTGTCAGTGGGTTTTATGATTCCTTGCAGCCATTCTGTTACATCTTGGATCTTGGCCCCAGGGAGACAGCACACCTCTCAAGACGTCTTGTCAGGCCCACAGATCACTGCTTCTGTACCCCTCAGTAGGGAATCCCCTATCACCACTACACGCCTCCTAATACGCTTGCTCATGATTCTTCCATGTGCTGCCCCTTCCCAAGTCACCTGCATATTCCCGGAGAACTGACTTTGCTGTTCATCTTCATATTCCTGATGAACTGTGATGAGGGAGAGATCTTCAGATGGAGTCTGTTCTTTGTCTTCCATGTTAAGGGAAAGTACTTCAAATTGATTGTGTAGTTCTAAACCCTCAGAGTGATCCCTGGGCCTTCTACTTCTATGAGTCACATTCTTCCATACATCTGGCTCCTGTGCTGGGGAACTGACCTCCTCCTCAGGGATGTCCCCTGCCTCCTCTTTGGTGCAGAAAGTGTGCTCTGCTGCATCCAAGAAAAGCTCCAGTTCATTAATTTTCTGGAGCGTAGATACAGCCTGAAGTTGCTGGACCAACAGAGGAGTACATAATTTCATTCAAAACTATCTGTGTCAAGCCAGTACATGTTGCACTTAGAACAGCAAGGAACTTCTTAAGCAGAAGCCTTTCCCACCTAAAAATGCCCAAACAGCTCAGACCGCCATCATTACGCTCCAAGCCAACTGCTACCTACCTGTAACTATCTAAGGAAACTATCTAAGGAAAGATTGCCAGCCATGCTAAGTAAGATATAGCCAAAAGAAGAGCAGCACGACAGCATCAAATTCACCTATCATTCTGGTAGCTAAAGCCACTGCAATGCAAGCATGGTGCGGACAGGGGGGTAGCTGTACTAACATGTTCAGCCATATTTCCATTTCATTGGGAAAAAAGGTTATAAGCAAAAGTTCATCACCTATCACCACCTGAAACAAGAAGTGAAAAGAAGTTTGGTAAACTACATCCACTGGTGGATGGTCCAAACATTATGAATATAGGAGATGCCACAGGGACTTGTATTAAGCCAAATAAACTTTGTGGTTATGGGAGGAATTTGGAATCAGTTTGGGCACTACTATAGAAGGGTCTCTGTTTCTACCCTGTCACTATCAGCTTAATCTCAGATGTTGGGGTACTTGGAGAAGGGTCTTTTGTATTAAGTACTCCCAACCAAATGTTTAAGGGCTTTAAAAGGTAAAAACACTTTAGGAATACACAGCAAGGTAAACAAAACTACAGGAAGGCAAAACAAGCCACTGACACCATTCTGAAGTCCCCACAGAACACTTGCAAACTAATCCCCATCTACTGAAAGAAATCTATCCCCCCACCCCACATCATTGAAGGTATACCTGAAGGAGCATCTCCACCCCCATCGTTTTGCCCGGACACTGAGGTCCAGCACCGAGGGCCTTCTGGCGGTTCCCTCATTGCGAGAAGCCAAGTTGCAGGGAACTAGGCAGAGGGCCTTCTCGGTAGTGGCGCTTGCCCTGTGGAATGCCCTCCCAATCAAATGTCAAAGAGGAAAACAACTACCAGACTTTTAGAATAAATCTGAAGGCAGCCCTGTTTAGGGAGGCTTTTAATGTTTAATCCATTATTGTATTGTATTTTTCTGTTGGAAGCCGCCCAGAGTGGCTGGGGAAACCAAGCCAGATAGGCGGGGTATTAATAATAATAATAATAATAATAATATGAGGAAATCTTGACGAAAACTGAAAAAGGATGGAGTTTAAAACCTTTTGAGGACATTAAAGGAGTGTTAACAGGATGGATAGAATACCATCAAATAAATGATGTGCTTAAAGAAGATAGAAAAATAGGTTTTGAGGATAAAAGATCCAAATTTCAAATAGAAGTACTAGAAGGCAAAACAAAGCTTTTGGCAAAGATGTATGATTTGTTGTTGGAGTGGTATACAAAAGATGAGTTGACAAAAGAAGTGATGATTAAATGGGCAAAAGATTTGGGGCATAATATTGAATATGATGCGTGGTTGAAATTATGGAATCAAACTTTAAGATTTACAGCATGTACTGCCTTGAAAGAAAATGTATATAAGATGATGTACAGATGGTATTTAACTCCAGTTAAATTAGCTAAAATGTATAGAATGAGTGATAAAAGTTGCTGGAAATGTAAAGAGAAAGATGGTGAATTTTATCATATGTGGTGGACATGCGAAAAAGTTAAAAGATTTTGGGAAAGTTTATATAACGAATTGAAAAAGATGTTTAGATATACCTTTCCAAAAAAGCCAGAAGCATTTTTGTTAGGAATAATAGGAGGAGAGATTAGAAAAGAAGATCAAACACTGTTTATGTATGCAACAACCGCGGCTAGGACTTTGTTAGCCCAAAAATGGAAATTACAGGAATTACCTACAATTGTGGAGTGGCAGATAAAAATGATGGACTATGCTGAACTTGCTAGATTGACATGCAAGATTCGTGACCAGGGGGAGACAAGGTTTCAAAAGGACTGGAGTAAATATGTGGACTATATGGAGAAAAACTGTAGATCATTAAAAACTCTCGCAGGATTAAAATAAACCTTACGAATTGACCAATATGTTAAAAAAGGAACTGCAAAAAAGGGAATTAACAAGAAACCCGCATGAAGGGAGGGGGGGAAGTCATAGCTCGGCGGAGCAAGGTAAAAGATGTGAATATAAGATTTTGTATAAAAGATTGGTTTTGTTAATTTGTTGAATTTGGAAAATTGGAATAAAATGTATTTAAAAAATAATAATAATAATAATAATTATATACAGTACTGTACAGCATTGACAAATAAGCCACATCTTGTTTATGTCTTCATAGGTTTCCTATTATCAAGCCAAGTTTCAACATTGCTCTCAGTTAGAACTTAAACCTACAAGCTTCAACAATTGAACCCATAATCTTGCCATTAAAGAAAGCCATTGCACTTCAATATGGCTACATAATAAATAGCTGAAACCATCATGATCACAACTGTTACCCACTGTTGCCAATGCATTTCACTAGTAAATACTAAATATTTTAGAAACTATTATAAGCCATTTCTTTCTTCTCCATCTCATCTCATCTCATCTCATCTCATCTCATGAGTTCTGTGAATAGCTCTTAGGGTCGTGGGTTCGAGCCCCCATTAGGCAAAAGATCCCTGCATTACAGAGAATTGGAGTAGAAGACCCTCATGGTCCCTTCCAACTCTACAGTTCTGTGATTCCATTATTTGCTGGGAACCATGTGATTAGATTTACTCTTAAGAAGCCCAGGAAGTTCTCCTGGGAATTTGGAAACAATGGAAGAGTTAAAATACGGGCATTTAAATGTCACTTAAGGCAGAATAAAATATTGCAGCTAAAAGGAGAACTTGACACTTGGAATCTGAACTAATTATAGTGTCTTGGAGAACATAAAAGTTTTAACTTGAAAGAGCTTTTAGCGTCAGTGGCAGTTACTGGTCTCTTTGTACTCAAAAGGGTATCTTGATCATTTTTTGTTTCCCCTCCTTGCATAAAAATTTGTGCATGACTGTGTCCAGCATGAAGAGGTACTTACATAAAACTGTTCTGTCAACAAAAACATCAGCCCAGGCAATTAATACCGTAAATGAAATAACAACATTTTCTCTGCGTGGGATCATGATCCACACCCATTAAAAAAAAATACACAGTCAATTATTTTTTATTTCTTTTAAGATACTAAGCAAAACATGCTTCTGAAGACTCTTGATATCAACCATGAAGAAAAGGTTAATCTTGGCTGCATCAGTGAATTTTACACTTTGGCTAGCAATTTTAACAACTGGCTAAGCAGTTTTAGCTGCTCTTAATAAAACACAATTTAAGCTTTTACTGCCCAGCTTGAATTTGTTTGCCATTAGCAAGAGGTTACAGGGAAAAGGCAATAATCAACCAGAATTTATAAGAGACCCTTAGGAGGTAGCACATAATATGCAGAGACTCAGGGAAGTGCATTTAACCACTGCTGAAAAACAACCTCTGCCTGACTGATTTGGGCACAACACTTATAAAGAACAAACTAAAATGTTTGATAAATGCAAAGCACCAGAAACCTAGGTTATATTTTTAAAAATTTGTTTCAGCATTATTTTTAACAAAGGGCTGATATGTGGATAATTAGCCCTGGCAGATTCCCCAGGGTGGGAAGAATAACAAGAATAGACATCACTGCAGCCTACCACTAGAAAATGAAATTTTCCTGGGAATCAGCTGCACATGGACCAGAATGTCAATGCTTATTCTTAGACTCTTGATGGAAAAATGCATTTTTCCAATGCAACAAGGTAGAGAGCAGGACTGCTACCTGAACTCATCCTAGCAAAGAAACATGTGAACTCTCTTAAGATATATCACTTTCTTTTTCTTTTTTTTTTACTGAAAATGTAAAAACATACACAATTTGGTAAAATGTGTTGGCATTACATAATTTGCATCCTAACCTCCAGCATCAATTGCTTACATATCAAACAAACTCAGATCTCAAAAATGACACTTTTGTAATTACAGTATTCCATCACAAAGCCTCCTTCATTTGTGATATTTCTTTGACAGGAATCTGTAAACAGCTAGTAGGTGAATTCAGACTGAGTTAATAGAAATATAATATAATTGCTTTCACTATAAATCTGGAAAGTGCAATACGAACATTTACTTGCACCACATTTATCTAGAACAACTTTGCCTGGGTCTCGTCCTACTGGCTAACAGCAAAGCTTTATAGTTCAATGTGATTCTTGTCTAGTTTCACAGGAAAGACAATGCAAATTACTGTAGAAACATGTGTTTAAACCTTCTTAGTCTCACAAGCAAACTAAGTAACATCCCCATCAGTTCTATTGGCAGCATTTTGATAACTGTGCACTGATTTCAAGTAACAGACCCAAGACCATGTGGTCAGGAACACTTTCATAATGCAAAGGGTTCTCAATATAAAGGCTGGCCCATATCAAGCAGCTTCCTCATTCATGGCACATCTCTAAATGAAGTATTCCTTCAATTAAAAGTAACTCATGAACCAGAGCAAAAAATATACATGCCCACAGAAAAGTACATCATTTATTTTTTATCAGTAACCTCACAGCTGCCGGGCACACGCATACTGGCCTTGTGAACAAAAAGGATGCTTGACTGCAAGCCAAAATTGAGTTTTGTAAAACTTGGCCATTTATTATTTCCCAAACACGAGAAGAACTCAAACCATTCAGAAATTGTGCATGCCCAATGACTTTCAGTCTCATCTGAAAATTGCAAACTTTATGGTATGGACACCCCTCCCTCCCTCCCTCTCTCTCCCTCTCTCTCTCTCACACACACACGTGGCAGCAAGTTTAAGTGGATTTTGGCCAAAATTCATGCAATTTCTTCTTATACAGAACAAGTAAAATAGACAGTCTGTTGACAGCCATACCTGCTCGAGATGGCAGAATTCTGTTCTTTCAGAACAAGTTCACGTTGCTGCAGGGCAATGATGTGCCTGGAAAGATCATCAGGGCTCCTAAGTAATTGGAGGACACAAAATTCACAGTTAAAGACTACCAGATATACTAAGGGTAAAAACACATTGTTTCATATCCTAGAGTCTAAATATTTCCATGAGCCCCGTGGAAGAGTCATGGAGCTGTCCCTGGAGCCTCCTCTTGCCAGTGGAGAGCCTCCTGCTTCTGGGGAAGCAACTGAGAGTATACTGCTGAGCAGGCCTCGACTCCACCTCCATGGACATGCCAGCACCAGCATAAGGAAAACCCACAGAGTCCAGCCATTTGAAAGAGTGCCTGTTAACTTGGACTGTGCCAGATTGGTTATCCATGCATTAGGTGGTCCATCACATCTCATTTAATACCAAATATGTCAGCCACATGAGCTTTTGTTTCTGCTGGACAGAAGGAAATATTGTGATGTCAGTGGTTTATGTGTTCAATACTATTTGAAATGCACTGTACCTACTAATAATACATGCTTGTGAATAGCATTTTGTCTGGTCTTCTGTAGTATGAATTATCTCTAGCCAAGCCGACAGAGAAACTTCTGCATATTGAAATATATTTGGTTCTTTCCCTACCATCCACATATGTTGATCAGCGGGCCACAAACACATGCAGGCAAATAGGCAAGGCACTTTTTAATACTTATTTTTAATCTTTTCTAAAAGTACCAATAAACTGGAAGGCGGTATATGTTTAGTCAACTTTCAGTAAGCATATACAGGTATTTTCATAAAAGATTTAAGCCAGCAGGAGAAAGTGCAAAAAATGTTTCACATGTTTCTAAAACTCAATGAGGCCCTGAATTAGTATAATTTAAATGGTGAATTAGAGCAATGCAGTGTTTGGGTTTGAAGCAGATTTCTGTGCACTGTACAGCACTGCCCTCTGTTGAATCAAAGACCAGAAAAAGGTGCATGAAGCCAAGTAGGATTTTTTAAAACTAATAGACGGAACAAGAACCGACAATAACTGGAGAAAAATCTTTTTGTTGCCAAGTACTAGACAATTTCTGCAACAAATGAAGGAAATAAAAAACAGTATTTAAAATGAAAAAGCTAGTAAAAAAGCAAACTTGTCACATGAGAAATTTGCAACAAAAGTATGTTTCTTAGAATTTGTTCCTCTCTGTCATCTTCAATGCACTCTTTTTATACCCAGAATGTCAATGTAGAAATTTTGTTTCTAAAGGTCTGATTTGAAAATATATATATCAACTAGTTTTAAAAAGACTCATCTACCTGCATTCTTCTGCTTTCTCCAACTGAATGGATCACATGTAGCAGTTCAAGACCACATCACCATCTAGTTTCCCACAGACACATTCAACTATCTCCCTCAGACGGGAGTAGGAAACTCACACCAGCTGGATTATTTTTATATACAGGACTCAAAGACTTGCTGGATATACTACCATGAGAGGTATAAGCTGAAAGCAAATAATATCAACAGCAAGGCTCTCAAAAAGTGCTACCTGTTATGTGAAAGTCTATGTATGCGCCTGCCTCTATGCATTATGGGGCAAAAGGGTAAGTTCTACTTTCTCTCCCTGGTGAGGCTCACATCCTAGTCAGTCTAACAGGCCCGCTTCCACTCTCTGTGGAGCTTGTGGAATTATTTCCCCATGCTGCCCAGTAGCCCTTCCAGGCTAGCCCAGAATAAAGGAAAGAAGTAGCAGCAGATGCAGCAAGACTTCACTTGAGGGACTCAATTTCTCCTCAACTCCACAGTGCTACCAAGGTAGGAGAGCTGTCACCTTCCTAATATTCCATCTCTTCCTTGTGCTACTATCTCCAAATGGTACCAAGCTAGTCCATCCCAACCATGGCAAGAGAAGGCAATTAACAAACCTTTCAACAGACATGCACCCCCCCCCAAACAACCCTTTCCTGAGGCCTTTCCTTTACAAGACAGGAAAGAATTCTTGACCATTATGTTATGGACTTAAGCATTAAAAACTGAAAACGGGTGTATAATTAACAGATGGAGTATAATAGGAATAAAATAATTTACTGTAAGTGAAAGAGGATAAAGGAAGGTTGGAAAGATTTAATTGCCTTCGTCAAATTGTGTTTCTCCAACTCAAGGGTCAGAAGTGCAGGGATTCAAGTACATCTAATTAAAAATGTTAGCTGAAGGCACACTGGAAACAGATGCACAGGCAGAGAGAGCCCATTTTCTACATATGCAAAAGTCAATTGCAGCACAGTGTTCAGCAAAGAGATAGATATGTATGCAATTATTTTAAAGATATCTTACTTTTGACTATATGTGCAGCACACAACCTTATTATTATCAACACAGGTAGGTAGCCGTCTTGGTCTGATGTAGTCGAAACAAAATTTAAAAATTCCTTCCAGCAGCACCAACTAAGTTTGTCATTGGTATGAGCTTTCGTGTGCATGCACACTTCTTCATTATCAACACACTTTTTCAACAACAAAGTAATAGAAAACATAATGGAGGCACCCTTGGTCGAACCACTGGCACCTCTTAGACTATGTAATTGTCCGAGCTGAAGATCGTTGTGATGTGCTCCTTACATGACAAGTGTCAACGACTGCTGGACAGATCACCAATTAATACGCTCCACAATGGCTATCAAGATCATACCTCAATGCAGGCTTCAAGGAAAGAAACCAAGGCGCAAAATGAACATTCAAGTCCTTCAAGATCCTGTTAAGCCGTATTGCTTCCAAATGACTTTTAAGGACCATCTGCTTTTGGAGTTCCCTGACAACATCGAGGAACACTGGACCAAGCTAAAAACATCCATTATTGCAGCCTGTGAACAAACTATTGGATCAAGAAACACCAGGAGTGGTTTGATGAGAATGACAGTGAGATTGAACTCATTATTGGCAAGAAAAGGAAGGCCTTTCGAAACTGTGCCACTAAGGAAAAAACCTATGCCAATGCTAAGGCTGAGGTTGAAAGAACCAGAGATCTAAAGAACACCTGGTGGATTAAAAAAGCTCAAGAGATCCAGCACTTAGCCGACACTCATGATGCACAGAGTTTCTTTGACACCACAAAGACCATCTATGGGCCAAAAAATCATGACATATGCCCCCTATGCTCAACAGACAGTACCACACTTCTAAAAGATAAAGAAGCTATTGCACTGTGCTGGAAAAAACATTATCAACATCTCCTTAACCGCAACTCCCCTGTAGCTGTGGTCCTCTCACAAATTAGAGATGAGCTTGCAGTATCTCCAAATCTGGGAGAGTTACCCAAATAAAAACAACAAAGCCAGTAAACCTGATGGGATACTTGCCGAAGTCTTCAAAGTGGGTGGAACTGAATTTATACTTCACAAGCTCATTGAAAAAATCTGGGAGAGAAAGAAGATCCCAGCAGACTTAGGGATACCAAAATTATCAAGCTCTTTTTAAAAGGTGACAGAACAGTTGTGGAAACTATCGAGGCATCTCTTTATTAGTTGTGGTTGTTAAAATACTTGCAAGGATCTTAGCAAACTGTCTCCTAACAATATCTGAATTTCAAAATGATTTTCGACCTCCTAGAGCAGGGGTCCTCAAACTTACCCGGCTTTGGGCCGGATGCCCGCAGCGCCGATTGCGTGGTGGCCCGGAGGGTGGGGGACCGCGCGCGGAGGCGTGCAGCTGTCTGCGCCCATGCACAAACACTATTTCTGACACACTCCCGACCTGGAAAGCACCGGAAATAGCTTGTGCGCATTTGCAGAAGCCCCCTCCAACCCGGAAGTACACTGGAAATGATGTTTGCACATGCGCACAAGCTATTTCCGTTGCTTTTCTGGGTCGGAAGTCGGCAGCCCCGCCGCGCTGGTAAGAGCAGGCGGCAGCAGCGGGTGGCGGGGGTCCCCGGGGGCCGCATAAAAGAGCCTCGGGGGCCATATGTGGCCGCCGGGCCCGTAGTCTGGGGACCCCTGTTCTAGAGGGACAGTGGACATGATTTTGACCGCTCAACAGCTTCAAGAAAAATGCAGAGAGGAAAACCAACCCCTGCATTATGGCATTTATTGACCTGACTAAGGCCTTCAACACTGTAAATTGTATGCCCTGAGGACCAGGCATCCCCAAATTTCGGCCCTCCAGATGTTTGGGACTACAATTCCCATCTTTCCCAACCACTGGTCCTGTTAGCTAGGGATCATGGGAGTTGTAGGCCAAAACATCTGGAGGTCCGCAGTTTGGGGACGCTTGCTGTGGACTGTCCTTCTAAAAATTGGCTCCTCCAAGATAATATGACAGCAACAATCGCAGATAACAATGGCTCTCAAAGTGAATCATTCACAGTGGACTCAGGTGTTAAACAGGGTTGTGTTATCGCCCCAACTCTATTTATTATTTTCATCACCATGATCCTACACTTTGTCAAAGGGAAACTCCCCATCAGAGTAGAAATCATATATCGAACAGAGGGAAAGCTCTTTAATTTGAGTAGGCTGAAAACAGAGTAAGGTTACCACAACTTCTGTCATAGAGCTTCAGTACCGTGTTTTCCCTATTTTTTATTTATTTTTTTATTATTACGGTTCTTGACCAGCACACATAAATATGCGATACATAGAAACAATAAAAGAAAACAAGAATATCTAAAAATAGACAATAAGCATAAGTTTTAACAATTGGTTAAAATAAAACTAATTAAAAGGAGTATTACTACTTAGGGAGGTAGACTGCAGCAGTTAATATCACTGGATCCTCTTTAGCTAGTCCTGAAGATGTTCTGAGGATATTTGGACACTGCTAATTAGATTGGACCGAATTTTTATGGCTCTAGCACAGAATTTGGCTACCTTCGCTGACACATTAGGGTTAGCGTCGGAAAGAAGCCACTCTATATAGAAATTATCCGAGCGTCCAGGTAGCTCTGCCAGTATAGTGTGGATAAGCTCGCCTCGCACCTCCTCGTAGAAGCAGCATCGCAGAAGTATATGGCCGATAGATTCCATTTCTCCTGATCCGCACAGGCAGCATCTCTCACATAAAGGGATCCGTTTGTACTTCCCTTGGAGAACTGCTGAAGGCATTATGCGGTTACGGGCCAAAGTGAATGCTCTTCTATGAGAGGGTATTTCCAGGTGGAATAAATATCTGGCTGGGCGGGCCAAGTATCTCCTTTCCTCCTCAATTAGAAAGTGAGGTACTTTACTTAAATCCTTCTGTCTTTCTATATCTATAATCCTCTGTTTAATAAGGGTCTTTGCTGTATTAAGATCATGTGACATAAGGCTGGATGGATTGAGGCCTATACTCAGCATCTTATTCACTATGGTCTTGCTCCAGAGGGATTGATAGTTATCTTTCACTAGCAACAGAAGTAGGCCCTGAGGATTCATGTTAAGTTTCAGCCATAGATTACAAGCCTGCATCCACACTCTGGCCTCCACAGAGATCAGGCCCCGTTTGACACACACGGGGGCATTTGTAAGGCCGCTCTAAGGAATTTGGACTGCACTCTTTCAGCTGTCGTCAGATTAGGTGGCGGGATGTTAAGGTTGGCCCCAAAAAGCAGCTGGGCCATCACCTTAGCTTCATACAGTTTTAAAGCCGCAGGAATATACTGTCCCCCCTTTGTTCTAAGAAAGCTTAGAATAGCTGTAGAAGATTTGTGGGCTGCTGTTACTGACTATATTAAGTGGGCTTTCTTTAGCCCTTTATCGTGAAAGACGACGCCTAGATATTTTAGGCAGTGGACCTGTTCGATTTTCTGGCCGCTTATGCTCCATGTATGGTTCTTAGGGCGTTTGGCGAAAGACATTATTTTTGTCTTTTGATAATTGATAGTGAGATGGGCTTCTGTACAGTATTCCGCTAATGATCATAGTGCCCTCCGTAGCCCAATTGGGGTCCTCGATAAGACCAGAGCATCATCCGCGTATAGAAGAATAGATATGTGTTTATCTGCCAATTTAGGAGAGTGAAACTGTGGCCCTTTTACTTTTGATACAATGTCATTTATATAGTAGTTGAACAGAAGAGGAGCTAGCACACAACCCTGTTTGACACCTCGCTGAGTTGGTATCCGTTGTGTTAGTTGGCCCTGGGGGGAACAGCGGATCCGAAGATAGGTGTTCGTGTATAATAGTCTTATCAGATGAAAAAGGCGTTGATCTATTGAAGAAGATTTTAGCTTCTCCCAGAGTTTGGTTCTTGAAATAGAGTCGAAAGCCATCTTTAAGTTGATGAAAGCTGCATATGTTGCAGAAGATTTATTGGCTTTATACTTTCCTACAAGATGTTGGAGGATCAAACAATGGTCAACAGTGGCTCGCCCTTTTCGGAAGCCTGCCTGTTCATCTGCTATTAAGGATTCCATCTCAAGCCAGTCTAGCAGTTTATCTTTGAGGTGCAGGGCATACAATTTGCTCACAATGTTAAGTAGGCTAATGGGTCTATAATTGCCTGGGTCTGACTTGCTTCCTTTTTTGTAGATGGGGATTATTATGGCCATCCCCCAATCTTTTGGAACGTGGCCCGTCTTGTCGATGTATGTGAACAGGGATGCCAAGGCCGGGCACCACCACTCTTTGTTTTCCTTAATGAGCTCAAGCGGAATTAAATCTTCACCTGGTGCTTTCCCTGTTCTAGATCTGGATAGTAGTGACTGGATATCCGTCGTGCTGACCGGGTTCCAGCTTGGGAGATCCAACATAATAGATGTGTCCCACATCTCTACGCAGTCTGAGCTTTCATACATTTGCCTGAAGTGACGCTCCCACTCCACAGGTGAAATTAGTTGTTCGGGCATTGTAGGACTGCACTTGCTGCTGGACACCATTTTCCAAAATAGTGACCAATTTTTCTCTTTCGTTGCTTGAATGAGCCGGGCCCACATAGCCATCATTGCCTCTTTCTTTTTCTGTTTTAAGATACTTTTATAGTGCTTTTTAAGTTCATAAATTTGCATGGTGGCCATGTTTGATGTTATTGATTTATTAGCTTTAAAGTTTGAATATGCCCTCATAAGGGCTTCTTTGGCCATAATACAATCGATGTCGAACCAGGGGCGGAAAATCGGAGCATTGATTTTTGCGGTGCGTGAAACATCACTACCTAAGTAGGGTAATAGTTCACGTACCAAGGATTCATAGGCTCTTACTGGGTTATGTTCTTGTCTTGTTGACATCATTTGCTGTCTTAGCCTAATATTAGGTTTGTTGGCAAGGACTTGCTTTAGTTGGAAGTCTAGTCTTTCTGTCCACTTTTTCCTGCGTTTGATTTCCATTTGTGGTCGTTGAGTTGTTGCGAGACATGTCTCTGGGGTAAGCCTAGGCATATTAACAGTCATCTGGAGATAAATTGGAAGGTGATCACTGTCGATATATGGGAGTACCCTGAAATTTTCCAACTTTGCCAGTAAGGCCCCCGAGATGGCAAAGTAGTCCAAAATAGAGGCTCTGTTCCCAGAGAGGTGGGTGTATTCACCGGGGTAATCGGATGGAAAGGAACCATTTACAATATAAAGGTTCAATTTGTATGTTGTCATTGCCAGGTGTAGACCTGCCGAGTTTGCCTTGGTATCCTTGCAGTTCCTATTCAGGAGCTTGTTAGGAAGATCTTGGGCCACGTCAGGAGGGAGTAGCTGATATTTATTGTACAGTGAGTCATCAGACTTTGCCATCCTAGCACTGAAGTCGCCCCCAATTATTACTTGGAAGTTGGGTAGGGTTAGGGTTAGATCGGATATATATTGTTCTAATACGGTCCAAGTTGATTTGATGTCATCCTTTAGATACTGCGGCGGTAGATATACATTAATTATTAGCAATGCGAGCTCCTTATATTGTAGGCTGATTGCTAGAGCTATTTGTTGGCATGCTGGTAGTGGCATGATATCCGCCTGCAGTGCGGTAGAGACCAGGGTGACTATGCCCCCTTTGGCCCTACCCTGTCTGGTCCCGGCTAGGGCCCGTATCCCATACGAGTTAAATCCACTAAGGTGCACGTCTTCTGTGGCCCAAGTTTCCTGAAGAAGTATTATATCAAATTTTGATAAAAAATCAGAACACTCCACATTCCTGGTCCTATTCCAACCTGCCATATTCCACGAGATAAATTGAAGAGTATGCTGGTCAGCCGTCTGTCTAATGCTTGGGATATGAGATAAAACTATAGGAGCTCTTGTCCCTTCTTTTTCCGCTTCTGGCATTATTGTTGTATTCCGTGCTGAGTTTTCACTCATAGAAGGTATCGTTATTGGGCTTATTGTGGCTTCAGTCCTCTTTCCCATATCCTGTACTATCTGATGCCCATCCTCTAGCAGTGCGACATAATGCTTATCTGGTGATTTCGCAGGAGGTAGGGGCCAGGAAAGGGTGTCTATAATATTGGATAGGTCTTGAATTTTTGAATTTTGGGAACTGTCTAGGGCTAGTGGCCAATGATTCTTTAGGATGGTAAGATCAGGTATATTTATATTGAAATGGGGTGAAATAACAGAACCCTTTATATTAGGGGATGATTTGGTATTTGGGTTTTTCCAGCAGGACCTCCTATCGCCGTGCCCGTCTTTCAATCTTCCGCCTGTATAACATCTAGTGATCCTAAATTATCCACGAAGATTGAGCCATTCCCGACCGTTGGTACAGCTATTTCGACTTGGTGCATTATTGTTTGGGGTATTGTGGGGGGTGCTGTAGAGCCCATTTCCTCTGGGGACAAAAATCGACTTAATGTCCATTCCTCATTGGTTAGTGGTTTTGTAGTGTGTGTTGCGAGGTTAAATTCCAAAGGAGCAGGCAAGACTAGGAGAGGTATGGCTTTTCTTATAGTTGATAGTCTTGCTATTAACGCATCCTGGGATTGTTGTATTTGCTCCAGGGAGGCTATGAAGCGCTGCTCATACTCGTTGTTGGTATCTTCCTCTGATTCAATGGGCCGTGGTGTAATTTTTTGGTGCTTAGCTGTTTGTGTACCGTCTTTTTCTGCCTCTGATTGAAGCGGCATACAGTTATCGGCGTTGGTATACTTTACCAGTTTTATATTTTCCCTATCACACCTGCGAGTTTCCATAAGGGGTGAAGGGCTGCCGAAATCTTCGAACAGACGTGTCGGCCACAGTCCAGCTCTTTTGAGCTTATCCTTGTTGGCTAAAATCAGTTTGGTTGTGGGCCAATCCTTAAATGTCACCACGGCTCTGTTTCGGTCATTATCAAAAGGTAGAAATTCAACATTGATAATGTTTCCTGCTGAAACTAGACCTCTCATAACTAAATCAATTTTCTTGAGAGTGTAAGTTCTCTGCTGTGCAAGCGTAGGGAGGCCTCTGGGAATGAGCAAAGGAAAGATGACCAGTTTTTGTTTGTTTAGGATTAAATTCTGGTTATTTCGGATTAACTTTTTGCAAGTTTCTTGTTTTGGATCCAAGAATTCCTTTGGTTTTTCTGAGGTTCCACTAGGGGGCGGTTGCTGTTCTGCTACCGGTAAGTATTGTGACCTAGCCCCTTGATGGTTTTTTAGTCTGCTAGGGCAGTGGTTCCCAACAGGTGGTCCGGGGACCCCCAGGGGTCCGCGAGCTATGCCAGGGGGGTCCTCAAGATCCTATTAGAATAAAAAATATATTAAATATATTTCGTATGATAACAGATTTTTTGTTTTGGCCACTTCCAGCATGAGCAGAGTCTAGCGCAAAACTAGAATTAGAAAGAGGCAGTAGTTCTGCTGTATGCCGCAAGGACTACAAGAAACTTGGAGATAAGGCAATGAAAAAGATCCTTCCATTTGCAACCACATATCGGTGTGAGCAAGCATTTTCTTCCCTGTGTTTCATGAAAAACAAATATAGGAATCGGCTCGACATGCGGTCGGATTTCAGAGTGAAAGTTTCAAGTTTGGAACCTAATATTTCAGAAATAATGGACTCAAAGGACAGATTTAACTCATCTCATTAAGAACTGAAAATTAAAACTAACTGTATACTGATGGAGTACTCTGTTGTAACTGTAAAAAACGTATAAATATAAAATATAAAAAGACTCTTAATTTGGCTCTCACTTTTTAATTTTAGGATTAGGAATTAATGGGGGTCCTTGTCACAATAGCGGCTCGATGAGGGGTCCTCGAGAAAATTTTGTTGGGAACCCCTGTGCTAGGGCTTTGGCTTTGGCTCTTATCTTGGGCTATTAAAAGGTTGGTAGGAATCTTTGTATTGGAGCATTCCAAAAGTTTAAAAAGTTTCGAAAAGTTCATTGTCCTAGTCCGTGTATATAGCTTTGCCTTTCGTCCAGTTTTAATATTCTTGGGTTTCTTTCCCTTGTTCTTAGGGCACTTCTCCTTTAAGGAGGAATACTTGGAGGCAGGTATTTTTCTCTCCTGTCCTGATTTAGTTCTAGTTGATTTTCTGTTTCCCACATCAGGCAGTTTTATTTCCATTTGGCAAGTTGCTGACTACTTTGTAGGGTTGAGAGTCTTCATTTCTCGTCGTTAGCTCCACCAAAGAGGTGAGCAAACCCAAACATTCAGAAAGGAAGTCTTTAATAGGGCCCAGTTCTTTGCTTATCTGTATCTGATGTTCCTTTAGCAAGTCTTTATATAGGCCTGATAGGACATAATAATAGCTATCCACGTCCAGATGTTGTGCTCTCGTGTTATTCTCCCACTCTTCTGATGCAGTCCAGGTAGGGGGCCCCACCTTCTCTCTGGGTGTTGATGACTGGGTGGGCTCAGTTGTCCTAATTATTAGATTACCCCCTTGTGACTCCTGATCCCGTTCTTGTTGGACCTCTAGGCCATCATTTTCTGCAGTTGCTAATTTTAGCTCAGTTGCTAAATCAACTCCCTCCCCTCCTTTGTTTGTCTCCATGTCCTTCCCATGCCAGGTGTGGTCAATGGACCACTTGTGAATGAGCGGGTTCTCCAAGCTTTTAGCATTGTCTGCTATGGGTTTAAAATAATATGGGATTTTAGCCTGCTTCCCCCTTGTGGGGTGGTCAGCCGTTTGCATAAGGGGGATTCCAAGTTCTTTGTAGTTCTGCCTGGTGAGCACCATCCCCTTTGAGTTTAGCCAGATTAGGTTGTTTTATCCTTGTTCGGAGGAGTTCCCTGGAGAGTTTTGACAAGTTTTGGCTAGGTTCCAAGGGTGTATCGGGAGGTTTTAGTAAGACCTCAAAGGAAGGGCAGGAACTCCGTTAGTCACCCCCAACACTTCCCGGAATCCTTATCAGGCTGTGATATAGGCTATTATCCCAGAGGTTTACTTTTAAACACTCTTACTCACTCGGTTAAAGCTCACAGCAGGTTTTCTTCCTCTGGAAACAGAGTCAAAACTTCCTAGGCTTGGAAACTTTTGTAATCCTGTGAGATTAAGATCCAGGAGGACTAAAAACTACTTAAAATCTTGATTGAAGGCAGACGAGGTTAACTAGGCTGCTTTCCTCCAACCGCCATCTTCATTATGGGAGGAGTGGGTCTCACCTAACATGGCAGCCATGCTCTCAGGTGGACATGCATTCGTGTTTTCCCTATTTTAAGAGACCATCTTATATTTATTTTCCTCAAAAAAAATAAGCCTGTGGCTTATTTTCGGGGGTGTCTTATTTTTATTATTATTAAGCAATCTTTTATTAAGCAATTTAGACCCCTTGGGGGAGGCCGAGGCCTCCCCCCACACCTTTTTGAAAGGCTCGCCGGAAGCCTCAGCTCCAGAAGCAGCAACTCTTGCTCCTCCCCTGCCTCTGCCCTGCCAGGCCCTTTCGGGTGCCGGCGAGGCAGGCGATGGCGGCCATGGCAGCGCTGAGTTCCGAGTGGCTGGAGGTCTCTGATGGCCTGACCCTGAGCCCGGATTCGGAGGACAGCCAGCCGGGCCAGGCAGAGGCGAGGCCACTGCTCGCCCCTGCGGGCTGTGGAGGAGGCTGGGCAGGGACAGCCGGAGCCCAGCCGGCCAGCAGCAGTGGGAGTAGGAGGCAGGTGCCTGGAACCAGCGGCTGCTGCAGCACCAACAAAGTGTGCAGCAGCGCTGTGCGCCCCGAGCCAGCGGGACCCAGCAGCAGCGCTGTCCTCCTCCTCCTCCTCCTCCTTCTCCTGCTGCTTCTGCCCAGCTGTCCTCGCCCGGCTTCCTCCGCAGCCCCCAGGGGCAAGCAGCGGCCTCACCTCCGCCTGGCCCAGCAGCAGCAGTGGGAGGATGAGGACAGCACTGCCGCTGGGGTGCGCGGCGCTGCTGCACACTTTGTCGGCACTGCAGCAGCTGCTGGTTCCGGGTGCCTGCCTCCTCCTCCTGTGGCCGGCGCTGCTGCTGCTGGCTCGGCACTCTCCTTCAGCGTGGCGTAGCACTGCAGCAGCCGTTCCGGGCGCCGACCCAGCAGGCCTCCTCCTCCTCCTGCCGTGGCCGGCGTGCTGGGGCGCTTGGCGGTATGTCTTATTTTCGGGGTATGTCTTATATTTCGCAAATGCTTTAAAAGCCTGCTACGGCTTATTTTATGACTACGTCTTAAAATAGGGGAAACACGGTATGTTGATGACTATGTAATGTGTGCACACTCAGAGGATGACCTCCAAGCCATCCTAAATATCTTCGCAGAAGCTTACAAAAAGCTTGGCCAATTGTTCAACATTCAAAAGACCAGAGTGCTGCACCAACAAGCACAAAACAACCCGACTGCAGCACCACAAATCCAACTGAATGGTGTAACGCTGGAAAGTATTGATCACTTTTCCCACCTGGGCAGTTATCTTTCCAGAAGGGCCGAAATTGATGCCGAAACCCAGCATCGCCTGAGCTCTGCGACTGCAGCTTTCTCCCAATTGAAGTGCAGAGTGTTTGAAGACTGGGACATTTGTAGGGAAACCAAAATGCTTGTTTACAAAGCTATTGTACTACCAATCTTACTCCACAGTCACTTATAGACTCACTGTTAAAGACCGTGTTCATGAAAGACAATCTTACTCGGCTACAAGTGATCGAAGAAGAAGAAGAAGAAGAAGAAGGAGGAGGAGGAGGAGGGCAGGAATATGTTTTAATAATCCAATATACAGACTTTGCAGTGATAAGCAGATACATTTATCTGATTACCAATTTTTGTACACAATGCTTAAACTGAATTGTTTAACTGGCTGACAGATTAGGACCCTAATAAAAACTTGCAGAAAGGGCAGCTGTGTTAGTTTGTTGCAACAAAAAATGTAATATGGATTTTCCAGAAAGTTTTTGGCTGCCCTAAATTAACTGAGATCTCATTTGTCATGTTTATTTCACTTACATGTTAATACACCGAAAAAGTATGTCATGTCAATGTTTTGTGCTGAATCAACATCTCAATTTCCCCCACCGCTACCAATGGCCAAAAGTAATTGTACTGAACTACTTTGTAAGGGGGGGAGGGAAATCAAGTACACAAAGGGCAGTTTAAATGTTATATTAAAAAAAATGCAAAGCTTTAGTTAGAATTTATTTTTATTAGAACATCTATAAATATTTCAAGATGTGACAACTCAATAGCATGAACTTCCTTTACATAATTTAGACTGGGGGTGTGGAGTGTTATCGTATTAATTTTAACATGCCTGAAGAGCTGCTTGCATATGCACTCCCTGGGAATAGTCTTCAGGAAAAAAAGTTAATTATAACTTTGATTTTACATTTGACTAGCAAGCCATTCCAGCTGCCCAATTTGACGTTTACAGTATTCATTTTTTATATAATATTAACTAATATTATGAAACAATGCATTTTTTAAAATACTCTGACAAGGCATAACGACAGGTTCCTATGCTGCAAGAACTGCTGGTTCTTAGAACCTGGGGTCATTCAACAAAGCTGAACACTGGAAGATTAAAGGCAGATAAAACTATGGGATTCCCAACCACAACATGTTGTGATGGTCACTAACTAAGACAGCCTTATCTCCATGAATTGTCTTTCAAATCCATCAATGGCTACTAGCTGTTTTATTTCATTTTCTCTGTGACATTTCAGCCATCAAAAAACTCTCACACATATGGATGGAAGACTTTCTACAAGTGTTACTAAGTGGGAATTTCTCTTTCGACTCCAGGATTTTGATTGGAGCATTTTTATTTTATTTTTTTTCCTTAATTATCCAATAAGTTAGGAAGAAGCATGGGGGAGAGCTGGAGCGTTAAAGTTCTTTTCATTTCTGAGCTGGGATGAGGTTGTCAATACACTGGCCTTTCTCAAGGCATTTCTCCATTTCGATCAGCAGCTTCACCCCATCAACCACCATCTGTAACATCTCCACCTCGGAGAACCCAAGGCGGCCGGCGTTAGAGACATCAAACATGCCTCACATCGCAGATGTGTCCACACCACCTGTGCCCCGTTTCTGCAGCCTCAGCTTCTTGAGGACATTGCCAAATTTCTCATGCTTGCCAAGGTTGGGTAGCTTAATGTGCACTCCGGCACGGAGGCCTGTGCTGAGGTTGGATGGAAAGGTCAAGATGTAGCCCAGGTGAGGGTTCCACATGAATTCGTAGTTTTTGGATTTGAAGCAGTTTTCAATCTGTGTTAGCCCAGTACAGAAGTGGGTGGAAACTTCCTTCATATTTCCACCTTTCTGCATAGAAATAACTCTAAGGTGATCTTCCTTGTTGATCCACACAAGGAATGTCTTGTTGTCATTGTGCCAGATGCCCCTGCCATCAGGCCAGTCACATGCCAATCCGGAGGCTAACAGCAGAAGAGAGACCGGCTTGTCAAAGAGGAAGTGATCATCAATGAGCTGCTGCTGTTCCGCATCTGTCATGTTTTTCAGAGCATAGTACCTCCCGTTCAGGTCCCCTTCCAGGCTAGCCAAAGCTTCCACGGGCAGCTTCTCAATACAGCCTCTCTCCCCAGCTGTAATGAGGCAGCAGGCAGAAGCCACGGGTGCTCCTACCAGTTTGGACACGTGAGCCCAGGACGTAGTTGGGGTCCAGATCGTCGCCACCCTGCAAGTTATCAGAATTGTGCTAGTCTGTAGGCTTCTAGCCTCCATGTCGGTCTTCAATAATGGGGTCAAGGAGTTCCTTATACAAGTTGTAGCATTCCTCATCACTGACTACACATCCTACTGTCATAATGTACGGGTGCCCTGGGTTGTCCACCCCGGTGATTCAAAACAGGTTGCCAGAGAGACTTCCGGTCCGCCGCACCAGCTAGAAGACGCAGGGACCTCGAGCTCCGAGGTCCCTGGCATCGCGGAGGGGGGGGGGAATCCGCAGGGCGAGCGGATTCCCCGAAAGAACCCCGGGAAGAGCGTCTCGGGGGCGCAGGTCCAGCAGAGCTCCGGTTCGCGATTCCTCCGCTGCCCAGGGAATCAGTAGAGCCCCTGAGAGCCAGCGGAGTGAAGAGTCGCGGGAGCCATTTTGGACGTCAGCTTACCTCCAAGAAGCGAAGCCTCAAGTCTTCTGTCTGCTAGCGGCGGATTCTTCCAAAGAAAACCCAAGGGGAAAAAAGTAAGTGGAACCCTTAATTGGAACTCTGAGATAAATTTGGCAACAATTTGGAAAAACAGGAGGAGATTTTAAAAAACGGAAGTCGATCTCTTCCTAATGGATAATCAGGAAGCGCAATAAATATTCCTAAGCCGAAAGGGAAACTGTTTGATTGTGGAACCCGAGAGAAAGAAAGACTTTGGCAACCCTTCTCAGCCCCCCCGGAGTCGGCACCCCTTGAGGACCAGCTATTAAGGAGGAAAGTGCTTTGACAGCTGTCAAAGGCTGTCAAAGCTGTTAAAAGACTAGACAAATCTATTAAATTGCTGTTGAATGGTATAATTTGCTACAAGAAGAAGTTAAATTTAAGTCAATCTGAATTAGGATTTGATATATGGAGAAGTTAAAGACAATGGGAAAGGACAGCCAAGATGTAGCAGGAAGGAAATTTCCAGTGCCTTTTGTCTCCTAATCTCCTGCCTGCTTGTGGTTAAGAGAAAGAATGAAAACAACTTATTCCTTAGCCTTCCAGGAGGCTGTGCTGAACTATCTGCATATACTGAAAGACATCCACAAGAAACTGCAACATTCCAGTTCATCATGTACAGAGACTGTGGTTCAAGATCAGGACTTAGAGGACAATTTTGAATGCGAGACCAAGATTAAGGAGCAAGAAATAGAGGACAATGTCGAAATTGAGTTGGATTATAAAAAACAGGTTCTGGATGATGCACAACAAGGACTTGAAAAGAAAGAAGATGAGGCCAATGAACAACAAAATGAAATGAAGATTCAAGAAAAGGAGGAGCCTGGAAGGACTGAAATTTGGAGACGTATGATTGAGGAGTGGGAAATGCAGAAGGGGGGGGGGACAGAGGCCTGGATTTGGAAATGGGAAAGATGTGGTGTGGGATGAGAATTCTAGTTAAGAGGTATTTAGGCTGGTTGAATAACGGTTTCTGAAATCCTGGCATGTTAAAGGAAATGTTTGGCCAATTGGGGGAAAGACATCGGGGGAGGGGGAAGGAGAGTGTTTAAAAGTATAATGTCAAGATTTTGATAGAGAAATGATTGTATATAATAACTGAATTTTCTGGAGGGAGAAAGAAGAATGGTTGGAGAAAGAAAATTTAGATTTGTATTAAATATTTTTATGTTTAGATAGGTGTCTGGGCAGAGAGCTACCTCTCTTCCTCTCTTTACTCGGAAGCACCTGGTGGCAGGGGGTGCTCTGAGGGGGGAGGAAGGGGTGGAGGGAAACCCAGACACAAAAATGGATCTCCTTTGGAAGGCCGCACCTCACGGGTTCCTCTCGTGGCAGGAGGGGACCCGTGGAGAGGGGGCACGAAGGAGGAGGAGGATAAAGTGATTATTTTAAGGAAAAGATTTTGAGTTAAGAATAGAAAATCCGCCATAATTATATTAAGAAACTAAGAAAACCAGGAAGAAGAAATTCGAGGAAGTCACAAATACAATGTTAAGAAAATAAGAATTGGAAAATTTATTTGTTTGTTTTATATGTGTGTGCTGAAGGATCAGCTGGGGGAAATCCAAACCTTAGTACTCCTCCGCCCCTGGCCTCCTGGTGGCAGGGGGGGCCGGGGCGGAGGGGGGAGGACAAACCCAGCCTTAAAATGGACCGCCTTTGACTCTCAACGCCTACGGGTCCTACTGGTGGCAGAGGTGGACTGGTGGGGGGAGGGAGGATGGAGGGACGGAGTATATATATTATGTTTTGTCTTGTTTTTGTCTATATTAAAATCAATAAAAATTATTATTAAAAAAAATCAAAACAGGTTGCCAGGGAAGGGAAGCCCACTCCCCTATGCCCAGCATAAGCTGTGAGCTAAATAGCTTCCCTGCCAGCCCCCAGGAAACTAGTAAAAAATTTGTAGGTGAGTAACTTTTGAAAGCTTATATACAAGGTGTCACAGAGGAGGCGCTGCGACTACTCTAGAGTAACGACTCTCCAAACCGTTGCCTTTTCATGCTTTTATTGTGTGCAGGCTATTTACAGTGCTAGAGCTGTACAAGATACATGTTCTCAGTCTGGGTCAGAACCCTGGAATGGCGCTTCCCGCGTTTTCTTCCAACATAAGAGTCTGGGCACCCCACATCTCCTTCCGCGTTTCCTCCTGCGTAATTCCGGAACCGGAGGGAAAGAGGGTCTCCTTTCCCTGTTTTCCTTCTCCCCCCTTTCCCCCGCTCTCTCTTCCTCTCTCACGTGCAACAGAGGCTCTGCTATCCTGCCAGAGCTCTGTCCCCTACTTCCTCCTTCCCCACCGGACTCTTCTCCCTCCCCACTGGCGCTGCTGCTGGTGGAGGAACTACTCCTCAGGATGGAAGGGGGGTCTCTGTACCTTTTGTCCCTTACACAAGGCTTTACCAAATGCAGCTTCTGCCTACTTCTTTCTGAGCCAACTGAAAGAAGCTCAAGTACAAATGGCATTTTTCTACTTGGAGAATAAGCCTTCCAGCAAACACTATTCATTATCTGAATAGAAATAACCAGCATTTAGAATTCAGAGCAAAACATTCTGCCCTGAAGGTACACATTAACCCAGCATGAGTTTAAGGCACTAAAAAGACAAAAATCACTCTTAAAGCAAAGCTCTTTGAATTTCTTTGAAGTGTAGATAATTTGAATTGGAATAATTTAAAGATGATTTTTGGAAATTTAAAAACTACTCAAAGCGAATGAGAAGTTAACTTGGCGGCAAGCGGTCCCAATCATAATTGCTCCTCTTTTTTATGGAACTACCTTTTAAAACATTGCATACTGTAGCATAAAGCCCATGAGCTAGATAATCCTCGTTCAGATCTGACCTTGGTCATAAACTTATTTAGTGGCCCTGGCCCTGGGCATGGAACACTAAGCCTCAGCACCCTATCTGCAATATGAGAGCGTCACTTCTGCCTTGCCTTGCAGGGCTGATGAAGGGGTTACTTAGATACTGATGCCATGATTTTCTTAAAAGTTAGCCCACAAATCCATTAAACAAATAAAAATAATTTAATAGCTGTTAATTGAGTAGGTACTTAATGTAGCAGAAAGAAAATAAACACATGTAAAGACCATTCCAGTGGAAAATCAGCAGCTTTCTCGAGATTTAAGGGAAATAATCAGAGTTCACATAGCGTAAACATTGCAATGTGTATCTGAAATATTATATTCTTCGCAAACACAAAATGCAGCCCAGCTTTCCATATGCTAGATCCCAGTAGGGACAGTCTAGTATTTATATAGATTCAGTGGAGAATCGCCTAAAACATTAACTCAGATAACTTTAAGTTCAACAAGTAGGATCTTAATTTGTTTTTATTCTAAAGAAAAGTAAAAACTTTTCTATTTTTTTCCTAAAGAAAAGTAAAAAAAACCCTATAACTTCCGGTCTACCACCATTGCTGACCAGCGAGAGAATCTCAAGCTCTGAGATTCTCTAGCGCTGTGGGGGAGGGGGGAGCCGCGAGAGCGCCGCAGACCCCCCAAAAAAGCTTCAGATCAAGCATTATGGAGACGTGGGGACTCAGCAGCACCTTTTTCTGTCTCCTCCACTCCCCAGTACGCCCTATTAAGGGAGACGAGAGTGAGCGGAGTGGAGGCATGGTGCCTTGAGTTAATCTGCTACCCTCGCAACATGAAGCTCCGAGATGGCAGCCTGTGGAGCGGTGGATTTTTCCAGACTCAAAGGATTTGAAAACACTGGACAACGTGAGTAAAGGAAAAGGCTTTTAAAATGCTTAATTGAAAAGATTTGGACACGGGAGGAGATTAAAAAAGGAAGTCAATTTCCCCCATTGAGCAAATTGAGATGCAGTTAACTTGCCCGAAGCCGGGAAGCTGACACGAAGTTTTTAATTACCAAAAATCGGACTTAAAACTTTCCCCCTAAGGCAGGGTAAAGGGGAGAAAGGTTGAACTTTGCAAAATCCCTGTAAAGCTTCTTTAATTTGGTCTGGGGAAAGTCCCCCTGGAAGCTGAAGTCAGGTCCCTGGAGGGATCAGCGAGCTGCTATTATGACATCACAATAGGATGGAATTTGTTTATCTCTTTGAGGCTGAAAACTGACAACATTGAAGAGAGCAGCGTAAAATATAAGGTTGTGAATAAGTTTGAAAGATGCTCTTTTCATAAATGGATATATGTTTTAAGCAGGGTGGATTTGATTTAAATCAAACTGATTTAAATCACGATTTAAATCACGATTTAAATCACTAGTCAGTAAGGCTTGATTTAAATCATAGTTTTCTACATAAAGACTAATTTTTGCTGGTATAACTTTAATATGCAAGTAGATGAAGATTTTTAGAATAACAACTGTTCATATTAGTTTTTTATCCCCAGTTTAATAGGTTAATCATTCATATTTGGACAACTTTACTGTTGTACTTAGGAAGGAGAAAAATAATCATTGATGTGAGGGACAGGGGATATCGCGAAGTCCCTCCCCTCCTGAGTTCAAGCCCGTCCCCGAGCAAAGGGGAAAGCAGGGAGAGTTCCGATTCCAGTGGGGAAGCAGGAAGTCGTGTCCGAGGCTCAGGCAAGGTAGAGGAGCCAGGGTCCCAGGTGGGACAGGAAGGGGCAAGCAAGGGGGGAAGACCCATCCCTCCAACTCCAGAATTACGCAGGAAGAGGAGGGGCAAGAGGATGGGTCTGCCAAAGCTTTTGTGTTGGAGAAAGACGCGCCAAAAGCCATTAGGAGGTTCTGAAACCGACTGACAACATCGCTCCGTGTAAATAGCAATGACTTGAGCACTGTAAATACGCAGCACCAATAAAAGAATAAAATGCAGAGCTGCGTAGCGTCGTTACTCTGAAGTAGTCCACTCCGGCCACTGTGACAGCAACCTCCTAATCCTTTTTGGGCTACTTCGGAGTTGCCGGGATGAGCGTGTCCGAGGCGGAGAAGTGGCGGCAGATCGCTGAGCAAGCCCAGCTAGAACTGCAACAGCTGTCGCTGCAGGCGCAGGGAGAATTGAAGGCAGCTAAAGAGGAGACTAAGAAGGTCCAGGACGACCGGCTACAACTTGCGGAACAGGTGAGAGAGCTCCAGGAAAAAGAGCAGCATTTAAGGGCGGTGGCGGTAGACCTCCAAAACAAGCTGGATGCAGAGAAAAACAAGGCGGGAGGGGCTCCCCAAGTCCAAGTGCTGCCAGGAAGGAGAGCAGGGACCCTTGTAAGCAAGTTCAATGGAGACCCGAAGGAGTTTCAGGGCTTTGAGACTGAGATCGTGTATGCTCTTGAGCTGCACCAGAATGAGTTCCCCGATGATGAGCACAGAGTAGCGTTTATTGTGGAACATCTCACCGGAGCAGCCAGGGAGTGGCTAAGACCATTAATCGCAACCAAGAATCCTTGCATGAAAAATGTCCAACAATTTCTAGAAGGTTTGAGGACGATGTATTCGTCCGATAGTCATTTGGACCAGACTAAGGAGGAACTGCATAATTTACGCCAAGGAAATATGACAGTTCGCGCATATTGGGCGAAATTCACCATGCTGGTGCACAGACTGGGGTGGGTTTTGGATTCGCCTCCCATGCAAGCTGCGTTTTACTTGGGTTTGAGCGAGGAGGTGAAGGATGAACTCTCGAGAGGTCCAAAGCCCAGTACTATGGATCAGCTGAGCAAAGCAGCTCTGGCGGTGGGGGTGAGGCAGGAATCCCGGTGGAACGACAAGCAAGCGACGCGCGCAAAGCGGGCTTGGTTCCCACGGTCGCAGGAGAAGCCACTCCCTCAACAACCCTTTCAGGCCACGCCTGGAGCCAGCCAGGACCAGGAGCCCATGCAGATTGATAGCGCGCGCGCGCGGGCTTTTCAAACCCCAGCGGCGCCAAGACGCAAGGAGGGAAGGGGCGGGAATTGCTTTCTCTGCAACTCACCCCAGCATCTCGTCAGAGACTGCCCACATCGCAGGGAGTGGCAAGGAAAGGCGGGAACGGTGGTGCCCTCCCCCACTGACGCAGCACCACAGCAGGGAAACGGGAAAGCCTGGCTGCAGGAGACAAGGGGCAGCAGCCAGGCACAGTCAGCAGACAACAGCCCCAGCCCGCCCACCCGCACAGAGAGGTGCAGAGCCAGCCCACCCCTCCCAGAGCAGGAGTGGTTCTAGAAGTGACGCTAACGCTCCCAAATGGCTATCCCCTGACGGTCCTCGCCTTAATTGACAGTGGGGCGTCCGCCAACTTCTTCTCGAGAAGCTTTGCAGAAGAGCACCAAATCCAGCTTTTGCAGTTGGATTTTCCTCTGCACGTAGCAACCATTGACGGCAGGGAGCTGCTGGGAGGGGCCATCACACATCAAACCCCCCCCATGAGAATGACGGTGGGAAGGCACTCAGAGACACTGGCGTTCAACGTCACCACCATCTCAGACCCCCCCGTCGTCTTAGGCATGAGCTGGCTGGCGCGCCACGACCCCTCCATCAGTTGGCACCAGAGGTGCATCACGTTTGGGTCAGACTTTTGTCTGGAACATTGCATGCAGCACCAACCAGGGGAGGGGCCTCCGATAGCCACGGTGGCCACCATGCATATCAAAGGGGGTGAGGCAATACCCAAGCAGTACTGGGACCTGCAGGAGGTCTTCAGCGAAGCGGAGTCCGACCACCTACCCCCGCACAGGCCTTTTGACTGCCAGATCAACCTGGTGCCAGGGGCGACGATACCCCCAGCCAAGCTGTACGCCATGTCAGACCAGGAGCTGGAGGATCTGCGCGCTTTCATCGACAAGAACCTCAAGCGGGGGTTCATAAGGGAAAGCAAGGCAGCAGGGGGCAGCCCGGTCTTCTGGGTGGACAAGAAAGACACGCAACAGCGCCGTCTTGTGGTGGACTTTAGACGGCTGAATTCGGTGACAGAGCCCGTGGCTTTCCCCATGCCCAGAGTGGATGATCTCCTGACAGCGGCACGCAGGGGCAAGATTTTCACCAAGCTGGACCTAAGGGGGGCGTACAACTTGATCAGGATCCGGGAAGGAGATGAATGGAAAACCACGATGTTCACGCCTCTGGGCTCTTTTGAATATCTGGTGATGCCCTTCGGTTTGCAAGGGGGCTCAGCATGCTTCCAGGCCTTCATGCACCACGTCCTGGGGTCCCTCCTCTTCAGGAAATGCTTGGTCTTCCTAGATGACATCCTTATCTACTCGAATGACCCAGTGCAGCATGTGAAAGATGTCAGAGAGGTGTTGCAACGCCTGAAGGAGCACCACCTGTATGTGAAGCTGGAGAAGTGCAAGTTTCACACCAAAGAGGTGGACTTCCTGGGCTACAAGCTGTCAGACAAGGGGCTGGCGATGGACAAGGACAAGGTGCAGGCCATCCTGGACTGGCACAGCCCCAGGACGCGCAAAGATGCCCAACGCCTACTAGGCTTCGCTAACTTCTACAGGAAGTTCATCAAGAACTTCTCTCGCGTTACGGCTCCCATCACGGACTGCCTGAGAGGCAAGCAGAAGTTCAAGTGGACACCAGAGGCGCAAGCAGCGTTCGAAAGCCTCAAGAGAGTGTTCGCCTCAGACCAAAACCTGTTCCATGTGGTGCAGGACGCGCCCCTACGCATTGAGACAGATGCTTCTGAAAAAGCTGTGGGCGCAATTTTGTTGCAACTGGACGCCAACAGGGAGTGGAGACCCTGTGCCTTCTTCTCCAGGAAGCTGACACAGCCTGAACGCAACTACACAGTGTTTGATAGGGAACTTCTTGCGATCTACGCTGCGTTCCAGCACTGGCGACACTTCCTGGTGGGCGCGAAGCACCCCATCCAGGTGTGCACAGACCACAAGAACCTGGAGTTCTGGAGAACTGCCAGGGTGCTCAACCAGCGGCAGATACGGTGGGCAGAGTTCTTCTCGAACTTCAACTTCTCCATCCACTACATCCCGGGGGAGCAGAATGTCAGGGCGGATGCCCTCTCCCGCAAGCCAGAGTACATGGAGGAGGAGGCGCCACCAGCCCCAAGGCACATTTTCCCCCCGTCGGCATGGTCCTGCGGAGCAGCTGTGGTGAGCGAGGCAGAACTCACAGCACTGACGGCAGCGGATGAATTTGCCAACCGCATCTTCAGAGAACTGAGAGGGGGGAGGGAGCAGGCAAAAGACTTTGCAGAACGCAGAGGGCTGCTTTTCTACAAGGGTGCGCTGTACCTACCCACCACCCAGCTTCGACGTACGGTCCTCAAGCAGATGCACGACAACCCTACAGCGGGGCATTTTGGAAGGGACAAAACCGCTCACCTAGTCATGAGACACTTCTGGTGGCCAGGGGTGCGGGAAGATGTTCGAGACTATGTAAGGGGCTGTACCACCTGCCAGCGGGCGAAGGTGGTCAGAGCAGCGCCACCAGGGTTGCTGGAGCCCTTAGCCACACCACACAGGCCGTGGGAAGTGGTGTCCATGGACTTCATCACAGATCTGCCTTCGTCCAGGGGTAAGACTGCAGTGTTGGTGGTGGTGGACCTTATGTCCAAAATGTGTCACTTTATACCGTGTGCCAGGGCAGTCTCGGCAGAAGAGACAGCCAAACTGTTTGTTGATCACATTTTCAGACTGCATGGATTACCTTTAAGGGTTATTTCGGATCGTGGCCGCCAATTTGTTTCCAGGTTCTGGCGGCGGCTCATGAACCTCCTGCAGGTGGAGGTCAGCTTGTCGACGGCTAGACACCCGCAGACCAACGGACAAGCGGAGAGGGTCAACGCCATTCTGCAGCAGTACCTGAGATGCTACGTCAGCCAGCGGCAAACGGACTGGGTGGATCGCTTGCCACTAGCAGAATTTGCCTACAACAATGCAGTGCACGTCTCCACAGGGGTGTCGCCCTTTAAGGCCAATTACGGGCGCGACCTCAGATCTTTCCCAGAGAGGGAGAGGGAGGAGGAGGAGGAGGAGGGCCCACAGGCTGAGGATTGGGCAGAGGAACTGGAGACGGTGCACCAGCAGCTCAGAGAACACTTGGAGAGGGCCAAGGAAGCGTACAAAAAGGGGGCAGATCGCCACAGGCGACAAGGGGAGGTCATCAGGGTGGGGGACAAGGTGTGGTTGTCCTCGGAGGGCCTTCCCACCAGAGGGAGGTGCAAAAAGCTGGCACCCAAAAGGCTGGGCCCCTTCACGGTCACGCAACAGGTAAACCCGGTGGCATACAGGCTGGCACTGCCAGAGGACATGAGGGTGCATCCAGTGTTTCATAGATCGCTGCTGTCGCCGTACAGGGAAAGCAGCAGGCTCCGAGACAGCGAACAAACCCCCGAGGGAGGGGGGGAGAGGGAAGGCAGGGAGCAACTCAATGAGGCCACGGCCATCCTGGATTCAAGGTGGGGGGTGGGGGGACTGGAGTACCTCATGGCATGGGAGGATGCTCCACCGTCCCAGAATGAATGGGTCCCAGCCACTCAGATACAGGAGGAATTCTTGGTGGAAGAATTTCACGCCCTCTTTCCCCACAGACCCAGGCCCTGGCACATGGAAAGGGAGGGGGAGGAGGAGGAGGCACGGGAGAGCAGCTCACCATGGCGCTGGGAAGCGGAGTTTGAGGAACCAGAGGATGAGGTATGGGTGTCACCGAGATCCACCCAGTCAGAGGAAGGAGCAGATTGGCAGAACGTTTTTACCCCCACCAGCTCTGACGCCACGGACTTTTTGGGATTCCCGTCCGCCCAGGCGGAAGGGGGGGGCTCGCAGGACTGGGGGGAGGTATTCACACCAACGGGCTCGGAGAGCACTGAGTTCTTAGGCTTCCAGTCGTCACCGACACATGGGGGGGGCCTGGGGAGGGGTGAAGGAGAGCTTGGGAGGGGGGTGGATGTGAGGGACAGGGGATATCGCGAAGTCCCTCCCCTCCTGAGTTCAAGCCCGTCCCCGAGCAAAGGGGAAAGCAGGGAGAGTTCCGATTCCAGTGGGGAAGCAGGAAGTCGTGTCCGAGGCTCAGGCAAGGTAGAGGAGCCAGGGTCCCAGGTGGGACAGGAAGGGGCAAGCAAGGGGGGAAGACCCATCCCTCCAACTCCAGAATTACGCAGGAAGAGGAGGGGCAAGAGGATGGGTCTGCCAAAGCTTTTGTGTTGGAGAAAGACGCGCCAAAAGCCATTAGGAGGTTCTGAAACCGACTGACAACATCGCTCCGTGTAAATAGCAATGACTTGAGCACTGTAAATACGCAGCACCAATAAAAGAATAAAATGCAGAGCTGCGTAGCGTCGTTACTCTGAAGTAGTCCACTCCGGCCACTGTGACAATTACCTTAATAATAACAATTTATATAGATTTTTTCAACTGAAACAATAACATTACAGCATATGTTATTTGCTTAAACAAACATCCATGCTTGCAGGCCTGGCTCTACATGCAGGCTGGGTGGCGCAGGGCACCATGGCGCCGGCCCGCCAGGAGGGCGCCGCGAGCTGCGCCCACCTGCTGGCCGACCGGTCCGCCGCGCAGCTGCGCCTGCCCGCCCGCCGAGCAGCAGCGCCTGTTGTACCCGCGTGGCGCGCGCCGCCCACCGCGCTGGGAAACGGGGTGGGAGGGCGGCGGAACGGGGCGGGAGGGCGCTGGAGGATCCGGCACACCACGGCGCCGGGAGCACTTAAGACTGCGCTGCATGCTTGTTAACTAATTTGGTTAAACAAAAACAAAATATATATATTTTAAGAAATTTAGACGGTCAGCCCAGCCTACACATGAAAAACCTAAATACTATCCACTCCAAACAATCAGAAAAATATTGTTTCTATTCTATTCACTGAACTTCTTGAAATTTAGCACTGAAGGGGTTGTTTCTGTATTCATAGGTTTGTTGAACAATAGGATTAAGGTCTTTTTCTCAACTCTGTTCATGTTATAACATTTTTGCTGTGAAGAAGAGGCATGTGATCTCTGTTGAGTCAAATTCAGTTTTGAGAACTGCAAAAGTAAACCAAGCATCTGTGATAATATCTTGTAGGCAGAGAAACTGCCCAATAATCTTACAAAAACCTCTGGAAGAGCATGACATTGTGAATGGATTAATGGAATTTATTTACCCAAAAAATTAAACATATACAACCTTATTCTACATAATTAAAAAACTAATCTTTATTTCATGATGGAATAACCTTTGGATGGCAATATATTTTCCTCGAAAAGCATTTTATTTTAAAAAATCCGATTTAAATCAAAAAAATTGATTTAAATCAAAACAATCCGATTTAAATCAAAAAAATCCGATTTTTTTTATTTTTTTAAAAAAAATCATTGATTTTTATCCACCCTGGTTTTAAGATATGAAGAATTAAAAATGAGAGTTTGTAACCAGATTGGGCATAATTTCTGTTTCTGAAGTTTGGAAATACGAACTGCACCATTTCCTGCCTGTAATCTGTGCTGTTCCCACAAAATTGGAGATGACCAGGATCTCAGTAGACACAACATCATCTGACATTATTGACTTTCAAAAGGAACTTTTGGAATTGCTTTTGGATTTTAAAAGTGAACTGCGTCAGAATACTATACAGACAATCATCAGCCATGGACAATGTAATTGAATCCAAAGATGATGAAGAAGCTGCATGGAACATTGTTCCCTCAGTAAGAGGGGGAGGGGAAATAGGACTCATGCTTGATTCAAAGAGCCTTCAAAGAAGAACCAGCATGGAATAATGCCCTCCCAGTGAGAGAGGGAGGACAGGATCCATGTTGGGGCCAGAACTTAAAAGGGAACCAAAATTGAGACAGGGCTGAAAAGTGGAAATGTAGTTGGATGGTATTGTGCAATAGCTAGGAAATTGGGGAGGCAGCAGGGGATGAAGAAGGGAGAGTGGTGTATAGGTGGTGAAAGAGCGGGAGTGGGGTGAGGAGTAATAATGGATGTTATTTTCTGACTGATCAAGATGGCCCAAAACTGGAATGACCTATGGAACTGGCTGATTCATCTGGGAGACCCTGAGTCCAGGGGAGGGGGGGGGCTGAATTAGATTTCAATGTTTAAATGTTATTATGATAAAAGAAATAATATTTGAATGTATGGGGGAAAATTGGGTATAAATTTGAGGCTAAGGGGAGAAATAGAGGATAGATGGATGGGAAAATAGATTTGGATTAAGATGAATTATGGGTGGAAGATAGTCAATGCTTTTAAGAATAGAAAGAGTAGTGAGATAATGAAAAAATGTGTTAGAATGATTAAGATAATAAATGAAAATTGCTTAATTTGGAGTTAAAAATGGACTCAGTGAGAGGGGACTCAAGGAAGTCTACAATGTTAATTAAAATGTTAGAATCGATGTTTTTCTTTTTTATGTTTTATTCTTGTTTTTTTGTTTTTTTGTGAATTTTTGTAATTTGTAATGTTTGAAAATCAATAAATATTATTTGGGAGGGGGAACTATAATGGATACAATCTGCCAAGTAACATATTCTTATATGCACAGGGTAAGTTTCCGCACACATAAAAAGGTAACGGTAAAGGGACCCCAGACCATTAGGTCCACTCGTGACCGACTCTGGAGTTGTGGCACTCATCTCACGTTGTTGGCTGAGGGAGCCGGCGTACAGCTTCCAGGTCATGTGGCCAGTATGAGAAAGCCGCTTCTGGCGAACCAGAGCAGCACACGGAAACACTGTTTCCATTCCCGCTGTAGTATTACCTATTTATCTACTTGCACTTTGACATGCTTTCGAACTGCTAGGTTGGCAGGAGCTGGGACTGAGCAACGGGAGCTCACCCCGTCGCGGGGATTCGAACCGCCTACCTTCGGATCGGCAAGCCCTAGGCTCTGTGGTTTAACCCACAGCGCCACCTGCGTTCCACACACACAGAGGCAGCTTATTGCTGTCTTTGGCAAAGAAGTGACCCCCCCCCCCACACACACACACAAGTTCCAAGCCTTTTTGTTATTTGCAGTCCAATTATTTGTGGTTCAAATGTGGGAATGACACTTAATCTTGAATAGTGTTTGGTCTTTTTACTCTTTTAGTACCTAAATGTTCATCAGCAACCTACATTATTCTTCCCAAATTATTTTCCCTTAAGTTGTTTTGTTTTAACTAGCATATGTGGCACATCTTGTGGCTTCGTTTTGTTTTAAAATATAATAATGTATTTAATTAACTTCAATGGTGGTATTAATATTTCTGGCCGTATAGCTTCTGTGCCTGCTCTTTCCTTAATTACATAAGCTTATGATGAATAATGAGTATTACTCCATATAAAATGAGCAACCAAAGGTTGATTATTGGATAAACGTATATACATGCTAACATAATGTCACCATCAGAAGTTTTAGTCCTGGTTTACATGATAAATCCTTTAGTTTTGAAAATTTTAATATTTATTTAAACACCCACTCAAAATCACAATTTTGGTTCAGTGCCAATGGAGTAACAATGTATACATATGCCAGGGAGCACAAATAAGGCTGATGTCTATGAGTTGGGCAAGAATAAAGCCAGGAGTTCAAGAGGACAGCAACTTTAAACACTGTATAGTATAACATCACCAGAACACCCCCTCACCAGCAAAAAAAATCATAAAATTTGATATTTCTTTATTTTCAAGTTAGAAATCATTGACCTGTATGTGATAAGGCTATTTATTTCGAGATTTTCACAGCAGTAAACAACAAAAGAAAGAATTTCCAGTCTCACATCCAAATCAGCAATTACACGTTCCAATAGTGGTACCTATCTAGTAAGGAGGACAGCAAGAAGTAAAGTATCAGATTAAACAAGCAGAACAGAAAGAGAGGGCCAACCGACTTCTTCTAGTAGCACTTTGCTTCTCTTCCCCTCTGCTTGAGATTTGTTTGAGGTTACTATTGAAAATTTACAAAAACAAACAAAATTCTGACAGATGCATTCTGCTGCATTAGCTTGAGGAAGAAATCATAACACATATTTCTTGTACCATTGACTCTGTTCTGATTTGAGGCTGGATTTCACTAGTAGCCAACAGGTGACCCCAAATCACACAGTCAATGTGTGCAACCTAGAAGTGTCTGTTGGGAAAAGAACTTTTTTATCTGGTCTTATGGAGACACCTGGGAAATTACGGTAGGTTTATTCCAATTAATTCAGTACAAATATAAATTGCTAGGAATGAATAAAAAGACTGACCCCTCAGCTCTTAATGATGCAAGTACATGTGCGTACAAGCTCAATTTGTAGCAAAAGCTTACGCACAGGGATACACTTTAATTACTTTGCTGTTGCACAATACCAGAACTCACAGAAATTGGGCTGACCCAATTTGGGTGACAGAGGGCATGCTTGCCTTGCTCTCACACTCTTGTCTGTTGCAGCAGGCCTGCTATGCACCTCTCTGAGCTTCCACGTGTAAATAAATGATTCTTTCATAAAGAATAGGAAGGTAAAATTCTCCATATCTCACTGATACTTATGAAATCGCAGAAAATTTTCTAACTCTTGGTTCTAACAAACCACGCATGCACAAACAAAATATGATCCACAATACCATCTACCACCCATGGTCAGTTAAAAATAATCTGTAAATCAGAATCCTAGTTTCCTATAGATTAAAGGCTCAGCCTCAGAAACAATGTGAGTTTGGAATGCGGAGTTAACCAGGGCTATTGACTGTCTGGCTCCGAAGCGCCCTCTCCAATTGCATGGAGCCCGGACAGCCCCGTGGTTTTCCCCGGAGCTGAGGGCGATGAAACAGTCGTTGAGACGGCTAGAGCGCCGGTGGCGGAAAACTCATTCTGAATCAGACCGGACACGGGCTAGAGCTCAACTTCGAGCCTACCAAGTGGCAATGGCGACGGCGAAGAGGACCTTCTTCACCGTTTCTATCGCATCTGCAGAAAACAGCAGCAGGAGACTGTTCCAGGTGGTTTGCAATCTATCCGAACCACCTTCGTCATCGGGACCTGGTAGGGACCCCAATATCTCCTGCAATGCTTTTGCAAAGTTTTTTGCTGATAAAGTCGCTCAGATTCGGAGGGAGGTAGACGCCACCGTGGGAGCAGGGCCGGGGCGGGAGAGTGCTGGATCCCTGTCTAGTCATGTTTCATGGGATCAATTTCAATCTGTTACCTCCAAGGATGTGGACAGGCTGCTTGGGCGAGTGAAACCAACCACCTGCCTCCTTGACCCTTGCCCATCCTGGCTAATAAAAGCGAGCCGGGAAGGGCTGGGTGATGGGCTTCGCGGGGTGGTAAATGCTTCTGTCTATGAGGGAGTCTTCCCAGACCCGCTGAAAGAGGCGGTCATTAAACCGCTTCTTAAAAAAAACATCTTTAGACCCGGCAAATATGGCCAACTATCGCCCAGTCTCAAATCTACCATTCTTGGGCAAGGTGATTGAGCAAGTGGTTGCGGAACAACTCCAAGCACGCCTGGAGGATGCGGACCATTTGGATCCCTTCCAATTGGGATTCAGGCCTCATCATGGGACTGAAACTGCCCTGGTCGCGCTGGTTGATGATCTCTGGCGGGCTAGGGACAAAGGTGAGAGCTGTTTCCTAGTTTTGCTGGATCTCTCAGCGGCCTTTGATACAATCAACCATAACATCCTTCTGGACCGTCTAGAGGGGTTGGGAGCTGGGGGGACTGTCATACAGTGGTTCCGCTCCTTCCTCCTAGGCCGTGTTCAGAAAGTGGTGATGGGGGATGAGTGTTCAGACCCCTGGGCTCTCACTTGTGGGGTGCCTCAGGGTTCTGTCCTCTCCCCCATGCTTTTTAACATCTATATGAAGCCACTGGGAGAGATCATCAGGGGGTTTGGGCTGGGTGTTCACCAGTATGCAGATGACACCCAACTCTATCTCTCTTTTAAATCAGAACCAGTGAAGGCAGTGAAGGTCCTGTGTGAGTGTCTGGAGGCGGTTGGAGGATGGATGGCGGCTAACAGATTGAGGTTGAATCCTGACAAGACAGAAGTACTGTTTCTGGGGGACAGGGGGCGGGCGGGTGTGGTCCTGGTCCTGAATGGGATAACTGTGCCCTTGAAGGACCAGGTGCGCAGCCTGGGAGTCATTTTGGACTCACAGCTGTCCATGGAGGCACAAGTTAATTCTGTGTCCAGGGCTGCTGTCTACCAGCTCCATCTGGTTCGCAGGCTGAGACCCTACCTGCCCGCAGACTGTCTCACCGGAGTGGTGCATGCTCTAGTTATCTCCCGCTTGGACTACTGCAATGCGCTCTACGTGGGGCTACCTTTGAAGGTGACCCGGAAACTGCAATTAATCCAGAATGCGGCAGCTGGACTGGTGACTGGGAGCGGCCGCCGAGACCACATAACACCGATCCTAAGAGACCTACATTGGCTCCCAGTACGTTTCCGAGCACAATTCAAAGTGTTGGTGCTGACCTTTAAAGCCCTAAATGGCCTCGGTCCTATATACCTGAAGGCGCGTCTCCACCCCCATTGTTCAGCCGAGGAGATGCAGCGCCGAGAGCCTTCTGGCGGTTCCCTCACTGCGAGAAGCAAAGCTACAGGGAACCAGGCAGAGGGCCTTCTCGGTAGTGGCACCCACCCTGTGGAACGCCCTTCCATCGGAGGTCAGGGAGATGAACAACTACCTGACATTTAGAAAACACCTAAAGGCAGCCCTGTTTAGGGAAGTTTTTAACCTGTGATATTTGAATGTATTTTTATATTTGTTGGAAGCCGCCCAGAGTGTCTGGGGAAACCCAACCAGATGGGTGGGGTATAAATAAATAATAATGATAACAACAACAACAACAACAACAACAACAGGCAGCTTTGGGACTCAGCTTGCCATAAAAGAGAGGCAAGCAATGCAAGTCTCTAAATTATTCTCCAATTTGGAATCGTAGCTGAGACAGAGCTGACCCTAGGAAGAGTAGGACTATGCTCACAGTGGAAACTATTAGATCCCTCACTGGGAGGCAGGGATAAGCTTCCTCACCCAAACCACAGGCTGAGTTTTTTCAGGGACAACTTCTCTACGACTTTGCTAGGAGGCTAGTTTGAAAAGTTGCCCCCCTGAAATATTTAGCATGCAGGCCAAAAGCCTCTGACAATTAAGACCCTCAGTACAGGGTGGGTTTGGCTCCCACCTCCAGTTTTTTGGTAAGCAGCTCATCAAATCAGCCCCTATCAAAGCTAGAGATTTCTCCACTGCTCTGCTAAAGGATATTTTGTTGAGCTGTCTAGATTGACTTGGCAACCAATCCAGCTATTTAAATTGTTTGACTCATTTCAGGGCCAATCCGATGGAAGCCAAGGAAAGGCTACCCATCCCTACATCTGATACTACTGATCAATTATTTTTCCTGGAAAGTCTACCTGCATATAATCAATTTAGACCCTGAGAGTCAAAGCCAGAAGAACTTAGTTACACCTCTGATTCTATTGAAATCAATGGGACACTTTAGTAATTAACCTCTGGATCCAACCTGAAATTTCTATTTATATGCACTCACATAAACTTACAGCCAACACCTTACATGCACAATATCATGGACTGTCTTTCTATAGCAGCCTTATTTAAAAAAGACTTGAATCTTATATTAAGATTTAAAATATGTAAATATATTTTAATGAATCAGTAATCAACTCAAAATTCTTTAACAGGTTGGCAGGCCTATTTGCTTGTTATAAACACACAGGTCAGGTGCTGTACTTAATTTAAATGCAACACACACAGAGAGGCATACTTTGCCATCCTCCGTTTTCTGTCTCTGCCTGTCTCATTCAGCTGTCCACAAGCTGGCAACTCAGCTTAAGAACTTCACGAAAAATAAATTATACGGATCCCCAGACACATGTAAATACAATGAAGAAATTTCAGATTTACAGTCACTGCCTTCAAACCCCCTTCTCCAGCTCAGGGAGGATTAAGAGGACTTCAAAGCAGCCCAAGCTCCAATTAAACCAGTGTGACCACCCCAGGGATGCAAGAATATTCCTCTGATTAGCAAGATGCACTCTTTGAACTGTTTAGCTAGGAAAAGGAGGTTTTCAGAACTTTAAACAAATGCATTAATTCTCTGTGGGTTTTTAAGCATATTTTTTTAAAATTAAATAAAAACTCAGAATGTTTAAAAACAAGAACAAATTACAGTTCAGGTCAAAAGCCCCATGGAAACTCATTAATAGGTCAACTATCAGTGCTTCGGATCTGAAAGTACAAAATGAACCACAAGAACTCCTGCAAGTATCACAGTACAACAGATGGTCCCTAAATTAACTACCTTCTCAGTTTAGAATCAAAGAGTCATAGAATTGTAGAGTTTGCTGGATTTTGCAATTCAAATGGATTGTGTCTGTGATTAGGCCAGAGCAGACAGGATACATGGAACATGAGGATGCTGCCTTATAACAAGTCTGATCATTGATTCATCCAGCTCAGTACGGTATACACTGCCTGGCAACTGCTCTCCAGAATTTCAGACCAGAGATTTTTCCAGCCCCATCTGGATAAGCCACAGACTGAACCTGAGATCTTCTCCACACACTACCAGTCAGCAACAGCCCTTCCCTGTGACTATCCGGAATATCAAAGCCCCTTTCTATGCTTTCCTACAGACTTAAATAAAACTGTTTTATGGAAGTGATTCGTAGGCAACTTACACCAGGAGCAACGCCTCAATATTGGCCTTCCATATGTACTGTGTCAGGAAGATTTTGGGCATCACATGGCAGGACCAAGACTCAAACAAAGATGTGCTCTTCCAAACCAACATTCTCAGCATGTTCACACTTTTGTCACAGCAATGACATCTACATTGGCTTGGCCATGTATACAGAATGCAAGATGGTAAGATCCCCAAGGACGTGCTCTGTGGGGAGCTTGTTTCAGGCATCAGGCCTGTTGGCAGACCAATTCTGCTTTATAAAGGTAGCAAATGTGGCGTGGAGGCTGGCAACATTAACTGGATGGCTTCATCTGTCCCAGCTGCAATAAAACATCTCTCTCCCATATTGATCTCTACAGCGACAGCAAGCACTGTCACTCGCCAACAGGTTGACTTTACCACCAATGGCACATTCTTCTGTTTTCTCTCAAGACAATCAGATGCCAACAAAAACCAAATTGTTTTGCCTGAAGACTCGCCTGACTGGACAAAATACATGGCAGCTAAGCAGACAGGTTAAACATAGAATTTAACCAGCTCAGTTGTGTTAATTGGATCACTGAGGGAGGAGGGAGGAATGGTAGAATATGTGCACTGCATTCAAAATATTTCAAGTTTTATTCCTAGCATCTAAAGCTGAAAAGGACCGGATAGCAGATGATAGCCCTGCATGTGGGCGCGCACCTCAATTCAGACGCCAGAAGGGACTGCGTTCCTTCTCCCGTCCTTTGGCTGGAGCGTTGCAGAGGCTCCGGCACCTCACTGCGCTGTCCTTCCTCCTGGGTCGGTGCCTTGGCTCCGACATGTCTGAGAGCCCCCTCTCCACTCCGCTCCATTCCTCATTCCCTCCTCCAGACCCGCTGCTAGCGCTGTCACTGGGCGAAGTGCTGGTCAGGATGACTGGGGGAGGGTCCCTGTACGGAGTCCCCCTGACATATATATATATATATATATATATATATATATATATATATATATATATATAAAATTTCAAACCCTCATAACTCAAAAGCAGAATGGGATAATTAAAAAAGATCTGGGGCCTTTTCTTATACTACCTTTAGGAAACTGAAACTGAAACCAATATACAATGGTAAGGTGAAAGTCATTGGATCAGAATGCCCAAGCTTGAGGATGTAATCCCAAGAGCTTTTGTCTATAATCTTTGAGAATTCTTGGAGAACAGGTGAGGTCCCTGCAGACTAGGCAAATGTTGCCCCTATATGCAAAAAAGGAAAAAAAGAAGACACAGGTAACAACCAACTGATGAGCTTGACATCAATACCAAGAAAGGTCCTAGAACAAACAGTCTGTGAAAGCTTAAAAAGAATGCTGTGGTTACTAAGACCCAGAATGGGTTTCTCAAAAAAAGTCATGCCAGATGAATCTCACATGTTTTGAGAGAGCTAAAGCTTTGTGGATCAGGGGAATGCTGTGAACACAGTCTATCTTGATTTCAGTAAGGCTCTTGACAGAATCCCCCATGATATTCTTATGAAGAAGCTGGTAACATGCAGGCTGAGCGAGGTACCGGTAACTGTTAGATGGATTTGTAGCTCACTAATGGTTACTAATCATCCAGGGGGAAAGTGACAAGTGGGGTGCCACAAGGTTCTGTCCTGGGCCCATTGTTGTTCAACATCTTTATAAACAACTTGGATGAAGGAATTGAGGGGCTGCTCATCAAAATCGCAAATAACACCAAACTGGGAGGGGTAGCAAATTCCATAGAAGACCAATTCAGTATTCAAAATAACCTTAACAGATTGGAGAGCTAGTGCCAAACTAACAAAATGAATTTCAAATTGTAAGGTTCTGCACTTAGGGCAGGAAGAGCCAGATGCACAAATATAGGATGGGGGAGACCTGGTTTACTAACAGTACATGTGAAAATAATATAGGGGTCTTGGTGGATCACAAGCTTAACATGAGGCAACAGTGTGATGCAGCAGCAACAAAAGTTAATGCTATTCTAGACTACATCAACAGATTTCTAGTATCCAGATCAAAGGGAAGTAACAGTACTATTCTATTCTGCCTTGCTCAGACCACACCTGGAATACTGTATCCAATTCTGGGCACCACAGTTTAAGAAGGATGTTGACAAGCTGGAACATATACGGATTAGGAGCAGCCAAGGTGATCAAGCATCTGGAAACCAAGCTCTATGAAGAACAGTTGAAGGAGCTGGAAAATGTCTAGCCTGGAAAAGAGGAGACTGAGAGGAGATATGATAGCCATCTTCAAATATCTTATGGGGTGCCACATTGAAGATGGAGCAAGGTTTTCTTCTCCTACTCTGGAGTTAAGAACTCAAACCAAGTTACAAGAAAGGAGAGGCCGGCTAAACATCTAGAAGAACTTTCTGACAGTAAGAGCTGTTCGACAGTGGAGTGGACTCCCTCGGAAGGTAGTGGACTCTCCTTGGATGTTTTTAAGCAGAGGTTGGATGGCCAACTGTCAAGCATGCTTTAGCTGAGATTCCTGCATAGCAGAGTGTTGGACTGGATGACCTTGGGACCCCTTCCAACTCTACAATTCCATGATTCTATGATCATATACATCAATGTCAGTGTATACACAAAAAGAGTAGAAAATCCCCAGTCATGTTAATAATTTAAAACCAGCCACCATAGGTCACCCTTTCTATAAAAAGTTATAAGACTTCCATATGCAATGGACACCAAAGCCGTTGCATATTAATCCACACTGAGAGCCAGTGTGGTGTAGTGGTTAAGAGTGGTAGACTCGTAATCTGGGGAACAAGGTTCATGTCTCCACTCCTCCACATGCAGCTGCTGGGTGACCTTGGGCTAGTCACACTTCTTTGAAGTCTCTCAGCCCCACCCACCTCATAGGGTGTCTGTTGTGGGGGAGGAAGGGGAAGGAGAATGTTAGCCGCTTTGCTATGGTTTTCCCAGTAGTGATGTATGGAAGTGAGAGCTGGACGATGAGGAAGGCTGATTGCCGAAGAATTGATGCTTTTGAATTATGGTGCTGGAGGAGACTCTTGAGTGTCCCATGGACTACAAGAAGATCAAACCTATCCATTCTGAAGGAAATCAGCCCTGAGTGCTCACTGGAAGGACAGATCCTGAAGCTGACGCTCCAATACTTTGGCCACCTCATGAGAAGAGAAGACTCCCTGGAAAAGACCCTGATGTTGGGAAAGATTGAGGGCACTAGGAGAAGGGGACGACAGAGGATGAGATGGTTGGACAGTGTTCTCGAAGCTACAAACATGAGTTTGAGCAAACTGCGGGAGGCAGTGCAAGACAGGAGTGCCTGGCGTGCTATGGTCCATGGGGTCATGAAGAGTCAGACACGACTAAACGACTAAACAACAACAACAGGGTACTGATAAAGCGGGATATCAAATCCAAACTCTTCTTCTTCTCTAGAGAATTCCCAGCTGCAAAATTTGCAGAGCTCTTCCTGTTCCAAAAGAGTATGCTGCCCATTCTACAAATGCAATAAATACCCCTACATTTCATGAATATGCAATTACTTTAATTTTACATTCTCTCTCCCCCTGCAAGAGAAGAAACCACCCCATAACAACTTGATCTTTTAGTTAAGTATGCTCTAATGTTGTGTACATAGTGTGAAAGCTTCCGCATCCAAAGGAGTGATGGACATTAGAACAAGTGGTAAAGAATGAGTGTCTGTGTGCCAAAGGCATTCAGTGCTAAGTGGATATAATAAACCCTTAAGAAGAAGCACTATCATCCATAAATAATGAATAATTCAGAAAGAAATTGAAACAGACTTGAAGATTCATTTATAGAAAGTGAAATTGCTGGAGAGTAATCACATTAAAGCTGTAAACAGTGGCATTTCAGCAATTACTATTCTCCTTTGCCAGCTCATGCCCTAACAAACTGGCACATTTGTTTAGTTGCCTGAATCTGGCACAGAGCTGAAATCAGCCAAACACAATTACAACTCCCTGCATCTTTACCACTGCTCCTCTAACTAGAATTAAGATCCGGGGTGGATCACTGTCAGGCATGCTGACATCTCCTCAGCTTGGCTCCTGGAAATAAAGTTTTGGTAACTTTAATTGCCTAAATACATTTCTTTAGCATATGCCACAGCAACATAACTATAGCTTTTAAAAATGATGGGTGCATTTAGGGTACAGACAAATGGAAAACACAAACAGGACCATGTTTTACTTTGACTTATCACTTTTTGTTAAAACTCAATTAGAATTTGATTTCTTCACAATGAATTAGTGGAAGCTACCGTATCCAGGGCTGATTATGGAGGCACCTCTGTCGGAAGAGAGTTCCAGAATTTAGGGTAGTGGTCCCAAATGTGGCTTCCCCCATCTAGGTGAAGGTTTCCATCTTTTACTTTGGTAAGCATCAATTTATGCAGTGTCCTCCCAGAATGAGCAATCTTTAAATGGGTAATTGAAACAAACCAACAAACAAAAATCAGGAGGAGACACAGTGATTTCATTTGAGAACCAAATCATATGTTTGTCTACTCTCCTTCCTTTGCCTTTAAGTTGTGTACTTTAAAAGTTCAACTGCACTGTGGTGCTGCTCTCCTTATCAAGAGGTGGTGGACTCTCCTTCCTTGGTGGTGTTTAAGAAGAGCTTGGATGGCCATCTGTCATGTATGACTTAGTTCCGATTCTTGCAATGCAGGGGGTTGAACTAGACAATCCTTGGGGTTCCTTCTAACTCTTCTATTATATGTTTTTATGAAAAGGTGTGTCATATATTATGCTTTGTTTACAGAACACTGTTGTCATCTGAATGTTACTTACAGAGGACAAAGAATTATAGGAACACAGATAGTTGCCTTATACAAATCAGGCCATAATACTATTTAGCTAAGAATTGTCCATGATGACTGGCAGCAGCTTTCCAGTGTCTCAGGGAGTGGACATTCCCATCCCTTCCTGGAGAGGTTGGGGACTGAACAATAAAACTTCTGCAAGAAATGCAGGTCCTCTGTCATGGAGCTGTGGCCCTTTGTAATGCGACATCCTACAGACTGACAAACATATCTGAGTGCAAAAGCATGTGTCTAAGTTGTCAACGGACTAAGTCTTCTTCTTGCACAATAAAATGAAAACAGCTGCTCTCTGAAATGAAGCAATTAAACAACTTTGAGCCCCACACTAAGATGTTCCAGCTACTTCTGCAGGGCACTTACAGTCATACCTCGGTTTGCGACCACAATCCATTCCGCGGAGCTGGTTGCTCCCCGAATTGGTCACTCCCCGATGCAAGCTTCTGCGCGTGTGCAAAGCACCGATAGAGCGCTTCTGCGCACGCACGCATTGCGCAGATCGCTTTTGCGCATCCAAGCGCCGCGGAACCCGGATGTAAACACTTCCCTGGGTCTGCGGTGGTCGGAAACCAAAGCGGTCACAAACGGAGGCGGTCGCAAACCGAGGTATGACTGTATAATCAATGGGCACACTGCTAGAGCTAAGCAGAATCCAACCACTTTACTCAGGTAAACTGCTTTTTCAAGATATAGGTATGGTCTGCAAAGCTCTATTGAGCACATGAATCCTCACTATCATACTGGGGGGGGGGGTTGAAGAAACTAAGAGTTTCAACTAAAAGGAATTTCCATTATGCTCCTCTCAGCAAGTATAAAACATACAAAAGTAGGAACACTGTTCATGCTTATAGTCAGCCTCAGAAACTCTATCAATTACCGACACTAGTTGGATGGCAGAGAAAAGTAGTTTTTGAAAAGGCTAGCTCAGGACTCCTCAGTTGTGGTTTGTTTTTGTTTTCTTTTTTTACAAGAAGTGGGACAGGGGGAGAGAAGAAGGTTTCTCTTTTCGCCACTCTTTTCCCACATACACCATCCGCCTGCAATCACATCATCCGCCAAAGAGACAGAGGAAAAGGATTTCATTAATAAATTTATTTCAACTCTCTTTTCAATGGTGCTGAAAAATGTATGCAAATCCATTCATAATTAGGTTTAAAAATTCCATTTCATGGGATAATCAGACTTCAAAAAACTCAATTTTAGTTTTAATCAGATATTAACAAGGATATTAACTCCATTTCATTCAGAGGAGAGAGAAACGACAAATTTAACACAAAATTTATTCAAGCTTAGCCCTAGGAGATAATTAAATAAAATTAATTTGGCAAGGGTTTTCTGTAAATGGAAGCATTCCAGACTGCAAAACACTTTTCTGAAAGAAACAAATGCAGTTCATTACTGTGCAAACAGATTCAAAGCTATATTGTTCAGGCAGGAGGGAAATCTGAAGTCTTCTACAACAGGAAGGTAACGAGCCCTCAAGCTGCTTCTAAGGAGCAACATCTTATGGAGAGCAGATGTGATAGCATGGCCTACATTACCCCTTTCGGCAAGCTTCTTAAAGTCGCCCAGGAGATAGGAGTCAGAAAAAAAGGGACAAAACCCACACAAATGAATCCAAAGCTACCACAGAGAGGAAACAAAGCTATTTCTGGAGCAGGAGTAAAGAGCAGAAAGACAGATGCAGTCCTCCAAGAAGCACCACCATAATCATCTTCATTTATACAGCACTTTAGATTGTACAAAGCACTCCACACACATCAACTCAAAATCAATTAAACTGCTGCATAAAGCAGACCAGTACTGTTATCCCCGTGTTGCAAATGCTGGAGAATAAAACAGAGGGTCAATTCAGACGTTCTGACAAACCACAGCTTGTGCTAATTATGGCTTAAATTCTAAGCTGTGCTTTGAGCAATCAGTTACAGGAGGTAGCCGTATTGGTCTGCCATAGTCAAAACAAAATTTAAAAAAATCCCTTCCAGTAGCACAGGCATCCCCAAACTCGGCCCTCCCGATGTTTTGGGACTACAACTCCCATCATCCCTGACCACTAGTCCTGTTAGCTAGGGATGATGGGAGTTGTAGTCCCAAAACATCGGGAGGGCCGAGTTTAAGGGTGCCTGCAGTAGCACCTTAGAGACCAACAAAGTTTGTTATTGGTATGAGCTTTCGTGTGCACGAAATACACTGAAACAGAAGTCAACATTTTGCACAAATCAGAAAGGGGGGGGTCATTTCTAATGAAAGAGAATACAAATTTGCAACTGAATGTGTAGTCAGAAGTCTGCTACTTATAGAATTAAAAATAAGACTTCTGAAACATGTTTTCCAGGAAAACTTTTGACTGCCCTAAACAGAGCGAGATCAAATTTAGCATACTAAGTATGTTGCCTTAATTTTTACATGTTGCATATGTATTTCAGAAGTTTTTCTAGCCAAAATTAGTTGAACTGAGATACATTTGATTGGGAAGAAAAAATAATGTGCACTTATCTTGGGTTTAATGTAATATTCAAACAAATTCAAGTATTTACTTAGAAATTATTTTAATTGAAATTCTTCTCTATTGATGCTTTATACATGACAGTATAACACACTTCCCTTACATTACTTGGATATTAAGAAAAAATTAGTAGTTTTCTACTAACTAATTTTAGCATGCCTGAAAAGTTGTGTATAAATATAATTATAAGTTATTATTTGTACCCCACCCAACCGACTGGGTCTCCCCAGCCACTTTGGGCGGCTTCCAGCAAAGGTTAAAATACAATAAAATGTCACAGATTAAAAACTTCCCTAAACAGGGCTGTACACTTTTTAGAGTAGTCACCAGTAGGGGGTGGAGGCTTTAAATTACAACTTTGGTTTTAGTTAAGACTGGTATTATATTCATTCCAACTTGATTCATAGGCCTAGTTCACACTGCTGTGCTGGCTGGGGCTGATAGAAGTTGTAGTCAAATTATCTGAAGGACATTGGATTGAGGGAGGCTGAAGTAAACCAGTTAATGGATTACAATGTAACCAGAGATGCCCCCCGCTTTACTCCTAGCAGGAACAGCAAACCACGATCCCCAGTTTGGACATGGCACTAAGCCAAGGACTATAGTTTGTTGCTCCCACTTGCACTAAGGGAGTGTTCACCCAAAAAAATAAGTAACTATGGCTTACTATGACATACAAACACAGCCATAATGTATTCATTCATTATGTTACTAATTAATGCTATGAAACAATGCATTTCTAGAAGTACTATTAGAAGAATATGCTAATGGAAAATTTTCCACATCATTTAAACTTCTAAGTAGAATGCTGCAGACGGTTAGCATGTACTTTCCCCCAGGAAATGCCTCATTACTGGCTTTCCAGGTACTGTACACCGAAGAGCAGAAGCAATGGCATTCTCCAGTGCCAGCCTCCCAGACAAGCTGATAGACAAATGTGTCACACACACAAGACAGGCTGCTCTACAGAAAACACATAGCAAATGGACAAAAGAGCACCAGATGACTCTTGACATTTTTCTTCATTAAGTGAAAGTAGAATGAAATTCAGAAATGTCTTCAAGTGCAGCTGATCCAGAATTCATTAATATATACAGTGGTGCTTCGCTTAACGAATGCCCTGCTTAATGAAATTTCCGCTTAACAAAAGGATTTTTCGAGCGGAGGTTACCTCGCTAGACGAATGCGTTTTACGAAATATTCGTCTGACGAATCGCGGTTTCCCATAGGAATGCATTGAAATTCAATTAATGCGTTCCTATGGGCAAAAAAAAAATTCAAAAAAAATTCAATGTGTTCCTATGGGATTCGCTAGACGAATTTTTCGCTATAAGAAAAGACCCATGGAACGGATTAATTTCGTCTAGCGAGGCACCACTGTACTACTAAATACCTAGAACAGAATATATTGGCTACAACAGAAAAGGCTTGAGAAATTCAAGCACATTAGTAAGCATCATACTTTTCCATTAAATTCTAACTTCAAAGAAAATCATTAAATACATGTTTGTACTCTCTATATCCATTTACTTTCACTGCATTTCTACATGAACATCTAGAGGTTTTAAGTGTACACTTAAAAACATTAAGCATAAATGTGAAATGTTAAGTGCTTACAAACTCCCATATCAGTCTGGCAGTCTTAGCAGGGAGCCATAAGAACATTTAATAATCAGACCAAAGGTCAATTTAGTTCAGAACCTGCTTTCCCTCAGCACCCAGCAAAATGGCATGAAGGAAGCAACCTATCCCCTGCTGTTGATACCAGCAACTAGTATTCCAAGCAGACTCCTCTGAATGAAAGGTGCCATTTAGCTAAGCTGGGCAATAGCCATTTATAGGTATGTCCTCCCTTACTTTGACTAATCCCCCTGTAATCATCCAAGCATCTTATAGCTATGGTAAGAAAACCAAGTGTTGTGGGAGGGTTTTTTTAAAATGAAAAAGACTGAAATACTGTAGCCCAGTGATTCATAACCTTTTTGGGGTCACAAACCCCTTTGAGAATCTGATCAAATCTATGGACAGATTGAACACCTCCCCAGAAAAATGCACAGAAGCACATACACTCTTACCTTTGCATGCAATTTATTTTATTAGATTAGAAATATCCTCTCTTCCCCCCCCCCCAGTTCACAGACCCTCTGAACTCCATCAATGGACCCTGGGCTAAGGACCCCTGCTTTAGCCCTTCTTCAGAGAGAAAATGCTTCAACCTCCTGGTGATGTTGGGTGCCCTTTTCAAGCTTTAGATAACTTTACCTGAGAGCAGACAATCACAGCTGTACCCAATACAATATTCCAAACGCTGTTACATATTTAAGATCACAATATTGACCGTCACATTTTAATCCCTTTTGACAATCCCTAAAATAGTTTTTCCTTTTCTACAGCTACCACACTGAGTCCATGCTTTCAGTGAGCTAACCTTCATGACCCCAAGATACATTTCTTGACTTGTTTGTTGTCAGCAGTTCAGGCCCTGTCATGTGAAGTCAGAATCTTCTACCTAAATGTGAATCATTTTGCAGTTACCTACATGGAACCCAATTTGTCTTTCCGTTGCCCCATCGCCATTATGGAGCTCTTCAGAAGCTGAGCTTTCTCACATTTGTGTCATCCACGAATTTGGTTACTTCACTGCTTATCTTAATTGCTGATACAGTGGTACCTTGGTTCCCAAACAGCTTCACTCCCAAACAAATTGGCTCCCGAACACTGCAAACCCAGAAGTAATTGTTCCAGTTTGCGAACGTTTTTCAGAAGCCGAACGTCCGACATGGCTTCCGATTGAGTGCAGGAAGCTTCTGTAGCCAATTGGAAGCTGCGCCTTGGTTTTCGAACAGTTTCGGGAATCAAACAGACTCCCGGAATGGATTAAATTCGAGAAAAAGGGATCCACAGTAGTTTATGGAAACTTTAAATACCGTGTTTCCCACATTTTAAGACACCGTCTTATATTAATTTTACTCAAGAAAATAAGCCTATGTGCCAGGTTTCATGTAGCTTCCTAATTTCAAGGAGAAACATCTTCCAAGCCTGCAAACCTTTTCCAGTATTTCTCAAAGAGAAGGAAGCCAACAAACCTGCACACTGCACATAGCCAAAAGAACACCAGAGAGAGGATCAAATAGTAGGGAGAGAAACCAGAAGGTATGAGTGTAAGGTGAATTTACAATTTAAGGCGTTAAGCCAAACCTCTGTATTTCAGAGGTCATTGGTACTTTACTTTAAAAAAATACTTCTGTCAAAGATTGTAAATCGGAACACTGCAATAAAGGTGTTTGATAAAATAGCACAATAAAAGAGTGAACCTGCACCATATACACAAGATCAAATCCTTTTAAAGTTTCCATTCATTCACTACCACCACCCCTTGGTTCCATATTCATAGTTACTAAAGCAGATTTGAATCCCCATATAACCCATAAATATTTACCAGAGGGGGAAAGGGGAGAGAAATCCAGACTTTTCCTACAGTGATTGTGCATGCTTGTTACTGCAGAATGGCTAAATATGTTAGTGGTGCCATGAGCAAATCCATATTTTCCAAAGTGATGTGAACACAACTGAACTACGTTCAACTTGATCTACGAGCTATAATCTCTTGACATCAACTGGCACAAAGAACAGAACTGGGCCCTTAAATTGGGCCCTAGTAAATTCCAATCAATTTCTTAGCACTTAATGGTTACACACACACTAGCACAGAAATGAAATGAAGGACAATTAAATGGAAAAAGGGAAAGTTAAAATTATAAATTACTCCAAGACTTTGGCAGTTATTGTGTTTGGAGATATGTCAAAAAGAGACAGGCTGAATAAAAATAAGATGTGAGCATTTGAGCCTTCTGACAGCAGCACTCCGTTCTTCTGCTGATTAGCCTCTGCTATTTAAATGATAATTTCACTGTAGTTACATTAGGCATGACTGTTTGCCTAGAAGTGTTTTTATGGAAAAAGAGAAGTACACACTGGAAATCTCTTCTTCACAGCATATTTAGCACTCAGGTTCAAGCTACATATTTTCATTTTTCAAGGGTCACGTCACACTTGCAAGAAAAAAGGGCTACTCTTATTACAGCCCACTTGCTGGAAATAAAGCACAAGAATGTAAGAGTTGCCTTGCTATGTCTGGTCCAGAATTCTGATGTCAACTGTCAGGTGCCTCTGGGTGTTCACAAGAAGGACATCAACAGGACTGGCCCTCATGGCTGAATCTCCGGCACTGGTAAATTCAGAGATACAGTGGTACCTCTACTTACAAATTTAATGCGTTCCGAACGCACATTCGTAAGTCGAAAAAAATTGTAAGTCGAATCCCATAGGAATGCATTGGGAGAAAAAATTCTTAAGTCGAAGCAACCCTATCTAAAAATTCTTAAGTAGAAAAAATCCTATCTAAACCGCATTCAAGATGGCGGGTGGAGCTCCGTTTGTAAGTAGAAACATTCGTAAGTAGAGTTATTCGTAAGCAGAGGTACCACTGTACTTCCTCTGTATGTTGAGGCTCCACTTCAGTACAATAGCCATGAGTCAGATGTCAGGAATTGAAACATGACCTATGGCTGGTTCCAATTTAGAGGATCCTCTGGGCTGCAAGAGGCATCATATCTGAAAGACTGGCTTTCCTGCTACTTGTCCACATATGCATCACGGTTGGCAGAAGAGGCTCTGTTCCTAGTTCCAACCAAACAGCACCAACTTCAGTAATTTATTCAGATCCCTCTTTTCCTCTTTTGCTCTCTTTCACTTCAAGGCTATTGCTTCCTGCAGTTCTTGACAGAGCTTGGGGACATCATACTTCAGCATGTCAAACTACACTGGTAATGATTACTGAACCTCGCTCCCCGATATCAAGTGATAGCATCAGCTGGAAATACTGCATGGTAGATATGGAGAACACTCAAAAAACGGCAGCTGTCCAAACCCCTTTCTCCCAACCTAGTCCACAAGCTCTACCTTTATTCCTTCACAAAAGAAGATTTAGGTCATAACTAAAAATTATGAAATAGACAAGGCAAGCCCTTATTCTGCGGGTGTTCTGACAAGCAGCAAAAGACAAAAGCAAAGAATAGCTGTGTTTCTCTTTAATATTTATTTTTTCCTTTCTATATTCAGAAAATCCCCACTGTGATGTGACAGCTTGTTTTACATAGGGAAGCTTGTGAACAACCACCATGAAGTTACAATCTTTTTACAGCTCATAAATCACAGCTAACCACTGAAAAACTACAGGCACTATAAAAGTCCTCGTATCTTGGAGCTGTCAGCCACCATCACCCTCTTTCTGTTCCTGTATGCCCTACATAGCATGGTCAACATCTCAAAAGCCTTCCAACATTCCTCCAATCTAGGCAGTATTAAATGCCTCACAGAAAACTTCAGAAAACCCAGACAGCAGCCTATAGGCAAGCAATTTCTTCAGGTCAGAATATTAAGAACATCCCCAGCTGGATTGAGAGATGCCAGTTAGTTTAGGAAATTTTAGCTGTCTAGCATAGCATTTTCACAAAACTGACACATGCCAGACTCTAGCTAATGGGCGCACTGCACTGTATCTAAAGTTGCTTCCCTCAAATGTGGATTCCCAAGAATCCAAACAGATCCAAACAGATGTGCTTCATAAATGTTAAGTATTGAATCATAATTAGTTTTTGTCTTGTTTGTTTGTTTGTTTATGGTGCTTCAGCTTTATTTATATATATATTGCCATTAGTAATCAGGAGAACTACACACTTTTAAATGAACCCTGGGATTGCTGCAGATGGAGTTTGGGATGCAATTATAACTAGAGTTCATGAGTCACTTAAATATGCCTTAAGAGAAATATATTTTTAAAACTAAAAAATTGTCTCAAGGTTCTACTGGACAATTTTTTTATTTTTTCCATTTATTTCAACTGCATCAGACCAACACGGCTATCTACCTGAATTAAGAGAAATATGTGACTAGTGAATTGAATGTTGCCATTCTTAAAAAAAGATACGGTACTTTTTCATTATTTCAGAAATTTTTCCTTATTGTATTATTTTTGTTCATATTTTGTTGATATGGAATCTTATCAGAAAAGCAAATAAATAAAATATGGGGGGGGGGAGAAAAAATGAATGTTGTCATCCTATGCCTTGAGAAGCCACACTTCCCACAAATTGAGTCTTTTAAAGGAGGTAAGCAGTTCACTCAAAATATTGAGATTAATACTGCACTTTGTAGAAGGATGGTGACAGCACTAGCAGTGGGAAGAATTGCTGTTTTTTCCATTTCATTCATTTTAAGTTGTGAGTCACCTAGAGGACACAGTTGATTGGGCAGTATTTTATTTTTTAAAATAAAGTGGCTGTTAAAGACAACTTACTCATGTTTCCTAAACATTATACATCATCTTTTGTCATGGCTACTTTTCAATCATTTCTAAACCCCATTAATGTAGTCTGTCTCTGCTTTCTCTGCTCTAGCTACTCAAAAATATGTAACAAAATTGTCCACAAGAACCCCAATCACAGATGACTGGGTAAAATATCTCTTGGCTCTGGCTAGCCACAGAACAGCCTCTCTTGTGATACAACAAAAAAGGATGAAATTTCATTTCTTGAGCCTTATATTAAATTGGGGAAATCACAACCACCACAAAATACATGACCACATTTTCTGCATCCAAAGTACAAGTACTGTAAATTGTTTAGAACGTAAGTGAAAGAACAGGAAGTCCTTTTTTTCATGCAGCACAGTGGAATTCACTACCACAAAATATAGTGATGGACACCAACTTGGTTGGTTTTAAACGGGGAATAGACAAATCCACAGCTGAGAACTATATGGCGACTATATTACCTCCAGTACCAGAAACAGTATGTCTCTGAATACCAGTTGCTGAGGAACACAAGTGGGGAGAGGGTTCTTGAACTCATGTTCTGCTTGTGAGCTTCTCAGAGGCACCCTGTTGGCCACTGTGAGATCAGAATGTTGCACAAGATGGGCCTTTGGCCTGATCCAGCAGTGTTCATCTTGTGTTTTTACAGGCCTTGGCAGCTGTTTATTTTATTTTTGTATTAGTAGTTGTAAGGGGGAGGGCTTATAGAGAAACCGCCCCCCATCCGAAGCAGCCCATCTCCCAGCAGTCATGAGAGCGAAGGGTCTGATGGAGGGAGTCAGGAAACGGAGAGGGAGTGCCAGGGCTCTGGCAACATCCAAGAGCCCCAGCTCCATAGGCAGGGAGAGAGGGAGGCGGAAAGAGAGGACAGGAATCGGTCAGACAGAAGACCCGTCCCCCCCCCCGACGCCGGAATTGAGGAGGAAAGGGAGGCGCTTCTCAGTTCCGAGGCTTTTATGTTGGTCCAAAACGCGGAGGGGGGCAGTGCAGGAATCTGACTCGAGCGGGTAGACATGGAATCAGCAGTCCGTTACACTGTAAATAATGTGCACCAATAAAAACGTCTGAAATACAAGCATGTGGAAGGTCGTTACTCAAGAGTACCCTGTTTCTCATATTTTAAGGCATCCCCATAAAATAAGCCATAGCAGGATTTTTAAGCATTCAAGGAATATAAGCCATACCCCGAAAATAAGACATAGTGATAGGAGCAGCAGCAATGCCGGCCGCGGCAGGAGGAGGAGGAGGAAAAAAATAAGACATCCCTTGAAAATAAGCCATAGTGTGTTTTTTTGAGGAAAAAATAAATATAAGACGTGTCTTATAATATGAGAAACACGGTAGTCACTACAACCCTGACAGTAGTTATTTTTATTATTGCTAATAGTAGCAATATTATTAGGATTTCTACCTCCCAATGTGGCTTCCAAACTCACGTTTAAATTATTTGAATTTGTAACTGTAAGGCATGAAAGTGTGTGCTTGAGATATCAAACCAGTCAGGTTCTGACATTCTGCCCCTGCAATAATACTGGCACTTCTGTTTCTGCTGTAAATTGGCAGAATGAGCCAAATTGCCCATATCATTTGAAGCAAAGCTGGACAAGTTAGGCCAACCTATGCTAATCTAGTGTCCTACAGATGTGCTGGCTGGGGATGATGAAGTTGTAGACCATAAAGTTTTCTGAAGGCACCAGGTTGGCAAAGGCTCTGTTGGGTCATTACTATTCCTGCAAGGCTGCCTCCCCTGCTGAGCTACTCCTGAGTGCATCAAAACCATGGGCAGGATGGCTGGAATATAGAGTGCACCAGCTTCCTTCTCCAACTGACATTGTTAAGTCAAGAAGTGCAAATGGAAATGTGATTGTAATCTCAGTGGTAGCTGCTGTGATCTTTATCTGCAGAGAAGAATATGAAGGCAACTATAATGACAGAGAATGGATTTCATTTTAACAGCAGGCCCTTTGCTTTATAAAGGGTCATTCACAAAAAAGCACATTAATTCTGCCCCCCTCCTCTTTAAATAAACGAAACATTCCTATTAGTCTCAAAGTCAGGCACCATGGCCACAACTCCTCAGAATGCTGCACCTTCTTCTCTTCCAAAAAAAGAGAGAAAGTGATTATAATTGTACTTCCTGGTACAATGAAGGCCCGGTTGGCGTGTGCGGGGTTGAGGGGCTGGGGAGAGGCGGGAAGGTTGCACTGTCTTTCACTTGACTAGCAAAAGCAACAAAACAACATACCATGGACAAAGCCGCACATGATTAATTGCAATTAGGAAGTTTCTTTCACTTGCAGCCAATGTGTGACTGATCCTGAAATCAGTGAACATAAGAAGATCTCTGCTGGATCAGACCAAAGATTTATCAAGACCAGCATTCTGTTCTCACAGTGGCCAACTAGGTGTCCATGAAAAACTCACAAGGAGGATACAAATGGAAGAGCACCCTCCACAAGTCTTCTCATCTCACTCCCAGCAAGTATAGTAAAACAAGATTATTTAACATAATAATGCAAGTTTCAGTGTGCCACTGACCTGGGCTGCTGTTACACAAGAAGGAAAACACAAAATGTGGTGATGACACACCACACTTTTCCATCTTCCAGGTTGGAACTCAAGGTAGCATAGATAGCACTGATCCTATCCAAATCTGCTAGGCTTCAGCAAAGTTCCCTTCAGAACATACTCATGGTTTTCTACAGCTAAACATTATTTAAGAAGAGAGATGACAAAACAGGACTTTTTTCATCTATTGATTCACATCAGCAAAAATGTACAATTACAGGTTCACAAACATACATAAGTCAGTGTACCATAGAGATAAAACTCTCCAAGACCAGCACAAAACAGTTCACACTCCTTCTAAGGCTAAGCCAGGTAGCTGTTCTCATTGGCGAATTTCCTGCATGATAGTAAGGCTGGCCACCTGTAGATTATTCTCTTCTCCCCTGGTTGGGTATCAGAGGAAAACACAAAGTAGCAAGAAATGGGTTTCCTGGCCCTGTTGGAGGAAATGTGCCATCTAGTGGGTGCTGACTTAACTTGCATTGCAATAAAAAATAAACGGCCATTAAAATTGTGCATGTTGCATAATTGACCTTCGCAAGAGTAACCCAAGCTGGAGGTTGATAAAAGGCAGTAGAAACTACCAGTCAGGAGAAATGTGAGCCTTCAAAGGCCTAGCACTCTGTGACATCAAAGCAATTTGCTGAAGACTCAGCATTTACCAGTGGATTATTTTTTTTTACTATCCATACCAATACACACAAAGCAACAGTCTTCTCAGACTGTAACCTGAACTTCAAAATCTTTGCATCCTCATTGCTGGGGTGGTTGATACTATGGAGGAGCAGCAAGGCATTAAAAACACACTGCTACGGTAAAATGAATAGAAAACACCATTCTCTTCCACCATCTGTTAAACACTATACCAGGGATGTCCAACCAGTTGACCACAATCAATAGGTCATTCTCCAGGTGAAAGGGGTCGATCACTAGCTCATTTACACCCTCTTGGGAAGATTAGCTGTAAAATGAATGTATCCAGCCCCGCCCCCTCGTTGTTTCTTTCAGTGTCGCAGGATTGCTATACCGGAAGCTGCAGTTAGCGCTGGCCGGCTTTTGTAATGGCGGTGAGCAATTTTCTGCGTTCCCGTCTTAAAATAATCACCTCCACTTTGTGCCCCCCCCCCCCCGAAAAGCTTCACAACTCCGATGTTGCCCCCCAAAAAAAGATTAACAACCTTGGCCTGAACCCCTAAGAAAAGGTCAACAAGCTGCTCTCCTAAAAAAGCTCAATAATTTTGACCTAAACCCCTAAAAAAAAAAATTGGGTATATCACTGCCACTATTTTGTTCTGTGAGTAGATCGCAGTCTCTTGAGAATTGGACGTCCCTGTACTATACCATTCCAACAAGCAGCATTCATCCTTACTTGGAAAGCATCAACAATAGCACGGAATACTTTTCCTTAGTTGACTCTGTACACAATGGTAGGAGATAAAAAGTGAACACACCTACAAAAACATAAGAGTTTTCAAAATGGCTTCTTATTTTATGTATGAGAATCTTGAGATGCCTGCATATAACTGATTTTTATTTAGTTTGTAGAACCATAGAATTGTAGCATTGGAAGGGACACCCAAGGGCCTTTAGTCTAACCCCTTGAATTGCAGGAATCTCAACTACATCATACATAACAGATGGCCACCCAACCTCTGCTTAAAAACCCCAAGGAGGTAGAGCCCACCATAAGACAAGCAGCACCGTAGTATGGTTGATTCCCACCCCCACCCCCCAAGAACACAACCAAAAAGCAAAGGAAGGACAGCAGACAATAATTTGATTTGGCTCTCTAACAAAGAGACCACGTCACCTACTAATATCTTTTGGTTCCAATTACCGGTACCCATTAAAAGCCTTGTTCATTCGGGAAGGTCACTATATAAGTTGATACTTATCAATTTAGAAGATGTAAACCTCCACTTAGAAGTGGAAAGCCCACATTTGGGACCATTATCCTAAATTCTGCAGCTGAACCAACACTCATAGTCCCACAAAGCAGCAAATTTAAACAGATGAGGACCAGAGGGAAGAAATCCAAAGGTCTCTCAGCCTTCTAATGAATCTCAGCAGCAGACACCAGGCTAAGACTGTGCAGAAGCCATCTACCAACAGCCGGCAAAGCTCTATTAGTACTAGCCAAACACCCAAGAACAAAAACATATTAACCCAAGACCAGGAAAGCATCTTGGGGAGAGCATTCCATAATTGGGGTAGTAGCTACTCTAGGCCTAGTAGAAAATTTAGTCACAAAAAAGTAGTAAATGCAACTCCCTGAACATCAGATAATTCTCACAGAAAATACTTCCACTTCACCAGGAGTCAAGCAAAACATCTAGAGCTAAGAACTAAACTATGCTGCATTAAGTTTGGCAAATGCTGATAGATTAATCAACAATTCAAAAAGGAATGGTAAAGTCTTTCCTAGTTTGAGTCCTTATTTATGTGCAGGTGTGTTGCCCCACGACTTCCCCTTGCTTTGTGACAAGTTCCCCAGGCTTGTTTCAAACCTTTTTGAATGCCATTTTGAATTGTGTTTTATAGTGAATACTGCATTTACCCCCCTTTTTGTATATTTGTGGTAGATTAATTGAAACACCAGTGAATTTTTAGAGACATCCTACATTAAACAATGCACCTATCTGCCTAATTAAAAAAAAATGTTTCTTATGGTGAAAAGAAGGAATAACTGACTAAACTAAAACGTCCTGCACAAACAGGAATATTGGTGCTCAGATTGTTACTATCATTTTCTACTTACTTGATCTCTAAGCCAGTGCTCTGGTCCAGTTTCTCCCAAGTATTCAGCTTCCCATGAAGTCTCTGAAAAAAGTAACAAAAGAATTTGAATTAAAAACAAAAACAAAACATCTATACCTGAACATCTGCAGTGTTAAAAATTTAAATTCATCCCTCTTAGGTTTAGTAATTTGTTTTTAAAAATATTCATCAACACATACCAAAACTATGCTACCCGAGCATAAATAGCACATACTTGGCAACAATTTAACCCCCCCCCCCCAATTTGCTTGTTTTGCAAAACTTGTTATGGTAAGTGCATGTCAAAACAAGTTACAATTGTAGCAGGAAAGGGTGAAATGGTAAAATGTCCCAAACCTGCATACTATTTATTCGTACGGTACCTCAAGTAGCATTGTATGATAAATTAATAATGAAATTCTGTTCTACAGCACCAATCTTTGATCCTACATTAATTAAGTTATCCATATTCCCAACATCTCGTCAGCTGTGTTTGCCACCTCTGGTTCTTAGTTCAGGAGAATTCACCTCCGGTCTCTATTTTCTTCTAGTCCAGACAACTGAGTAGCCTGGATTTAATTTATATTGCAATAATTAACAACGCTACTGTAGCTCAATGCTCAAACAACTGTTTTCACACCAAGACAAAGAAAGCAATGTATTGATCCCATACTATGTTTAGTCCCATGCATAGCAATTACAATCCAAATGTAAACAGAATTCTTTAAATGTCCATCAAGTGCTACTGTCCCTTTTCAACTCTTGTATTCCAGAAGACAATGCAGGCAGGCTTAAAACAGAAGCTGCCACCATGGAGATCAGAGCTTTTCACAGAATTTTTAAAACACACACACACACACACACACACACACACACACACACACACGGCTCATTACTAATTCTTGCATTAGCCTAACAGGCCTAGAGAGATGACAGAGATGCCATCTGTATCTTCTTATTAGAAAAATAATTTGCAACTAGGGGCAGAAGGACCCACCCCACCTATACAGGTTGCGTTACTGTGACCTTACCTCCTTCTCCAATTCCAAGGCTACCATTTCTGCCTGGACCTTTTCATAACGCACTAGTTTCCTCTGGAGACCCTCTACCTCCTCTTTGAGCAATCCATTGTTTTCTTTTATTTCCCTGGGGAAAGGGGAAACACACTATTAAGATATTAACACTACTTGCTTTTTGCAAAGCAAATGTCAACCCATTTTTTATTGTTTATTAAATGTAACAACAACAACAATGCTGCAGAGCCAATATGAGCATACAACTATAATGCAGGTGTAGAGAAAGAGGACTGTTGAGAATCTGTTGTGAATACTGAAGACAAGGTATCAAGTTCTGAAAAGGGGAGTTTACAGCCTCAGTGCAGAAGCTGCCACAGGTGGGCAGGAGCAAGTGAAAGGTGCACATCTTTCCCACTGAGCACAACTGCTGTCTTCTGACCTAAGGTAAGCATTCTCCTCCCTGAGCTCCCGCAGCTCCCGCTCCATTTTGGGAAATTGTGCCAACTCCATCTTCATGTTCTTCACAATTATAGCATCTTGTTCTTGCAACGAGAGCTTTTGCTCCAGGTCCTGGAAAGTAAAGGACCAAGAGAGCTATCAGAAAGGCTAAGTTAGAAGACATGACATGTGTGAAATCTCTGCAGCCAGTTTAACATTAACTTCACTGTTAAACCAAACAAACAATACATGATTGCATGTGCCTTTTGTGGCCAGTTTGTGGCCAGTTTGGTACAAATTAAATGTTTTGTGCAACTTTTGTTTCCATGAAGAGTTTCCATAATTTCTGTTTATATTTTTCAGTCACAAGGTGGTAATAGAGGGGTTCTGTGCTTTCCTTAAGAGTAGTTTTGTAGAGTAAAGATATAGCTTCACATACTTAATAAGGAGAGGATCTCACCTGAACTTTCTGCTCCTTCTCAGCAATCAGTGCTTCCTTTGCATGTAGAGACTCAATTTGTTGACTGGCCTCTCTCCATTTTCTATTGTATGTGGACATAAAAGATATGCATTGAATACAAAGAGGAACATTTGAAAGCACAAGTACATACCTTGGAAGCATCCTGTTCATCATCCTTCCATGGTTATGCTTCACTACATGCTGAACAAAACTTAATTGTTACGCATGCTCAGAAAAGCTATTTCTTAATTTTTACAATTTTAAGTCAAATTAACTTCCCCCATCAAAATCTCTCCCGAGTCAACAATTATGTTTAAATGTGTCTACCTATGAAAGACAGACAGGAATTGCTAGCCATGGTGGGCAATCATGTATCTCATAACTAGGCAGAGGGTCTACCGGTATAAATAATAATAATAACAATAACAATAACAATAATAATAATTTTTATTTATACCGCGCCCTTCCCAGTCAAGACCGGGCTCAGGGCGGCTAACAACAAATAGTGACATAGAGAAGATACGACATATGAGTCACTTATAGAACCATTCCCACTAGAAGCAAAAGTTGCTATAAGCAAAGTGCTTTGTAGCCTGGCATTGGTTTCAACAGCATTGCTGGTAAGCAATCAAGCAGGCTGTGATGGAGATAGTCATACCACTCCTCTCTAGAACTGATTAGGTCTATCCACCTGGCACCAAGTCTTGTCAGGTTTAACTGCTTTTGGTGCTTTGTCTATTTTGACTTAATCTGCAGCTTTTAAGAAAAGTTTTTCAATGACTTTTATCATTTTTGCAACATTTATAGTTTTGTGGTGTTTAGTATGTATGCAATTTGTAAATACTATAAAACATTTATATACTACTCTTCACCGTATTATGTTATTGAGAGGCAAATTATTTAAAAACAATAAAAAGAAATAAATACTGTTAGCATTCAACATTCTGCTATGGTAAACATCCTGTCAGCACAAGCATTGCGGCTTGCCAGATAGAATGAAAGCATACCCTCCTGCCCCCCCATGCACCGTTCTCCTGACACACACACACCTCCAGTCAATTTCAGAGCATGCCAGTGGAGAGAGGAAGGGAAAGCACTGATGCACAAGTGAAAACCTTAACCAGGGCTTGCGCTGATGGGACTTTTTAGATAACTCCCATCCATTGTCTCTGCCTCAAGAGGTTTCATTTTTACCATACCCTGTTTCTCATATTTTAAGACATACCCATAAAATAAGCCATAGCAGGATTTTTAAGCATTCAATGAATATAAGCCATACCCCGAAAATAAGACATAGTGATAGGCGCAGCAGCAATGCCGGCCGCGGCAGGAGGAGGAAAAAAATAAGACATCCCTTGAAAATAAGCCATAGTGTGTTTTTTTGAGGAAAAAATAAATATAAGACGTGTCTTATAATATGAGAAACACGGTACTAGCTAATAGGCCTTGACAGACCTTGCCAAATCCTTTCTAAAAGTTTGTGCCCATCAATAGAAATACTTCCTGGTGTCTATTTTGAACCCACTGTCAACCACTCACCATTGGAATGCACCTGTCCTGCAGCACTTTTCTCTACTTATTCACTTCCAGACCATTCATCACCACAATGGGCAAAAGATTCCTGCAGTGCTGGACTAGATGGCCTTTGCAGTCCCTTCCAACTCGACAATTTTATGATTCTATGACATGCACATTACATCTCTTGGTCACATTAAACTTCCACTGCAATGTGTTCTCCTGTCTACCAGGGAGTGTGTGCATGCTCAAGGAATCTAAAGTAACTAAGAAACATGGGCATTGCCTGTCTCCAAAGCAGTGTCCAACCTACAGGTCTGTTCTTCCCTTCATACTGGGTTCCCATCCCAAAGACAATCACATTGCAAAGACCCTGTCCAAAATTCATTATGGAAGAGACTTCATTCTTCCCCACTACAGTCGTACCTTGGTTCTCGAACGCCTTGCGACTCAAACTTTTTGGCTCCCAAACGCTGCAAACCCAGAAGTAAGTGTTCCAGTTTGCGAACTTTTTTTAGAAGCCGAACATCTGACGCGGCTTCCGCAGTTTCCAATTGAGTGCAGCCAATCTGAAGATGCACCTTGGTTTTCGAACGTTTTCAGAAATCAAACGGACTTCCGGAACAGGTTCGGTTCGAGAACCAAGGTACGACTGTACAGCTCTATCTCCTTGCTGAAGTATGGGCTATTGTCCTCTTAGTACACACTGCTGTAAGGAAACAGCAAGGACACATTCAGAGACAAAATGCATCCCAATACGCCAGTTGCATTTTGCCAGTATTTTCCAAAAACTGTTATCATGATACCATAGCTTGCAATGCAATCCTATATTCAGAGGTAAGTCCCACTGAATTCAATAGTACTTAAGCATCCATTGGATTGCAGCTGCAGACATCTTTTTTCCTTTGCAGAAAATTTAGGCTATGCACTGAATATTCTTAGCCAAGTAACAAATCCCACAAATCACTTGTTATTTCCGTACTCCAATTATTTGGCCACCAAACAACTCATGTCGGTATTACATAAATGCTGCTTCAAAAGTTATGACCAAAATCAGTGTTGAGGGGAGGAATTATAATCAACCCAGCCTCATCAATGATAGTTACAGGTTTTAATAAAAGACTTTTCAGTTAATTAGCCTCCTCCAATCCTCAGTATTTTCCCATCTCCTGCACAAGAGAAATATGAAATGTTTAAGCTTTATTTATTTATTTTCCATAAAATTACTTTATCTACTTTTTTATTTTGTTATTTTCCCCACGCCCCATTTATCAAGTTTTCAGCAGTACACATCCTGATCAAAGCAGCTCTTTGAACAGCAAAAATCAAAAGCTGTTGAAACTTTCCCTTCCTGAGTGACACCAGCTGCCAAAGACTAAAGGTTTTATTTCCTGGCAGTTGTTAATCCCCTACTCACTTTTGTAGTACATCCAGCTGTTCAGTCAGCTCCTGCTTCTGCGATTCACAGGTTTTCATTTTCATCTCCTGATTTGTTAAGTTCCACTGCAACTCCGATATCTTTCCTTTCAACACACTAATTGTCTGAGAGAGAAAGAATGAATACACAAATATATGGTTGGACCTAGATGTCAAGGACAATGAACCACCTCTGATCAAACACTACTGATTAAATGTGAAGAACCAATAATACCGTGTTTCCCCCTTTTTAAGGCGTAGTCATAAAATAAGCCATAGCAGCATTTCTAAGCATTTGAGAAATATAAACCGTACCCCGAAAATAAGCCATAGTGATAGGCGCTGTGCGGAAGAGATCACTGAGCTCCCCGAGTCAGCAGCAGCAACGCCGGCCGCAGCAGTGTTTGCTGAGTCCTTTCTTGCTTTTGGGACTTGGTTACTGTGCTGGCTTGGGATGGTGTGTGTGCAATTGCTGTTGCTGCTTCGTGTTTTTCAGCTGGATTCTCTGGGTTCTAAGCACTTTCCCCCGTTTGTTTGTGAAGCAGCACTCGGCTGCAGCCCCTGCCTCTCCCGACGGCTGCATGAATGCGAGGCTGGATTTGATCGCTATCTCCTTTTCCATTTCTTTTGTCTTTGAGCACCCGGCCCCGCCCCCTCTCCCCTTCGTGGAATGAAGAACGGAGTTTTAGCAGCATTTCCTCATTATAAAAAAAAGGTCAGGAACTTTTACTTTAACCTCAAAAATGGGATATTTCCTCTCTCTAAAAACAACTCTGACCTGAACACCAATATAACGGGGGTAGATCACCTCCAGTTTATAAATCCGCAAGTAGATCGCAGTCTCCTAGAAGTTGGGCTCTATACTTTGGCTGATTGCAAGCCTTTGCATCTTTAAAAAACAAAAACCATGCGCTTCTCAGTCTTAATTTTCCTTTAATTCATCCCCCTATACCCTCCTCCAACCATTGCCTCCTTCCATTCCTTACCCCCCTCCCTCTCTCCCCACTTCCCTCACTCCTGTGCGATCTCATTTAGTCATATACTTGCTTTTTCTGTTGTGTTGTCTATTTTATATTTAATATTATTACCCTTTATGATGTTATTTTTCCCCTTGCGATAATTATTTATTTTTTATCTTTAACTAACTTTCCTTTCCATATTTTTCCATATATAACTCAACACTTTCCCATTCCTTCTTAACTCTTTGGATAGAGTGCCCCCCCATTATTGTTGTTAATTTTACAATTCCTGGATTTTTTATGGAACCGAACAGCTCGGGTGCTTCAGAATGTGCCTTCTGTTGCTACAGGGCTATGGGGCTTCACTATTTGACCCCCCCCCCAGGTTGGGATTTTTAAAGTAGTTCTGTGGGTCCCAGGGCACAGAATCACCCCCGATCCTTTCCTTTGTCTAAACAGACCTATTCCCCCCTGACTTTGGAAGGCTGTGCTTCAAGGGTGATACCAGGGGTTTTTTAAGACCTGCGCCTCTTAAGGATTGTTACAGTCCATAACTTCCATTGCTTTCTACAGGGTTGGGGGTTTAAAGCACTGCCACCCCCACCCCACCCTGCAGGCGCTCGGAACTGGCAGCGCCAACAACGCGCCCAGCAATGTGCAGAAGAGAGCACCGAGCATCCTGAGCCAGTGGGTCCCAGTTGTACCAGCACTTTTTTTTTTAAAAAAAGACACCCCCTGAAAATAAGCCACTGTGTGTTTTTTTGAGGGAAAAAAGTTATAAGACGGTGTCTTAAAAAAGGGGAAACACGGTACATGAAATCAGACCTTTAAAAAGTTACCTCAGAAAGGCAAAAGCAACTCTTTGCTCTCTTATCTGTCACCCTAATTGTCACACCCATTAAGCAAGTAACTTCACACTGGCATGCAAATAGCAAGTTTCAAAGTTAGAATGTCTGTCTACAATAGGATGCATCAGAGGGATGCAAATTGTTCCATCAGCACCTTATGAATATTTTCTCTGCAGTGGAATTTCAAAACTGCATCAATTCTCCCAACAGACAAGTAAAAATGGCAGTGTTAACTTTTCAATAAAGTTGTACAATCCAGAGTTACCAGAACTAGGTTAGATGCAGAGGGGAAAGGACATCAACTTATCATTAGGCCATTTCTTGCTTATAAAAAGAACAATTACTTAGTCCAGGCTTCACCAACCTGGGGTCCTTCAGATGTTTTGAATTCCAACTCCCATCAGCCCCAATCAGCATAGCCATCCAAAACCTGTGGAGGGCACAGGTTGGCAAAGACTAACTTAGTCACTCTTATGAACAATCACTTCTTGTGCCTTGAATCTCTCTCCTCTCTTGCCCTCTTCCATATTCTATGCCTACACAGGCCTTTTCTCCAAAATTAACTCTTGTACTAAATTTATGACATTACAATTTCCTAAATATTCAGCTAGGTATGCACACTCTTGGGAGGGACATCACAGTTTCAGAAACAGCTGCTGCGTTAAAAATTACACAGAACAGATCAGATTGGAGATGCCAGGGGAAAAAAGAAATAAAATCTCTCAGTCTGACCTAAAATCTTCCAGTCTGACCAAACTGCAGGAGGCAATGGAAGACAGGAGTGCCTGGTATGCTCTGGTCCATGGGGTCACAAAGAGTCGGACACAACTAAACGACTAAACAACAAAATCTCCCTGCAGTGAGTGATATCACAGCAGTAACTGACCAAGAATAACCTAAACTCCTCATCACTTCTTGTGACCCTTTTGTATTATTATGCCCTTCACAACACCTCCCAATTACCTCTTACTACTGTTTGATAACAATGCAAAATCCATATTCCTTTGCTCCTTGAGAGCAGCAGATACCCAACTGATTTGAGGCCAGCATTAAGGACACGGAGCCTGTTAAGGCTGCAAAGTGAGAGACTCTTGTGAACTACAAGTGTGCACCCTGCAGGATGACACTTGCTGCACTGAGAAAAGCTAGGAGTGATGCCCAGCAGCTTGCCAATGTGTCCATGACTACTGGTTAAAGCAGCAATACAGTACTCACAAAATGTACAAAGGCTAGAAGGCTTTGGACCAACAGTCAGAAAAACTGCACCGCTTAAAACCTTTTCTGCAGAGATCATAACAGATTGCAGCAAGCAGATGAAGTAATGGGCAAAGCACTATCAAAAACTGTACTCGTAGGAAAACATGGTCTCTGATACAGCAATCAAACGTATCCAGACTCTGCCTGCCTTGGAACATCTGGATGTCCCTCCCTCCCTTAATGAGCTGAAGAATGCCATCAACTCCCAGGCATGTGGTAAAGCCCCAGGATAGGACAGAATCCCAACAGAAGTGCAGAAAGCCAGTCTCAACTCCTCCCTCATGACACACCTCCACAGCCTTCTCTTGCAGTGCTGGGAAACAGGATCTGTGCCACAAGACATGTGCGAATCCAGCATTGTTACCCTTTACAAGAACAAAGGTGACTGTCATGACTGTAGTAACTACCATGGAATCCCACTGCTGAGTACCGTGGGAAAAGCCTTCGCCCATGTAGTTTTCAACAGATTACAGTCACTCACTGGCAGGGTCTATCCCGAGTCACAAAGCAGCTTTAGAACTCAGAGGTCAACAGTCAACATCATTTTCTCATTGCACTAGCTGCAGGAGACATGCTGAAAGCAGACACCACTTATACACCTCCTTCATAGACAACATTAACCACATCATAAGGGAATTCTTTACAGACAATTGCAGTGCTTGGAGACATTCAATCACATCATGTATCCACAGCAGTAACCAGAGGAGAAATTACTACGGGGAGGAGCACAGAGAGAAGAAACGGCATGGTGCATCTGTGGAAGCAATGCCAGACATCTTCATCTGCCCCAGCTGCAATAAAACATGTCTTGCCCGTATTTGTTTCTACAGCCACAGCAGGCACTGTAGCTGTCCAATGGTTTGACTTTACATCTGAAGCTGCACTCTTCCACTGTATCTCAAAACAGACAGATACCAACATCAACAACGCAAAATTCGGATTCCTTTGCCATCTTGCCTTTGAAAAATGCTTCCTCTAGAAAGCCTTTCCCAACCTAGTGCCCTCTAGTTGTTTCTTGACTACAACTCCCATCATCCCTGACCATTAGGGCTTGCTGGGGCTGAGGGACATTTGAACCCCTGAGGGATATTTGAACCAGCAACATCTAGAAAGCACCAGGTTGAGGAAGACTTTTGGAGAAACACTTCCATATTTATCAATGCCCACATTCTCCTTCAAACAATAAGCACCATTATATCATCCATTAAGAAATTGAGTACTATGAGCAGAATGTGCATATCACCATTGTCATGGATTTAGGTGCAGAGCATTATGGGAACTGCAGAGATTCATGGGACTTTGGCCATCGAGAGGGAGAATGGCCTGGGAAAGTAAACTTCTGAACTTTAAGAGAAAGATTTCTGGCTCCTTTGATCCCGTGTAACCTTGCAGCTGTGAAATCTCCCATTCCTGTGCGATAAGAAATTAGGGAGGAAGCTCTGTCCGGTGTGCTCTGAGAACTGAAGGCGTTAATTGCCCTGTAGGTTGATTAATGGGTAAACACAAGACATCTGTGTAGTTTCTATTTGATTGACAAGACTAACGGTTGTAGGTTCTTTGATTGGATTATTCAAATCTCAACTCTAACGCAGATTGGATAATGATCCATAAGCCCACGTGGAACACCTCAAGGGTTTTAGGGATTTAAGTCTGTTAGAGATGAGTCCCTTTGTCTTGCAAAATGACCCAGCAAGGTACTGCTGTCCTGTTCGTCTTCAAAGAGCCTGAGAGAGACTGAGGTCTGCCGTTAGCTCTTGACTGCAATTTGCTGGGATGGAGAGATGCAGTCTTGGATCAATCCTATTCTAAGTTTGTACTTGTAAGTTAGCTACTTTTTCTTGTTTTATCTTTGTATTCCCTTTACTTGAGAACTGTTGCATGTTACTTTGTTTAAGCTATTTTATAATAAATAGTTAAAAGAGATTTCTTGTGGATCTTGGTCCTTTCTGGTCGCATTGCTAAACCCAGTCCTAGGCTGCTTTGCCCTCTACCAGGCAGAACGTGTATTCTTTGTCCCGGAGGTCTGTAAGGGGACCTTCCCGGGTGGTGGCAGCGATACCGGTTAAAGAAGTGTTTCAAAACCCCGTTCGAGCCATAGAGGTATAGCCAGACCCTTTCCCGGGTAACGAAAGCAGCCCAGCAGCCTCCGGAGTGAGAGCGGGCAGTGCTAAAAGGGAAAGAGGTTGAGGGTACTGACGGGCACGAACATCACAACCATTCTACTGTGCATCACAACTGATGCAACCAAGCTATTTATTAATATTCATGGACGATTGGAAACTACATATAGTATGGAATCAAATAAGAAACTGCTTTTTTCTTACTTCATTAGCTTCAGCAAGCTTGTTCTCCTTCTCCTGCAACTTCTTATTCAGAGACTCTGTGTGCTTCTGACAGGATTTGTTAATCTCAATTTGTTCTTGAAGCTTATTTTCGGTCTCAGTTTCTCTTTCCTGACACTGCTTGATACGCTTGAGGAGCTCTTTGTTATGGTCAGCCTCCCGCTAGAAAGAGAGGAAAAACAGAAAGAAACTTCAAAGAACCTTGCATCAAATAGCTACAGTAATATATTGCTAGCATCTCCACTAAGCAAAGTCTTCCCAAGTCTTTTCATCCATTTCACTAGTGAAACAGTGAAACTACCACCAGTGAAACTACCACTAGTGAAACTTAGTGGACAGTTTCCATGCAACCTATTTCTATTATGTAGCCACTGAACAAGTCTGACAGTTTTGCTCCCCTCCCGAATTATAGCATTAGCACAGGACACAGTTGAAATTTTAGAGTTTGATTAATGTTGGATACAACCCCTGGTTTTGGTTTTTAAAATTACCATATTGCTTTTTATCCATCCTGGTCATGAATGTCTAGTACATCACAGAAGTAATCTTGGGGCATGGCTGCACCATATGTTTTCCACAGGTGTTGTATAAAGATGTTTACAATAAATTGGAGCCAAATGGGATATTCACATATTGTCGGACTTGACAGCATGGCTTGCACTGTTCAAAGACATAGTGCTCACAAACGCATCAGCCTGAACAGGGTTTTGGTTCATAGTACAAGCTTCAATGCTAGGATGATATGAACCAGGTAAACATCTCACTTAGAAACTCATCTCCTGCATTTGGTTTACTCCAAATGGAAATGGTTTGCATACTGATTTCCAGTGTTTTTCCTTCCATCACTACCACATTTTCTAGTTACTTGTCACAACAACATTCATGACACAGTTATAGATCTGTCCATATTACTTAATGCAGCCACAGCAACACACTCAGCAGCCAAATGAGGGAACAATAAAAAAGCAGGCAAAAAGTGATTCAGAATTTGCCCCTTGTATGGTGACTAGCCATCACTGAATGACTCTCAATTGATTTAACTGAGAAATGGTCAAATTCCCAAATTCACACATCACCATATAAAAAAGTATTTGGACATGCCAACATCTTTTTGGCACCCAGCAAATAACATTTTATTTCACCAAGGCTTTTAGTCTTTTCAGTTTGTGTTATTAGTATTGTTATTTTATGGTCTTCTGCATTTTATGTAAAACATCCTGGGAATTTCATTGCCCTGTGCCAATGCTATAATTCGAAAAAGGGGCTCTCACGTACTGATATACAGCATTGCTGTGGCACCCCTTGCACCATGGCAGGTGCTTGTCCACTTTAATGGACCATATAATGAAGACCCTATATGGAAATATTTTAGAGACATTCAAGGAAACCTTGAAAAATATATACACAGTGTGACAAAGAGAGGCAAAGTCTGACTGTAAACCAAGGAACAAATGGGTTCAAACCACAGCATTTCCTCCTTGGACCTAGCTCCCCATCAGCAATTAGGGTTTTAGCCTAAATACCACATTCGGGGCTTGGGTAGGAGCTAGAGAGTGTTGGGTTAACAACTCTCCCCTTCTCATGTTCTGCCCACTACCCACCCAAATTGTCTACCATGTGGCAATTAGACTTGGAAAAGGGGAAGAAACAAGACACTAAGAGGAGGGGGAATCACTGCCTGCTTTGGCTCCATACTTCCTGATATACACCACCAGGACCACCCAACATAAAAAGGTTCCATTTCCTGGTGTAAATAATACTTCTGTTTAGTTGTAAATTAACATGGTTTAGTGGTCTGATTTGCACCTCTGTTTAGAAAATGTACGAAGTTTACGAAATATATGAAATAGCTACAGGAAATTTGACTTAAATTGACCTTTTTCCTTGGTAATTTAAATCATTCTACTCTGTGACCAAAATATTTCACTAGAAAAGTATAAAATAATGCAACACACACTGCTGTATTGAATTTCCCCTGCCCAATTCTCCTCCATTCCTTCTCTTCCTTTTTTCTGAACTCTCAAAGCATTTCCAGTCCAAGTTCCATTTGCTTCCAACTCAAATTAATTCACTCTTATTGGAAAACGTGTAGCAAATTGCTCTGCTAATCAAAGCAAAACAAGCTACGGATTTACATACTAAGCAAGGATTATGCAAAGCAGTATGAGGTTCCTAAACCCTTTATCCACATCACTTCCGAAATACAGAATCTGAGCAAGGTAATTACCACACTGTTGGATTAGTGCTGCTCCCTTTACGTTTCAGGGTTTTAAGTGTTTCTGCAACTGACTCAGCTAGATTTTGGGGTTGAAGTGACACTGGAATAATGCACAAAATCACTTGACTTGAGGTGGAACTAGGAACTTCCTTAGCTACTCATTTTTTCTGAGTTACAATAGAGATCCACCTCCTGCGTATGTTGTTATGTCAAGATTTAATAAAAGTCTCTGAATTCTTGAAGTGCTTTACAGGATAAAGTGCATCCTCCTTGTGACATCAACCTAGAAGGCAGAGGTAGCCACATAGCACAGCATAGTTTCTGTTTCACATGCTAGATTTATCAATCTTGTATCCTGAATTTCATCCATTGACTCAAAATGGTACACACGAGATTATCCCATTCTGTCCTAAAAAGCTTTGTGAGGCAAACAAGGCTAAGAGCTTACCCAGTGAATTTATGGCTAAACAGGGATTTGAATACAGTTTCCGCAATTCAATTCACTATCTTCTACATTAGCTTTCACCAACCTAATACCCTCCAGGTATTTTGGACTACAATTCTCATTCACCCCAACCAGCATGATCATGCTGTGTGGAGCTAATGGGAGTTGTAGTCCAAAATATCTCAAAGGCACCAGGTTGGCAAAGGCCACTTTTCCTATGGTGCACAGGGCTTTGATTTTTTAAAATTGTTTTATTCGCAAAATATAAATTCTTTACAACAGACAAGTCCAAAATAAAATCATATATAGCAAAACCATAAGTCTCAAATTTTCATTTACACTGATCTCCTCTCCAATACATTTACTTGATATTTCTCGATGCTTCTTTACTTATTTTAAATCTCTTAAATCCTGTACCAATCTTTAACAATTTCGATTAATACCTTCGCAACCCAGTGCTTCCCTCCACCCGTGTGCGAACTTCTTTGCTTACTATTGTTTTTGTTACTGTTGTGTTACTCACTTTATTTGTTACTCCATCCTTAATATAATATTATCCTGTCTCCTTGCGCCTTTTGAACTTTTGCATTTTAATTTTTAAGCTCCAGCACCGACTGTTTTCATGTATTCCTTAACGCATTCCCATTCTTTATTAATTTTTTGATTAGAGCAGCCTCTAATTGATGCTTTTAATTTTGCCATCTCCACGAATTTGAAAAGTTTGGTTCTCCATTCTAATAATTCTGGCATTTTGTCAGTTTTCCCATTTTTCACCACTACGATTCTGGCTGCCGCAGTTGCGTAAAGGAATACATTCCTTTTATCCTTGCGGATATCATTCGATACTAAACCCAGCAAAAATGCCTCTGGTTTTTTAGAGATTGGACTCCTAAATATTTTTTTTAGCTCTTCATGTATCATAATCCAAAATTGTTTCACCACTTTGCACCCCCACCACATATAGTACATCGTCCCCACCTCTGTTTTGCATCTCCTACATTGGTTTGATTGTTTTTTGTACATCTTTGATTATTTTACTGGGGTGAGGTGCCAGTGGTAAAACATTTTCATTATGTTTTCCTTAATCAAACAGCATGCTGTGAAATTTATATCTGTTTTCCATAGCCTTTCCCACCTATCTAAGTGAACTGTCTGGCCCTGCTCTTGTGACCATTTTATCATTGGTTCTTTTATTACCTCATCTTTCAGTTCCCATTCAAGTAGCAAGCTGTATATTTTCGATATTATTTTCTTATTTGGTTGTGTCAGAGGCGCTGATGTGGCTACTCTAGAGTAACGACTCCTCGCAGCATAGTCTTTTTAGACTTTTATTAAGTGCTGATTATTTACAGTGGTCAGAACGATCTATATACATGCTTACGGTGAGGTGTCAGAACCTCCGAATGGCGATTGGCGCATTTTCTTCCAGCAAAGAAGCTTTGGGAGACCCAACCTCTTCCCCCTACGTTTGCGTCGCAATTCCAGAGTTGGGGGAATTGGCCTTCCCCCCGTGCTCACACCTTCCTGTCCCACCTGGGGCATGGGCTCCGCAACCTTGCCTGAGCCTCGGACACCACTTCCTGACTCTCCGCTGGAGGCAGAGCTCTCCCTGCTCTCCCCAGCGCTTGGGGATGGGCTGGAACTTAAGATGGGAGGGACTTCCCTGTATCCCTTGTCCCTCACAGGTTGCAAAAGTTCACACTGTAATTTTGATGTTTTCTGTTCAAATCCTATTTTTTTTATCTTGGTTGAAGACATGCAATACCTGGTGATATTGTAGCCAGCTGTTACAATAGTTATTAACCTCTTCATATGGTCTTATTTTTACCTCACCATGTTCTTTTATTAATAACTGTTGATATGTTGGCCAGCCCTTCTCCATATTTACTTTTTCACTGCCAATACCTAGTGTAGATACCCACCATGGTATCTTAGGTTCTAACAACCATCGGTAGTTTGCCCATACTTTATATAGAGACTTCCTGATTATGTGGTTCAGGAAGTCCCTGTTTACTGCCACTTTATCATAAATTAAATAGGCGTGCCATCCGAAGCAGTTGTTCCATCTGAAGGCTGCCCTGTTCAGGGAGGCTTTTAATGTTTAATAGATTACTGTGTTTAATTTTTCTGTTAGAAGCCGCCCAGAGTGGCTGGGGAAACCCAGCCAGATGGGTGGGGTATAAATAAATTATTATTATTATTATTATTATTATTATTATTATTATTATTATTATTCCATCCTTCCAAGTCTAGAATCTCTGTTTTATCTAGCATGACCCAGTCTTTTATCCATCCTAAGCATGCCACCTGATAGTAAATTCTCCAATCTAGAAGTCCGGATCCATCCCTCTCTTTATTGTATGTTAACAGTTTATATTTTATATGTGGTTTTTTTCCCTTGCTATACAAATTGGGATATGTCCTTTTTTCCATTTTTCAAACATATCATATTTACTAATTACCGGAATCATTTGGAATAAAAAAAAAGGATTTTTTGCAATATACTCATTTTGATCGTAGAAATTCTACCCCACATTGATAATTTTAATCTCTGCCAAATTTCTAATTGATTTCTTATTTCTTTCCATGTTTTAATATAATTATCCTCAAACAAATTAATATTCTTCATTGCTATGTAAATCCCCGGGGTATTTTATCTTTTTTACAATTTGCAGGCCACTTGTTTTTTCCAAATTCTTTTTCTCCAATTCATTCATATTTTTGACCATTATCTTCGTTTTGTCTTTATTTAATTTGAATCCTGCTACCCTTCCAAATTCTTCCATCTTCTCCAATAATTTATTTATACTATTTATCAGATTTTCCACCATTACTATCATATCATCTACAAATGCTCTGATTTTATACACATTCCTACCCAGTGTTATACCTTTTATTTCCTCTTCCTTTCTTATAACCTCATTTAATATTTCCAATGTTAATATAAACAAAAGAGGAGAAAGTGGGCACCCCTGTCTGTTCCTTTCTATATGGGGAAATATTCTGTCATCTCACTGTTAATTACCAGATTGGCCTTTTGGTCTTGGTATATTGCGTTTATTCCATTTAATATTAATGTTCCTAGCTCTAATCTTTCCAATATTTTCTCAAGAAATCTCCAGGATACATTATCAAAAGCTTTCTCAGCATCAATAAATACAAAGGCTGCTGTTTTCCCTGGATTCATGTCTAGATATTCAATCAAATAAACCACTAGTCTTACATTGTCACACATCTTCCTCCCTGGTAGGAAACCTACTTGATCTTGATTAATATATTCATTCAAAACTATTCTTAATCTTTGGGCCAGAATATCGGCGTATATTTTGTAGTCATTGTTGAGTAGGGATATAGGTCTACAGTATAGTTGTTAATATTTTCTTTATTTTTGTCATGCTTTTGTATTACAATAATATGTGCCAAATTCCACAATTCAGGGGTTTTCCCTTCTGCTATTATGCTATTTATAAGTAATTTCATAGGAGTTGCTATCGCCTCTTCCATTTTTTTGTAGTGCATTGCCGTGAGCCCATCTCGATGGGTGCACAGAGCTTTGAAGACCCAACTATCAGCTGACTGTGAGGGCAAAATATGACCACCTAATGTCACTGTAATGCCACGGTATTTAACAGGTGAGCAACCTGCAAGAGGTGGGAAAGGAAAATATTCAGCTTGCCCATGAGATCCAGTTACCCACCCCGGTTTTAAATGCTTGTAAAAGAACCCACACAAACTCTCTCCTGTCCATTAAAAACATGATCACCAGATCCTATAAATTTACCATCAAACCAAGTCAATCATGAGGTGGTCTAAAAGAGGCTCTGGTTGATGTCTCTACTAATCAACGGTGTATTACTAGCAAACTAACCTCAAAATTTCTTGCATTTGCATTAGCCTCCTTCTCAAGTTCAATTCGAGCCCTTTTGTGACTCAGTTCCATTTGCATTTTCTCCCGCTCCATTTGCAAAAGCTGTGCCTCTGAACGTATTTGCCCAGCCTGATCTTCACGCTGATGTGTTAACATGAGGAAAGAAAAAATAAACATAAGCAGCAGCACAAAGCGTTTTAGGAAACATTTTATCCAAAGGAAACAAAATACTGTAGTTCTTACAACCATCTGTGGCAAAGAGTTAATGGTGCAATTCCAACCATGTCCCATCAGAATAGGGATTTCCACTTGTGCAACAGGACTTCCCATCCACCCATGCTCTCGCATACACTGTCCACAAATGTGCAACAGATTCAGGAACAACATTGTGCAAGCAGAAATCCCTGCACTGGTGTAACAACTGCCTTAGCACTATGCTGAATTCCACATAAACAACTTTTTAAACATCCAAACCTAAGCAAGTGAGAGACTGGAAAGAAAAGAGTAAGATTGCTCGTTCCTTCCTCTCAAAACTCCCTATTAACATTAGAAAGGCTCCCTCACTATGCTATGACACATGCTTAAAACTTTATTTCAGAAAACGTATTCCAGACACAGAATTTATTTATATATCCTTACTTTTAATATTTCCTGATTTTATCTATTACTGACAATTATTCTACATTGTTTTATTTCTGCCCTCTAAATAAATAAATAAAAATGTTTCCTCATACCAACTAGAAAATTATTCTTCAAATGTACAAGTGGGCTCAAGTAAGAACTCTCCACAGTGCAGAGATAGCATACCAACTTCGCAGAAGCCTTTGGTTTCTATCTAAGTCATCCTCTTAATATGCATTAGCATGAATAATAAGACCTATATCAAATATTTATGATTTGCACATAAGAGAAAAACTACCTCCACTACTAAAAAAATGTAGTAAAAACAGTTCAAAAGAGAGGGGCAGAGTATTTTCCAAATAGCATCTGGCAGAAAAGATACTGGAAGACAAAAAAAAAATTCCTTCAGTAGCACCTTAAAGACCAACTAAGTTTATATTTTGGTATGAGCTTTCGTGTGCATGCACACTTCTTCAGATACATGCACACGAAAGCTCATACCAAAATATAAACTTAGTTGGTCTTTAAGGTGCTACTGAAGGATTTTTTTTATTTTGCTTCAACTCAGACCAACACGGCTACCTACCTGTAACTGGAAGACAAAATGTTCTTCAAAAAGAACATGCAGCAATTGCAGCAAACTGTGAAGAGTTATCATCTACATTTTTAAAAAAGCTTATTTGCATCATTTTTTTGCAATATTTACCATGAGCTGCTGTAGATTTCTATGATAAAAAGTAGGGCAAAAATATAAGTAAATAAAATAAATTCACGGATCTATGTTGTGATGTAATCACTAACACTTTTGACTGCATTACGTGGTTTCTTTTTTTATCATATTTTTTAAAAAATTAATAAACTAGGTAACCGGGGGGGGACCTCAGTTAACCGAGCCTTATATTCTATAACAGTAAACTATCTGAACCTTTCTCTGCTTCTGTGTGGTGGGTGTGACTGGTTCTGAGAGCAACTTGCTCACCTGAGATTCTGAACAGAGACCATATCACTGTCCAACACAATTTGAAGGAAAGACAGGATAAGAATTGAAGAAAAAATTCAAATGCAATGGTCTCTATTCCCCCTCCCCCTCCATGTTTTAACTTAGTCATGAATGAAATTTCCATTTGTCTAGGAAATCCTGATGTTCTTGCTAACTTAAGCATTCTGGAACATGCCAATCATTTAAGAGTAGCCTTACTCAGCCTGGTGCCCTCCAGACGTTTTGACCAAAATTCCCATCTGCTTTGGCCAACACCTGGAGGCCATCAGGTCAGGGGAAAGCTGATTTAGTATACTACTCCGATCAGGCTCTGACAGTGAAGGTGACTGCTTTGCCTGCCCATTGTAACTACAGAAAAACAAATGAACTAAGGAAGTCTCACCTTCATCATCTGCTCATACTGCATCTGCAGAGAACCTTGAGGCACTTGTGTGGCAGCCAATTCAGACGTATCTTCCACAGGATGTGACAAGTAGTTGTTGAATGATCTTAGAATAGAGAAGACCACTGTATTTCCTTCCTCCTCATTCATGAGCACCTGACCTCTGCAAACATAAGATCATAGACAAATCTCAATGTGCAACTAGTTATATCCAAACTACCACTACCCAATAAATGAACCACTTCCCAGATAACAAAGTAAATGAGAGCTGGTGTGGTGCAGAAGGCCTCAAACTATGGTCCATGAGCTCCATTCATGTGAGCCATGGAAAGGTTGCGGAAAAGTCGAGAATAACAGTACCTGGTCCTGCAAAGCTCGAGGCCATTTTGACCAGGGCTGATTATTAAACAGGCTAATATGTGGTAGCATTAAGCATTTGATAATATTAAACAATTGCCTAGGGCTCATGATTGTTCACAGTGTTGATTTTGACGATTATGCTGGTACTGGAGAAAGAAGTTGTTAAAATACAAGTTACAGTATATGTTTTGACTTATAGAATAAATAAGTAATTACGTGGTCCACCAATAGCCCTGCCGATTTTCAAATGGACAACAGGGGAGAAAGTCTGAGAACAATTGGGGTAGTGCTTAAGGGTAGATCTGGGGAGGCACATGTTTGAAACCCTGCTCAATTAATAACATCTCAGAGTCACCTTGGGACAGTCACTGTCTCTCTCAGTCCACCATAGCTTGCAGAGCTTTTGTGAAGTTAAAATGGGGAGACAGGAATAATTTATAACACCACTAATTCCTTGAAGGGATGGAATAAAAACATAACACAAATATGAATAGTTAAAGTCCAGCCTTTCCCATTGACACTGCAGCACTATTAAAACTCTAACAAAATGTCCTTGCAGTATGAACTTTTGCAGCAGCTGAACACAGGCCATCAAAAATGTTGAGGATGCACATTTCCCCTTTATCTTTTCTAACAGCACTACAGGTCAAATTCTAGAAAATACATGATCCCCATAATATGTGAAGCAGATGTAAGGAAGAGGGTGTGAGTCATTTAATGTGCTTGTTGTTTTCTGTCCTAGGCTCCTTTGAGAGGAAGAGTGGGATATATATTTGATAGAGATGTAAAAGCACCATGCAAAGCAAAAAAAAATGCCCTTGGAGACAGTAATGCAGCAAGAAAGCCATAAGGCATTTCTTGCCTCTGTTAGAGCAGCACATATGTGAAAGAGCTTCCCACTTCCATAGTCCTCTTCACATACCAGAAGCGTCTTTCATTTCCCACAGAGCATCTGCAGAAGGAGTACAAGTCTCTAACACTACCTTCTGTACTCTGCAAAGCCAGCAAGAAAAGGATCACAATCTCCCATCCACCAGGTCCTTCCTCCATGAAGTGGACAGGGTCAGCAGTAATTTTAAGTACTGGCTGGCTAATCAGTCAAGCCAAGGTTTGTGGACTACAGTACACAAGAGTGGATTACACAAGAGTGGAAAGCAAATTGATGTAGAGTGCTCCCCAAAGACAGAATACTGAAAAACACTGGAATAGAGGTAAGTGGTTTTGTTGCAAACGTGCTTCAGTGTTTTAAACAACTGAAGGGTGGAACAACAAAATAATAATAATCAACCTTTATTGGCATCAAACAAACACGCAAACAAAACAATATCAGATTAATACTGCCACAGTCATAGTATTAACAACAACATGCAAGGTAGTTCAGAAGATCACAAGATGAGGAGGGAGCCAAAGGAGATATCTAAGATCAGCCTCTTAAATCAGTCTACAAAAGTTACAAAAGTTACCGTACTCATCTGCGTTGCATGATTGCTTCAGAGGAAGGTAAGTCCCTGCTGTGTAGTCAACATAAAGGTGGATTATAGTAAATAAATACATTTTTAAAAGTTTGTATTACACAAAGTGGGGTCAGCCAGATTGATTTCCATGCTGGTTATAAATGAAAGGGCTCTCTCCCCTCCTTTGCTAGCACAAAAACATGTCCTTCCTCTACCATACTGCACATTCTGCATTGGATTCCTGGCCATCTATGCCTAACAGGTGAATGCAAGAGGACTGCATAAAACTAAATAAGCAAATAAGAATTTGTGCTCACACTTAAGAATCTTCTTCAGTCATAGAGCTGCTACCAGAAAGTTAATGTGTGCATGTAATAATTTGAATACAGCATCTAGAAAGTTGAAAACATAATTTTTCAACCTCCTCTTAAAAACAAAACCTATCCTCTCCTACAACTTGAACCATCTTCCACTCTATTTGCAGCAGTTGCTGAAGTCATTAAAAAGTCTCTTACAAAGATTTAGCATCAATGTGGGTGTCTGGAGCGAGTGCTCCTGTTGGAGAACAGCCTTTTCCAAAGGTGTCATGGGTTTTGAAGAAACTCGATCTCAGGACGCAAGGGAGAAACGTGCTAAGAGGAAGGCACACTTGGCAAATCCACACCGTGATCAACTCCTGCCCGGAAACCAATGTCCCCACTATGGAAGGACGTGTGGATCCAGAATTGGCCTCCACAGTCACTTATGGACCCATTGTTAAAATCGTGTTTATGGAAGACAATCTTACTCGGCTACGAGTGATTGCCAAAGAAGGGTGTCTGCTACAACTCTTCTAATCAGACTAAAGACTTGGATGATGCCTTCCTAGAGCAGATTACAAAATATTCAAAAAGGAGAGATATAGTAGTCACAGGAGACTTCAGCTTCCCTGATATATGTTGGAACTCCAACTCTGCCAAGAATGTAAGATCCAACAAATTCCTCAATTGCCTCACTGACAATTTCATTTCTCAGATAGTGGAAGAAGCAACAAGGGGATCATCTATCTTGGACCTCGTCTTAACCAACAAGGAGCAACTAATCAATGAAGTGGAAGTACTGGGAAATTTGGGAGGAAACAATATTGTCCTCTTGGGTTTCATGAGACAAGGGAAAGCTGAGTGTAATCAGAAATGCATTTTGGACTTGAAGGCGGATTTCAAAAAGCTTAAGAAACAACCGGGTGAGATCCTATAGTCAGAAATACTTAAGAGAGAAGGGAGTCCAAGATGGATGGGAGTTTACGGATGTACGTAATCTCAGAGCCTGTCTATAATCTTTGAGAATTCTTGGAGAACAGGTGAGGTCCTTGCAGGCTGGAAGTGGCAAATGTCCCGATCCTCCAAAAGGGGGGCAGGGAGACCCAGTCAGCTTGATATCAGTATCAGGAAAGGTCCTAGAACCAATAATTTTAAAAGTCAGTCTGTGAGCAGTTAGAAAAGTATGTTGTGTTTACTAAGACCCAGCATGGGTTTCTCAAAAACAGGTAATGCCAGACAAATCTCAGTTCCTTTACTGATAGACTTACAAGCTTGCTGGATAAGATGAATGCTGTGGATGTAGTGTATCTAGATTTCAGTAAGGCTTTTAACAAAGTCCCCATAATATTCTTCTGGAAAAGCTGATAAAATATAGGCTGGATAAGGTAAACTGTTAAGTGGGTTTGCAGCTGGTTGACTGACCAAACCCAGTGTGCTCACTAATGGTTCTCATCATCCTGGAAAAAAGTGGTAAGTGGGATGCCTCAGGGTTCTGTGCCCATTGTTGTTCAACATCTTTGTAAACAACTTGGATGAAGGAATTGAATTTTGCAGAAGACACCAAACTGGGAGCGGTAGCTACTGCCACAGAGAACAGAATCAGGATTGAATATGACCTAAACAGACTGGAGAACTGAGCCAAAGTTTTTTAAAAAATTGAATTTCAATAGGGACAAATGTAAGGTTCTGCACTTAGGCCTGGATTGCCAGTCGTACATGTAAAAGGATCTTAGGGGTCTTAGTAGGCCACAAGCTTAACATGAGTCAATAGTGTGATGCAGCAGCAAAAAAAAAAAGCTAATGCTATTCTAGGCTGCATCAACAGAAGTATAGTGTCCAGATCATAGTACCACTCTATTCTGCCTTTGTCAGACCACATCTGGAGTACTGTAGGATATTGACAAGTTGGAATGTGTGCAGGAGGGCAACCATAAGTATCTGTTGCAGGAGAGCGACTGTGTGCAAAATCATGGGAAGGGAGGTTTCCAGGACCAAGGTGAAACTGTCAAGCTCTTCTGTCAGTAAATTTTCCATTGTTGTTAATGTAATCTTGTTATATCTACAGAACTGAAATGTTGTTTCTGTATGTTCTTATGAAATTATTTTTTTCATAGTTGATTTGGGTTGTATTCCTGCCTTCTTTGTCATAAACTGTTTTTAAACATGATCTGGGTGTGTGTATATTGCAAAGCGGCATACAAATAAAAATAAGTATATATTAATTTTTAATGTGTTAAACAGCCCACAGCTCAGGCAACGGGTTGATGAGAAAGAAGCATCAGTACCAGGGAGCCATGCCATTCAAAAATGACAATTTATCCCTGGCCTGGTATAAAGCACCTTCCTATATTTTTTATTATTTGTTACAGCTGGACACCACACATGCCATACACATCTGTTTCCAATGTGCTTTATCCCTGTCTTATCTTTGTTTCCATCCTGTAACCAAATCCCCAAAGATTATGCTAAGGATTGTGGTGGGGGGAGTCCTACACCCCACCCTCACTCTGAGAGGAAAAATCTCCCCAGCAACAGGTGCCATTAAAGGTCAATAAAGGTCAGACAGTATGTAAATGAACAAAGTTGTAAATGAGTCAGCAATTGAGTCTCAGAGCCTGATGGATAGAGAAGGAATTAAGTTGTTTTATTTTTGTAAATAATAAAGATTATCTGTAAAAATAAACTCTGCTGCAAGCACCCAAGAGTAGTTGCTCCTTATCAGCCTACTGGATTGCATGAGGACAAAAGAGGTGCTTTCAACAGCTGAGGATGGAAGGAAGCAGCACTCTAGACATGCTCATGAGCCATGATCTTGGAAATTTTCTGGAAAGTGGCACATGGCCTGATGTTATACCTAATTCAACATTGCTTATTTTATTTGTATTTAGTGAACTTTTAAAGCATATGTTGATTTTTGTCCCAATACTGTACACCGCAAGCATTTATTTATGATATATTACTTGCATTCATATGCCACCTTTTTCTCCAAGGAGCTCAAACTGGTGTACATGGCTACCCCCACCCTCATCATTTAATTCCCACAACAGGCTGAGAGGCAGCGACTGGCCTTCCAAGGTCACACCAAGTGAGCTTCAAGGCTGAGTGGGGGAGGATCCGAACCCAGGCCTCTCCCAGGTCCTATTCCAGCCCTCCAACCACTACGGCAACACGGGCTCTGAAACGCTACATTTATAAACATTTGACCTGAAATATGACAACTTTCGAGACGGAAAGTTCTCCCTCAGGGAGCGGGTGGGAAAGCGGAGAGGCGGGGGGCGTCCACCTCCCGAGCACCTTCGATGAGGCGAAGCGCACTCTGAACATGCCCAGAAGCACTCTCAATTTTACCTCAGAAACCAAGTCGGGGGGCGCTGAAATTTCTGGACAGCACCTCATTTCCGTGATAAGTCGAGGGTGAGGCTGGGGAAAACTCCCGCTCTCGATGAGGAGAAGCGCACTCTGAACATGCCCAGGAGCTCTCTCTCTCTCTAATTCCAGGTTGCCCTCGGAAGCGTCGTGCGAGTTACAGACAGGCACGACCCCCCCCCCCCGCACCGATGAACCTCGCCTCGTAGGAAGAAGGCGCGTCTCTTCCCTCACACAAGGGCGGCCGGAGAGGGAACCGGCAGCGCTCCGTCGCCAGCGGCGAGTTTTACCTCAGGAGGACCCTGCGCGCCCGCGGCCAGAGAGGCGCTCCGGGGCCAGCTGACCGGGCCCGGGGCCCTCGGCTCCCGGCCTCGCCTACTCACCCTTCTTCTCCCCAGCCGGCCATGTCCCCCGCGCGCTCGCCGACGCCAACCGCCCGCTCTCGACTCTCTTCCCCGCTTGGATCTCCCTCCTCAGCCCAGGCGCCGAGATATTCCGAGAGTTCCCCGCGAAGCTCCCGCGAGATTATGGCGCGCGCGCGTGCCCAGCGCTCCCTCACACTCTCTCTCTCCCCTCCGGTCCTTCGCTTTTGCCCCGCCTCCTACCGTAATGCAGCGAGTGTTAACCCGCACGCTTCTTTTTCCGCCGTCGTGTCGGGATTGTACGCGCATCCCCGCTGTCCGCTCGCCCGCCTGATTTGATGCAAGTGCGCAGCGGCCGCAGGCCCAGTGGCGGATTTACGTATAAGCTAAACAAGTTATAGCTTAGGGCCCCACTCTCTTGCCCCCCCCAAAAAATATACTTCTTCTTAATTGCATTTCACTATTAATATATTAGTGGTACCTCTGGTTAAGAACTTAATTTGTTCCGGAGGTCCGTTCTTAACCTGAAACTGTTCTTAACCTGAAGCACCACTTTAGCTAATGGGGGCTCCTGCTGCCGCTGCTCTGCTGGAGCACGATTTCTGTTCTCATCCTGAAGAAAAGTTCTTAACCCGAGGTACGTACTATTTCTGGGTTAGCTGAGTCTGTAACCTGAAGCGTTTGTATTGTAACCTGTAGGGTTTGAAACCCGAGGTACCACTGTACTTCTTCTTAATTGTATTTCAATTCCACAATTACTTTGATAAAATACATTTTTGTTATGTGCAAATGGCTTTAGATACCTATTAGGTCCATAAATTACCATATAGCATATATCCAACACAAAAAACAGCGACAATTTGTTGTTGACGAAGGACAGCTGGACATATAAAGGGCCCCATTACCTTCAGTAGCTTAGGGCCTCATCAAACCTAAATCCGACCCTGGCCGCAGCCCTGAGGTGCTTTGCCTCCCCTTGAGTAAACACTGTCAAGCTGTGATGAAAATGTGAGAATAATACACTATAGTGCGTTCTGCTGGATCAGGCCCATGAAGAGGGCTCCTCTGGTTCAGCATCCTTTCTTCATGGTGGCCAACCAGATGTCTCTTCTAGGGAGCAGGACCAGAGCACCGTTCCCCTCGGGGGTCTCCAGCAACTGGTACCCAGAAGCATTTACTGCCTCCCAACTATGGAGGTGGAATCCTAGAATTGTAGAGTTGGAAGGGACCCCGAGGGTCATCTAGTCCAACCCCCCTGGCAATGCAGGGACCTTTTTGCCCCACATCCCCTGAGATGAAGAGTCTCATGCTCTACCAACTGAGCTACAGTGGTACCTCTAGATACGAACGGGATCTGTTTCGGAGACCCGTACGCATCCAGAGCAGTACTTACCCTGAAGCGCCGAATCTGCGCATGCTCCCCGCGCAATTAGACACGTCTGCGTATGTGCAAATCGCCAAACCCAGAAGTAACCCGTTCCATTACTTCCAGGTTCGGCGCGTACATATCCCGTGTTGTATGCAACCTGAAGCATACGTAACTAGAGGTATGACTGTATCTGCAGACACATAACACAGCTTTTGAACACAGCCACCATGGCAACTAATGGCTTATCAGAGGTCCAGAGGGGAGGAACACAAGAACAGGCCATTTCTGTGGTTGCTGCCCGTTTGTGGAATGCTCTTCCCAGGGAGGTTTATCTGGCACCTTCATTACATATATTTATGCACCAGGCAAAAATGTTCCTCTTCAACCAGGCCTTGAGCTGATTAAACATTCTATGGCCTTTTAAATGTGCCTGTGGAAGGGGAGCTTTTGGTTTGCTTTTGTTCTTGCTCTTATTATGTATCTTGTGTTCTCATCCTGTATTTTTGTGTTGTGAAATGCCCTGTGATTTTCGAATGAAGGGTGGTATATAATTTCAATAAATTATTATGATTATCAACTTTCTTCGTGTATTTGTCCACTAGTCTTAAAAGTGTCCAAGTTGGTGACAATCACTGCTTCCTGTGGGAACAAGGTTCATAGATTATGAGCTGCGTTAGGAAAGGCTTTCTTTTTAAAATTATGTGTGGCATGTAGAAAGTGGACAGAGGAAAAGGTTCTCTCCCTCTCTTGTAACACTAGAATTTGCAGATATTCAATGAAGCCGAATGCTGGAAGAATCAGAGCAAATAAAAGGACTTATTCACACTGCCAAAAGAATAAACTATGGAACTCGCTCCCACAGTGAGCAAGCAATGCCTACCAACTTGGATGGCTTTAAGAGGATTAGACAGATTCATGGAGAAGGCTGTCAATGGCTACAAGCCAGGATGGCTATGCTCTGCCTCCACTGCCAGAAGCTGTAAATGCTGCCAGATACCAGTTGCTGGAAATCACAGGAGGGGAGAGAGCTCTTGAACTCGGGTCCTGCTTACAGGCTTCCCAATGGGGCATCTAGTTGGCCACTGTGAGAACAGGATGCCAGACTAAATGGGCCACTGGCCTGATCCAGCAGGCTCTTCTTCTGTTATTAATTAAATTAAATTAATTGAAAACAGAAGGAATGGTAAGAAGCAAGGAAGTGAGATGGGTGGGTAGAGGGGCATTAAGTACTGTAAGATGGCTTTGGAGGCCATAGAGAAATACAGAGAACTCTGCACACTGAAGAAATCCATAATTTTTAATAAAGGTTATCACAGGCAAGACATTCTGAACATTCAACAGAGAGAGAGATGTTGCTGCTGTATCCTCTCACCTTCTACCTGGTCCTTTTAACTGGAGCTTCATGACAGGAAGAAGTCCCTCCATGACTTAGTACCAGAGAAGCAAAATTGTTGTTTTCCTGCGCTCATGTCAGGACAGGAACACACGGCGTTTTGGCAGATCACTTTCTTCTCACTCCCCATATCCAAGCCACCAAAATTGATTAGTGGTAACCCCATGCAATGCCAGTAGAGTATTGCTGCTTTCCCGTCATCTGTAGCAACTAGGAACCATTGGGCCCACTCCAACCTTGATGACCGGCCTTCTCCCCTCTCTCCAAACCAGAAGATGAAAGACAATTGTGTGGAAAGAGGGAGCATTGGTCACAGGCCTGAAAAGTTCCCCACTCTTGGGGTAAAGGTAAAGATAAAGGGCCCCTGACCATTAGGTCCAGTCGTGAACGACTCTGGGATTGCGGTGCTCATCTCGCTTTACTGGCCGAGGGAGCTGGTGTACAGCTTCCGGGTCATGTGGCCAGCATGACTAAGCCGCTTCTGGTGAACCAGGGCAGCACACGGAAACGCCGTTTACCCTCCCGCCGGAGCGGTACCTATGTAACTATTTGCACTTTGACATGCTTTCAAACTGCTAGGTTGGCAGGAGCAGGGACTGAGCAATGGGAGCTCACCCCGTCGCAGGGATTCGAACCGCCGACCTTCTGATCTGCAAGCCCTAGGCTCTGTGGTTTAGACCACAGTACCACCCGCATAGCCACTCTTGGGGTAGGCAACCTCAGGCCTGTGGGCCAGATGCAGTCCAATCGCCTTTTCAATCCGGCCCACAGACGGTCCGTTGATCAGTGTGTTTTTACATGAGTAGAATGTGTCCTTTTCTTTAAAATGCATCTCTGGATTATTTGTATGGCCTGCCTAGTGTTTTTACATGAGTAGAATGTGTGCTTATTATTTAAAATGCATCTCTGGGTTATTTGTGGGACATAGGAATTCGTTCATTTCCCCCCCCCAAAAAAAAAAATAGTCCGGCCCACCACATGGTCTGAGGGACGGTGGACCGGCCCACGGCTAGAAAAGGCTGCTGACCCCTGGGGTAGAGGCTACAAATTAGGGCCCTCTCTACCCCAGCCTGTTTGCAGGGCAGCCTCCCAGTCAGGCTTGTTGAGAGGCAGGATTACAATTCCTTTTCCTCTTAAAACATCTGTGAATCACCACATTTCAATATGGGTTTGCTAAACCTCTAGTGCTCTTCCCCAAATAAGTCCCTCAGTGTGTCCTCTGAACATCCCCATCTGAAGGAAAGGGAAGCAGGATGAGAACAAGCAGCTGATGAGCTGGACATGACACAAGTTCTATCTCGGCATGGGTGTTTTTCAAAAAAATGTATTGTTAAAAGTTGCATAACTGTACAGTGCAGCATCTTTGCATCGATAAGCATTACACTTTGTACAAATGGCACTTAAGAAAAAAAGTTATTTCAGAGGAAACATCTGTCAACTGATATCTCTCCATGTTCTAGTTTTAAATGAGTAAGCGGGGAAGGGGCACAGTCCAGGGGCAGAACAGTTGCTTTGAATGCATAAGGTCTCAGGTGTCTTCAGGTAGGTCTGGAAAGCACTCTTGCCTGAAACCCTGGGGTTCCCAGCTGGCTAATATCTATCCAACACCTTGTACTGTTTTGTGTGTTGTTAAAGCTGAACTGGGCTCTTAATGACCTCTAGATTTTATTTAGTTATTATAAACATTTTTATACCACCCTTCAATCATATTTCCTGGTTACTTCAAAGGGAAGAAGATCTGTTGCAATAGCTGGCAAATGAGGTCCACATCCTTCCAAAGATACTCATTGTTTCACAAAAACTCTGGACTTACAGCCCTCTGCCAACTAAAACCAACTCTGCAGCTTTCATCAAATGTACCACACAAAGCACGCACACAGTGTCTCATGTTTCTGATGCCGTGCGGGCTGCTTGTTTGTATGATTTCGCCAGATAATATCTCTCGGCAGATTCCTTCCTACTGGCTTGGAGTTTTAAGGGCTTCACCTCCTGGAAGTCTTGCATCAGTCTCTTTTGCAGGAGATGGCTCTCCCCTCCATCCCAGTACTTACAGAGCATGGTTCCTCCAGGTTTCAAAATGTGCTGAGCCAGATCCAAAAGAGACAAGCAGAGATGGATCAACTTATGATGATCTAGTTGCCGGATACCAGTAGCATTGGGTGCCATGTCACTCAGGATAACATCTGCCATCCCTTTAGGGAGCACTTCCTGGATTTTCTTTTGGGTCATTGGATCTGTGATGTCAGCGTGAGGTAAGAGGACTGCTCCTTCTAGAGGAAGAACATGAAGGAGGTCAACTCCAAGAACAAAGCCGATTGGGGCATCTGGATCTGGAAAACAGAAGTGTCAAACTAAGAAGGCAGTCTTTAAATGTGTAATCTATCCAGTGAAGTGTAATGGTTGAAGCGTCAGACTAGGACTTGGGAGAGACTAGGGATCAAATACCTCCTTCTCAACTTGCCTTAGGAAGTTTCATCGCATTCACTATCCACAACCTTCCTACACAGATGCTGACTAAGTACTGTCAGACTCACCCACGCCCAGCACAAGAAGCTATTCCAGCCCATAAACATTATTTTTAGCAAGCTATTTGAGAAGCAACCCTTTCTGTAAAGATCAATATTTCAGAAATCATCCTCATCTATCACTGTCTCGAATTGTCGTCAAGCCACTCAAGAGTCAGCCAGCAACAACATTTTCCGCTATCAGAGCACTTTTACTGACATTAATGAATTAAACCAAGTTCCTCCGAGACAACCCTCGCCTTCGTTTTCCAGAGGGAGAACGTAGGATAGTAAATGAATTCTCTGGCAAGGATGGAAACAGCATTTATAAAAGACAAGGGGGAGAAGGGGGAGCATTCCCGGCCAAGTATCGTGTGTTGCATTGTTTATTTAGCTAAAGATAGGTGGCTATAAATAGACAAGCAGTTGTAGGGCCATCATGGCATCTTATGGGAGCTTTCACAAGCACAAAACCAGACAAACAGAAAGACAGGTCCCTACTCCTCCAGAGCTTACAGGCTAAAACAAACTATGGGAAAGGACAACTAGAAACAAGGGTGGTGGAGGAAACAAGTAATGAATATATATTCATTTCATTTATAGCCTGCCTCTCTTCCAACATGGGACTTTAGGGGATATCCATGCATTGACCAGATCAGCAACATAAGGAGGGCCACAGGTCCTGAAGTAGACAAAATAAGTCCTACAACCTCATTTATTGGGGAAATATTTTCCAGTCTCCAAGGATTCAAAAGACACTGCTTGGACATAAAATCGCAAAACTATGAGGGTTAAATACTTGTGGCTTTATTTGAAAATGAAAGTCATAAAGCCAGGTGTCCACACTGTTGTGACGCATCTTCCCCACAGCAATTATAACTAAACGTGAAAATGAGTCACAGATTACAAGGCAGGTCAGCAGTGGCTCTGACCACCTGTAATTTTAATTCAGGAATGGGAAACCTCCAGTCTTTCAGGTGCTGCTCGACTCCAATACCCATCAACCCCAGACAGCATCACAATGATCAGAAGCCATGGGCATTGAAGTTCAGCAACCTCTGTAGAGCCACATGTGTTCTGCTCCTGTTTGAAATGCACTCACCAGAACCCGTCGCATTGACTCTCTGGACTGCAACCTGAGCCCAAGCCCCAGGGGCCGTGCCACAGTCTATCACACGCAGCCCAGGGCAAAGGATGCGGTATTTGTCATCTACTTCAAGCAGTTTGTAGACACTCCGGCAACGATAGTGCTCCTTCTTGGCCTTCTTCACATAAGGGTCACTGAAATGCCGCTCCAGCCAACGATGCTCTGCTCCCGTTTTGCTTTTCAGTAATTGTACAGCAGTGTGGATCCTCTGGTGCTGAAGCAAAAGATTTGACAATTTCCAGTATCTATCGGGGAGAGAAAGGCAAATTATTCTACTGCTCAATGGGCACACCCCATCTGATGACTATGGACCCTAATCTAGAATTTGGCATCTGATTGTCTGGATTAAATTTCTGTTTCCAAAATAAATGCACTTCTGTAATCCAAACCCCCAATCCGCCATGCTGGAAAGGGTTTTCATGAGGACGAGGTGTCCTTATGCTCATCCCTAGCTGGATCCACTGGCCTCTGCCAGTAAGGAGCATCTTAGTGGCATAGGTGCCATCTATGCAGGGCTGGCAGGGCCCAGGACTCCCCCATTTTTCAATAAAGGGGTCTCTCCCCCCCCCTTTGACATGGTGGCATGCACATGCCATGGAGAATCTGCACAACACGTCAGTATTCCCCTGTGACATGCGTTGAGTGACGCAGGGGGGGAAGGCAGTGCGCCTGCCAGTGAGTCCATCCAAAAAGGTGGCAGAAGCTACTAGAGAAAGACTAGAAAATGAAAAGCTTTGGTGGGAGGGAGGGAGTGGAGCTGGGCTGGCACAGGACCCACTGAATTTTAATCTACTTCTTATCACCCTTCTACCCTGGCTGGTGCAAGTAGAAGGACTATGGATGTGACAATGGCTATGCCACCCCACAGTCGACCAGGGTGACTAGATTGCCTCCTAACTCTGCATATGATCAGGATGCAAGATTGCAATTTTCCCCCACCCACACATACAGAGAGAAACATGCCACTATTTCTTCCCAATTTACAGAAGAGAAGTGCAACTGACAAAGACTTGTCCAAGTCTGCTCAACATTCTGGTAACACAATGAACCCATAGCAGAGGAAAGACCAAAGCCAGGCTTCCTAGATTAAAGTCTGGCTCTTTCTGATCAGCCTCACACTGGTAGCATTATCACTATTTTATGTGGAGTCCCAACACCCCCTGTGTATAAACTTCCTCATTACTACTGTTATATCAAGCTAACTTTTTCAGGTCAACATTCTGATAGTGTGGCGAGACGGAGTGTGTAATCCTGTATGCACAGGAGGTCCCGTAAATTTAGAAGCTGCACAACAATAGGGCTGCCATACGTCCAGAATTTCTCAGACATAGCTGGAATACTGCAGTCCCAATCCTACACAAGCAGCAGCTGAAGCTACTCCCAGGGATGGAGAAAGCTTTGGTTGTTGCCTTTCTGGAAGTTAAACTGGTCTTAAAGGTGCAGAAGCTTGTCAATTTGATAATAAGGCAGCTATAATTTCAGGTGGGGGGGTAGAATCCCCACCTTTTAACTCACATGATTCCTTTTAACACCACCAGTCTGAAGGGCCACATTCCCTCAGTCTTCCAGGAGCCACCTACTAAAGGTGGATCGCTGCGGTTTTGGGGAGTTGTAGTTCAGAACGTTTGGAGGGCACCAGGCTGGCGAAGTTTGGTTTAAATATTTATGGAGACTGCAGACAGCACCTTAAAGGGGAGAGGGCGGAGAGAGCTGATTTGATGCCTTTCCCCAAAACGGTCCCTTCTGCAACACAAACAAGCGCTATCCCAAAAAGCAAAGCTCAGTCGCTAGAGCATGAGACTCCTAATCTCGGGGTCGTGGGTTCGAACAAAAGATTCCTGCATCGCAGGGGGTTGTGCTAGATGACCCTGGGGGGGTCCCTTCTAACTCCCACAATCCTATGATCCTACGATTCACAGGGCGAATGTTTTTCACTCCACCATGTGCAAACCCAAGCAACAACTTCCCACACAAGCGGCCGACTAAGGCTTCTTTAGCCGCGTGAAGCTCCGGAGGAAGCGGGCGCTGAGGCTGCCCTCCCGGAGGCGTCAAGGGGAGGCGGGTCGCCGCCTGGCAACCCTTCGCCCGGCCGGCCGCCCTGAGCCGGTTCTCAGGATGCCGCTCCCCGGTCCCGTACTGGAAGAGAACCGCTCGCTGCTCTCGGCAGTCCGGCCCCGCTTCCCGCTGCTCACCGGCTCATGACTTCTCCCTCCACGAGGGCCGCTTCTTAGAGAGGGGGACGCATTTGGGGGTTGCACCAATCTGGGACGCTCCTTCAAGCGTCCCTCCGGGGAACGGCGCCTCATGCGCTGGGTTCCACCGCACATTGGCACCTGGGCTGAAAAAAAGTGTGTGAGAGAGAAACATACCGTACCTATCCTTCCTTTTTCTTCTCCTGAGCAGGCTCTTGCTCTTCCTCCTTAGCAAGCACCGCCTCGAGAAGGTCCTCGCCTATTCGCTGGGTTGCATTTTCCCGCCTTGCTGGAGAAGCTGCCACAGGGGTCTTTGGCCTGGTAGGAAAGGTTTTGTTTTAAAGGCTGCGATGTTCCACAATCCCCTCTTAGGGCAACAGCTTCTTTAGGGCAACCAATACGTCCTCGAAGTAGCTTCATATTATTTGGTAGTTGGGGGGGGAGCATTGTTTTGCTTATTGTTTGGCTTATTGTTTGTGCACCGCTAATGTTTTTTATTACTGATGGGGGGGGCTTGTTTCTCCAATATGTTGCATGGCATCAGGTGTGCCAACTTGAATAAAATATTGGGGGGAGGTAAGCCCCACCCCCACATAATTTTCCACAACCACCCTGTGGGGTAGGTTAGGCTGAGAAACTGACCAAAAATCAGAGCTGGGTGGGGATTTGAACCCTAATCACCCAGTCCAGCACTTTGACAAGCATACCACATTGGCTTTAAGTGGGCTTCTGAAGAGCGGTGGCTTAAGTCCCACTGCACCTTCCACACGTGTTGTTAAATCTGCCACGGTAGCTGTTGTAATAAGCTTCATTGATTCTGAGCACACATTATCTGATACTGGACTCCTTGCCTTTGTAGAGCTTAAAGCATGCTGACAACAAAATTATTCACTCTGGTCCTGGTGGTGCAACCACAGCGAGTCTTGCTGGGCATGAAAAAACGTGGATTTGGGGCTGGGCTCTGGAACGGATTTGGAGGGAAGTTGCAGCCTGGCGAGACAGTTGAGCAGGCAGCAAAAAGGTAAGATTGAAATGACACCAGGCCAACACAGGTCTTCCTAGTGCCTGTATTAGATTGTTTATTCATTATAGGCATATTTTAAATATGACCGTATTTACAGAAAATGCAGACATTCAGTCATATAAACAATAACATTTAAAAATATACATTTAAATGTATAAAACAAACATTTATACCCTTATGTATTAAAATTCCTTCCTTCAGGGATACCCTGAGGAAATGAGGAAGATAATGGTGATGATGAGAGATGAATTTCTAGGCCTTATAGACAAAATAAAAACTGACAAATTGCTGGGTCCAGCTGGCATCAATCCAAGAATTGTCAAATAATTCAAATGTGGAATTGCTGAGCTTCAAACAAAAATATGCTACTTGTCAATAAGATCAGCCTCCATACCTGGAGACAGGGAAGCAGCCAGTGTAACAGCAATTTTCAAAAGGGGATCTGGGTGGATCCTGGAAGTTACAGGCTAGTTTAACATCTGTCCTGGGAAAATAGTGATAAGGATTGTTAAGGATAAAATAACCAAGCATATAGAGCAAGCATATCCAACGTAGATCGTGATCTACCAGTAGATCACTGGACATTTGTGCTAGATTGTGGTAGATCTCTCTGCCCCCCAGAAAAAGATTTGCCCCCCCCAAAAAAAAGCTCAACAACTTTGCCTGTCAATAGCAATGGGTAGATCACAGCCAGTATTTTTATAATGTGAGTAGATCAGTCTCTAGAAGCTCCTGCAGCCAATCGGAAGCCCCGTCAGACGTTCAGCTTCCAAAAATAGTTCACAAACCAGAACACTCCCAGGTTTGCAGCGTTTTGGAGCCAAAACATCTGAGAACTAAGCTGTTCGAAAACCAAGATACGACTGTCCTTGGATTTCCAAAAAAAACTTCAACAAGGTATCTTACCAAAGACTCCTGAGAATCTCCAACAGGTCTCATATTTTTAATTATGTTTATCCTGCTAGGTTGTTGAGCACTTTCCTACCTTTTCATGTAAAACACTTGCTGCTACAATTATATATAACTATATATACTGTTTTTACATAATTCAATATGTAACATTGGCACGTTTACCAGTACAAACTGGCAGCCATGGTTTGTTTCTCCTGCGCAAACCATGATTGATAAGTCAAAAACCAAACTTGCTTAAACAGAAACCAACCATAAGAGCTGGTTTGCACATCATACTTATTCAAGGCTCCTGTTTGCTGCTCCCAGCTTGACAAAAGAAAGAGGAGCTGTGGGACCAATTCAACAACATGCGCCAGCTGTTCACAGGAAACCCATGGTTTAGGGCTTCATGTGAAGACGGCCGCTATGATGGAATTGTGTATCATGTCGCCTTCCCAGGAAATCAACTGCACTTGTCTGAAGTGCAAACAATGCCACTGTATATCATGTCAGATCCACTACCGGTACCCACCTTCCCAGGAAACCTATAGCACTTGCCTAACTTGGACTAAATGACTGTATGTTGCATTTAGGAAAGGGGGAAATTCCCTGCCTCAACACAATTTACTGCTGCTCATCTACTGGAGATAATAGCTCCATGTTCCCCTGCACTCATGTGCTGTGCTTGGTAAACTTTTCTTTCTTTCTTTCTTTCTTTCTTTCTTTCTTTCTTTAATCTTGCATCGGTTTTTTAAATCTTTCATCGGTTCCCGTTTTAATGTAGGGCTCCTTTTCTTCGTTGTGCAGGCCACATACAGTTCAAAGTGTGCTCTACTGACACCGTTGTGGCAGCAAACTCAGCCACAGTGGTGTAGTGCAGGCTTCCTTAACCTTGGCCCCCCCAGATGTTTTTGGCCTACAACTCCCATGATCCCTAGCTAGCAGGACCAATGGTCAGGGATGATGGGAATTGTATTCTCAAAACATCTGGCGGGCTGAGGTTGAGGAAGCTTGGTGTAGTGGTTAAGAGCGGTGGACTTGTAATCTGGTGAACCGGGTTCGCTTCCCTGCTCCTCCACATGCAGCTGCTGGGTGACCTTGGGCTAGTCACACTTCTCTGAAGTCTCTCAGCCTCACTCACCTCACAGAGTGTTTGTTGTGGGGGAGGAAGGGAAAGGAGATAGTTAGCCGCTTTGAGACTCCTTAAGGGGAGTGAAAGGCGGGATATCAAGTCCAAATTCCTCTTCTTCTTCTTCTTCTGCCTAATTGCCGCAGTGTACATGGCAAAGCTTTCGCTCCATTGTGGGGAAAATGCCTTCTTTTAGAGGCTGCCACCACATGTTCCAGGAAGGTTTTCTAAAACCAGCGAAAACATTAAATCAAAGGGGTAATTCTGAAAAATGGAAGCTATTGGTGAGGTGCCAGAGTGAGGCTGAAAACCCTACTCAGGGTTCTCATTATCCTTGATGGGGAGTGACGGCCAGAAATATCCAACAGCACACATTACTCATAGCTAAAGACAGGTCTAATTAACAGCATCAGCTAAACATCCACAGGCTTTCAGAGTATTAGCAATTCTCTCTCAGTTGGAAGAATAATAGGGGAGCTGAGAAACAGCCATCTGCCAGCATCAGGTACAAAGTGAAGAGTTTAAGCTGCAATTAATGCCTGCTTCCAAAGTATGGGCAACAGAGTGATAGAGACCCACTGGCATGGGCAGAAGGCAAGAGCACATGAATCTAAAGCTCACACCAGGCTTTCCCATATAATGCCAAATGGCATCTGAAGCAACTCTTAAGTATGCTTACAGTAGCTGGCTTTGTTGTACCGTATTAGCCTGAATATAAGCCACACTTCCCCCCCCCCCAAATTCCAACAGGGAAAAGTTAAAAGTACGGCTTAAATTCACGACTTTACACCGCCAAAGCAGTGTGGCTCCCCCAGGAAGCAGCCTGGGAGTGCGGGGAGGCTGCCGGCAAAGCTGCACGGCTGGCTCCCAGCACTACCGCCTCCTGGCATTACCTCCCCAAGCCTGCGCCTACCGTTCAGGGCGGTAGTGGCGGGAGGCAGGCGCACAGCACACTTGAAACCGAGCGCCAGCACCAGCTTGGAGAGCAGGGCACCGAGCACCTGGATGGGGGGGGGGGCAGTCGGCGCTGGCTTGGGGAGCTAGTGCCTGGAGTGCCAGGAGGCAGTAGTGCCTGCAGGCGGGCGCACAGCGCACTCAGAACTGGGCACCCTCTTCTACCCCATTCAGGGCGGTAGTCCCAGGAGGCGGCCCGCAACCGCAAATAAGCCTTTAAAATTCAAGGTGCGGCTTATTTGCGGGTGCAGCTTATATTCGGGCCCATACAGTATATTGGAGGTGGTATAATCAGGTAATCCAGGCCAAATGCCCCACTGTTTTGCAATGAGATCTGTGTCATTATTGTTGGGGAAGTCTCTTTTTTTCTGGAAAACAGAAGCATCAATTAGCTCATGCACTCTTACTGCAAAATTAACCTTGCTCATTATATTCAGGGAGCTACAGGAAGAGTGTGGACTGATGGTGGACACCTTGCAGAAGATGGGACAGATAACTTTTGAGTTTGTGGGCAACACTGAGCTGATGGAAGTCCATATTTTCCGCACTGACAGTTTTCAAGGAGACCCCACGGAAAGCGATGGTAGGAATGTGGTTGGGAGTGGAAGAGTCATAGGAATACTTGCCCTTTTAATTCCTTTCTACCGTTCCCCAATCTTACAAGCATGAAGTGCTGGAACCTTCAGATAAAGAATTCCACCCACCCACCGCTAGGGTTACTGGGGACACAGGATGGTTTCATCTTTCCATCACCCAAACAGCTCACGTAATTATTTGGGCTAGAACTTGTGAGGAGTAAGGCTGCATCGTGCATTACATGAGCACACCTTTTGTTGCAGACTGTGTAGTGTGGGAGGAGTGGCTACAAACCATCATAACTTTGTTCTGTCTCCGCTGTCAGAGGCAGTAAATGCTTCTGAATTCCAGTTGGTGGAAACCACAGGAGGGAGGGGGGGCTTTCTAGAGGCCAACCAACTTGAACACCAGGATCCGCTATCTTGTAGAAAGTGGTTTGAGAGAGATATAGCATGTCCCCTGGTATGTGCATACAATTTCCCTTTGTTTTGTCTTTTGTTTCTGGTGAAACAGTTTTTTTTAATCAATCCACAAACTTGGCAGACATGGGGTGAATGCAGAAACCAAAAATAATTTAAAGAAGATGATCTGTTTTGGTCCTTAATCATTTTCCCCTTGTGTGCATGTTCCTGCTTCCCTTCAGAAATGCGTCCACAATGGTTTGACCTGGACCAGGTGCCTTTCAAGAACATGTGGCCAGATGATATCTACTGGTTTCCTCTTCTGCTCCAGAAGAAGAAGTTCCTTGGCTACTTTAAGTTCCAGGGGCAGGACACTATCTTAGAATACACCCTGAAAGAAGTGGAGAAGATATAACAGCAATCCAAGGATGTTAAACACTTCATGGCTGAGATGTGAACCATTGGCCATATTGACTGAGAACCAAGCAGTTAAGAACTTGACACGAATGACCCTTTCCATCAGCTCCATGGCGAAGGAAACAACTCTCTCCCGCAAGTGTGAGGCTAGCAACAAAGCAGGGCAGCTGCTCTCTTGCAGGAGACAAAGGGCAACACTTCTTAGGCATCCATAACTGCCAACTGTCCCTATTTCAACACATAGGCCAACAATTTCACTTTGCAGCAAAAGCCGGGTTAGTGCTTTCTTTAAATAGTGTTGTCTTTCTGTGTTATGTTTAGGATCCAGCTCCTCCATTCTTGAGTAGATGTTAAACTGGTTACACATTAGAGGCTTAGCTTTTTTCTCCTTCCTGGTGGTGGTTATGGACAGAAGCTGCACATCCCAAAGGCGACCACTTCTATGGAGAAGTTTTGTTGACAGGAATGGCAAGCAGGAGAGAGACTAGTGAGTCGCTTCAGGGCATGAGACATCGTTTCCAGGTGTAGTTTGTGTTAAAAATAAAAGTCCAAACATACTGTTTTTCTCAATGTGGTCAACTGGAGGATTCCAAAACACTTACTAGCAGTGCATAAAAGACACCCAGCCTTCTCCCACTCTTAGCGTCTAGTATTCACCAGCATCTTGCCTCTCAACATGCAGGGATGTATATATTCTAATAGCAATCCCAGTTTTATATGGTAATCTGCATAGAACCAAAATGGTGCCATCCACATGCAAAGAGGAATCTACCGGTATTTGCAGGCTTGGGGGGGGGGGCGTCTCCCAGCATTTGTAGAAGAGCAGGCTTTAGGAAAGAAAATCTAAGAGGGCAAACAGCCCAAGGCAGATCCCTCTTATCATAACTAAAAGCCAGTGAGAATACTTCAGTCTTAAAGTGCCCTTTTATTTCTTCTGTTTTAAATGTCTGTCATTTAATTTCCTCAGTTCTGAGTGTTCATTGCTCCACACACAGCCAAGAAATAACCTGTCACACATCAAGAGGCTTGAGTAACCAAGCACTCTGACACCATCTCAAAGACGAATAATAAATTGGCAACTGAAATAAACTTTATTTTTTTTATATACAAGTCTCATACATCATTCACAAACACACATTTTCGTAACATTTGATAGATTATTTATTTTTTGGATAGTCATAAAATCTGTAAACATTTCTTTTAGTTTATCAGCTGTAGTAAGACGTTCTCCAATTCCTGCAGTTTGATAAAGTGCTTTATTTTTAAAAAACAAAACAAAAAACACTATGCAAAGTGAGAAGGAGACATGAAGTTTGCAAATTTCAAAAATACTGGGAAGAAAAGCACCCCTTATCAACTGGTGGTTTCTAAAGGGAAGGGGAGAGGTTAAAGAGTTGAGAGTTTGCCAGTTGTTCCACCTGGCATTCAGAGTTTTGCCGTTGAAATATAACTTCCCTTTAAGGCTTAAGACATTTACACACTGCAGAGCTATTCTCATTTCTTACATGGATGTGGCTTCCTCAAAAGAGTGAACATATAAAAAACTGCTCTCCAAGTAAAAAGGTAAAGGTAAAGGGACCCCTGACCATTAGGTCCAGTCGTGACCGACTCTGGGGTTGCGCGCTCATCTTGCATTATTGGCCGAGGGAGCCGGCGTATAGCTTCCAGGTCATGTGGGCAGCATGACAAAGCCGCTTCTGGCAAACCAGAATAGCACATGGAAACGCCGTTTACCTTCCCGCTGTAGCGATTCCTATTTATCTACTTGCATTTTGACGTGCTTTCGAACTGCTACGGTAGGTTGGCAGGAGCTGGGACCAAGCAACAGGAGCTCACCCCGTCACAGGGATTCGAACCGCCGACCTTCTGATCAGCAAGCCCTAGGCTCAGTGGTTTAACCCACAGCGCCACTTGGGTCCCAAGTAGAGACTAGATTTTTTGTCCAACAAGAGCAACCTCTTGGACTATCAGTTTTATGCAGCTGTCCTTTGACTAGGCAAAGCTGGAGGAAAACTAAAACCACATTAAAGGTGTTTGTCTCAGTCACCCATTAATGCCATAAAGTTATGTGCACATGAATGAGTAAACCACACTGATTTGGGTGGGGTTTACGTCAGAGTAAACATGTACGTTCAGAGCCATGCACTCCTGTGCTCACTGGGAAGCAAGTCCCACGAAGTCCAAAAGCGACTTTTGTATAAAATGGAATACAAGAAGAAGCTGGCTTTGCGGATGCTGCAAAAAAATCCATTTCATGTGGCGCATGCACAATTAAGCCAGTTTGGTCCTCCTGAAGAAGGCAAAGCCCCCTAGTGGAAGGCACCATTGCCAGCTTATGCCTGCCCTCTTTTGTTATCAACAAACAAAACAAAACCTTGCTGGCTGCTCAAACTTGAAGAAATAAGATTAATACTTTTAATTTGCATTATAAACTCTTTCAAAAATATACTATTTTAACATATAAAAGAAAAGGCAGATCAGTTTTTCTGCAAAAAAAAGGTAGAAATGTGCACTTCGCAGGCCTCCAGGCTGGTTTGCAGCCCGAGTCCCCCTAGGCAGCGTGCTTAAACCAGGCATGACCAACCTTGTGCCCTTTGGATGTTTTGGAGAACAGCTCCTGCCAGCCCCAGCCAGCACAAGTAGCCCTTAACTAATCGGCAAGGGGGAAGCCCCAAGGCCTACCTGAGCCATCGGTTTGGTCCTAAGCAGGTGAAATATCCCGACACCAGAGTTGGGCACTGATGAGGTCCTTGTGCTGGTCAGAGCTATTCCCTGAATCGGGGAGGGGCCTGCAGCTTCTGATAGCTATTTAAAAGAGGAGAAACTAGGAGGTTTCCCCTGGGGGGGGGCAAGGAAAGGAGGGAAGTCTGGAGAAAAGGCTCCTAATCCCTCCAGCCACAAAAGGCAAAACGTGCTTCAAAAACTAACAGACCTATATTTACATTGAGGCAGGTGTACTGTTAAGGCACATGTAGATTTGTTTTAAAATATGGTCCCAAGAACGCAAAGAAGCCTGTGGAGAGGGAGCCAGGACCTCCCTCCTTTTATATATTTTATCTCTCAAACACACACATCCCTCAACGAAGGCAGATCTATCACAAAAAGTCACAACAGAATGTCCACCCGCAGTATGAATCTGGTTCTACAATTTGCAAGATTACAGACCAGCCAATCCAACCATGTTTCACCCACTAGTTCAATCCCTCCCCCTCCTCCCAAATGCTACAGTGGGGCAGCCTGCTTTTTAGTCTCGTAATTTAAAAAAAAAAACCACAGCACAATACCATTAACCTGGCTACATGTTTATCCTTTGCCTTCCCTCACCTGCTAAGCACTGTGGGAAGTTAAGGGGAAGTTATCCTGGTGACATCATAGACACCATTCCTGCTGCAAATTTGGGGGGGCGGGGCGTTGTTTTTCCAGAGCCTGACCCTGGAGAGGAGGAGGTCCCTTTCAATGTCAAAGTTAAGATCCATCTTTCCCAGTAATTGAAACTAGACGCCATTACATCAAGTGGAAGGAGAGCTGGGTCAGAAATTCGAATAGAGGGGCTTTCATTGCATTCTGTACTGGGTTCTATTGATAAGGATACAGCCTCCTGCCAATGTATTTGACAGCAAGGGACAACCATTACATTCTCCTCCTCAACACACACATATCTTGCGATTCTAAAGGTAAGAGTGAAGGCAAACGCTTCACACGCCTTTTGAAGCTGGAAATAATGTGGCTGCTTCCAGTGTGATCCCCATGTCATGCTTCTGAAAAACGGCTGATGGCTGCATACTTCCATACTGCAGTGTGCATATGTAGAGATTTTTTTTTAAGCACCAAAAATGTGGAAGACAAAACACAACCAAACAGATAAAATATATGAAATGCATACCAGCAAAAAATATAAACCGCAAGATATCTGAATTAATAGACCATATCAGAAAGCAGTTCAGAATATATTAAAATGTATTTATCTATGATATCTCTAAAAATCTCCCAGACAGTAAAATAGCAAACACTAAAGTGTGTGAAGTTAATATATTTGCTTGCTCAATTCAATTGTTTATTTTCTCTTTAATTCATCCTTAAGGCATTATACTTGGTTGAGTAGTATTTGATACTATCTCAGTTTAACAACTTTGAAATCTGTGCTTCATTCCTTTGTGGAATGCTAAATTCTTTTTTGACTTCATTAGCCCCATTTGGAAATAAGTGTGTATTTGATATACAAATTATTCTGATATTCTGCATGGCTTTCTAAAGACGGCCTTTAATGTAGATATTCCACATTACATCTTCCTGTCATGGTTTTCACCCTTTGTGTTTGATATATTTTGGAGAGGATGTATACCCAGAAAAGGATACAGCTTCCTTGCATGTGTACATCACTGAAAACACACCACGCTGAAACAGAAGCGTATGTAAAAGAAGTTTTCTGATAGAAAATGTGTAATTTCAACTGTCCCTTTGGTCCCTGGCCAGCAGTTGGTTTTGCTGGAGAACCACTTTTAAGAAGTGGAAGGTGGCAAAGGTATCAACTGCCACAAGCAACGTGAACTGCTGGTGTGCCCTAATGCAGGCATCCCCAAACTGCGGCCCTCCAGATGTTTTGGCCTACAACTCCCATGATCCCTAGCTAACAGGACCAGTGGTCAGGGATGATTGGAATTGTAGTCCAAAACATCTGGAGGGCCGAAGTTTGGGGATGCCTGCCCTAATGCCACAGGCACAGCTCTCTTTCTGCACATTGTGACTGTGTATAGGATACCGGCTGAAAATGCAACTCGATTGTCCTTTTCTCAATTCAAATTGAAGCCGGTTTGGAGGGAAATGCATCAAACTGCAGTACTCTATAAGGAATGAATGGATCATAGAATTGTAGAGTTGGAAGGGAACCCCAAGGGTCCTCTAGTCCAACCCCCTGCAATGCAGGAATCTCAACCAAAGCATCCATGGCAGATGGCCATAGATCTGGCCATCACATGCTCACTACTTCCCAAATGCTGTAGGAGCACACTTGATGCAGAGTTAATGGGAGTGTGTACACAGCCTTTGTGTCTTTGGGCAGGTGATTGGGTAGCAACCCACTTGGGGACAGATTTGGCCCATGACACTGCTCACCCTCACCTTTGCCGCCTGCATTCTCAGGAACATATAAAGTAAGGCACATAGGAAGACTATTGCCCATCTAGCCCAGTCCCGTCTTGTCTGGCAGACAGTGGCCCTCTAGAGCCTCAGGCAGAGAAGGACCCTCGCCAACCTTCACCTGCTGCATGAGCCTTCTAATGGGAGATGGCAAGCATTGAATCTGGGAGCTGTGACCACTGAGTGCTGATCCCTCCCTTAATAATGAAATAAAATTCACGAGAATCCTTTGAGGATAGTTACTTTGCAAAAGAGTTGCTTCCCTAGAGCCAATCAATAAAGTCCAAAAATAATCAAATTGAAGAGTATATCAGCAACAGAAGGGTCCTAGCAGAGAATAAAACCAAAGCTTTTGGAGCAAAGAAATTCATCGTCACCCCAGAGTCCTTCAAAAACAATATAAAAGGTGAGAGACTGATTCTCAACTCTGCTAAATACCAAGATCTGAATAAGCCTTTTGGCTGAACAAACAGCCTCGTTGTTCCACTTGAGCAAGTCAGGAAGTCTTCCATTAATATGATTTTCCCATTTCACCCAAATTGGCAAACTACGGTATGGTCTAGATATAGGTAGGTAGCTATGTTGGTCTGCCGTAGTCAAAACCATTTTTTTAAAAAAAAATATCCTTCCAGTAGCACCTTAGAGCATACCTGCCAAGTTCCTGTTTGAGAAATAAGGGATCGGACCGGAAGTAGCAGACCGGAAGTCGCACTGCAGCCATTTTGGAACTGGGCAGAGCAGCATCAAAAGTTGCTTCTGAGCATGCTCCGCCCAGTTCCAAAATGGCCGCCGCGGAACAGCTGGAAAAACGGGGGTTTCCCGGGGAATACGGGAGACTTGGCAGCTATGCCTTAGAGACCAACTAAGTTTGTTATTGGTATGAGCTTTCATGTGCATGCACACTTCTTCAGATACGTCTGAAGAAGTATCTGGTCAACAGCTTCAGAGCAGGCCAGTACATTAAGCCAACAGCACACCATGGTTTACTATTGTGGCTTATTCCAAAGCTGCTAACCACAACTTCCTGGTTTGGATGAATGGGAAACAAGTGAGTGAAAGATTCACTGCTGTGTTTGATCAGTCGCACAAAGGGGCTGTGCGCACAACCAAAACTGGTTAAGCAGAGATAACAACCGTTTGAACTTGCTCATTCTCGCTCTACGCACTGGCACATTTCCTAGCAGCCCACATATCATGGAGCAGCTCAAAGCAGCAAAAGGAAACAACATGGACTAATATAGCCAATGGGAGGAGACTTCTTGACATTCGTATGCGCAGGAGAATGAGCTCCTCCCTTTCGCTCCCTGTCACCTTCCACAGTCCAAAAGCATTAACTAGGAAAGAAGTTGACTTCCTGGGAGGACAAGGGTAGAGCTGACATGTTCCTTGATCCGGAGAAAAGGCAGCTCAGCTTTGGCTTCAGTTCATTCCAGACTTTGCTCATCTAAAGGGAGGAGAGAAGGGCACAATTTGACATTCAGGCAAGTCAGCGAGGTCCTTGAGGAGCTGCACCCAAGGCAGCGTTGTGGGGTGGGGGAAGCAAGCCTCAAGAGTAAGCCAAACTTTTACAGAAGCATTACACAGAAGACTGAACCCCTGACTTTTTCAAGCCTTGTACTGCTTCAAAGCAGCCCACTTGTTGCCATTGGTAAATTGCTCTTTTGGAAACAGCGATATGGAAAATGTTGTGGAGGGGATGGGAGTGGAGTATCTGGCTGACTGGCACAAACCCAGAACAAGGAACTCTCCACTCTGCAACATTGGGTTGCAGGTCCATTTATTCATTAATAAATACACACTGGCTTAGAGGGGATTCTGCCTTCACCAAGCCCAAAAAGAACTGGGAATTCTCATTTGGGGGGGGCACTTAAACAAAACCAAACTGGCAGAAGCTGAAAGGAACGATCACCCATCAAGTATCTATTTATATAGATACAGACAGATATACAGACAGGCTGCAAATATTTTTAAAAATCTGTGCTGTTTGTTGTTTTCCACTCTGGGCTCCTGTGAGAAACAACTGAATAAGTAATACAATCGTATCTTGGAAGTGAAATGGAATCTGTTCCGGAAGTCCGTTCGACTTCCAAAACATTTAGAAACCAAAGTGCGGCTTCTGATTGGCTGCAGAAAGCTCCTGCAGCCAATCGGAAGCTGCACCAGCCACATTGGATGTTGGGGTTCCAACAGGGCCGGTGCATCCATTCAGGCGACCTAGACAGCTGCCTAGGGCGCCAGAATGGAGGGGGCGCTGGCCAGCCTGCCCGCCCGCCACCCCCCAGTGCTGAGCGGCTTCAGGCCGCTCTCCAGAGGCACGCACATGCCTCCAGAGAGTGGCCTGAAGCCGCTCTACAGCTGACAGCCGCAGTGGAGGCGGCCCCAGGCTCACGCTCCCCGCGCGAAGCTTCGGAGGCGGCGAGCCTGGGGCCACCTCGCTGCGCCTGTCAGCTGTAGAGCGGCTTCAGGCCGCTATCCCGAAGCGCGGGTGCCTCCGGAGAGCGGCCTGAAGCCGCTCTACAGGCTACAGCTAACAGGCGCAGCGAGGTGGCCCCAGCCCCACGCTCTTGTGCGAAGCTCCGGAGGTGCGCGGGAGCCTGGGACCACCTCTCAGCTGTTTTATTTGTATTTTTTCTACTTTTTATTTTTTTCTACTTTTTTCTATTTCTATTTTTTATTTTTGTATGGGGGGACGCCAGAAGGTGATCTCACCTAGGGCGAAAAAAAGCCTAGCACCGGCCCTGGGTTCCAAAGAACATTCGCAAACCGGAACACTCACTTCCGGGTTTGCGGCGTTCGGGAGCCAAAACGTCCAAGTACGAAGGCGTTCAGGATCCAAGGTACGATTGTAACAGCAATTATTTTAAAAGGCGCTCACCTCCTTGTGACCCTGGATCTGTGAATTGACAAAAGCCCCCAAGATGTGAGATGTTAGAGGAAGGTAAATGTGGATCAGTTGGGTCTCTTGGTGCAGACAGTACAGAGAGAAGTAATTCCGCAGTTCCATAGTCAGAATAGTGTTCTCTTGCTGTAAAAGGAAGAGGAGAGATCAGTGAGATGCTACTGAAAGCAGACAGAGGGCAGGATGCAATAGACGTAACCCAACAGTTGTCTCTCATGCTAGAATGGGGTGATTTAAGCTCCCCTGTTTCTGGAGCTTGAGCACCCACAACAGCAAGAGCCCCAGAGGTTTGTAAGTAACCACGAATTTGAGGCAGCAAGTCATTATCGACAAGGGGAGGCTGTAAACAACCATGGGGTTTACCCAACCTGTCACATATACTCACATATACAGCAGGATACAGAAACTGAGTGCAGGGGGCAGCAAGGAAAAAGCAGATGGCTTTTTTTCTTGACCAGGTCAGGCCATACAAAGCCTATTATCTATTTCCTTGCTCCGCTGAAGCAGCTTCCTGTACTTCCCTGGCTCCCCAGATCTGGACGGTAGGAGCGCCTAATCCCCTATGAGACTCTCGATGGCTTTTAGGGACAAAGCTCCACGTCTCATCTTTTACAAAGTGCTTTCTCTTTCTCTGCCAACAGGAGCCTGCTTAGTCCCATCTTTCCTGGCTTTCCACCAAGCTACAACCTGGCCTTGTGAGCAGCTGCATGCTGCCGAATGTCAGATCCAGTTTACTTTTTGGTTTTACCTGTTTGGTTTTTGTTAACCTGGAAATGTTAGCAGGAGTTTTAGATGGTTTTACCATTTTCCTTTTTTAACGTGTCGCATGTATACCACTCTAGGTATCGTTAGGGTCAGAACACATGATCCACAACTAAATCAAAGAGGTAACTCTCAGAGTGTGTCTTTGTTTTCACCCAGCCCAGCAGTATTTCCCTATTTTCCAGAGACACTGAAGGTGACTAAACCCCAAAACCACTCTGAACCATTGGAAATCTTGACTAGTAGGAGTTTCACAAGGCACTCCCCACAGCCAGGTGGGCTAGACACTTGTCTGTCGTGGGATGTGTTTGTTGTTTTTCTAATAAAATGAAAGCTCAAGTGTAACGGATTAGCCTCAGGATGGAATATTTATTACACCCTGGATTAGAAAGAGTTAATCCACCTCCAACTTAACTGGCAGCGCATCTTTAGGAGGCAGGAAGGTGCCCGGTTTTAAAAGGAGGGAAGAACCTTTGGCAGTTGGAAGAGAGGGAGTGTGGTGACGAAGAGGGAAAAAGAAGGGTGTTGGGGCCAGGAGAGTGGTGGTTTAGGTTAGGATTAGGATAACTTGAAGTTAAAGTCGGACAGAGTTAATGTATAACTGTAACTAAGCTTGTAAACTTATGCATCGTTAAGAAAAGAAAAACCTATGTTCTCAATAAAATAAAATTCATCTTCTTTTTGTGCCAAAGAATATCGTCTTGGTTATTCCAGCAGCGTATTAAAACTCACAGAGGTGGAGACTCAGAAAAGGGCAAAACATCCCTAAGGAAAAGGGGATAGTTTGTGTCCTAGAGTCACACAGGAAGGGCAGTATGGTGAAAACCTAGAGTGCCACAAGTTTGCCAGGGTGATATGGCAGACTGATACAGTGGGGATCTGAGTTGAGGGGGTCCCTGTTCTGTAGGCAAGAGGTTGTTCATTCAAATAGCCCTGAGTGTTTGTGAGATCAGGCCATGAAAGCTGGAATTAGACTCTCTTTACTGAGAGGCCCAGAATTGAGGGTTTTATTTTAAGGCGTAAGGAATTGAGCGGGGATTGCTTTACCCCTGTACCCTTTCGTCTCATAATCTATCGGCAATGTTGGCGAGGGGGTTCGTCGCATCAAGATTCTCAGAATACAGCATATGTCCACCGACACCAATCCGGCATGTTCCTTGGTTTGGATAGAATGCACAAAGCCCTGAATGCTTAGAAAGTACATACAATGGGAGAAGAAGCAGGAGATTGTACCGTACCTCCACTATTCGGGATTCCAGCTGCTCCACCGACTCTGGCTCTTTGTTCTGCACTGTGGCACTCATCATCTGCCTCTTCATCGCGCTATATTTATGCAAGGCTCTCTGGTGCTTGTGCAGAACTCCCTTCTCGTGCCTCTCGCAAAGATCCTACATCGCAGAGAGAAAAGTCAGGTCACCCTATAAAAGAGGGTGCTTTCTATACAGCTCAAATCCACATAACAGTGATATAAAGAGGTGTGGGATATAGCTATTAATGATAAATTAACATGTGCCATTAAGGTAAGATGGGGAATACGCAGGAGAATGATTTTGAGGAGATATAGAAGGTGTTTTTATAATTTGTACTGTTAAAAAGGAAAGGGATCAAACCATCAGAAGAGGTGTTGGAATTTTGGGAGGTTGGATAGTTACAATGGAATGATCTCAGTGGGGTGAAAATTTTTGTTCTTATTTATTTATCATTACTATTACTTTGTCAAAATAAAAATAAAAAATGGGGGGGGGGGAGAACCACAGAACATGTTGGGAAGATAGCATAGGAGAACTGATAAAAAACACAACTATTTAGAAATAAAAGTTACAGGTAGGTAGCCGTGTTGGTCTGAGTCGAAGCAAAATAAAAAAAATCCTTCAGTAGCACCTTAAAGACCAACTAAGTTTATAGCATTTGCCAACGGTGCCCTTCAGCTCTCTATATTGGACAAACAGGCCAAACCCTACACCAAAGGATAAATGGACATAAATCTGACATCAGGAACCATAAGACTGAAAAACCAGTAGGAGAACACTTCAATCTCCCAGGACATTCTATACAAGATCTCAAAGCAGCTGTTTTATTACAGAGAAATTTCAGGTACAGACTGGAAAGAGAAGTTGCTGAATTGGAAATCATTACCAAGCTTAAAACCATGGAAGCACCTGGGATGAATAGAGACATCGGATTCTTATCTCATTATGCATGATCAAGCTTTCTTTAGCACCTCAGCCCAGGACTAATTGCAGCCATCAGCAGCCATTAACAGCCATCTACAGGTTTACCACTCCCATCAGCCCATCACCCATTCCCACCCACCCCCACCACCCTCTGTATATATATAGGGTCTGACACTTCTGTTTCTAGTGTATCTGAAGAAGTGTGCATGCACACGAAAGCTCATACCAAAATATAAACTTAGTTGGTCTTTAAGGTGCTACTGAAGGATTTTTTTTATTTTGCTAGAAATAAAAGGTTCTGCAATGCTCATATAAGCAAGATTCAGAAGACCTCATCCATCCCAAACCCTTGTTTGGTTGGAACAATGGAGAGGGCTTTTTCTGTGAATGCACCCATCTTCCAGGGTGGCCTCCCTCCACTGCAGCATACAGAGCTCCCTGTTTCAAAAAGGCTTTAGGTCTGTAGAGATTGTGTTTTACCACCACTTGGCTTTTACTGTTTGACTCTCCAGTTTGCATTTTAAATGCACTGCAGGAAACTGTTCGCTGCCAGCAGTGTGTGTGTGTGTGTGTGTGTTTTGTATTTTATACTCTGTGTTTCGTGCCATATATCTAAAATGCTTAATAAAAAGATTTGCAAAAAAGGGCATCTTGGCCCATCTTGCTCCAAGAAATTATTATTATTTTTATGCTGCAGTCAATTTCAAAGAAGTTAAAAAGAATTACCATCTTTTTTTAAAGGTTTGTTAAATAGCAGGTAGCATTTGGAGACACAGGAGGTTGTCAAGGGCAAAAATAATGAGCACACTTGGGGGGGGGATAATGAACACAGCAGAGTTTCTTCTCTGCCAGCACAGTCTGAATGTTTACCTGCATCACTTCCAAATATCAGAATGAAACAGATCTCTTGAGCTGGGAAGCTTTTCATTCAGATCTCATATTTGCCACAGTTTAACTATGTGGGCCTTAAGCAACCCACCTTTCCTCAGCCTCTACCCCCCCCCCATCTGTAAAAGGGGGACGTACTACATTCATACCCCACTTATCAGACATAATTGGCTCCCATAGTGAATTAAAACACCACAGGAAGTTAAAATACATCATACAAATGCAATATAAAATATTAGGGATACATGGATGTGGGTAGGATAAGGGGCTGGTTCACATGTTACACTAAACCACGGCTTTGCAATACAGTACATAGACAAGCCTCTGACCCAGTTACATGTCACGTCTGTTTACATTCCACCACAGATTGCTGGCCTGAGCAGAACTTCTGCTCTGTATTGTTTTTGTTTTTAGTCTCTCTCCAAGAAGACGGCAAGGAGAGATGCCATGTTTTCTTTGTCCTGATTTATGTATAATAAATGCATAGTTTCGTATGTGTCCACGCCTCAAGCTTTATCGGTTGCCACAGTTTACACTGCTGAGTAATGTGTGCTCAAGCCTGCTCTGCTTGAGTCACAGATGCACGTCAGAGCAGAGGTCAATGGATCTCCAGAGCGGCCAGGCTGAGAGGGGAGACGCTGCAGCTGGGGCCGAGCCAGCTGGCTTTTCCTCCCCATTTCTGACACAAAGAACCGCAGTTTAATGCTGCATGCAACCATAATTTATGGTTTGAAGTTGGCTTCTTTAGCAACTAAACCATAGTTTCTAGGGATTCCTGGTTTTGAACGTAACACTAAACTGAGATGATATGAAACTGAAAATAATCTTGGCCATATTTCCTACCCTGCTCCACCTCCCAGGGCCAGCGCACAGCCCTGAAAAAGGCCCAACTTGCCACCAGAACCTCCCAAATGTCTAGTTTGGCCTCCCAACTCATTCCTTGGATAGTTTTCCATTAAGCCTCGTGTAACGCCCTCAAGCAAGCACACACAGCTGTTTCTGAGCCATTTACTCACACACTGGCAGGGAGAAAGCAGGGCTTACTTTATAGGACTGGAGCAAGTCCAGGAAAAGGTTCAGCTTCTCCACCACATCATTCTCTTCCTGTTTACCCTAGAAAGCAGAAGGGCAAATGAGTGAAAGAAACAGGGTGGACTTGGGCTGCAGTCCATCCAAGCACAGAACACGGGGAAAGACATTTCCAAGTCTCTTGTCCCAACATCTCGTGTCTCAAAGACCTACAGTGGGAGTGCCCTGGACTAACAGGCTTAGATGCCAAGGCTGTCAATCTAAGCGAGGCCTGAGAAAGGGAAGTGATGAGCCAGGAGGCTCTGACTGGGAATCTGGAAACAGGGTTCGATGCCTTGCTCTTTAAGCCACCGGGGCTGCAAAGAGGATTACCTAGCAGATCACTGCAGAGCCACACCAATAACGACTGAAAGCTGTTGTGCAGTTAGCTCATCAGCCAGGCAGAATCGGATGGTTTGAGGAGCCATCAGGGGCACACCTGGCCTTGTATAATAACCACACCCTCAGACTGCAATCCCCACTCTAAGGCATTTGTCAGCCAAGCTGGCTGCTCTACAGGAGCTTCAGATGGCTGTCAAAACAAACAGATGTCTCTTCACTGCAGAAAGAGAGAGCAGCAAAGTGTCTCCAAGTTCAGAGAGAAAAAGGAGTGATTGAGAAAGAGAAAGCGTGTGTGCCAAGACCACTCTTCAATTAATCAGCACCTTCCCCCTTAAACATATTCATGCACATGCACCAAGCCACCACAGTGCTGCAAACTCAGCAAGGCGTGGAAAATTTCTGTCGTCTTCCTTCCAGTGATGGATAAGGCACAGGAGGGCACAGATCCTCCTCCTTTTCTCAAGGAGATGGAGAAGTGTCAGGAAAGCAATTCTGGGTGGGTGTGGAGCTCAAGTTATGACTCCCATCTTCCTTTCTCTTGGCCATTGGCCTTTTAGAACCTGCCTCCCTTGGGCTGTGCTACTTGCTTCTGACCCCTCCAAATGATAACCAGTATCCCTATGAACCAGAAACATGGCTGTTTGCAGGTCTGATCCTGCAGGGCCCTGAATTTTGATATTTTTTTGGGGGGGAGTGCTATGGGGAAAGAGAGGCACACCTACAAAGCCCGTTTTCTTCAAGGAAGAAAGCAGTAGAGCTCACCTGTTGAACAGCTTTGTCAGCCAGCAGTGCAAATTCGACAGAAAGGCCTTTCAGGGCCTGTTTGAGGTTTCCCCAAGCACTATTGTTCAAAGAAGCCCAGGAAGGGAGTGGGGTTGTGTCGGAGCCCAGAGCACTACAGGAAGAAAAGAAGCATGCAAGAGGGTCTAGGAAGAGACTTCCACAAAGCCCACAGGCTGCCCAAGGGTTCCTTGTCCCAAATTACAGCTCTGTTTTCTTCTTTAACTAGACCCTCATTATGCTTTGCAATTCAAGCCCCTTTCCCCACCCCCACCCCCAGTGCACACCCTGTGCTTCTTGCAGCTGACAGCCACGGAGGATACAGTGATCAGTGATCATTGTCAGAGTTGTCTGTGATCTGGATCAAAAATGAAAACCAAAATTTTGCAATAAAGTAAACAGGAACCTGCCACTTGCACACATTTTGCAAACTGAGCAAAATGTGTATATATTAATTTGTTCACACACTTCCAAGCCCATCATTGCAAAACCACCACCCCCAAGGTGCTAGAAACTTGCTTTAAACAAAATGAAAGCAGATTCCAAATTCTGCACCCACCATCAAATCCTGTGCTTGGACAGTGCTGTCACAGAATCACAATGTTTACACAGCCTTGGTGATTTTACCCAAAGGCGGAGCTAACTGCTCCGGCACCCGGAGCGGCGCACATGCTTTGCACCGGGGGGGGGGCACGAGCAGCATGTGTCCCAGGGGGTGCCGCGAGCGTCCCAGGAGGTTGCTGCCCACAGCGAGTGGCGAGCGTCCCAGGGGGGTGGGGCAGTGATGTCAACCCTGCTCAGGGATGACACCCGGGCAGACCACACCCACTGCACCCCCCTTCCTCTACCAGTGATTTTACCCACCTGCAAAATTAAGGCTTGTTCAGATCTAACTTAGGGCAAAACATAGCAGCAATCAGTTGGTACAGGGAGTGCCCCGTGTGGCCACACTCATTGCAATCTTCCCTGGTAGCTCTGTGTATATTAAACTCAAATTCAAGCTGTCTTAGCCTTTTTAGGGAGCATGCAATAATCAGGAAACACACCTTTCTTCAGATTATTCGTGTTCCATCAGAAAAGGTGGAGACTAGCTCCAAAGATCCCCATGGAAGAGGAAGGTGAGCTCATAGAGGCACACAGTTCTTGCAAAAAGGTATCGCGCCTCTGCCACTAAGGATCAAACCAGATGAGATAAAGGTCACCTGTTGTTGTATTCTTCAAATGCTGGCGAACAAAAGCAGTGGGACACTTGATGTGGATCAGGGCAGCAGCACAGAGGAAGGAAAGCAACACCTTCTCTCTCTGCAGCATTTCCCCAAGTTTCCATTACTCCAGTCCCACCCTCTAAAGAAGTTGCTATTAGCCCCATTTGGGGAAACATTCATGCACACAGGGAACACCTACAGAGTTTAAGGGGATGAACAGGTTTTGGGTGAGGATGATGGGGAGATATGATTTGTTTCAGAAAAACAGTGCAAAGCGGAAGAGTTTCTCTCCCACCCCACAGCACCACAGTCCCGAAACAGATCAGGGCCCCTCAACAGCTGCCATTTGTCATCCTGTAAAAAGTGACCAGACAGATCTCCATCATATCATCTAGTTTATCCTGCATCTGAGGCTGCAAAAGAGATAGTTCAGCCGAATCCAGTTCACCTTAGTTCCTTCCCAAACAAAAGGAGGTCTGAGGCATTGTCAATTGCTCGGGAGGCTATCTTCTCCGTTCGATCCCGCAGTTTGTAAAAGCTGTTGTAGATGTTTCGGATCAGCTCCCTGCTGGCAGCAAACTGGACCTGGATATCAGGTGGCAGGAAATCCTAGAGTAGAACACAAGTTAGTTCACAACAAGTCCTACAAAAGAGCTTCACAGAGAGAGTGAGAAAAGTTGCCTACAAGCTCAGACAGCATGTATGTCAATTAGGAATCTCTTTGCAACTCTACACGACCCACTTTTCCGATAAGCAAGAAATTCCAAGCACACGCTCACACACCCAGCTACCAGTGTCGCAAACGTAGGGAGGTGTGGAAAGTTACGATGGGGCTCTGCCGATACATGGATCACATAAGGATGAAAAAGCACCCACCTTTTTTCCAAGAAGGTGGAGTAATAGGTGGTGCAGGAATAAAAAAAAATGGGTGGATGTGTTGCCCAAGAGATGATTTCTTACAAAATCTTCCAGGGTTGCAATAGAGTTGGGGACTATAAAGCCAGACAACCAAACAAGGCAAAGGTGGGAGATCTGCACCTAGGTTTCCCATTTTCTTAAAAGCAAGCGGCAAGGGACCTAATTTGTATTAAGAATGCAGAACTGGGGGTGGCAAGGTTAATCCTCCCCACCCCGTGCCATTTTCCTGATGCAAATTGGACTCCTCAAGCTCCAGTAAGAACATAAGAATAGGCTTCTGGATCAGGCCAGTCATCCACCTAGTCTAGCATCCTGTTCTCACAGGGGCCAAACAGAAGCGGCTTTGTCATGTTGGCCACATGACCTGGAAGCTGTACGCCGGCTCCCTCGGCCAATAATGCGAGATGAGCGTGCAACCCCAGAGTCGGTCACGACTGGACCTGATGGTCAGGGGTCCCTTTACCTTTACCTTTAACTGGGAAAAAGTAGTCCAACTTGTAGTAATTGCTCTGATCCAGCAGATGGCGCCATTACAGGCACTCCCCGCCTTACAAAGACAACCAGTTAATTATCTCTAGCTGCCAGAAAGTGCGCTTTAGATTGCAAAACTGCAAGCAGAGTCTGTTGTTAATATATTCTTGTACACTTGTAAGTGTAGGTGCTATATAGTTAATGAATATTGTTGGACCACCATTTTCCTCCTCCCCTTTCACCTAATCAGAGCCAGGAGTCAGCTGCAAACAGTGGGTGTGAGCCTTACACACACCATTGAGCTCCTGAAATGCCAAAGTCAGTGGGATCGAAGAAGCCTAAATGAGCGTAATTGCAGCCAGCGCCTCTCTTCGCTGTTACAAAAGAAGCCTTTGGGAGCTTCCTGTTCAAATAAAACTGCTGCTGTTTTCCAAGCAGGTAGGAGACTTTCCAGCTGCATGAGAGAGACACAAATACCTTGGCCTGAGTTGCTAGCTTGCAAGTCATGAATTCGTCTCCCACACCCTGGACCAACTCCCTCAGCTTGTTCTGCACATCCTGGAAAAGCAATGGAAACAGATTTTGTTTTAGAGGGAGGGAGGGAGGGAGAGAGAGACAGTATTTGTGTCATCAGGTGACTTACCCTCAGTCCATGTCTTGTGACTGCACGACCTTACAGAACACTCCGGTGTGTTTTGCTTCTCTAGGCAAAGCAAACATGTGTCCCAACCGTTAATTGCCTCTTGGGGGGCTGGGCCAATCTGACACACCAAAAGCAAGGCTGCCAAGCAAGGCCAGCTCAAAGACTGTAATGGGAAGGAAACCTGCAGCGCTTTCTTCCTCCCTCCACCGTGAGAGACAGGCAGCAGTCCGACCTTGCAAAGCATTGGTACCCAGGTGGTGCTGTGGTTAAACCACTGAGCCTAGGGCTTGCCGATCGGAAGGTCGGCGGTTCGAATCCCTGTGACGGGGTGAGCTCCCGTTGCTTGGTCCCAGCTCCTGCCAACCTAGCAGTTCGAAAATGCAAGTAGATAAATAGGAACCGCTACAGCGGGAAGGTAAACGGCATTTCCATGTGCTGCTCTAGTTTGCCAGAAGCAGCTTTGTCATGCTGGCCACATGACCTGGAAGCTATACGCCAGCTCCCTCGGCCAAAAATGTGCGCAACCCCAGAGTCGGTCACGACTAGACCTAATGGTCAGGGGTCCCTTTACTTTTTTATGCTTGCAAAACACCCTCTTCCCAAATCAACTATTTCGCCAGATTCCTGCTGAACGCCACAGCACTGTATCTTAGAGCACTTCATTTCCAGTCTGGCTTCTTCAAGAGTGAACCATCTATGCTCTGGCACAACAATACATTTGAATATCCAAGAAGAGGAAAGGCCTTAATGTGGGACATTGCTGTCAAACACAACTATTTATAACTGCTAGTTTGTGCATGAAAGGGTTAAGATCAGAGAGGTCTCATGTTACACTTTGAAGGAGAATTATATGAAAATGACACATCATTGGTATTTAACTCCTAGTAAATTAGCTAAAATGTATAAATCAAAGTCTAAAACATGCTGGAAATGTAAAGAGAAAGAGGGTACTTTTCTGCAATTCGCTCTACGTGGGGCTACCTTTGAAGGTGACCTGGAAACTACAACTAATCCAGAATGTGGCAGCTAGACTGGTGACTGGGAGCAGCCGCCGAGACCACATAACACCAGTCCTAAGAGATCTACATTGGCTCCCAGTACGTTTCCGAGCACAGTTCAAAGTGTTGGTGCTGACCTTTAAAGCCCGAAATGGCCTCGGTCCAGTATACCTGAAGGAGCGTCTCCACCCCCATGGTTCTGCCCGGACACTGAGGTCCATTACCGAGGGCCTTCTGGCGGTTCCCTCATTGCGAGAAGCCAAGTTGCAGGGAACGAGGCAGAGGGCCCTCTCGGTGGTGGCGCCCACCCTGTGGAACGCCCTCCCATCAGATGTCAAAAAGAAAAACAGCTACCAGATTTTTAGAAGACATCTGAAGGTAGCCCTGTTTAGGGAGGCTTTTAATGTTGAATAGATTATTTTATTTCATTTTTCTGTTGTAAGCCGCCAGATGGACGGGGTATAAATAATATATTATTATTATTATTATTATTATTATTATTATTATTATTATTATTATTATCATCATCGCATGTGGTGGTCATGTAAGATGATAAAAGAATTCTGAGAAATGATATATAATGAAAGGGGTGGGGGGAAATTGTTGAAAATAACCAAAGAAACCAGAAGCCTTTTTTAAGGCACTACAGGACCAGAGATCCCAAAGAACCAAATGAAACTATTCATGTACGTGACCATGGCTGCACAGATTCTGTCAGCCAAGAAATCGAAAGACTGTACAACTCTGACCAAATGAGAGTGGCAGATAAAATGAACTATGCCGATATGGCAAAACTTACAGGAAGAATTAGAAATCAGGAAGAGGAGGTCTTTAATAAAGAATGGGGAAAGTTTATAATCTATTTGAAAAACTATTGTAAACAATTACACACATTGGTAGGATTGACAGAAAACTTGCGGCCAAATTTGAACTATGGAATTATAAAGAATTTATAAGAATAGAGTTATGAAAGAGATGCAGAGGGGGGAAATCATTATATTAAGATCCACAATGGAGGGGGGAGCCAAAGGGGATTATATGTTTATGTTTTTATTTCGCTTGTTTATATAAAATAGAAAATGCAAAATCATTTTTTAAATAAAAAAAGATCAGAGAGGTCTGTTCATAGACTCAACTAGGCCATGCCCCCTTATCTTCCTGAGGGAGGAAGTGACGCTGCTTCTCAGCCTTTTAATCTTACTCTCTCCGTGCCATGTAACTGACCAGGGTGGACATGACTGAACATGCTCAAACTTCAGACCGCATATTTGAAACTATATTTTGTATTTTGCACCCAAGAGTAAACTCCATATGTTCTCCTTGCTGCTGCTCAGAACAATGCATGAATCAGACCTTTGGATTTAGTAAGTAAAACTTTTAAAGTTACTTAACAGTATGTGGTCTGTTCATTGCTAGAGGGGTAGAGAGAAGGGGCAAGCATTTTAAGGCAGACTGAATGGGATACACAAAAGGGTTTTTAGAAATCATTCCAAACAACTATCAGAGGATACTAAGAACTGTCAACTTTAAAACTATGAGACCCATTGAAAGGTATTTTAATGAAGCTCAAAAGGGTTGTATCCAGTATTAGTCCCATTCAGTATCGACCCACTGAATTTAGTGGTCATGGTTATGTTAGGATCTGTAATTTTAATGGATCTACTCTAGGCAGGACTTAGTTGGATACAATCCAAAGTGATCAATGCAAGAGACACACCATCCAGAGTGCCTCTATTTCACATAAGCCATGGATTTTGCCGCAAAGTTGACCTTGTGGACAATCTTAGCTCCCCTTTAAAAGCATTTTTCCAGCCCTCAAGGTTGCCAAAACAGAAATCTGGAAATGTGCAACAGCATGTCCATTCTATTCTTCTGGAATCTTTGGAATGTCTTGGATAGAACCATTATTAAAAATAAAAAATGCATTCCTCATAGAACCCATAGGCAAGATTCCATCACAGTCCTCAGGGCCCCTCTGTCCTAATTTCCAGGACCCGGTGCTCTCCAGCTAAGGCTGATGTGAGTCGCAGTCTAAAATATCTGGAGAGCACCAGGCTGGCAAAGACTGCTCTATCCCCTGCACTCATCCCTTCCTTGCCACTTAACCATTTCTGCCATTTTCAAAGATAGATAAGACTGGCAATGTTTGCTTGTGCACACTTCCTGTGAATTTGGAAAAGGTAGTTTGGGCGAGTGGCGGAGACACACAGTCCAGATATATCCCATCAAACTCTGCCCATTGAGATGGACAGCTAGCGGAAGATTAGCAATGAACAGTTTTAATTGAAAAGGTATAGAAGCTAACATGCCAAACGCACATACCGGAAAAAATACCAGATCTGAATGACCATATATATGGTCCACATCCAGAAGCACCTTTGCTATAAGGAAGATTCTTCTATATTCCCCTTGGTTAGCATTATTATACCGTATTGGCCTGAATGTAAGCGTCACTCCCCCCCCCCAAAAAAAAATTCTGACCATGAAAAGTTAAAGTGCGGCTTAAATTCGCGACCTTACAAAAACTGGCTTTTACGATATCGCTGCTGAAACAGAGCTATAGTAAAATGGAATGGGTGTGAGTGCATGCGGAATTCTAAGGGAACGGCTTGTATTCGGGTATTTTCTTTTTTTTCCTCCCTCGAATTTTAAAGGTGTGGCTTATATTCGGGTGCAGCTTATATTCGGGCCAGTACGGTACTTGGAATTAGACAAGGGTTAGTGAGAGGAGTTTCCTGGTCCACACAGATGTATCCAACATACACTGTAATGCACTACTCAGGAGTAAGAGCGTAAGAAGTGCCTGCTGGATCAGGCCAATATGGCCCACACAGTCTAGCATCCTGTTCTCACAGTGGCCAACCAGATGCTTGTTAGGACACCTGCAAGCAGGAACCAAGCACAAGAGCTGTCTCCCACTATTTGGTTTTCAACAAATGGTATTCAGAAGCATTACTGCCTCCTGACCATAGAGCCAGAGCATAGCCAACCTGGCTAATAGCCATCAGCAGCCCTCTCCTCCATGAATTTGTCTGGCCCTTTTAAAACCCGCCCAAGTTGGTGGCCACCACTGCCTCCTGCGGAAGAGAGTTCCATAGTTTAACCCTGAATCTTTCATTGTCCAGCTTCATTGTACTCACCGACCCACTGAAGGAGAGGAACAGCTTCAAAAGCACATCTTCTGAGAACGGAGGGTGCCGAGCCACCAGGTTAATGAAGCGCTTCAAGGCGCGCCGCCTCGTCTCGATAAATTCTCGGTCAGCTTTGAGAAGGAACACGGTGCAGGATAAAAAAAATAAACCTCCAACCCTGAGAAGCTCCTCTACCACCTCTGTTTAGACATAAAACCAATTTGCTTAAGGTCGCTGGGAACTGTAACTCTATGAGGGATAAACTACAGGGCCCAGAATACTTTGAGGGAGAAAATATTCTTCGAATGTGCTTCGAAGGTATAGTGTGTACACAGTTAGAGGCTCCAAAACGGGAGGATGGAAACCTTCCTTGCTCTTCATAGAAGTCTTCCTCCTCCTTCTCATGTTCTCGAGCATACAGCATTCTTATCAAAACAGTAAGAAGTTGGGGGGGCAGAAAATCATGTAAAACACAAACTCTGGATTCGGAACAAATCATGCAAATTGAATGTGTTATTCATGCGCATCAGTGTTTGTTAAAACTGGAGTTCTCTCAATATAGGATTTCCTAGACATTTTCTTCTCCTCAAATCCGGAGAATATAGCTCAGAGGGGGCTAACATGTAGTTCAGCAAAATCTGGCATGTCACAAATCCCATCAGCACCAGCCAGCATGGCTAATGATAAGAGATGATAGGATCTGTAGTACAGAAACATCTGAGTCACCCCTGAGGCAAAATATGCTTTTGAACTTGGACAAAATGACAGTGTTGTGTTTGCCTGAAGGTTGCTGGTCTTTACTGCTGGCTTAGCTTCCCCTCCGGGCATGATGGCCGAATTCACACATAATGCCAAACCATGGTTGGGCTTTCCACCTGAAGTTATCCTCACAAACAGTTTGCATACTAGAGATTCAGCTAGAGAAAGCTAGAGATTCAGCCACTGACAAACCACAGTTATGACCTTTTCTAAAAATAATCTGAAAAGGCTGGCTTGCACCATGGAGGCAGGAATGAATTTATTAAGAGAAGTGCTGAGCAGATGGGGAAGGAAATCCCACAACCAGCTCCAAACCATGGTTTGCCTGTTATACACCTGGAAACTCAAGCCATTGTGTGGGTTCTTAGCTTTGGTTACCACGAACTACCCTTTGATGTGATGCCTGAACTGAATTGAATTGGAATAATGTTGTTGCTGCAGAGCCTCTGAACCTGTGCTACTCTGACCCTCCTCCCTTCCTCAAGCGCATCTCATCTCAGCAGCCCAAGACGTACCTCCTAGCATTCTTTTGGGGGGAAGAGCAGGAACCATACGGTAGGGGAACTTCTGAAGAAGCATCTCATGGAAGACCACAAAGTCATTGTACCTCCTGTACACTGAGCACCTGAAACGCTATAGGAGAAAAAGAGGGAGGAAACCCTTTCAGTGCTTCAGCAGGCCCACTGCATTTCTTGAGAAGAACCCAGGCCAAAAGTTCATCTAGCCCATATTCTACTTCCAGAAATGTCAAGCCAGATGCCTACAAGAAATGCAGAGCTCAAAGGAAATAACTGTTCCTTGCTGTTGGCTCCCCAGCAGCTAGTGCTCCAAGATATACAACATTCAAACATTTAATTCCTTTCAGCAAGAGCCCCTGATGGATTATTATTATTATTATTTTTTATACCCCGCCCATCTGGCTGGGTTTCCCCGGCCACTCTGGGCGGCTTCCAACAAATACCCAAATACATTAAAATATCACAGATTAAAAACTTCCCTAAACAGGGCTGCCTTTAGGTGTTTTCTAAATGTCAGGTAGTTGTTTATCTCCTTGACCTCCGATGGGAGGGCGTTCCACAGGGCGGGCGCCACTCGTTCCCTGTAGCTTTGCTTCTCGCAGTGAGGGAACCGCCAGAAGGCCCTTGGTGCTGGATCTCAGTGTCCGGGCTGAGAAACGCAGGTGGAGACGTTCCTTCAGGTATATAGGACCGAGGCCGTTTAGGGCTTTAAAATAAAAAAATTCCTTCAGTAGCACCTTAAAGACCAACTAAGTTTTTATTTTGGTATGAGCTTTCGTGTGCATGCACACTTCTTCAGATACAGTGAAAAAACTGTATTTTTCACTGTATCTGAAGAAGTGTGCATGCACACGAAAGCTCATACCAAAATAAAAACTTAGTTGGTCTTTAAGGTGCTACTGAAGGAATTTTTTTATTTTACTTCGATCCAGACCAACACGGCTACCTACCTGTAACTAGGGCTTTAAAGGTCAGCACCAACACTTTGAATTGTGCTCGGAAACATACTGGGAGCCAATGTAGGTCTCTTAGGACCGATGTTATATGGTCTCGGCGGCCGCTCCCAGTCACCAGTCTAGCTGCCGCATTCTGGATTAATTGCATTTTCCGGGTCACCTTCAAAGGTAGCCCCACGTAGAGCGCATTGCAGTAGCCCAAGCGGGAGATAACTAGAGCATGCACCACTCTGGTGAGACAGTCTGCGGGCAGGTAGGGTCTCAGCCTGCGTACCAGATGGAGCTGGTAGACAGCCGCCCTGGACACAGAATTAACCTGGATTAGACCAAAGGACCAAGCAGGCCAGCAAACTATGGCCAACAAGACACCTCTGGGCATTGTCAAGCAAGGCATGAATGAAATATCTTTGAATATTCTTCATTTCACCTCAACTCTTCTCATAGGCAGGAGGGAATTCCTCTTTCAATATGGTCCAGGCTACATCGGTGCATTGGTATCTCAAAACAAAGGAAGCAGTCACCCCTCCCCCACCCTTTGGAATGACATGACTTTTCAAGCAGGTGACAGCCCAACACAGAAACTATGGTAATGCAGGGAAAGGATTCCCCACCCATTCTTCTTCGGTTCAGCAGAGAGTGGCATTACCTTACTGGAAACTTCATATTCCACATGTTTCAGGAAGAGGCCCTTTTTCTCAGGAATCAGCTCCACTTGCACCGTGTCCTTGCTCAACAGCTCTGGGAGGGTGTGGGGAAGCACAAGCGGGTTCCCCTGGGACGTCTGCATCCCCTGGGACTCTTCTGGCTCCTGCAGATCACTTGGAGGCTTTGCAGAGTCTAGCAGAAAGAGGAGAATCAAAAGAGGAAAACACTAGAGGAAAACACTGCAGGAGCAACAGCCCGGGCTTCTGATTTCTTTCTCTGCCCCCGAAGCAGAAGCCAGGAACACCCTTCAGGACGCTCTTTCCGAAGCAGCTGGGCAGGCAGGGAAGAGTCAGCAAATCCTTCCCTGCAAAACTCAGGGAGATCCCTAATCTCACACTTAAGCAAGAAGCCGGCTGCTCTTCTTGGACATGTGCCAAAACCTCTCACGCTGTAAGCCAGCCAAGAGGCCGGTATTTCCTGCCTGGTTTGCTCCCGCTAAGACACGAATCTGAGCAAGTCCCTGAGTCAGTATTCTTGGATCCTGCTAACGACAACAGCTTGTGGAAGGAAAGGCATCGCTATTTGAACTCTGGGCTGTGAATGAGCATCCTAAAACAGTTCCCCAAAGCATGGAAAGGCACTTCATTTCATGCAGCTTGGAAAGGCAGGGGTGGCGGTGGGAGAGTCAGACCCTCAGTTAGCCCAAGGTAAGAGATTTTCCTCTGCCCTGGTTTGACTATGTCACCAGGACTAATTCAGCCTAATAATACTCTCTGCTTCATCCTCTCCTGCCCCCCCCCTTAGGGAGGCGGGTTTATCCATATCATTCATTTATATGTGGCTGGGGAATCCCACCCAGTTGGGCAGGGTATAATTAATTAATTACTAACGCTCAGGCTAGCTTTCAATCCAAAATTCTCAAGGCAAGATGCAGCAGCTGAAATCAGAAAGTACATAGAATCATAGAGTTGGAAGAGACCACAAGGGCCATCCAGTCCAACCCCCTGCCAAGCAGGAAACACCATCAAAGCATTCTTGACATATGCCTATCAAGCCTCTGCTTAAAGACCTCCAAAGAAGGAGACTCCACCACACTCCTTGGTAGCAAATTCCACTGCCGAACAGCTCTTACTGTCAGGAAGTTCTTCCTAATGTTTAGGTGGAATCTTCTTTCTTGAAGTTTGAATCCATTGCTCCGTGTCCGCTTCTCTGGAGCAGCAGAAAACAACCTTTCTCCCTCCTCCATATGACATTCTTTCATATATTTGAACATGACTATATCACCCCTTAAGTAAGGTGACAAGAGGCAGAAAAACCCAACAACGGGCAATAAAAAGGTTCAATAAAATGAAAGCAGGTTGTCTAAGGAGAGAAGCCTTTACAAGCGACCTAGCTCCCAACTCTGGTGTGTCTGAGAAGGCAGGTGTTTCCATGGTGAACGCACTTTGCTCTGCTGTGGAGTGTTGCTAGCTTCAACCTCCTTTTTAAAAGGTTGTTTCTTATTGCAGAAGAATCCCTGGAATTGAAGTTCTCCCTTCAGGAACCATGTGTCAATGGAGCACAGCAGATGTTTTGCCTTTCAGACAGAGCTCAGGCTTATTCCCGATTCTGAAGTCCCTGTATCCAGCAATGCAGACCAGGAGAGCAACTCGCAAGCTACTGGCCAGGTGTGCCTTCCAAGGGGTAGGCAACCTAAGGCCTGTGGGCCGGATGCGGCCCAATCACTGCCTCAGTCCAGCCCACGGACGGTCCAGGAATCATCGTGTTTTTACATGAGTAGAATGTGTCCTTTTATTTAAAAGGCATCTCTGCGTTATTTGTGGGGCATAGGAATTTGTTCATCCCCCCCCCAAAAAAAATATAGTCTGGCCCATCACATGGTCTGAGGGATGATGGACCAGCCCATGGCTGAAAAAGATTGCTGACCCCCGCCTTACGCTGTAAAAAAGGAAGCCTGGCAGGGTTAAGGAAAGGTATAAAAGGGGTGGGGAACATTGGTCCAGTTTTCTCTATCTAGCCCCTAAGATTCTTCCTAGGCTGCACCTCCTCCCCTGTCCTCTCTCTTTCCCTGGGCCACATCCCTTCACACCAGGCATAGGCAAACTTGGCCCTCCAGATGTTTTGGGACTACAACTCCCATCGTCCCTAGCTAACAGGACCAGTGGTCAGGGATGATGGGAGTTGTAGTCCCAAAACATCTGGAGGGCCGAGTTTGCTGTGCCTGCTTCACACTCTCCTTGACTGCCTCCTGCATGTGCCCTTGGACTCCGTCAATGTATCCTGTTTCCGACAGCCGTATTCCCCTGGCATGTGGCCCCTGGGAGGTTGCCCAGAGGAGCATGCAGCCCTTGGCCTGAAAATGGTTTCCCACCCCTGATGTAAACTCACTCACACAGCCAGAACTCTTAGGCACTGCACCAGGCCACCGGCACAATTTAAGACTTCGTGCTCTCCATACATACACCATATTCAGAAAGTCACGACTGCATAGCTATATTGCTTCTATGTTCAGCCTGCATTGTTCAGGATGCTGATCAGGCAAGCTGTAAGCAAGGAGCCATTCCAGACAGAAAGCAAATGTATTCAAACCCACATCAAGATTCCTGGAAGTTATCAGAGTCCTGGAATAATGGCAAGTGAAGTGATGATAGCAATGCCTCTCAAATCTCCCAAGATCTCCAGGCCTCGTTCTTCCACCTACGTGACAGGTGGCACAAATTAGTTGGCCTAGCAAAGGGGCAAGGCGGAAAGGAAAGGGTAAGGCAACGTCCAGCACAGATTCGTGCTTCTGCAGCAAAGGGGGACACATACACCCCAACAGGTAGTTTTATTTGTGTTCCTCCCCAATTGCTATCACAAAATTACTGTCACTGCGTAGAGCCCCAATTTCTCACGTCCTTTTGGAGATGAGGCACAGCTGAGATGGTGGTGACTTTATAATATAAGTTCATTTACACATATATACAACATGAGCCTACGATGGAGAGGTTCACAGCATTAACACCCCAAGGGGGGTCTTGCTTCTCTCATAGAAACAGCCTTGGATTCAAACAGAAATCAAACATTGATCTCTGACTCTCTCCACAGCTTGCTGCTATGCCTCTACTTCGAATTCTGGCTTTTCTCCTTCTCACTGTCTGCGAGTCAAGGGATGGCTCCATCCATTTGTAATCTGGCACAGTGCTCCCTTTCCTTTGTTATCTTAATGGCCCATCACCCAGGCCTGGCTTGATTAGATGTTAACACTCTGGATCCATGGACCAGAGGAGTCTGGCACCCATCAACTCATAGCAAATATTTAACCTGGAGGTCCTGAGGCATTTGAAACACCTATATTTAAAAGATGCACTGTGCCTTTCCTTTAGAAAAATCCCAAGCGACAACTCTTCGTGCCTCCCAAACGTTAAAACCTTAATTCCCCTTCAGCTTCAAACATGCCTAAGAAATGCAAGCTAACGCTTCCTTAGATACTTGTGGTTTTGTCTTCTTCCACAACCCTGAGCTTTTCTGCTCCACCCAAATGCTTTTCCTCGTCACACCCAATCTGCTTCTCCTGCTCCTGATCCTCAGGCCATCTTCTCCAGCATCCCATCAGACTCATGACTGATGAGGCATAAGCCACTCAGGTATGAGAAGTTCTCATGTGAACAGGTACTGGACGCCTTCGTCTATTAACACTCTCGCACCTTGAATCAGGGTGGATTTGATTTTAATCAAATCAATTTAAATCACGATTTAATTCACTAGTCAGAAAGACTTGATTTAAATCATTTTTTTACAGAAAGACTCATTCTTGTTGGTATACTCTTAATATTTACAACCAGATGAAGTTTTCATTTTCGGAATAATAAATTTTCAGAGTAGTTCATATCAAAAATTACTGATCTGGTTATATTATTAGAAATACATAGATAATTATGAAATCATTGTGAGGTTTAATAAGATAACTGTTTATATTCGGACAACTTTTCTGCTGTACCTTATTGGAAGGAGAAAAATAATCATTTCCTTAGTAACAATTTAAACAATTTATTCAACTGAAACAAGAACATTATACCCTATGTATGTATGTTTGTTAATTGATGTGGTTGAACAATTTTTTTCAAAAAACAAAACAATTTTTTTTTTAGCACACATGAAAAACTTAAAACAAATCCTTATTTCCTGATGAATAGCCTTTGGGCTATAATGTAACTTAAATAGAAAACTATCTTTGAAAAGATTTTCCCTCCAAAAGCAATTTATTTTAAAAATCAAATTTAAATAAAAAAAATCAGGATTTAAGTAGAAAAAAACTGATTTTTTAAAAATCGTTGATTTTTAACCACTCTGCCTTGAAGCTGAAGATGGCATCGTATGCAAAGAAAGAGAATGTACTTCAATCTATCAATAGCATCTATTACTTACAGCACCACAGGAAGCTGCCATATACATAGGCAAACCACCAGCCCATCTAACTGTCTCAGCACTGACTGGCAGCAGCTGTCCAGGGTCTCAGACAGGGGCATTCCCTGGCCACCTAGAGATACCAGGGGGTTGAACCTGGGACCTTCTGCATGCAAAGCAAATGCCTTACCCCTTGGGCTATGGGTTGACAGAGCCAAGATTGACGGGTGCCCTCACCAAATATGACTGTTCCGGCATATTGTCACAAGAGGAACTGACACATCCTTTCTTCTGAGCAACAGATGCTTTTGTTCATAGAAATGTTGCATCCCCTCTACTTCTGCCAAAGTATTATCAGTGTTGATAATGCGCATATCAATTAATGTGTTGAAGCAGATTTGTCACCAATTAAACAAATGTTAATCAAATAACTGGACTGATTTTATTTTATTTTTGGTCTGTGAATTAATCAGCGGCAGAATTCAATGTGTAGTCAGACCCAAGTCCCACCATGTTTCATAGGGCTTGTTCCCACAGAGGTGCACACAGGATTGCAACCCAAAGAACTACACGAATTTGCTCACGGTAGAAAAACAAAAGCTGTGAGGAAGAAAAAAACCAACCTTTGCTTTTAGATGAAGCACAGCTCTTTTTACAGTAACTATACCCTAAGAAACAGCATTCCCATTCTCTCTCACACACACAGAAGAGCTCTTAAGATGCAACTTCACACCTGCAATTTTTCTAAGCATTTTTAAAAGTATGTTCTAAAAGGTAAAGGGACCGCTGACCATTAGGTCCAGTCACGGATGACTCTGGGGTTGCGGCGCTCATCTCGCGTTATTGGCCGAGGGAGCCGGCGTATAGCTTCCACGTCATGTGGCCAGCATAACTAAGCCGCTTCTGGCGAACCAGAGCAGCACACGGAAACGGCGTTTGCCTTCCCGCTGTTGCGGTACCTATTTATCTACTTGCACTTTGACATCCAGAAAAACGTCTACTTCTGCTTCATTGACTATGCAAAAGCCTTTGACTGTGTCGACCACAGCAAACTATGGCAAGTTCTTAAAGAAATGGGAGTGCCTGATCACCTCATCTGTCTCCTGAGAAATCTCTATGTGGGACAAGAAGCTACAGTTAGAACTGGATATGGAACAACTGAGTGGTTCAAAATTGGGAAAGGAGTACGACAAGGTTGTATATTGTCTTCCTGCTTATTTAACTTATATGCAGAATTCATCATGCGAAAGGCTGGACTAGATGAATCCCAAGCCGGAATTAAGATTGCCGGAAGAAATATCAACAACCTCAGATATGCAGATGACACAACCTTGATGGCAGAAAGCGAGGAGGAATTAAAGAACCTTTTAATGAGGGTGAAAGAGGAGAGTGCAAAATATGGTCTGAAGCTCAACATCAAAAAAACCAAGATCATGGCCACTGGTCCCATCACCTCCTGGCAAATAGAAGGGGAAGAAATGGAGGCAGTGAGAGATTTCACCTTCTTGGGCTCCTTGATCACTGCAGACGGTGACAGCAGTCACAAAATTAAAAGACGCCTGCTTCTTGGGAGAAAAGCAATGACAAACCTAGACAGCATCTTAAAAAGCAGAGACATCACCTTGCCGACAAAGGTCCGTATAGTTAAAGCTATGGTTTTCCCAGTAGTGATGTATGGAAGTGAGAGCTGGACCATAAAGAAGGCTGATCGCCGAAGAATTGATGCTTTTGAATTATGGTGCTGGAGGAGACTCTTGAGAGTCCCATGGACTGCAAGAAGATCAAACCTATCCATTCTTAAGGAAATCAGCCCTGAGTGCTCATTGGAAGGACAGATCGTGAAGCTGAGGCTCCAATACTTTGGCCACCTCATGAGAAGAGAAGAATCCTTGGAAAAGACCCTGATGTTGGGAAAGATTGAGGGCACTAGGAGAAGGGGACGTCAGAGGACAAGATGGTTGGACAGTGTTCTCGAAGCTACGAACATGAGTTTGACCAAACTGCGGGAGGCAGTGCAAGACAGGAGTGCCTGGCGTGCTATGGTCCATGGGGTCACGAAGAGTGGGACACGACTAAACGACTAAACAACAACAACTTTGACATGCTTTCGAACTGCTAGGTGGGCAGGAGCTGGGACCGAGCAACGGGAGCTCACCCCATCGCAGGGATTCGAACCACCGACCTTCTGATCGGCAAGCCCTAGGCTCTGTGGTTTAACCCACAGCACCACCCTACTGACCTATTACAGTAATTGGAAGCAGCTTCAGATTCGAAAGATATGTTTTTAATCCATTAATCTAACTGATTTAGTTTGCAACCCTATAACTACTGAAGAAAATAGGATGTGCTTTTGAATAATCTAATAAATTATTATATTATTATTTATTATTTATAAATATTATTATTATTTCTACCCTGCCCATCTGGCTGGGTTTCCCCAGCCACTCTGGGCGGCTCCCAACAGAATATTAAAAACACGATAAAAGATCAAACATTAAAAACTTCCCTAAACAGGGCTGCCTTCAGTTGTCTTTTAAAAGTAAAATAGTTGCTTATTGCCTTGACATCTGACGGGAGGGCGTTCCACAGGCCGGGCGCCACTACCGAGAAGGCCCTCTGTCTGGTTCCCTGTAACCTCACTTTTCGCAGGGAGGGAACTGCCAGAAGGCCCTCGGCGCTGGACCTCAGTGTCTGGGCTGGACAATGGGGGTGTAGATGCTCCTTCAGGTATACTGGGCCGAGGCCATTTAGGGCTTTAAAGGTCAGCACCAACGCAAAGTATGGGTGTTCATGTCAACTCAACATTGCATCCCTAGCTAAAGGAAACCCACACCAGTGCATTCCTGCTATGAAATTCTTTTAACACTTGCTGCCATTTACCAAAAAAAACCAACCAAAACCCTGACACCATATTTTCACCTTTCAGTATTTTTCTGGCACAGGCGTATCACCTCCATCCATCCATTCATCCATCCTTGTTTGTCCAAAGCTAGATAAGAAATGAATCCAACTGGAAGCCGTTCAAAGAAATAATGTAGTTTTATCTACTACTTGGGTAGCTTTCTTCCACTGCACTGTGAACCTCATCAGCATTAGATAGCTAATAAACAACAGAATGGTTGTTAAAGATTAGATATGCCTGCAAAAGCATGAGAAAGTGTGTGCTTTAAATCTGTCCTGCTGGCTCTAGAATACAGAAAACCCTGAGATAATGAAGCATAATACAAACTGCCAGGCTGATCATATGACTCTAAGCAGTCTTTCCTTTTGAATGCTCGTGTCCAGAACTGTTATCTGTACTTAGGAGTCCCCAAAATGCTTTCTAATATCAAGGCCAAGTTTACATAGGCCACAACGGGGGGGGGGGGAATGAAAACAGAAATAAATACCGGTAAACAAGTTGCCTCTTCATTATTACATCAAATATTTACTATATCCGGCAGTACAGTTCCTAGTACAAAGTCACTATGAAGTTCAGGCTTTGATGCCAAGACTAATCCCTTTGCCAAGTAACACAACTCACAAAGCAGCCCCTCAAGGGACTCAATTGACGTGTTGTGGAATAACATCAAGAGAAGTCCACTGCCAGGGAATGAATGGCAAGTCTGGAGGACAATGTCCTCCCAAGCTCTTCAGAAGCACATCTATCATCCGGCTGGCAAAGATGAGTGGCGAACAGACCCAAGATCACCAGCCAAGAAGACCAGGATGGACAGTCCTCTCAGTCCATTGGTATGAACTGTTGTTTCCAAAACCAGGCAGAGTTATTTATTTAAGTTGCAAAAACCTCACTGAACTGGATGACATACAACTGCTTCCTTCTAAGGAGTACTATCTCCATGTGAGCACATTGCAGGCTACATGTACTTTGACTGGCTCAATGGCAGGCCCCTTTCATTTTTGGAGACCTTGGACAACACTGCTGTTATGTTAAAACACCACACTACTCAGCATCTCCTATGGTCAAAGGAATCATCACACAATAGATGTCACACAATAATCACATAAATCAATTTACTGTGATGCAAATATACACGCTGGTGAAACTGTGGCTTGCATTTTCCATTTCATACAATTATAAATAGAGCTGTGAATGGTTCTTATGGAGCTACAGATGGAATTCACGATGACTGAAGCCAAGAGAGGAAGCAAGTGAAATCAAGATAATCTTAGTCAGAGCACGTTCTTGTTCCAACACTACGCTTTATACTTATCTTCTAAATATACAAGCACATATATCTTGTGAGAGCTACTCTGGAACCTTCAAAGGTCAGGCCTAGGTCTGATTTTTCTGACAGTTTTATACTTGTTTCTGTGCACATGCCTTCCGAGTTATTTATTTATAAGAGTATTTCCAAACTGCCAGCTCATTCAAACAGTGTTATGGTAGTAGACAATAAAATAAAAATAGGCAAATACCAAACATCACACCCCAAACAGCCCTATGTTTTCTGCTGTCTTTCTCTGTATTGCACAACTTTCAGAGGAGAAACGCTGGTGCAATACTCAAGAGGTCAGGTTTCAAGAAATCTTTACAATCCTGAGCCCTCCTCCAAATCCAAACACCACCTTCCCTTGAAGCTTATCCAAAGATTGCAGAAAGCTAGGTTAAGAACTGTCATCTGCTGCCTATCAGATAAAATTGGCCTATAGCGCTACTGCTGGTACAGACTTTAAAATCAACACAAGACATGAATAGCACCAACTCCTACTATCCCTCCTGCTGCCAACACCACTCCTTTGATGCAATAATACAGGCATAGGCAAACTCGGCCCTCCATATGTTTTGGGACTACAATTCCCATCATCCCTGACCACTGGGTCCTGTTAGCTAGGGATGATGGGAGCTGTAGTCCCAAAACATCTGGAGGGCCGAATTTGCCTATGCCTGCAATAATACATGGTGCAACATAAACTGCTGATAGATCAATTTGGGAACACTAGGATCCCTTTGTGTGAGCCATCCCAGCGTGAAAAACGAACAAGAAAGTTGAGCAAGCATTTTCTTCCCTGAGACCAAACCTCTTCAGCAGCCCATTTATCCAAATTGACTATGATATCAGCGCAATGACATTGTGCATAGACAACTACCTCGTCTACATGGTTTCCTAGTCAACGGCTTCTTTTTCCTCCAAGCTCTCACTGTGATACATCCTAGCTCGCAAGGCTTTTTGCCTCCACCCCAAACTTGTGATCAACACCCTGCCCCCCCTTATGGCACTACATTTACATGGACCAGCTTCTTAAGCTCCTCGGTCCCAAATAGGTTTTAGATCAATGCTGACCCAGACTGTTTTCCTCTCCCCACTTTTCTACCTCTCTAGCATCATGCAAAGCTTGGGAAGAGTGTACAACTTTTGCTTATTAATTCCAAAGGCAGCTAACACAAAAATTTAACAGAATCCTAAGGAGAACCCATTTATATTTATTCTGCTCTCAAGTGCTTAGCCAGAGTCATAAAGTTGGTTGCCATCCTTCTGTCTCGGGAGACAATGGAGGAGTGAAACTTCGGGGATGAAATCAAACAGTTGAAGAGTTGCAGCACCTGCTTGGCTTTAGAGACCAATACGGGAGAGACATGTTTTGTTGCAGCTGGGGTAGAGGAAGGTGTACAGTTGTATTGATGCAGGGTACTATAGCATTTCTTTTTTCTGCGCTCCTCCCAGTGGTCTCCTCTAGTCACTCTAGTCACTGCTGTGGATACACAACCTGTGGATACACAACCTGACCGACTGTCTCTGGGTACAGAGGTCGTCTGCAAGGGATTCCCACACTGCAGGGTTAATGTTGCCAGCCTTCATGGTGTGGGAATGTTCAGGGAGGCAGGAGAGGATATATTGTTTATTAATATCCCTCCTAAGTTGCGCTAGCAAGTTCTATAACCTAGCAGAGATTTACATTCCCTTTTTAAACACACAGCAGATAACTGGTTGCAGGCTTGTTTAAGCCTCTCACTATTAGATTCCTGGTAAGTTTCCTTATATCCCTCTTTAAAGCAGTGTTTCTCAACCTTTTTTGGGCCACGGCACACTTGTTCCGTGAAAAAAATCACGAGGCACACCACCATTAAAAAAGTTAAAAAAATTAACTCTCTGCCGCCCTATATTATAATTATGACTGTAAGAAACACTTGCCAAATATTGCTTTCCGGCGGGTCAAGCTCATTGCGGCCACGGGCAGGGCGGGAGAAAGCGAGGCTGGGCTGGAAGAGCGGCGGCGGCGGCGCCTACGCGCGCTCTAGCTCTCCGCTGCCGGGTTGGCGCCTCGCAGTTCGCGAGCCGCTACCTGCGCGCGCGCCCCCGTGCGCCTGCCTCGCCTTGCCGCGACTTGGCCAACTTTTCTGCCCACCAGCTCTCGCCTGCGCTCCTCCTTCCCCCCGCCCCCTCTCCCCCCTCCCACTCTCGGCGGCAGATCCCTTTACCTTGGGAGAGGAGGGAGCCTGGGCGCTGTACGGCGGCGCTGCTCTCTCTCGGGGGGGTTTCAGCAGCCGTAAAGCGGCGTGAGAGAGAAGCGGGCGGCTTTCCCTCGGTCTCCCTCCCAAAATTTATTTGCAAAAAAAAAAGGGGGGGGAAGGCTCTGGACGGCTTCCTGCAGCTAGAGCGAAAGGGGACCACGATGCTGCAAAATCGCCCTTCTCACGTCACGGCACACCAGCCAGCGTCTCGCGGCACAGTAGTGTGCCGGGGAACAGCGGTTGAGAAACGCTGCTTTAAAGAATACAGTAAACACGCTACAATCTTGTGTAAAGTATATAAAAGAAGTTTTCTCACATCATTAGTTCACAGTTGGATCCCTGAAGGCAAACTTAGTTACAAAGTATATACATGTGGATCTAACCCAGGGAGATAATCCCCGTGCCCTCTGTTGGCTGAGAGCCAACAGAGCAATTCTAGCTAAAAGCTGCTCCAATGATGGAAGAATTCAAAAAGCGAGAGGGTGCTGCGTGCCGTGTCCCTTAGTCACATGCTAAAGGAAGTGTGTCCCAGTCAGGAGGAAATAGGAAGTTTTCAACTGGCTGGACCAAACATTCCCCCGCATGTCCACTCTAGGAAAACAAGGAATGTTGTACTTGACTGCTACTTACGTATCACATCCCACACATGTCACAATCTTTGTAACAAAGAGTTGGTCTGCCGACAAGCCTGATACCAAAAGCCATCTCCCCGTAGAGCACGTCTTTGGGGATCCTGCCATTTCCCATTCTATGGACATGACCAAGCCAGCGTAGACATCGCTGAGACAGGAGTGTGAACATGCTAGGAATGTGGTCTTGGGAAACAACACCTTTGTTTGAGACTCTGTCCTTCCATGTGATGCCCAAAATCTTCCTGAAAAAGTGCAGGTGGAAGGCAAGGAGTCATAAAGTAATACAGTAAGAAATGGAGCCACTCAAAATATGATTAAAACAAACTGACAGCATAATCCACTGCCATACACATTATATGTTCAAAATATTTTACAAAATTACAATTAAAATCTATAGCAAGTTGCTGAAAAGATAAGATCCCCCATTTATGATTTTGCTCAACAATTTAACAGAATGAATGAATGTTTATATAAACAAGGACAACACAGAAGCACAATTATAAAAGCACACCATCATCACAAGCCTGAGTCAACCAGCACCTCTCAAAACTGACCCATCTTGACCAAATGGTGACGAGATGGAGCCAAGTACACCCACCGCAGAGGGAATTCTAATGCAATGGTGTCACAACCGAGAAGGCCCTGTCTTTCAGAGCTACCCACCAAGGCTCAACGAACCGAAGGATCAACATATTTAGCTGTTGATCATCATGCTGAGATACTTCATCCCTGTCGCACGCACACCCACAACAGCTAGGCTGCATCAGTTTTATACACAATACGTAAAAGGAAAAACTAATTTTAGTTGTAAGGAAAAGCTAGTTTGGGTCATGATGCTTTTGAGAGGCATCACTCTGTTTTCCAGCCACCTGGCACAGAGCCTGACAGAACTTACGCAAGCATAGAAGTCTACAGAACACATAATTATCTTAGGGTTCGGGGTCCGGACAAAACTGTTTGTCTAAATGACTGCTGCTGCATTTGCCAAACCCTTTCCAAGACACTAATATTTAAGGGTACCATAAAATAGAAAATGGGCATCATAATAGCAACCTCAGCAAATCAACAATCCCAAAGAGCATGGGAAGTGGGGGAATTCCTCAGGAAGCAATGTGACTAGTCCACCGGGAAGAACAGACAAGGTTTCATCCTTACAATCTCAAGCCGTGACCTGTGGGGGGTGGGGACTCTGGGTCCAAATAATGCAGGGAGCTTAGATTTCCCCTTAGCAAAACCAGATGTTTCCCTGCCATTATGGAGCCAAGCATCTGAACATAATAATGAAGGATCATTCATCAGCCTTTCCTTTCCTTCTTCTTCTCTATCTTATTCTAGAGATAGATTTCCAGCTTGTGACTTTCTGTCTATTGACAGAGGCTATAATCAGGATTACATGGTGATGAGTTCCAAAGAAATCAGCACAGTTTACTCTCAATTAAGTATTTACTAGATTATTTTTTAAATCCTGCTTCCTTAAAAAAAATCTCTCAAAGCAACTTACAACCAGAAGTAAATAATCTTGTAGCAAGATATACAACTGTCCATCAATAACTTCCTACTATGAAGGTGTTAGGGGGTTTGGTGTGTGGTGGGGGTGCTTCCCCACCCCCACCCCGGAAACCCCCAACCACATCAGCATTGCTAGAATTCACCAGAAGGCAAAACTACCGCTTACAAGTTTACATGGAGTTTCACTAAGTGACACATACTGTCTCACTTCTGCAATTCTTCGCTTCCCCTCACGCCAGGAAAATCACACACTCCCTCTCCCCAAAACAACCTTCAATATAAAACAGCTGGATTATTCAGAATATTCTGTTTGGCCAAGCCAAGGCATTTTAATAGCCAGTGTAGAAATCAAGACTAGGAAAACCTTGGTCCAATCTCATGACAGCCATAAATTAACTAGGTGGCCTTAAGCAACTCTCTCTCGCTTCAATTTTCTACTTACAAATTTGCATTGTAAGTTTGAACAGAGAGAACTGCTGCCAAGGATTCAGCAAACAGATTGTGAAAACAGTTTAAGAAATTATAGTCAGTATGCCATAGTGCATAGAGTGTGCCATATTAGGACTTGGAAGACTTGGGTTCACATCCCTTGAATGTAATAATGAATGAAAAGGTTGCCAATTCTTCCTTTAAGAAATTGTCTTACACACTTTGTTGTTGTTTAGTCGTGTCCGATTCTTCATGACCCCATGGACCAGAGCACGCCAGGCTCTTCCACTGCCTCCCGCAGTTTGGTCTGGCTCATGTTCATAGCTTTGAGAACACGGTCCAACCATCTCATCCTCTGTCGTCCCCTTCTCCTAGTGCCCTCAATCTTTCCCAACATCAGGGTCTTTTCCAGGGAGTCTTCTCTTCTTATGAGGTGGCCAGGATCTGTCTCATGAGCTTCAGGATCTGTCCTTCCAGTGAGCACTCAGGGCTGATATCCTTTCACACTTACTAAGAAGTAAAAACCTGCTGAACTCATTATGACTTTCTTTTGAGTAAGCAAGTATGCTTGGATTGCTCTGTCAGCATAGGATTGTGCCTGCATGATATAGGACACTGGAAGCTGATTCATAGAGTCAGGAAGTAACTTATCAAGAAAAGATATGAATTTCAGCATACACAAGCAGAATATTACCTTCTGGTGCTGCGTGTATGGACATTAAAGGCAGGAAGAGGGATGAATCCGTTTTACAAGAAATACGCATTTCGGAACAATTCAAATCAAGAATTCCTTCTCTCTTCTAATTTCACACAAAAGGCGGGCAGAGCAATCAGTAAATCGCATCTGAACATCATGTTGAGTCACTTGGGCTTGCATGCTGTTGAGCGCACTTTCAGTGCAAATTGCTTCATCCTCCTGGAACTTTCATATATTTTCCTCAAATGTATTTGCTAATGGTATTCTAGCCTGCATCAACCGAAGTACAGTGTCCAGATCAAGGGAAGTAATAGTACTGTACCACTATATTCTGCCTTGCTCAGATGACACCTGGAATACTGTATCCAATTCTGGGTACCACAATTTAGGAGGGATGTGGACAAGCTGGAAGGTGTGCAGAGGAGAGCAACCAAAATGATCAAGGGTCTGGAAACCAAGCCTTATGAGAACGGTTGAGGGAGCTGGGTATGTTTAGCCTGGAAAAGAGGTGAATGAGAAAAGATACAATAGCCATCTTCAAATATCTCAAGGACTGCCACATGGAAGAGGGAACGAGCTTGTTTTCTCCTGCTCTGGAGGATATGACTTGAACCCATGGCTTCAAGTTACAAGAAAGGAGATTTCAACTAAACATCAGGAAAAACTTTCTGACAGGAAGAGCTGTTTTGACAGTGGAACAGACTCTCTCAGGAGGTTGTGGACTCTCCTTCCTTGGAGGTTTGTAAGCAGAGGTGGACGGTCATCTGTCATGGATGCTTTAGCTGAGATTCCTGCATTGCAGGGGGTTGGACTATAGACCAACTCTACAGTTCTATGATTTCCAGCCATTGACCAAAGAATTTTAGGGAACAAACATAGGTTGCTGTCAGGCCACACTGGTCCATCTAACTGAATCTTGTCTACATTCAGTGCCATTCTTCTAGAAAAAGAGTGCCTGAACTCACCATGAATGCCTCCCTTGTTTTCTTATAATGGCAATGGCGCCCACTTAGTTCCAGCAAGTTCCAGCTGAAAAAAGGCCCATCTATATTGACTGGCAGAGGCTTTTCGGCCTTTCAAACAGTGAAATTTCCCACCCCTATCAGGAGATGCCAGGAACTGAACCAGGGGATTTCTGCATGCAAAGCAAATGCTCTGCTAACAAGCTTCACACCTTCCTCCTCCAACAATGACATTCATTTTCCTCAGCATATAAAGATCTCAGTTATCTGACCTATGTGGCTGCAAAAGCATATTGCTAAGTAGGCTCCTAAGGCACATATCATCACTTTGGTGCCAACAGAATAATATGTGCAACAGAAGATATGGCAATTAGCTTAATATACCTAGGCATTATTCACACAAGTAAACATTAAGCATTGTCTGGCAGCCTATAGAAGCTGTATTGTTAAATGTTTATCTCAAAACCTGGTTGGGTTTTACCAGGCCTTTTCCACGAATGAAGCAGATTACAAAGACTTCCACATTTGCTAGAAATAATATTTCAAAAGAAGCAGCGTCAGTTTCTACTTCCACATTAAGCAGAACTATTTCAGAGGAACTACTGCTAAAAGACCAATTCGCACAGTAGCTCTAGAAATACTACTAATTCAAAGAGAATAATAATATATAACATGACCTAACAGTTTCAAAACAACTACGACTACTTTTTAACCCAGGAAAATCTTCTCAAAAGTCGGAAGTCGTCTTATACGCCGGGTCGTATTTCTTATACGGCGAGTATATCCCAAACTCTATATTTTAACTGGAAAAGTTGGGGGTCGTCTTATATGCCCAGTCGTCTTATACACCGGAATATACCGTATTTAACATGCCATAGTATAGAAATACTAAAAAGTATCTTGTGGTACCTGCCGAAGAATTTATTACCGAACTAAGGCTAATTTGCTAAACCACAGAGCCTAGGGCTTGCGGATCAGAAGGTCGGTGGTTCGAATCCCCGCGACGGGGTGAGCTCCCGTTGCTTGATCCCTGCTCCTGCCCACCTAGCAGTTCGAAAGCACATCAAAGTGCAAGTAGATAAATAGGTACCGCTACAGCGGGAAGGTAAACAGCGTTTCCGTGTGCGGCTCTGGTTCACCAGAAGTGGCTTTGTCATGCTGGCCACATGACCTGGAAGCTGTACGCCAGCTCCCTTGGCCAATAATGCAAGATGAGCGCCGCAACCCCAGAGTCGTTCGCGACTGGACCTAATGGTCAGGGGTCCCTTTAAGGTTAACACGCAACTTCTTTTGCTGCAGCTAACTAATGTACACTTAAAAAAAGGTAAAGGGACCCCTGACCATTAGGTCCAGTCGTGACCGACTCTGGGGTTGCGTGCTCATCTCGCATTATTGGCCAAGGGAGCCGGCGTATAGCTTCCAGGTCATGTGGCCAGCATGACAAAACCGCTTCTGGCAAACCAGAGCAGCACATGGAAACGCCGTTTACCTTCCCGCTGTAGCGGTTCCTATTTATCTACTTGCATTTTGACATGCTTTTGAACTGCTAGGTTGGCATAGTGGTAAACCCCATTGAACTCAGTGGGCCTGAGTAACCCTAGGAAGGATTGCTCTAGGAAGTTAAAGAAATAATATTGCAATGAGGATAGCCACCTAGAAATAAAGTGACATACCGTATATAAATCCTTCTATTTAAAACAAACTGCTCATGAACGACTATTTCCCACTGTAGCTTTAGGAATACTAAAATGTGAAACTGTTGCATGACAATACATCAAGGGGCTGAACCAAGGCAAAATAATTTTAGCACAGGTGTTCCTTGTCTTCATCCCAAGGCCACCAAGAACGGCTTTATGAACTGCCACTGTTCCTTACGTAATTCTCACTAGCAGTGCTTTTCTGCACTTCATTGCCCCCATAACAAGTATAAATTCAGATGATGGTGATGATATATGTCGTCCGTCCCCCCGGTAGTTTCCAGCAACCGGTCATTTCAGAAGCCTCGCTGCCTCCAACTGTACAGGCGGAGCAGAGCCACCCTGTCAGTAGCCACCCATCGCCCTCTCCTTTTCCTCCTCCGAGGAATTCATCTAGTCCCTTGAAAGGCACCCCAAGTGGGTGGCCGCCGCTGGCCCTGCGGGAGCGAGTTCGGGGTGCGCGGAAGAAGAAAGGCTTCCTTTCCCCTCTTCTCCCAACTGCAAGGCTATATATACTGTATCTGTATCTACGGTATATAATGCAAAGGCATTTCGAAGAGAGCGGCGTGGAAATGCCGCCTTCCCGCAAACAAGCCTCAAGGAGACGAGCGCGCCCAGGGGTGGGGGCTTGTCAGCGAAGTAGGTGCCGGGGGTGGGTGGGCGGACGCCCTCACAAGGTCCTCCAGGTGCCGCAGCCCAGCGCCGCCCCTTCCCCGACAAAAGGTGCAGCAGCGCCGCCCCAATAATACCGCAGCGGTGCAGAAAAACAGGAAAGAACCAACGGCCCGCGCTTGCCCCTCGCGCGGCCCCCTGGGCTCCCCTCAGCGCAGCCCGCACCTGAGGCCCCTCCGGCTGCCCCCGTTCCCGCGGCGAGCGGCTCCTCGTCCATGGCTCCCTCTCGGCAGTCATGTGAGGAGGCGGCGGCGGCGTCCTCGGGACCCTTCCTGGCGCCCTCCCCTTCCTCCCCGGCTCCCGCCCGCCTTCGCTCCCCCTCGGCCGGAGAGGCGGCGCCGGGGCGGGCGAGAAGCTCGCTGGCTGCTGCTGCTGCTGCTGCTCGGGACGAGGCGAAGAGGAGAGCGCAGGGGAGACGGGGCTGGTTGCTGCTGGGCTCGGAGCCGAGCCCCGCCGCGCACCTGTTTCGCTTTTTCCGAGCCGCCGTTCAGACGTGCAGCTGGTCAGATGCGCGTCCAGTGGGTCTTGAAAACGGGAGCAGCAGGGGGCTCGGTCTACTGCGGCGCCGCGCAGGACTCCCCGGGAGACGGTCGAGCGGACGGAGAAAGAAGCAGGAGCAGGCGGCAGCAGCCCAGCTTCCTGTCCTGCACACGTGTCGCAGTCGCACGTCCGAGAACAGCAGAGCATACTTTATTGGATTGATTTATTCGGCGCTATTCTAGAAAAAGAAGTGCCGGGACTCACCACGAACGCTTCCCTTGTTCTCTAAGAATGGCAATGGCGCCCACTTGAGAGGGGCTGGAAAGGAGTTCTGGCGGGGGGGGGGATACCTTAGGTTTATTCATTATATTTTTATGCCACTTTTCATCCCAATGAATCCCAAAGCAGCTTACAAGGTTGCAGGGTTTTCAGCTGGGGCAATCAGAATAAGATCCACTATTTAATTCAAAACCCTAAAATGTATTTTATATAATTGACTTTTTATTTCTATTCTTTGTATATCGTATTGTTTTATTGCTATGGTTGATGACTGAGATGACTGACACAAATAAAGATTCATTCTCTCATTCTCTCTCTCAGCTTACAAGCAATAAGCAACAACAGCATGATAACACATCACAAATACATAGATCGTAGAACTATAAAGTATGGAGGGGACCCCCAGTCATCTAGTCCAACCCCCTGCAATGCAGGAATCTCTTGCCCAACGTGTGCCTCGAACGTAGGACCCTGAGGTTAGGAGCCTCTACCGACTGAGCTGTTCATCCAGCGGTGTAACACGGTATAAATTATGTAGACTGATTAAAAAATTGTCAGCGAAGCAATTACAAAGCAATCTCTAAAACACCGTTAACAAAGCACCAACTGGAAAATAAGCTAAATATCACAATTAAAGCAAAAGTTATGTTATATGATTAACAAATCAGTGCAGTGTTCATAATCTATAAAATATTAGCAACATTAACGAAACAGCTGCCAAAAAAATGAATTAAGCATTGTTGAATTCATGCACACTCCCCACATCCCCATGACTCATAATCATTTAGCTTATTAAATCGTTTAGCTTATTAAAATGCACATACACATAATGCCATTGGCAGCAGCTCTCTTCTGAAGGTTCCTCTGGCTGAAGGTGGGGCAGTTAGGTGGGAAAAGCCATTACCTGTTGGGCAACACCAAACCTCACATCCCTCACCCTTGCAGTGCGTGGCTTGGTGCTGAAAAGGTGAAGCAATGATCTATCGGGTGCAGCCATGGCCTGCTGAAGGGCACATCTCTCCCAATGAGAAGAACAGGGATGAGGGGAAACAACCCAAGTTCAGTCGCAGAATTCTGTTTGCCTCAAAGCCTGATCTTTTCACTCTGCACATGTGTCATGGCACGTTACAAGCTGTCTCGTGATGGGGCTTAAAAATTGCAGCCCCACCAAGTCAAAATGTTACCACCTGCCAATGACTAAATGTTACCACCCGCCAATGACTAAATACACTCCTACTCCTCCTCCTCCTCCTCCTCCTCCTCCTCCTCCTTCTTCTTCTTCCTCTTCCTCTTCTTCTTCTTCTTCATGAATTTATAAAAGTACTGTACAAAATACAGAACTGAAGAATAAAAGAAAACATGAAAGAAAAATAGATACATTACATCAATCCTTAATTCTATCCCATCAACTTCCCGTCTATCCTTACATGGTTCCCTAAAGTTTCCTATTCCTGTTGCATATTCTATTTTTTTCTAACTATTTAAATATTCAAATTCTTCTCATTATAAACTATAACTGTCGAGCTTACTCCAAACCCACTAAAGTTCTAACATTTTAATAACGTTTTTTTAGGTAGTCTACAAATGGCTCCCATTCCTCTTTAAAACTTTTCTCTTCTTCCTCTCTAATTTTGCTGGTTAAGCTTGCTAATCCTGCGTATTCCATTAATTTCATCTGCCACTCTTCCTTTTGTGAGTACTACCAGTATCTCCTCTCTCCATCTGTGTGCATATAGGATTCTCGCTGCTGTAGTGGCATACACAAATAAATTTATTTCTTTACTTGGTACCTCGGACCTCATTATTCCTAACAGAAAGGCCTCTAGCCTCTTTGGAAAGCTCTTCTAAAATATTTTTTTAATTTGTTATTGAAATAAAAAATTAAGGTCTTATAAAAGGTAAAGGTACCCCTGACCATTAGGTCCAGTCGCGGACGACTCTGGGGCTGCGGCGCTTATCTCGCTCTAAATGTTCATCAATGTGCCGAGCAGAGAGCAGACACGTACACAAATGTATAAACCACATGTGTGAAGCAGCACAGGAAGGCAGCCCTGAAACCATTTTTGACTCCCAAACTGACAAAATGTTTCTCTGCAAGGAAGGAGGGGGTGAGGGAACCTTCCCATTGTCTCAGGAATTAAAGTGATTACCATCTCAAAGGAATGGCCAGGCTACCAGGAAGGGCAATCAGAGAAGGCATTATCAGATAGCCTGGCAGACAGGATAAACAAAGTAGTGTACAGTACTCAGATTTCTGTTGTAAACCACCCTTTTCTGTGATGTAGGTATGATGTTTCTGGGGGTGGTCTTGGACTCCAGGGTGGGCAATTTAAATGTCTATACTGTATGAGGGCAGGCACACCTTGGTTCTGGGTCCTCCTCTTTTTTCCTGCCTGTGAGGGGGCACCCTGTTGCAACAGTTGAATAAAGACCAAGCTTACTACCTGCTTTGCTTCTCAATATTCTCTGGTTGGCCTCTGTTATTTTCTCCTACCGATGGAGAACCTACAAAGGACTCTACAGGGGCTCTTGTATACACCATAAGGGAATAAGGGGAGATTTTGTTTATTGCAGTTATATATCATTTACCATTATTCTTTAACTACTCTGAAAGTCCACCACATGGTAACAAGTTCCATCTGTAGCTTTACACTTACAACATTTACCTGATTGTGGCTTACACATTTTCGCTAATTTATTTGACGTCAAGTACCATCTGTAAATCATTTGCCAATAATTTCCCTTAAGAGCATAGCAGACCGTGAATTTTAATCCTGTTTCCCACAGCTTTTCCCACAAATCTAACCCTATATTGTGGCCCACATCTCTAGCCCAATTGATCATTGCTGTTTTCACCACTGCATCCTTTGTCTCCCATTCTAATAATAACTTGTACATTTTAGAAATTAACTTCTCATTATTATCTATCAGCTCTTTCTCAAATTCTGAGGTCTGTTCTATAAAACCACATTGTTCATCAACTTTAAATATTTCATTCAATTGACGGTATTGCAACCAGTCTGTCACCTGGTTACCAACTTCTTCCATCTTCTTCAGGCTTCACTTGCGTCTGTGAAGTCCAGTAGTTGCCCATCCTTTTTCCATATTCAATTTTTTCAGTTCTTCCTTGGGAGTAAGTTCTGCTTAAACTCCCAGCAGCCCCAGGAAGTTGGTCTATCTATAAGATGGCACAGGTAATTTTCTGACTCTGGATTCACAGGCCCTATCTGGAAGTGGGAATATGGTAACAGTTCTTGGGGTCCTGATTGATATAACAGTGTATATCACTCCATGTACTTAAAATGGTCTTACAGGGACACCTCATTGAGTTGCCAGTGTGTATTACTTCAGTTACTTAAAAATATGGTAGGCCAGCCCTATGGGAGGGGGGGCTCATGCTGAGGGGGGCCCTGGACCTCTGCCCCAAAGTCCTGCCCTGACAACGCCGTTGCCTGCACCCTGCTATCTGCATAGGCATAAGATGCCGCAGTGCAGAAAACAATACTCAAGAGAGCTCATTAAGTGTTCATTATCTCCTCCTTTGTTTTGTAACTCTGAAATGTTTAATACAAATACTATTTTTAAATAATAACAACCCCACTCAAATTCTCACACACTGGAGACTTCAGGGCTCACAGAGCAGGACTTCCGGATAACTTTTCATGTTGGGATTTAAGTATTGGAACCAAGAACCCAAAAGAAACGATCGAGACTGGAGCCTCCCCAAAGAATGCACAGAGTGCTTTTAACTCCAGGGTAACCACGAGCACTTTACAGTTGCATGCTAATATTAATCATTATTGTTATTGTTATATTCCACAATTATGTGCTTTTAACAGCTTCAAGGTGAGCACAACAGGAATTTGAAAAAAAAAATCCAGGTATGAAGAAGCAGCGGCGGGAGAAATTACACTGACATATTAACCTTATTGTGATACGTAATGAGTGGCATATGGGACGTGGGTGGCGCTGTGGGTTAAAGCACAGAGCCTAGGGCTTGCCAATCAGAAGGTAGACGGTTCAAATCCCCGCAATGGGGTGAGCTCCTGTTGCTCGGTCCCAGCTCCTGCCAACCTAGCAGTTCGAAAGCACGTCAAAGTGCAAGTAGATAAATAGGTACCGCTACAGCAGGGAAGGTAAACGCCGTTTCCATGTGCTGTCTGGTTCGCCAGAAGCGGCTTTCTCATACTGGCGACATGACCTGGAATCTGTACGCCGGCTCCCTCGGCCAATAATGTGAGATGAGTGCCACAACCCCAGAGTTGGTCACGACTGGACCTAATGGTCAGGGGTCCCTTTACCTTTACCTTTTTAATGAGTGGCATTGGATGGAGGTGACAGTTCTATATGCTGCCAGCGACCATGGTCAGCCCATGTTGGCACCTGAGGCGAACCAAAAAATGAAGATCAACATCAGGAACAAGGCTTGTCTACTACATCATTATTGAAGTGGAAATCAAAGGCTGTGTCAGGGTAGGAAAGGGCCCCACTCTGAATTGCACCGGATGGATGCAGACCCCAGGAAGCAACCTCCACCATTTCCTCTCTAGGGGTGAGAGGAGACCAGCAGGATCTCCTATTCACCAAGAGGCAGAATTGGAGGTGGCTGTTAGCAGTTCCAGTCTCCGAGACCACTGCAGCCATGCAACAGCAGCATCGGGCAAAGCTTTCCTTGGAGGTCACATTGGCCGCCCTGTAGACCCTGTCTTGTTAGCAACACCCAGGGATCACATGTTAGAGGTGGGTGGGGCCAGATGAAAAGTGGACAAGCAATGGATGTGGCCCTTGTCTTTGTGCAGTAAGCTACACGGCAGATACACATAAGTCAGAGGTTCCTATGCACAAACAAATACACACCTCTCCATCCCCCATCCAGGCAAGTGAAAGGCATTATTATTATTACAGTTGACGGGGAAATTATTTTTTTAATATCTTTGTCAAAATTTATCTCATAGCATACAAAAAGGTAAAAGGAAGTAACTGCTCTACAAAACATCAGGGCAGCTTGCAGACTTGAAGCATTAAGCAGATCAGTATAAAAGTATAGCACACCATAAACAATGGAGAGGGGGACAGGAAGAATATTCCCTCTTATGCTTTGAATCTGTACCAAGATTGTCATGTGAGTGGCTGCAGGACAGGGTGCTTTATCCATTTTGTTTATATAAGTGATGAATTGATCTGCACCCAGTCTAAATGATACTTTTAGTCTGCCTCCTGAAGCACTCTTCCATGGTGGGTGAGATGCTCTGAGAGTCCTGTATCTCACACCTCTTGAAACCAGGCTGCTTGCAAGGAGGAGGTAGAAGTTTTCCAATGTCAGGCAAATTCCATCCAAAAGCACTAAAGCAGGCAGGGGCTGTGGCCTCAGGAGAGTCCCAAGGGCCCTAGAGAAGGGCCTGGATGGGTGCTTTTGTGCACACCCTCCCAGGTCTGAAACTTCCCACTCATGAAATATACTGATGATGATTACTGTTTATTTGTACTTATTTTCATTGTTCTCAACCACATTCAGCAGGGTGTACATTTTGTAAATAATGAATATATGTGGGTGCTGATATGTTTAATTTAATGTTGACAAATTAGACAGAAGGAAAAGAAGGTGCACTGGAAATATGTTTAATTTTGCTTGGTTTTTTTTGCATTTTTATCCATCACAAAGACCTAGGCAGCATGCTTCCCAAAGAGTCTCCCACCCAGGCATTCACCAGACTCAGGCACATGTTAGCTTCAGCAAGGTGGTAGCTTTATGTTTCTTGAAACCGTACTTGGGGAAATGATGTTGAAAGGGAGTAGTTCACAGGAATGATAAATGGGGTGTAAGATGGGTTTTTAAAGCCACAAAGCTTATGGGTTACTATCTTTCAGTCTACCTTACAGGGTTGTTGTGAGGATAAAAGGAGAACCCAAATGTCATACTTTTTTATATTGCCCTTCATCCAAGGATCACAGGGTCGTTTAACAATATAAAAACACAAAAATACATACCATAGTAACAAACCAAACAATAACCACAAGCAAAACAATTAAACCCACAGGGTGGGACTAAAAATGTGAGTACAGTAGTACCTACAAATATTGTAAGTAAATAATGACTATATAAAGGCAACTTACCAAATATTATAGTTTGTATTACTGCTCTTAGAAGAGGAGCACTCAACTTTTGGGCCACTGTGACAACAGGTCCCGTTCAAACTACAGAATGGCCTTGTTCTCACAAAGAACAGGTAAAAATAGTCTGGGTCTGCTGGACTGCATAACATTAGTGTTCATGAGGTAGAGGGTTTACATGACTGAATGTTTCTCCATATAAAAGAAAGAGAAGGATTGGGGCCTAGGCTTCACCTACCTGGCTGGTTTTCTGTGTGCATATTATTTTTATTGGGAGCATTCTGTCGTTAGAGGGCATCCCCACTCCACGTTGCTAAGTACTGGTAATGCAATCTGGGTTGCAAGTTCCTCCCCTGGTCTGCCACTTGTGAGATCTGGGCCTATGAGCAGGTTTTACTCTACCGTGCCCTGTTGTACACAGGGACAAGTGTATGTATACCTGTCCCGAGTGTTGTGGTTTTGCTTCTCCTCCATTGGGCTGGGCAGGCGATCAGGCCTGACTGATTCTATGTTATAAACAGGCCCGGAAGCCTTCCTGTTTCTACCCTGGTATGCCACAACCTCTCACTTCTCTGCGCCACTTGTGGGTAGTACCAGCCACCTAAGCAGCGGCATTGTGAGCAAGGTACTTTTAAAAAGTCACTTAGGTATCAGAGGCAAGTCCCCTGTACCAGAGTTGGTACATTGGTCTTTCATGGGCAATATCACCATGTTTTTAATAACTTGCTAACAGGAAAACAGAAACGGGGGTAGAGAGGGGGGAAATAAGGTGGGGGACATACTTAGCTGTCAACAGGACTGTTGTGAGGATAGAATGGAAGGAGAGCCATGTATGGGAATTGTAGCGCTGTGAGGGGAATAGGGGTATCCTAACCACTCTCAGCGCCCTGAACAAACTACATTTCCCAAAAAAATTGTGAGGTAAGCCATGCCTGTTTAAAGTGATATCACCATTGCTTTAAATGTATGGTTTGAATAAGAATGTGGAATGCTCTCCACAGGGAAGTTCGCCAGCCGCCTTCATTATACACCTTTAGGTGCCAGGCAAAAACGTTCCTTTTCAACAAGGCTCTTGGTCGATTTGATTGACACCCTATGCCCTTTTAAAATGTGGCTGTTTTTGGGAGGGGTGTTATTGGGTTGTTGTTTTTATTTTGAATATATATATTGTGGTTTTATATGTTGGTTTTGTTCTGGGAACCACCCTGAGACCTCCAGGCATAGGGCAGTATATACTGTAAATTCAATAAATGCCATGCCATGCCTGTTAAAAGTGGTACAGTATCATCATTGCTTTAAATGTATGGTTAGAATGAATTCACCTGCAAATAAAGCACAAATCTGGAGAGGGCGCAATTCATCGCACGTGAGGATCCATGTCCCTTTGGCATTTATTGCAGGTCCTCTTCCGCAGCATTCAATAGCTGAGAGATCGTGCTTGGCGACAGTTAGAGGTGGCGGAGAAGCTGATTCATTATAGCTGGTCTCGTTAAGCCGCAGCGCTCATTAAAATCAAACCAATTAAAAAAAGAATTCGATTTATACTTTAATTTATAATTTATGTATATATTTTTATTGTTATAAGGGATGTTGTAAGTTGGTTTGGGTTGCACTGGGGAGAAATGCAACTACGGTAATAGGCTTAATTAATAACAATAAATTATTTAGATCAATTGCACTTCCCTGTTCTTAGGCTTTCCACTATGTGTCTATTTGACATGCTCAGATCTTCCCCCTTTTTGCAGAGAGACAGCACAGCTCACGCGTACAGGATGACTAGCCAGTTAGATCCATTTCGGTCATTTTTGAAGGGGTGTTTAATTCCCCTTTGCTACTATCTCCTCCACAGTGACAGCTAACGATTAATATAGGTTAGAATTTAAAAGAGCGGTATATACATATATTTCGACAATACTGCCACAAGCAAAAGGACGCGATGACGATGCCACTACTCACGACACTGCTTTCAATTCCACCCTCCTTCTGGGATAGTCCATCCGACCCCACCTAAGGGCGGGCTTAATGCGGCGGCCTCGAGCCGCCATGTTGGACTTAACCACCAGGATTGTTCTAACGAGGGGGTGGGATGTGAAGCGAGCTTTACCTCAAGACCGAAACGCCTAATTCCTAGGGGAAAGCCTAACTGGGCGTTAACCTATAGGAAACCCTGTCCTATTCCATTAACATAGGAGATTAACATATACAACCCAGTAAGACACCGCCTTTGGAATCCGTTTCTCCCCCCCTCCTCTGCCGAGTTGGTCCCTGCCCCCTCTCGCGAGACTCGCCGCCGGGTCCGCTCTCGCGCACATGGCCCGGCGAGAGGGAGCCTCCCATGCGCGCGCGCCTGCGCTCTCCCTTCCCCCTCCCTCCCCCTTTTCGGCCCAGCGCGCCGCCTTGACTGTTCCTCCGCCGCGCGTGTGAGGCGAGCGGGAAGGCCGCGCAGCCCCCCATGCAGGAGACCCAGGAGAGCCCGGCGGCCGCCGAGACCCCCGCCGCCGCTCTTCCCGCCCAGGACGAGGGGCCCGGAGGAGGAGAGCCCGGCGGCGGCGGAGGAGGAGAAGAAGAAGGAGAAAGAGGCGGCAGCAGCTCCGGCGACTCAGAGGCCGAGCTGCCGGACGGGCCTTCCGCGGAGGAGCCTGAGGGGAAGAAGGAGCCGGAGCCCGAAAAAGGCGGCGGTGAGGAGAAGGAGGAGAAGCCGCGAAGCAGCAGCAGCGGCGGCGAGGAGGAGGAGGAGGAGGAAGAGGCCGCCGCCGCCGAAGAGCGTCGGGAGCAGCCACAACCGCCTCCGGCCGCAGAGCCGCCTTCGCCTCCTCAGGAGCCGCCCGAGGTTGCCGCTGTAGCCGCCGCCGCCGCAGAGGGGCCGCCGGAGCGGGAGAAATCCCCCGAAGCCCCTGCCTCTGCCCCGGCCGAAGGGGGTTCCGAGAAGCCCGAGGGGGACCAGGAGGGATCCGAAAGCGGCGAGGAGGAGAAGAAAGGGGAGGAGGAGGGAGAGGAGGCCCAGAAGCCCAGCAAGGAGGAAGAGGAGGAGGAGGGAAGCGGCAAGGAGGAAGAAGAGGACGACGGCATCTCGTTCAGCGACCCCGAGGACTTCGTGGACGACATCGACGAGGAAGGTGGGTGGGCCGAGGAAGGAGGAGGAGGGAGAGGCCTGGCGGCGGCCTCTTCCGCCTCTTCCTCGACACGTGTTTGTAAGCCGCCTTGTCGGGTGGGTGTGGGTAGGTGTGAAGGCGGCGGGTAGAAATAAATATTGCCATTATTGTTAGATGTGTTTTTGTATGTAGCGTTCCCCCCCCAGAGAAGGACTCGAAGAAGCTGACAGGTAAAAATATGGACGTTTGGGGGCGGGGGGAGCCTCGCGATCCTTAAAAACAGTAATGAGGAGGAGGAGGACGACGACGGTCGGTCGGCGTGGCCATTTGGGAAGGGGTGGAAGAGCCTCTGCTTTGCAGAAGGTCCCAAGCTCAATCCCCTGGAAGGGCTGGTTACATCCCACTGCCTGAAATGGTGGAGTAGGTGCTCTGTGTCAGTCTCGGCCAATATTGTCAGTCTCGGCCAACCTGGGGGAGAGGTGTCCCCAGATGTTGGGACTAAAGCTGCTTCTTCCTTGACCACAGATATGAGTTGGCTGAGGGTGACAGCCACCGAAGTTTGAAGGGTGCCTGAAGATACTGCGTTGAAGAATATTGGTGCAGAGTAGTGCCTCTCAAGTTGTGGGATGTGGTGGTTTGGCAGTCCCTACCCCCAATGGCTGTAGTGGAGTTGACAAGGACCTGGACCAGTCCATGGACCACCACGTTGAGCAGCGCTGGTGTAGACAATAGTGAGCTAGATGAATTAGTGGCCTGGCCATAAGACAAACTTCCAGCATAGTCCTTCTGAGATAGAACAGGGAAAGGTGGGGGTGTCACTTGGCCATCTTGTTGGCCTACTCCAGCTCCCATCAAACAAAGGGTTTAGAGAGCCAGTGTGGCATAGTGGTTATAGAGTGTTGGACTAGGGCCTGGGAGACCAAGGTTTAAATCTCACCAGTCAGCCATGAAGCTTTATGCAGGTCTCTGGGCTTTGGGGGAATTAAATGAGGAGAACTGTGTATTCCAACTCCCATCATCCCTGACTGCTGGCCCTTCTCATTGGGGATAATGAGAGTCATAGTCCAACATCATTTGGGGAACCAGTGTGGAGAAAGGCTGTTCTAGAAGGCCGTGGTCTATCAGACTGAAGGATATGCAAGGCACTTTAGTGGATTGGACGGCAAGACCCACCTAGCCCAGCACCCTGTTTCTCAACTGTGTTAAGCCAGATGTATCTGGAAATCTCACAACAGGGCACTAGCCCTCTCCTGTGTCTTGTATCTGGATTGGGGTGCTAAGATATTGTACCCTATTACATGCAGGGCTTTGTGGCAATAGGTTTCTGATCTGCTCTTTTGTGTTCAGTATGCCTCCGATAGCATGAGAAGGCCATTGTGCCTGGGTCTTGCTTGGCTTCCTGGAAGCATCTGTTTGGCAACTGTGGGAATAGAATGCTGGACTAGATGGGACTTTGGTCTGATCCAGCAGGGCTCTTCTGGTGATCTTATGATTCCTAGCAACTGTAGTTTAGTGATGCACTATCTCTGATGCAAAACAGACAGTATCTAGCTCCTGTTTACATTGAGTACATTATCTGTTATCTCCAGGTAGGGCTGGGAGAGACACCTGCCTGTAACCCTGGAGATCTGTTGTCTGTTGTTGGATAGAGCATATTTAGCTAGGTTATAGGACAGCTTTTTAACTTACCTGCTTTAGACAGTTTGCCATATGTGTAATGTTGTCTTAACAGGTGAGTGTGCCTGTTCTAAGTCTTATTGGCATTGATAGAATCTCTAAAGAGGTTTCCAATCTTAAAACTCTCAAATACTTGTGCTGTTTAAAATGTGCTGTTTGTTTATTTATCTCACATAAGTACAAATTGAGATGATTTACAATGTTTAAAATTTTATAAAAACGTAAAATAACCAAGCAAGGAGGTGGGATCAGTAGTTGAAACGAAGTATAGAAACATCTGCATATAATAAAAATATAATTTTTATATAATATATAAAAAGATATAATAAAAGACAATAAAATTGTCTGTAACTGACTAAAAACAGGAGACAAAGTGTTTGATTATCCAGCTGCCGCTGCCAAGAAAGACTGCTCGGTTATCACACTGAAATGTGCTTCTACTCTAGGGAGGACATAGAGAAGGGCATTTGTCCCTGACACTTTTTAAAAATAAAGTGAAAAGTAGGTTTCAAAAGGCCATTTTAAATTGGAAGTCTATAGCATGTAAGTGCACAATAAAATATTCTTAGTGATATCTAGTTTTAAGCCATGATTGTATAAATCATCAGTATGTTAGAATATCATATTTACTTAAGCCTTATGTGTCATCAAATCTAATGCACACTTCAGTTTTCAGAACCTTGAAACCCCCCCCCCCCAAAATAATAATTTGCTGGCGAAAGTAAATGTGCCATTGAATCTAATGCACACCTTAATTTTCACAACATAATTAGGCCAAAAAAGGTGAGCATTAGATTTGAGTAAATAAGGTATATTGTTGTTTTGTGCATTCAGCAGTCATGGTAGTAAATACTGTGTTAGAGGCTAATGCTTTATAAGTGAATTTCTCTTATTGTAAAGGGAAAGATTGTGGCAGGGGCATACAAATTTATAGGCTAGAGGATGAAAACTTGCACTTGTCTTGATTTGCTGTGTTATTAGAGCAAAGGCTTCTTTGAACCCATGGAAAACTTATTAAACTGCTATAATTAAAGGGTTTGTAGCATCTTTATAATTATAAATGAAGCCATGTTCAATGTTCAAAGCGTTCAGTTCAGAGAAAGACTGGATGTGCCAGGTTACTTTCTTAGATTTTTGTAGTGGTGTGGAAGGATAGCAACTAACATTTGTAATAGCATTCTGCCCCAGTACTGTAGATTTTTTTTCCCCATCAGAAGATAGAGAGCTGATTTTGCAAGCTCCATAAAAATGTGGATAGTGGAAGAAAAACAGCTTAGCCCTGTGGTGGCTGCCTGTCCTGGTTTAAGTGGCAGACTTCAAGGAGAGAGGCAGCCACTGGGAAGAATAGCTTGCCCCTAGATGGTCTACAGATGAGGGACTGTTCTAAGCAAATCCTTGTTATACAAAAGGCAGTGAGAATGAGCTCTTGATGCAGCAAAGTAGAAAATGAATTTTAGAAAAGCATGTAACAAATTACTTAGTTTACTCAGTATGTTTCTAGCAGCAGGATAGCTCAGTTGGTTAGAGCATGATGGTGATAATGCCAAGGTTGAAGGTTCAGTCAGCTGCACATTCTTGCATTGCAGGGAGTTGGGCTAGAAGGGACCTCTAGGTCCCTTCCAACTCTACAGTTCTGTGATCCTTATGCTAAATGTCCATTAGTTTCTATAGCTAAAACACAGAAGACTGATTCCAATATGGAGTTTGCACTTCTGCTTTCAGCCTTTACCAAACGCATGGCTAACCAAACCTAGAATATCCCAGTTAACAGTAGTAAATAAATTGTGGGCTTTGCTGTGTCTCTCATTCGCATACTGTACTTCTTATCTTTTCCACAGAATTACTTGGAGATATTCTGCAAGAACGTCCACAGGAGGCAGATGGAATTGATTCAGTGATTGTGGTGGATAATGTTCCTCAGGTTGGACCAGACCGACTTGAGAAACTGAAGAATGTTATCCACAAGATTTTCTCAAAGTTTGGAAAAATTACCAATGAGTTTTACCCAGAAGCTGATGGGCAGACTAAAGGGTGAGTGGCTATCTCTTTTAGCTGTCATTGCTAGCCAGCCCAAAAACTAATTGACCAATCCCCTCGCCAATGAGGTGCCCCCCACCTTTTCAGCAGGAAAGGGAAGGTAGGGAGACTACTAGCTTGGTCAATACATGGTGGATGGTGCCTTGAATATCAGCATCGCCAGTTCTTGAAAAGCTGCCTCTGTCTAGCAGTTGGCAAGAAAACTTGTCACTAGCTTTTCCTGTGAGAAAAGGAAGGTATGCTTTCTTGGGTGTCTGGGTAGGTGAGTTAGACCAGGTGCTATGCTACCAAGCAGGCAAGCAGCCTTTAGCTGAGGAGCCTGTTACTTCAGCAGCTTCAAATTTGGTCACTTGTCATACTTACCAGAGGTTATTGGTACAGTCACCACAGTGAACATGGTGGCTGAAAACGTCAGATCCTCTATGGCAGGCATGTCCAACTCCCAAGAGACTGTGATCTACTCCCAGAAAAAACTGGCAGTGATCTACCCATTGTCATTGGAGGGTCAGCGTGTGTGGGGTGGGTGGATTGCCCAAAGTTGTTGAGCTTTTTGGGAGGAGGATTGCACTGAGTTTTTTAGCTCCCCCCCCCATAACGTTTTGTGCACGATAAGGATCCCGCAATCTACCAGGATCAGCCGGGGATCTACCGGGTAGATCGCGAGATCTACTGGTTGGACATCCCTGCTCTATGATTATGGGTTTCCAGTGAGATATGGGACTGAAGTTTCAATGAACTTTCAACGTATAAGAACTCTAGCAGAATGAATCACAGACCCTAGCAAGTTTTGCCAACAGTGGGCACATGCTATGAATTATTACTCAGGGGCGAAACTAGTTTTTTTTTTTTTTTACACCCAGGTCACCCAGTTTGGCATCCCCCACGCACATTTGCATATATACAAACACACACACACACACACGTGTCCCCTCTGGAGGCTTCACCTAGGGCAAACAACCCAGCTAGCGCCCCCCGCCCCGGTAGCTGCGGCACTGCATTACCCATGGACAGATAATACTTTTCGAAATTAAGCTATGGGGAGTTGCCTGATAAAAGTAAGTTCTCTGTGAAATTAAACGAACATTTCATAAAAGAAGTAAGTTTTGTAAATTAAGTACCGACATCATCAAGTAGAGGAGGGAGGTTAAGATGATCCAGGGTCTGCAGGGTGGTTTCACCCCTCCAAATGAACCACCAGCAGGTACAAAATCTGCCTGTCGCTAGTCGCCAGATCAAGAGCAGCAGAGAGCTTGCTTCCTTTTTGTTCTCGTATCTAGTGCATTGAAATGCCTGACATTCAGAATCATCTACTAGCCTTTCCCCCTCATTCATTTCCCCTTTTGTGTCTCCCCTCTTGCCAGATGGCACATTATATCACACTTCAAAATGAACTTAACAGATTAGACAACTGGGCCAAAGCAAACAAGATGAATTTTAACAAGGAGAAATGTAAAGTACTACACTTGGGCAAAAAAATGAAAGGCACAAATACAGGATGGGAGACACCTGGCTTGAGAGCAGTACATGTGAAAAGGATCTAGGAGTCTTGGTAGATCACAAACTTGACATGAGTCAGCAGTGTGATGCAGCAGCTAAAAAAGCCAATGCAATTCTGGGCTGCACCAATAGGAGTATAGCATCTAGATCAAGGGATGTAATAGTACCACTGTATTCTGCTCTGGTCAGACCTCACCGGGAGTACTGTGTCCAGTTCTGGGCACCACAGTTCAAGAAGAATATTGAAAAGCTGGAACGCGTCCAGAGGAGGGCAACCAAAATGGTCAAAGGCCTGGAAACAATCCTTATGAGGAACGGCTTAGGGAGCTGGGTATGTTTAGCCTGGAGAAGAGAAGGATAAGGGGTGATATGATAGCCATGTTCAAATATATAAAAGGATGTCATATAGAGGAGGGAGAAAGGTTGTTTTCTGCTGCTCCAGAGAAGCGGACATGGAGCAATGGATTCAAACTACAAGAAAGAAGATTCCACCTAAACATTAGGAAGAACTTCCTGTCAGTAAGAGTTGTTCGGTAGTGGAATTTGCTACCAAGGAGTGTGGCGGAGTCTCCTTTTTTGGAGGTCTTTAAGCGGAGGCTTGACAGGCATCTGTCAGGAATGCTTTGATGGTGTTTCCTGCTTGGCGGGGTGGACTGGATGGCCCTTGTGGTCTCTTCCAACTCTATGATTCTATATGCTAATGCAGCAAACATAAGGAGTCATAGCTCTGTTTTTCAGCTGTTGTCATTGTTCTCTGAGACAATGCAGATTGCGGGGGAAATGCACCTTGATCCTGCCTTTAAAAAGGTGTATGCCACACATGAGGGATTCTTGCACAGAGGTAATTCTGAGGGCAGCAGCTGCAGGCCCAGCTTTCACTCATTGCGTAATGTCACATAGCATTTGGCACAATTATATAAACAAGCTGAAATAAGACTTTGGGGAAACAGTTGGTGTTGAATTCCATTGAGTTGAAGTGTGGCTGATGTCACTGTTGAGGTTTGGCCGGATCCAGAGCATTGGGCCATTCATTTCATGTATCACCTCTTTGGGCAATTTCAAATTAAGTCACCAATAACTAACTAGATGTTTTACTGCAGGTATATTTTCCTGGAATACATGTCTCCAACTCATGCTTCAGATGCCATTAAAAATGCAGATGGCTACAAGCTAGACAAGCAGCACACTTTCAGGGTCAACCTTTTCACTGACTTTGACAAGTGAGTATCATCATTTCTTAAAAGCAGAAATGATTGACTGTTTGAAATACAAAGACGTATAACTGACTGAATCACATTTTCAGATACATGACAATCAGTGATGAGTGGGAAATTCCAGAAAAGCAGCCATTTAAAGACCTGGTGAGTTTTCAGATGCATGTATAGACTTTAAAGATCACCTTGTCCATCAAGAGGCAATACTAAGTTTGTACCTGTGCAGGCTTGGAGTCCCTCCAGTGCGGGTCATGAATTCCTAATAAGTTGTGTTAAAGAATACTCCCACAGCTCAGCTTGAAATGTGAATGATATACTGTGGTGCCGCGCTAGACGAATTTAATTCGTTCCACGGGTCAATTCTTATAACGAAAAATTCGTCTAGCGAATCCCATAGGAATGCATTGAATTTTTTTAAAAAAACATTTTTGCCCATAGGAACGCATTAATTGAATTTCAATGCACTGTATGGTGGCAGACAATCAGATACAGTGGTACCTCTACTTACGAATTTAATGCATTCCGAACGCACATTCGTAAGTCGGGAAAAATTGTAAGTAGAGTTATTCGTAAGTAGAGGTACCACTGTACTTGTTAAAATCTGAGCACCCCAGTGTTCTTTTTTTAAAATAAATATTTGTATATATGACTGCAAGATGCAAAATAATCTTGCCTGTAAAAATGTGACGGGTTTGCAAACTGTTGTCAATGATCCTGATATAACATTTGTCAGTATTACAGCGATTATCTGCAGTTTTATGTATTTCAACAAATGCAGATGAATATGGAGAATTTTGGCTTTCACTGTTGCGTTTTGGAACCATGGGAAGTTCACAAAGCCCATCTAGGTGTGTCAGAGTTCAGATCCGGATGTTCTCCAAATTTCACAAATTCAGTATAATACTCAGGAAATTTTGAGTTGTGTCCAGCAAGTTGAGCTTTTATATTAGCTTTTCCATAGTTATTAACCATGTCTCAATTAAAGACAAAATAGTGTGTGTTTTTTACAGGTCCTATCTTCTTAAACTGTTTTCCTTTTGACTTTTCTAGGGGAATTTGCGCTACTGGTTGGAGGACCCAGATTGTAGAGATCAGTACAGTGTGATCTTTGAATCTGGAGACAGAACCTCTATTTACTGGAATGATGTTAAGGATCCTGTCACAATTGAGGAGAGAGCTGTAAGTGTCTATAGGAGGTATCTCTTTACTGAGAGCAGTTTGTGTGCAGTGTCTGTAAAAAGGAAATCAAATATATAATGTGACTAAACATTCAGTTTGCATATGATTCATTGAACATAATAGCTATTCAGTACATTAGTGAATCACATCAGTTACATGGTTGCCAGTTGGCTATATTCACATGTTCCAGAGATTTCCGTTTTTAGAATGCTGAGGGCCACAAATAAATTTAGAGGTCAATTGAAGTTAGATGTCATGCACCAGAGTAAGGATTAATGCTAGATAAGTTTTTATACATCAATATGCAAATGAAATATGTTTCAAATTATTATGCTATGCACTTTCCCCCCTGTAGCGATGGACAGAAACCTATGTGCGCTGGTCTCCAAAGGGTACCTATCTGGCTACATTCCATATGAGGGGCATTGCTTTGTGGGGTGGAGAGAAATTCAAGCAGATTCAGAAGTTCAGCCACCAGGGGGTGCAACTCATTGACTTCTCACCATGTGAAAGGTACTGTATGAAATTAGTTGGTGGTGGTACTGTGGGAATCGGGTGAATAAAATATATTGCCTCTTACAGTTATGCACTCTATTGATTTACCTATTGGGGGCTGTTATACCACATTTCAACCATATTCCCGGTATGGTTTTCAAGATAGAATAAAACAACACACAACTACAAACAAAACACACTAAACTAAAACTTAAAAGATCATGGAAGTAGTACAAAACATCGCCTGAAATGAAGAGAGCATAAAGTACGTATCAGGCGCTAACCACTCTGGGAAGAACATTTCACAGTTGAAGCAACACCTCCAAGAAGACCCTCAGGTGACAGGCACAGCCAAAGGAGGCCTTGTACTGGATATGTAGGAACATAGATTAGATCTGTTTGTTGTTGTTTGCACTTGTAGCTCAGTTTTCAAGAGATCTTTTCATTCAGGACCAGTCAGGTCTGAGCAGTTTCCATTGCCCCTTGATGGAAACTTTGACTAAATTTATTAATAAGTTTCTAGACTTTCAGCTAGCAGACTTTGCAGGGTATGAAATATCAAGCTGCGGCTATTTTTTTCTTGTGGTGAAGGTTCTCATACTTATGCTTTCTTGGCATAGCTTGTGTGAAATAGTCTGGAAAAAAGTTGAGTGAGGGCCCCCTGTCTCACGGGATGCTTCCTCACTCTTCCTGCCTCCTAGCACAGAAGGGAAGGTGTTATGGCTCACCCTTGTTTTCTACCTCTTTCTACATACATTCCTGGCTCCTGGAGATGCAGGGACTCTTCAAGGCCTTTTGCTCCCAATTCTCTGTCTGTCTGACTCACTCACTCTGTATTTGTCTGTTTTCTTTCTAGCTAGTAACTAGGTCTTGTATATAGCATGGTGCAAAACAGTTCTGCCATATAGAGACTGCAACTCTTGTTCTAATGAGAATTCCAAGTGGCCTAGAAGCAGCTTCCTAGACCTGTCATAGTTTATAGTGTAGTGCAGAGCTTTCCAAACTGTGTTGTGTGAGTGCTCCCCATGCTCCTCCTGGGGCTGGAAAGGGGTTAATTTAACCTCCAGTTTGCTAGGAAAAGTGAATTACTGTGTCACAAAATGATGCATGTCCAAAAAGTATGTCACCAACATGAAAAGTTTGGAAAGCCCACCCGAAACTCTTGGTTGCCTCTTCAGTTCCTTGAACTAGCTAAGACTTCCTGCCTTTTGTTGCCTTCAAGGTGAGAACATAGTTGGTCATGGACATTTATGATGTGGTTTGTGTTGAATCTCACATTTGTTTGCTAAAGGGTTGAAGCCGTTAGGAATGTTATATTTGAAGCCTTTGTGCTATCAAACCACTATCATACCACATATGATTAATGTATAAACCCTAAAAGGGGAAAACAGGATGTTAGATTCTGATGTTTTTCAGGGCTCTGCCATTCACTCGCTTATTTGTCTTTTTACTGCCTGTTTTTCTGCAGTCCAAGGAACTCTAAATGGCTATTATGAAACTGACCAGTGTTTTGTTAATTTAATTCTGGAAGTTGGCAAAGTTGAGTACTGCTTGAGTGGCAAGGCCCTGGCAACAAGAAGACATTATCTTGGGTGCACCATGTAGAGCACAGAATCTGGATTTTAATGGGAAAAACCTGCTTGATTCTTCACCATACACCAAGATGTGATTGCTATCTTACAAGACTTTTGCTAAGCATTGCAGTTTTGAAAGTGTTCTTTTCCCCTGTGAAGTTGTATTCCTGGGAACAGAAACTAAGAAAGATAAAACATGCCCCTCTAATGCATTTCAAAGCAACTCAGATGTTAAAACTTGATATAACTTCGCAGCTTTTATGTTTGTATAATTGATCTATTATTCTTTGTGAAGGTACCTGGTCACCTTCAGCCCTCTAATGGACACCCAGGATGACCCTCAAGCGATCATTATCTGGGATACCCTAACGGGACAGAAGAAGCGCGGATTCCACTGTGAAAGCTCAGCCCACTGGCCCATTTTTAAGTAGGTTGGACAGATGGTTAACAAATTGCTTTTTTAAAAAACAAACATGCTTTTGTTATGGGGAAGAGAAACATATCTGATTTCTTGAAATTCTTTGCTTAGGTGGAGTCATGATGGTAAATTCTTTGCTCGGATGACATCTGACACTCTTAGCATCTATGAAACACCTGTAAGTCTTCTCCCTTCCTTTCTGATGAATTTATGATAGATTCTGTAACATGCCTATTTGAAGTCAAAATGTGCCAAAGGTTTTCCTGCTAATAAGGATATAAACTTGCAAGCATGCATCCCATAGCTATTCTGACTGCAGCGTTTGCACATCTCCCACTAATGCACCCTAAAAGATTTTGGTAGTTTGGCTTCAAATGTTGAACATAGATTGCATTTTCTCTCACACACAGAACCTCCAGAAACCGTCAACAATTACTTGTGGACAGCCTTCTTGTAGCTGTCCATTAAGCTCTTTGAAATACTGTTCATTCATAGTATTCTTTACCCAACAAAAGTGAGGAGAAAGTGTATTGGCCCTTTTATGTCCAATAAAGACCATTTAGGTTTTTTTTAATAACATCTTCCCCATTTCTGTTTCTTGTGCTTATGTGTGTGTGTTAAGATGTTGTTTTCTTTGTTGATTATTATGTTTATAGTTTTACTATGTTTTTACCGGTATGCTTTGTTTTACATCACATTGGTGGGCTCTCTTAGGCAGGGAAGTAGATTATAAACTTTAACATAGATGTTATTATAAACTTAAATTGAGATAGATAGGTGTGTACTAGAAACTTTTTGACTTTATGTTCTCTCTTTCTAGTCAATGGGTCTGTTGGACAAGAAAAGTTTAAAAATCAATGGGATCAAGTGAGTATTTTTCTTTAGAACTTACTCTCCTTGCTGCTGCTGCTGCTGCTGCTGCTGTTATTGTTATTTTTGGCTTGTGTGAGGTTTTGTTTTTGTTGTGTTTTTTTTTAAATGTACCTTAAACTACTAAATTGTTGCATGTTCCATCCCTCAGAGACTTCTCCTGGTCTCCAGGTGGCAACATAATTGCTTTTTGGGTGCCTGAAGACAAAGATATACCAGCAAGGGTGACGTTGATGCAGCTGCCCTCCAGACAGGAAATCAGAGTGCGGAATCTCTTCAATGTGGTGGACTGCAAGCTCCATTGGCAAAAGAATGGGGATTATCTCTGTGTGAAAGTAGACAGGACCCCTAAAGGCACACAGGTATGTGCCTCCTAAGCTTCCTTACAGAACTGTTAAACTCTTTGATTTTGAAATCCCAACTTTTATACTGTATTATCAAAGCTAAGAGAACACTTGAAAGCCTTTTCTGTTTTTGATTGAAGCATTCTTGCTCTCAGCTGCCCAAAGTGGCTGGGGAAACCCAGCCAGATGGGGATGGGTGGGGTATTATTATTATTCCACCACCTGCAGCAGCTTCATGGTGCCTGATCTCCTCACATATAAGTTGCATGATTTGTGTTTTTATCTACCGTATATTCCGGCGTATAAGACGACTGGGCGTATAAGCCGACCCCCAACTTTTCCAGTTAAAATATAGAGTTTGGGATATACTCACTGTATAAGAAATACGACCTGGCGTATAAGACGACCCCTGACTTTTGAGAAGATTTTCCATGGTTAAAAAGTACAGTGGTACCTCGGGTTATGAACGCGATCCGTTCCGGGTCGCAGTTCGTAACCCGAAAAGGGCCCGAACCGCCGTTTTGCGCATGCGCAAAGCGCGCGGCGAAAATACTTTCGGGTTTGCGAAGTTCGTAAACCGGGTTGATCATAACCCGAGGTGTTCGCAACCCGAGGTACGACTGTAGTCTTATACGCAGGAATATACTGTACTTCCTCCATTCTTATTGCATTCTGTGTAAGCCCCATTGCTCTTTTGCTTTGGACTGCCAGTTACTGCACTGAGTGAAAGCTTTTTAATGAACTCTTAGCACACGTTTGCTGCAGAACTGCAAGGATTACCAGAGAACATATTAAAGAATCCAAGAATTTTATTCTAAATATAGGTAGTTCACATGCTGCTATAAAACCTCCTGAATAGAAAATGACTCATGTTTACAATTACAGGGGTTGAGTTAAAAATGAAGCCATCCCATCTGGCATGGACCCGTTTTCCACACAGGCCTCTGACTCCTGAGTGCAAATAGTTCTTCAGAGCTGATCTCATGTATGCCTGGAGATTGCTGTATCTTACTCTGCCTAGTTTATACTAGCCCTGTCTAATGTGTGTTTCAGTTGAATACTTTGCAGTTCAGCCTTGTAGTAGAGTATAAATAACAGTGTCTGGAAGGCTAGCCTTGTTTTGGTTCTTCTTTGCTGCAAGAGAGTTGTGGCTGCAAGACACTTGGTATTAAATAACAGTAGTGCATCTTGCTCTAAGGCATGAGGTTTTAGGCACCCTAAACAGATACAAACAGCAGCAGGCCAGCTACTTCTTCTTTGTATTAAATGCGCACCATCTCAAGTCCCTACCAGGGTAGATGACATGCCCACATCACCTTTTTTTCCCCCCTGCAGGGTGTAGTGACCAACTTTGAAATCTTCCGCATGAGAGAGAAGCAGGTTCCTGTTGATGTGGTAGAAATGAAAGGTAAAGGACACATTTCACATAACTTCAGCTCTCTGTGCACTACTTTTTGTCCTTCAATGTATATCTTATTTAGTGTTTACAGTATAGCATATGAAATATAACAGAAGTGAAACACTACATAATGTAGCCACCAGGGTGCTGAAAGGTATTCTTCCAATGCTACTCTCTGGAGTCAGTACCGAAGCTAGGATCAGAACCTCTGTATTACAGTGTCTGCAGTTCCCTTTTCCTGGAGCCAGTCCAGGAGGCTACCATGGTTGATGGTATCAAATGCCTACGAGAAATCAAGAAGCAGGAGCAAGGTCGCACTGCCCCAACATGCCCTTTGCAAAGGGCGACCAAGGGGCAACTCAGTTCCATGGCCAGGCTTGAACCCAGATTCAAATGGATCTAAATAATATGTGCCTTCCCAATAATGCTTGCAGCTGCCCCACCACCTTTTCCAAAAGGGGGTATTTGCAAGGCTAAAATCGAAAGGGTCCAGATCCAGTTTCCTTAGGAGCAGCCACACCACTGCCTTTTTCAGTGCAGCAGGGACCATCCCCTCATGCAGTGAAGCATGAACCACACTCCGGACCTAACCAGTCAGCCCTCTTGAACTGGATTTGATAAGCCAAGAGTGACAACAATCGAGGGGAAATGTGGTGTGCATTGCTGCCAGCACCTTGCCACATCAGTTGATTCCATAAGGTGAAACTGATCACACAAAACACCCCCGATAATGACACTATGTACTTCAACCAGAGCTGCAACAGGTGCGGAGTCAAGATCACTCCAACGTCGAGGCTGTTCTCCAAGTGTGTACTGTAGCCAGTTGGTCATGGTGGGTCTTGGAAAGTTCTAGAGGCCCCTCCACATTAGGGCATGCAATGCGATGTGTTCTTACCAGTGTTGGGTCAGCTTCAGAGCGAGATTTGCCCCATCTGCACTCCAGTCTTCATCCGGCCTGTTTCACAATCCAACATTCTTCAGAGTACCAAGGAGCTGCTCAGGCTCTACAACACCAGAGAGGATGCTCATGAGTGATCATGGCAACTTCCCATTTCATATTGCCATCTTATAGGTAGGCAGGATTACCAGATTTCTCCACTGGAAAATCCCCCAGAGCATTGAGAAACACATCTGGCTCCATCAGTCTAGAGGGCGGACCATCCATATGGGCCCACCACTGTTACAGTGGAGAACTGCCACCGCCAGTCAAAACTTAACCTGATAATGGTCTGACCATCACAAGAGCGTGCATTGCATTCCCCCTATCTTCAGTCCATCCCTCATATATCTTGGGGTAAAGATCACATCAATAGTGTGCCCTGACTGGTGTGTTGGACCAAAGACCATCTGAAAGAGACCCATGGTTGTCATGGAGTCTGAATTCTCGAGCTGGCCCAAGAGCAGCCTCCGCATGGATATTGAACTCACCCAAGATGATCATTTAAGGGTCCTCCAAAAATATCCCAGAGACTACCTCGGCCAGCCTCATCAGGAATGCTGCTGGGCAGCAGGATTTTGAATGTCTAGGAGACCCGCATGAATTAGAAGCCTTTTCAGAGAGGATCTGGCTAATTTTACACGTTTAATGTAGGTCTTCCTCTCTTGCAGAAAGCATCATAGCATTTGCTTGGGAGCCAAATGGAAGCAAGTTTGCTGTGTTGCATGGAGAGCCACCACGAATATCCTGCTCTTTCTACCATGTGAAAAACAATGGGAAAATAGAGCTCATTAGTAAGTAGAATTCAAGAGGCTGGGCTTGGGGTTTGAGGATCTCTATGTGTATTGTTACAATCTATTTTAAAATTCATCGAGAATCATTTGAACTTCTTTTTGGCCTCTTCTATACAAATACCTTTGTCTTGCAAGACCTGTTGGATTTCTCAACTATTGAAACTTGGACAATGCAGCACTTGGTCATTTTTGTGACTGCAGATCTCTGCTGTAAAAGCATTGATGCTAAGTAATGCTGCTTATATGAATGAGATTGTGTATCCTACCGGTAGTTATTCCTGGTCTTGTCAACACTCAGGAGGCAGCATTAACGGGGGCATGAAGATTTTGATTACTTTGTTTTGTAAGGCTAAAATCTTTATTACAAAGGCATAATATCAACCTTCTAAAGCAAGGATATTCGTCTCATGTATTTAAATCTTATTTCAGAAATGTTTGACAAGCAGCAGGCAAACACGATATTCTGGAGTCCTCAAGGGCAATTTGTGGTGTTGGCTGGTCTCAGGAGGTGAGTACTGTTTCTTGGCAAGCATATCTTGAGTAATAGAAGCTTTAAAAAAAACAACAACAATGGTTCTTGACTTAAAACAGGTTCCTTAGAGGGTGCCATCTTGGTCCACTGGAGCAAGAACCATGCAGAGCTCTGTTTTATTTGAAATGGTTCTGTAGAGTTTTATTTCACCCTACAGAGTAAGAGTGATTAGCACATTAGTTTACCTTAATATAAAGGAAACTTGTGCCCTCTCCCAGACAAAGGACTTTATGAAGACTGTTTCATATCCAGCTTCTCAGCTTTTAGATGATGCCACCTGACTCATACTCAGATTTCAAAGAAATGTTTGTTCGATTGTTTCAATGGCTTAAAAGTTGCCTGCATGTAATATATAAAATATTCTAATTATTTTTCTATGCAGCATGAATGGTGCCTTAGCTTTCGTTGATACATCTGACTGCACCATGATGAACATTGCTGAGCACTACACAGCCTCAGATGTTGAATGGGACCCCACAGGCCGCTATTTGGTGACTTCTGTTTCTTGGTGGAGTCACAAGGTATTATCAATACTTCCCCACCCCTTACCCTTCTCCATCTTGAGCCTTTTAACAGGCCTTGTGTTGTATTTATTTTAGCTTGGATACCTTTGATTCATAAATATCATCATTACTAGCATTGCTCATTATTTCTTTACATTCTCATGCCTCGGTAGGCCCAGTGCATTGGTTCTGCTCTTAACTGTAGAAGAGGGTTGAGTAAAGGGGAGGAGATAATTGTGGGGCTCCCACTGTGTACTCACCTACTTAATGTGTACTCCTCGAACAGTGAGATAGCTTAGTTACTCTGGTGCCTGGCTTTCTGTGTTGGTATCTTGTTTATATGTAATTCAGATCTTTATAGTAAACATTTGCCATATACAAGATAAGGCATCAGTTGATGGTCATTAGAAATCCTTTCACAACACCACGGAAGGGAATTTGAATGCTTTCAGCTTTTTAGGACTACAAAGTGAACGGCTGGGTGCGAAGAATGCTGCACCATGTGTGACACAACTTCACTGAACTGTCTTTCTAGGTGGACAATGCCTATTGGCTGTGGACTTTCCAGGGTCGCCTCCTACAGAAGAATAATAAAGACCGGTTCTGCCAGTTACTTTGGAGACCCAGGCCACCTACGTTGCTCACCCAGGATCAAATAAAGGTGTTGTGTCCTTTACGGTGGGAGGTTTGGTGTAACTTTTTGGGTTGATGTTAAGAGAAGGAAGTTCGGTATTAGGAAAACACCTCTAATGCTTTGGGAATTATAACACAGACAACAGTTGAAGCTCACCACAAGCTGGGGATAAGGAAGAGACATAGGTCAGCGTTAGATCAGATACTTTATGTGTGTCTGATCTCAAGTTCAATCCCTGACATCTCCAGTTAAATGTTCAGGTGGTAGGTGATGAGAAAAATCTCTGAGATCCTGGAGAGCTGCTGCCAGTCAAAGTAGTCAGTAATGGGCTTAACCTAGCAGCTTGCCATGTCCACAAACCACTCCCCCAGTCTAATTTGCAGTTGCCTCCAGCAAGCCCAGCTGAGTTTATCCCTATCCCACTGAACTGGACCTCATTCCTCTGATTACATTGGGAGCGTGACATGTGTTGATTCTGCTCCATTCTGATTCCTGGTGTGCTGCCTACAGCTCTTGGGAAGTTTTACTTTTCCCAGGTTACCAACATTAAGTAATGCTGCACTTGAGCTGCTGGAGAAGGGATACTTGCTCCCAGAGCAGCTTACAAGAAAGTGACTTGGGGGAGGGGATTTGGAGGTGTTTGGGGAGCTGAATTATCCAAGCCAGAGAAAGACTTGGGGCCATAATGCTCTCTTGCTATTCAGGACAGGCTTTGCAAACTGCAATGCAATGCGCTGATTACTGCAATGCGCTCTACGTGGGGCTACCTTTGAAGGTGACCCGGAAACTGCAACTAATCCAGAATGCAGCAGCTAGACTGATGACTGGGAGCAGCCGCCGGGACCACATAACACCGGTCCTGAGAGATCTACACTGGCTCCCAGTACATTTCCGATGGGGAGACTCAGCCAGATGGGTGGGGTATAAATAATACATTATTATTATAAATCACCAAGGAAGCCAGTTTTTTCCCCATACTCTGCAGTAGTAAAATATTGGGTTGTATTCAACTACCTTTTACTCAGACCCACCGAAATTAATAAACATATATTAGTTATGTTAATTAGTTTCATTGAGTCTACTGTTGAGTAAAACTAGGTGGAATACCACTCGATAGAACTAAGCATGTCTGATGGATTGCTGTAGTATCCTGTGCACGATATTCGAAAGGCATGTATTTGACATCCTGCTTAGTCCACTTTTTCTTCTCAAAATATGCTGGGGCAATATGAAATGGCAGAGTTTGCTCAATATAACATAAAATCATTTAAAAATACAATATGTAACACTTATTTCCTGCAACAGCAAATCAAGAAAGATCTGAAGAGATACTCCAAAATATTTGAACAGAAAGATCGTCTGAGCCAGTCTAAAGCCTCAAAGGTAAGCTGCCTTTTGATCTCTTGGTGCTTTGGTTTTGAGTACAGACACCCATTTCCAGATCTAGAACCCTCTGATTCATTTTTCAGAACTGCTTCTGGCAGGAACGTTGTACAGTAAGGGAGTGCTGGGGCAGGGAGGTTGGAGCACACTGCAATATTGGAGCAGGGAAGTCAGTAAATGAGAACTCTTAATTCTTCTGCTGGAGAATATGGAACCTTTAGCAGTATTCAGTGTGGATAAATGTCTGTGAATGCCTTTTTCTCCTTGTGGCATCATTTGGCCCAGATCTTGATGTAATGAATTTCACAAAGTGAAGCAGTCTGTTTGCACTAGTGAAAGGCATTTTGTCACCCCAGTCCTTCCCACATTTACATGGAAATAATTTCAGTTAATTTTAAGTAGGCATGTTTGGGATCAAAGCCTTGGGAGGTCCAGCTTCTCTCTCCCATATGGATTACTCCTGGGGAGATTTCTAGCTGCATTTTGATTGAAGGTTTAATAGCAACCTCTTGTTTTCTGTAGGAACTGGTAGATAGAAGGCGAACAATGATGGAGGAGTTCAAAAAATACCGCAAGATGGCACAAGAGCTGTACATGGAGCAAAAGAATGAGCGGTTGGAGCTCCGCGGAGGTAAGTTGGCTTTCCAACCATTCCTTGTCTTCGGCTGCAGTCCTGTGCATGTTTACCGGAGACTAAGCTGCAGTGAACTCAGCAGCCACATGAAGGCACGTCTCTGTTAGGGAAAAATATTGGCAAAACTGTTACTGAAAGAGTGTTGGACTTATCTTAACAAAATAAATGATAAGCAAAATAATTAACGAAGAAGTTGATATGTGGCAGAACTAGTTGGTTTGAATGAGATGGCAGCTGTAGCTCTGTTCTAACACAGCTAAGTTTCTGTTTCATTATGGAGCCAGCTACAGTTGTTCTCTTGCTGCCTTGAAATCATCCAGGTCTAATACTTTTTTCCTGCTTACAGGAGTAGACACAGATGAGCTGGACAGCAACGTAGATGACTGGGAGGAGGAAACTGTTGAATTTTTTATCAATGAAGAAATTATTACAGTTGCAGAGCCAGAGTAGTCCGAAAGCCGTGGTAAAACCTTTTCACATTGTGTACTTGGGGTGGTAGGGAGGGGAAGCTTTGTTTTAAATCCTGGAGACTGAGAGTTACCACCTTCTCCTTCCTTTGCAGCACCACCATATCTCGTACTGAGGAGGGATTTGTTCATTTTCAGAAGGTCTACACAACTTTGGACACTTTTAAAATCCATATTCTCTCTCTGGACGGTGAATGCGCAGGATTCGTTCATTCTGACACATTGTAGTGCCTTCTAGTCCCCACTGCCTACTGTGGAGTCACTTGAAAGGCACTGCTTTTAAATTTTTATCCTTTATTGGGGGAGGGTTTAGTTTAATTTTGAAAAAATCTACCACCAGTATTTGCTGCTTGACACTCCAGCAGTGCTGCTCTCAGCTGAGCAACTTGGAACTGTGGCCCTTACAACTGCAGCCTTGGCGCAACTTCCAGTGTCTTGCCACAAACTCGTGATGCTTCTCTTTGCCGAAGACTGTTCCTGTGCCCAAACCGCACAGGTGGAAGTTGATTTCATGTTGGGGAAGATCACCGAAAAAACTGTACTTCATACTATGTGCTTTAATTTGCGGAAGCAGCACTACAGTGGGCTCTACCCTCCTCCATTCAGATTGTGACAGGAGCTCTCCCAGATTGGAAATAAAGCAAGCCCATATGCTTAATAAAGAGGGCTGTGTTATATGAGGCTTTCTCACTTTGAAACTCATTGGTGTGACGTTTGCTTGTAGCAAGAACATCTTGCTATATGCAAATTGAATTTACATTCATTTGATTTCCTGTGCTTCCTTCATGCTTGATCACTAATAAGTGAGTTAGATACATATTCTCAAGGTACATGGTCTCTGCAGCAACAAAATCAGGTGCATTGGGGATTATATTTACAAGCATAGCTTGAGTCTATCTATCTATCTATCTATCTATATATATATATATACACACACACACACACTAGCTGACCCGGCCACGCGTTGCTGTGGTTTTTTCCTGTGATCCTCCCCCCCCCAATCCTGTCCCGATCCATGACGTATCCTGCCCCTCCTCCCTACACCCCGGCTCATTCCTGTGTTTCGGTAGGATAGCCTTTCCTCTGTTGTCCCTGGGGAGTGTTGGCCCCTCCCCCATGTATCTCCATACCTTGGCCCCCACCATTGGAGAAGGAACTGTTAGTTTATGGGTTGGGTTTGTTTAATTTTTTTTAATGTGATAGTACTTGTGGGTAGACAATATTTTTAGTTGTTCCATTTGTTGTGAAGATGTAGAGATTATCTGGTTTGCCGACTCTTGAGCATGCAACATATAGTTGTCCATGTGAGAAGCAATCCGATTCTAGGTATAATCCACAGAATTGTAATGATTGGCCTTGTGATTTGTTGATGGTGATAGCGAATGCTAAGCGAATAGGGAAGCCTTGGTTTGCTGTGGGCTTCCCCCCCCCCCCCCGGCCTGTCAGGGGCCTACATAAAAGAAAACCCTAGTGGAAGCCTTGGTTTGCTGTGGGTTTCCCCCCCCCCCAGCCTGTAAGGGGCCTACATAAAAGAAAAGCCTAGTGATGGTTTCCCCCGCCTGTAAGGGGCCTACATAAAAGAAAACCCTAGTGGCCGCCTTGGTTTGCTGTGGGTTCCCCCCCCCCCGGCCTGTCAGGGGCCTACATAAAAGAAAACCCTAGTGATGGTTTCCCCCCCCCCCCCGTCTGTAAGGGGCCTACATAAAAGAAAACCCTAGTGGAAGTCTCCCCGGCCTGTCAGGGGCCTACATAAAAGAAAAGCCTAGTGGTGTGATAATGGCCGCTTTGGAGGTTTGATTTGCTTGGTTGATGATGATGTCATTTGGTTTGTGGGTGTGGCTTAGATTTCACAGGAAGGGAGGGGGTGGAGGAGGGTACTACGCCACTTGAGGGCGCTGTTTGACTTGGTGGAAAAGCAGGTCTGCACCTGGGCAGGTGTGCGGTTTGAGGGATTTTTGCCCCCAACAACGCTCTAGGAGTGGCCTGGATCGTTGTGTCAAAATTTCTGGACGATCGGTCAAGCGGTTACGGAGAAAAGTGTCAAACGGAATTTCACGATTTTTACATTTATATATATATACACACACACACACACACACACACACACACACCACAAAAGTGCCATTTGAGTATTAGACGAATGTAGGGGGCCGTTTGTTGCCTGATGCACTGCCTACTTTGAAGAGGAAGGCAAAGCTGTACCTAAGAGCTGCTAAGATCAGCTCCATCTGAGCATCATCGTCGTCATTTTATTTGTATGCCGCCATTCCACAGTTAAAACAGTGCTCAAGGCAGCTTACAATACGAAAAGATTTACATAGGTACAAACATAGCAAAGTAGTCATAAGAATAAATAAAGCACATCAAAAATTACATAACCAAACTGAACAATTTCCACATAAAAATAAAGATACAAAAAATTATCAGTACTGTACAGCAAAAACTCCTAACAAAACTTCTCCCAAAATACCCCAGCAGCAATACCCCAGCAGCAGTAGCAGTTCTTATGAAGCCTGTCGGGCCCCGCCCTGGGCCAGGTAGAGAGAGGCAGGGATGGGCTCTCAGGCTCCCAGCAGGTCAGAGCACAGTGCCTTGCAGTAGGAAATGGGAAAGAGCTCTTGGAGGGAGTTGAACCATAAAGGAGCAGCTTCCATTGAAAACTACTGTATTTTTCGCTCCATAAGACGCACTTTCCTCCTAAAAAGTAAGAGGATATTCTGTGCATCTTATGGAGCGAATGCACAGTCCCTGGAGCCGAATTGCCCAGGAGCGAAAAGCAAATCATGCTTTATTTTTTAAGAAAGAGCTAAAGGCTAACAAGAGGGAAAGAGAACCCGCTCAGCAGCCGATTGCAAGAGATCAGGAGGGAGATAAGAGAAGCTAGCTCCCTTCCTGGCCCCACCCCCTTGCCCAGGCCTCCATTGTTGTGTTTCCCCAGTGACATGTGACTGGCTGATTAGATCATCTGTCTGAAAACTGTAGAAATGGCGCCCTTTCCTTTCCTCTCATAAAGAAGCTGCAGAACTGTGAGTTGAACTCCATAAAACAGGATTTTTCCCCTTTGCAAGTTAAGCTGCACAACTTTGAGCTGATGCTCAAAAAAATTGGAGTTTTCCCCCTTTGCAAAAAACAACTGCACAACTGTGAGCTGATCCCCCCCCCAAAAAAACCTGGGGCTTTCCCCATTTGCAAAAGAAGCTGCACAATGCTCAAAAAATGGAGCTTTCCCCCTTTGCAAAAAAACTGCACAACTGTGAACTGATCCCCCCCCCAAAAAACTGGGCTTTTCCCATTTTCAAAAGAAGCTGCACAACTTTGAGCTGATGCTAAAAAAAAATGGAGCTTTCCCGTCCCCCTTTGCAAAAAAGCTGCACAACTCTGAGCTGATCCCAAAAAAGGGGCTTCCCCCTTTTCCTCCTCTAAAAATTAGGTGCATCTTTTGGTCATGTACGTCTTATGGAGCGAAAAATACGGTAAAAGGTGGTTGACCTCTAATATATCAAACGCATTGTGGCATTACAATAGGTAATGATTATAGACTTCCTTTCTTCTTCTGCACAAACAACTTTGAAGTTAGTGACAATGCAGTAATCTTAGCACTGATCTACATATTTCAAGAAAGGTAAATGGATAATACAGCATTCCTGTGTCTCCACCTGTCTACATCAAGATATATTTCAGGGAGCAGGGTGACATTAAACCATGACGTTCCTTCGCCTGCACTCCAAAGAAGGTAGCACATTTTGCTTACAAATTGGGATTACTCAGAGACATTAAAAATCCGCTAGTGCAACAATGCCAAGCAGGTTTGTTAATAAGCCTTTGAACAATTTTATGGAAGATTGATTCCCATGGAATAAGGTGGTAAATGACGTAAGAGGTGACCACCACCCCAAAATCAGGTAGCTTTTAATGGTACACATTGCCACCTCCTAAACGAGCTGCCTATCAGCAAAAACATGCAGGAACTCAAGGCCCTAATTTACTCCTATGATTCCCATTTTGCTTTCTGAGCACCAGTTTTATATACTCAAGACTTCTGACTAAGCATGTTTGTCACCAGTGAATTTTGGGGGGAAATGACACATTTTGATGTAAAAATGGTGTTCCATGAGGTCGCATTCTTCTAATTGATCCTTTTTGCCTAGGGTGGTTGTGACAAGGATAAAAATAGGGCCGTGTATATCACCCTGAACTCGGATGGAATAATGGAATACAATTGTGAATCACAATCTCTGCCAGTTGCTGCTTTTCTCTCTGGCATCGGTGTGCACCTTCTGTTTCTACTCCCTCCACTCCACTGATGTCACCACCTGCTACCCATGGGGAAATGGTAGCTTTTTTACCTGGCAGCCCTAAGCTGTGCCAAGCCAGCCTTTGTGAGTTGCTCTGAGTGAGTCTCTCTGGTTGACGCGATGGGTATCTCATCACCCAGATCCCCTAGCCCTGCACAGAGGAGGGTTGCCAGGGGCTCTGCTACTGCTACAAACACCCCCAGCTCAGCTACCATGAAGGATTTGAGGGCAGAGGAGCAGTTGGTGGTGAGTCTTAGCAGCAACAGCAGCTTTTGCAGCTAGTCAGCCGCTTCAGATGTCTCTTTTTAGAAAAAAAGGAATTTAAGAAGCTGCCTTCTACTGATCCAGACATAATTTAAATGAATGTAATAAGTGATGTACAATTCTTTGGGTGAAAGTGGGAACTGATAAATCTTAGATTGGTTCGAGAGCAGACTTCTATTTGTTGCAATTATATTCCATCTTTTCTGCTCCTAGAAGTCAAAGTGGAGTACATGGTTCTCTTCCTACCCATTTTATCCTCACAACAACCCTGTGAGGTAGGTTAGGCTGAGAGGCTGTGACTGACCCACGGTCATGCCTGGTGAGTTTCATGCCCAAGTGGGGATTTGAACCCTGGTCTCCTAGGTCCTAATCCAACATTCTTAACTAGTACACCACACTGGCTCTCTCCAGCCTAGTGCCTTCCATGTGTTTTGGTCTTGTAACAAGATGACTTGGTCCATCTTGCTCAATATGCCTTTCACTGCCTGGCAGCAGCTCTCTAGGGACTCGAGCAAATTCCTAGCCCCACTTGGTGATTCCAGGGACTGGACCTGGGATCATCTACAGCAGGCATCCCCAAACTGTGGCCCTCCAGATGTTTTAGACTACAATTCCCATCATCCCTGATCGCTGGTCCTGTTAGCTAGGGATCATGGGAGTTGTAGGCCAAAACATCTGGAGGGCCGCAGTTTGGGGATGCCTGATCTGCAGGTATAACAAGATTCTCTACCACTGATGAACAGCTCTTCTAGAGCTCATAGGATTGGAAGATCTGCCCTGTCCCCAAACTCAAGAGATCCTTCTGCAGAGAGGACAAGCACTTCCCTCATGCTCAGATACAGCCACACCGCTTTACATATCCCAGGGATGGTTATTACATGTGTGATCCTGGTGTTTATTATCTGCAGGTGTATGCAAACACATTTAAATAATAAATCCATTGCAAGGTACAATTTCTTACGTTGCTGGGAGAGGGATTGCTTGAAAGAGTCCATCAAACTCAGCTATCATTCAAAAATATTTGTTACATACCTGAGGTATTAAAAAAAAAATCCGAAAGGCAGTATGATTTCCTAGTTATGTACCAATTCATCTTAATGCTCTGGCAGTTTGGGGTATTGCACAAAGGAGCAGGGTAAACAGCCCTCAAAGAAATTCTAGCTCTCAAGGCCTCTTCTCATGAAGCAACAGCTAATCAAGGCTTGTTGTTGTTGTGAAAATAGATCTGTTCCCTGTAGGAATGGCGCTTGCAGCTTCAGGGCCAATCTCTGGCATATTCCCAACTTGATGACAATCCAGCTAAGAGCTAAAGTCAATTCCCTGATCTGAACATGTCCACTGTTTTTCACATTTTGTTCCCTTTCACCCCTCTGGATTTTGCCAAGATTTATTAGATCCAATAATCTAATGTCTTGGTGAGAGACAAACATAGAAGTGAAGTTAAAGCCAGTCTCTGTAGTGATGAATTTCTAGTGACTTCAGACAAACTTGGGTGGGTTTGCACAGTCACCCTCTACATCCAGACTGTTTTTCTTTCCAAAATGTGGCACCACTAACCAAACATATTTACACCAGCACAAAATTAGTACAGGGGGAAATTGTGCAAGAAGAGAAGAGCAAGATGCAGACCATAAAACTGGCACCGAATACACTGCATGCCATTGAAAGTGTATATGCTTGCCATATTTTGCCCCAGACACTTTTCGCCGGTTAAATCCCAGACATGTGGGAAACTCTGTAGGGCAACCCTAAAAGGGTGGTGCTCAAAACAGATATGCACAGGAGTGGCTCGCCATCATGTTATTGTTTGGATATTTGTATTGCTCAAAACGCCTTACTCTGAAAAACATTAATTTTCCTGCTCCATTTTCCTTAGTGTTTTACCTTCACGGAGGTGGTAATACTGCCTGGACTGTGAACATTTCACTTTAAGGGGGCTCACATGATGGAATCCTGTGCCATACAATTAAAATCCCCTTCATGCTGACGAGTAAAGGGAAAAGTTAGTACTAGTCTGGTCTTTGCCCTGATACATCCCCAAACTGCAGCCCTCCAGATGTTTTCGCCTACAACTCCCATGATCCCTAGCTAACAGGACCGGTGGTCAGGGATGATGGGAACTGTAGTCCAAAACATCTGGAGGGCTGAGGTTTGAGGATGCCTGCACTAGTTTGTTTCTTGCAGGATCTCTCTTCCCCCCCCCCCACCCAGAATAAAGCTTTCAATCATACAAACTCCAAGTAAACAGGACTGTGCAGAATTATTTGCGGCTGATGCCTTTTACACTGCATATGTGTTAAACGTTCCTCTTCAGCCAGGCCTTGGGCTGATTAAGCTTCCATGGCCTTTAAAATGTGATTATGAAAGGGGGAGTTGTTCTGGGTTTTTTTGCTTTGACTATTATTTGTGCTTCTATCCTGTATTTTTATCTTGTGAGCTGCCCTGAGATCTTTGAATGAAGGGTGATGTATAAATTTAGTTTAATAATAATAATAATAATAATAAGATGATGATGATGATGATGATGATGATGAAGATGCACAGTCCTCAAGTTGTGGGTTTCTTTTTACTTAGTCTGGTAGCCTGAGTAACTTGACAGTTCTTGTGTTACAGGAAACCCAATTCTTGTTTCTGCCTGCAGGTAGCTCTCCGGATCCGTCCCATCAATGCAGCTGAGGTGGAGGAAGGAGCAAACATTATAGCTCACAGATTAGGTGACCAGGTGAGAGGATGGGCAGGTAGCTGCGGGTTGTATGGTAGGAACCGTTTGGCATGACCTCTCCGAATAGAGATGAAAATGCCCCCTGTTTGGAACACCAATGGAAACAGAATGCTGCACACACCAGATGGGTCTTTGGCCTGATCCACCCGCCTGGCTCTTATGTTATTAAATAGCCCCAGGTTCGATCCCTGGCATCTCCAGTCGATATTTGAACCTGGCCCTCCCCAGTCCCAGTCCAACGCTAACCATTATGCTCTCTTTTAAGAACATCACATTTAGACAAACCGAGCAAAATGCATGCATATTTGCAAACCCAGATTGCAATTTTCTGGTTGCAGAATTTCATATGCAGGAATTCTAAAGTCATGTTATGTGTGTATGTGTGTTCCTCCCTTTATTAGTTATTGCATCCTTTCTCCACCCTGCCCTTCTTCCAAGATAGCAACACATGGTAACTCACAACCCAGAATACACAATGCAAAATACAATATTAAAAGATACAATAAAGCAGCCTGAAATCAAAGATGAATCACCAGCAATAAATGATCAGCATCATCTGCCCCAAAATCAACACCAGCTAAGTCCCAGATGGTACAATATCCAGGAAGTGGTTGTTCCAGAGTCCATTGAAACAAAGGTGTTCCTGTTGTTGTTTAGTCGTTCAGTCGTGTCCGACCCTTCGTGACCCCATGGACCATAGCACGCCAGGCACTCCTGTCTTGCACTGCCTCCCGCAGTTTGGTCAAACTCATGTTCGTAGCTTCGAGAACACTGTCCAACCATCTTGTCCTCTGTCGTCCCCTTCTCCTAGTGCCCTCCATCTTTCCCAACATCAGGGTCTTTTCCAAGGATTCTTCTCTTCTCATGAGGTGGCCAAAGTATTGGAGCCTCAGCTTCACAATCTGTCCTTCCAGGGAGCACTCAGGGCTGATTTCCTTAAGAATGGATAGGTTTGATCTTCTTGCAGTTCATGGGACTCTCAAGAGTCTCCTCCAGCACCATAATTCAAAAGCATCAATTCTTCGGCGCTCAGCCTTCTTTATGGTCCAGCTCTCACTTCCATACATCACTACTGGGAAAACCATAGCTTTAACTATACGGACCTTTGTCGGCAAGGTGATGTCTCTGCTTTTTAAGATGCTGTCTAGGTTTGTCATTGCTTTTCTCCCAAGAAGCAGGGGTCTTTTAATTTCGTGACTGCTGTCACCATCTGCAGTGATCAAGGAGCCCAAGAAAGTAAAATCTCTCACTGCCTCCATTTCTTCCCCTTCTATTTGCCAGGAGGTGATGGGACCAGTGGCCATGATCTTGGCTTTTTTGATGTTGAGCTTCAGACCATATTTTGCGCTCTCCTCTTTCACCCTCATTAAAAGGTTCTTTAATTCCTCCTCGCTTTCTGCCATCAAGGTTGTGTCATCTGCATATCTGAGGTTGTTGATATTTCTTCCGGCAATCTTAATTCCGGTTTGGGATTCATCTAGTCCAGCCTTTCGCATGATGAATTCTGCATATAAGTTAAATAAGCAAGGAGACAATATATGTTATGTTTGTTAAATTAATTTTGGAGGAACCAATGAAAATTCAGTGTTAGTCTTTCAAACACTCTTGGTCTATCCATGCATGAACAGAATACCCCTTGAACCTTGCACACCCATGCAATCATTCATACTTTTGTCTCTTTCACTGGCTACGTTCTAGGTGCAGAACACTTATTTCAGTCCGCACTAAGACTAGCAGGCATGCATTGCAGCTAGTTGCCACCAGCCATCAAAAACCATTGAAGAAACATCTTCTACCCACTGGTGCCTATTGAGGCATACATATAGCTGTTAACTGTGCAAAGGATTAGCGACAAGACCAACAACCTAACACAGTACTGATATTCAGAGCTAGTGTGGTGTACCAGTAGTGTGTTGGACTAGAATGTGGGAGTTCAAATCCCCCACTCAGCCATGAAGCTCATTGGGTGACTCACAGCCTAATCTCTTTACAGCCTAATCTCCCTCTCAGGATTATTTTGGGGATTAAATGAGGAGTGGAGAAACCATGTATGCCATTTTGGCTCTTTGGAGAAAAAGTGGGATATAAAGGAAATGAATAAATAATATGGTGGCTGCTGTCTTGCTTCTTTCCATGTTTTCGTCGCTGTTTGGCATCTGTGCTCTAATTTGTTTCTGTTTTAGAAGGGTGTATGGTTTCTAATCTATTGCAAACAATTCCCTAATTGTGCATTTATCCAAGTTGCTGCCAAACTTTCTCTGGATCATTAGGGCAAATGGTTCCTTGAAGCAGTCCCTTGAGACTGAAGATGGCTTCTCCTGATGTTTTTTCAGTGGAGAGAAAGGAATATATTTTTCCTTCAGCGTGGGGAAAATTTACTCCCAGAAGAATCCAGCGAAACTAGGCCTGATCTTTAACTTTCCATTTAAGAAATCAAACTTCTATTTTCAACTATGCATGGGACCAAGGTCACATTCACGCCATGCATTTTAAAGACTCTTGTATAACATCAACATCATGGCTCCCTCCAAAGAATCTGGAGATGATGATGATGATGATTATTATTATTATTATTATTATTATTATTATTACCCCACCCATCTGGCTGGGTTTCCCCAGCCACTCTTGGCAGCTCACAATAGAATATTAAAAACTTGATAAGACATCAGACATTAAAAACTTCCCTAAACAGGGCTGCCTTCAATTGTTTTTTAAAGGTCAGGTACTTGTTTATTTCCTTGACATCTGATGGGAGGGCATTCCACGGGGCGGGTGCCGCTACCAATAAGGCCCTCTGCCTGGTTCCTGTAACCTCACTTCTTGCAGGGAGGGAACTGCCAGAAGGCCCTTGGAGCTGGACCTCAGTGTCCGGGCTGAGTGATGGGGGTGGAGATGCTCCTTCAGATATACTGGGCCAAGGCCGTTTAGGGCTTTAAAGGTCAGCACCAACACTTTCAATTGTGCTCAGAAATGTACTGGGAGCCAATGTAGGTCTTTCAGGACTGGTGTTACATGGTCTCGGTGGCCACTCCCAGTCACCAGTCTGGCTGCTGCATTCTGGATTACAGTAGTTGCAGTTTCTGGGTCACCTTCTTTTTTTTTTCCTTTTCCTTTTTAAAATTTTAAAAAGCCTTTACTAATTCACTTTAAAAATCAGTACAGAAAAGAAAAGAAAAAATACAAATTTTCCTTCAAAACAATATAAGCCACCCAAATCATAATATACAAATTAAAATAAACTTCCAAACTATAACACATCACTTGTCTTGTAATTATTTAACATCACTTGTGTTACTTTCCTCATAGAATAAAGCACTTTATATATTCCCTTCTTATCAATTTTTCCTCCAATTTCCCCTGTGTCAAACTAATCCAAACAAATCACTAGCTCCGTTTTTGTATTCCCCCCCCCCCCGAAATATTCTTCTAAATATTTCCATTCCTTTTTGGACCTTTGTTTTGGTATATTTCTAATTGCTGCCGTCATTCTGGCTAGATTCATAATTTTTATTAATTTTATCTGCCACTCCTGGATTGTGGGTTCCTCTTCTTTTTTCCATTTTTGGCCTATCAACAATTTTGCTGCTGCACAGGCATAGAGGAAGATATATTTTTTTATCCTCTGGTAAATTTCCAGGTATCAGACTTAATAGAAAATATTCTGCCTTTTTCTTAAATGTGACCCTTTACATTTTTTTTCATCTCCTCATAAATTTCCCCCCAGAATTTGTGGGTTTCTATACAACCCCACCACCTTCAAAGGTAGCCCCATGCAGAGCGCGATGCAGTAGTCCAAGCGAGAGATAACTAGAGCATGCACCACTCTGGCGAGACAGTCCGCGGGCAGGTAGGGACTCAGCCTGCGTACCAGATGGAGCTGATAAACAGCTGCCCTGGACACAGAATTGACCTGCGCCTCCATGGACAGCTGTGAATCCAAAATGACTCCCAGGATGCACACCTGGTCCTTCAGGGGCACAGTTACCCCATTCAGGACCAGGGAGTCCCCCACACCTGCCCGCCTCCTGTCCCCCACAAACAGTACTTCTGTCTTGTCAGGATTCAGCCTCAATCTGTTAGCCGCCATCCATCCTCCAACCACCTCCAGACACTTAGACAGGACCTTCACCGGCTTCACTGGTTCTGATTTGAAAGAGAGGTAGAGCTGGGTATCATCTACAATAGATGTATGGCAACAAAAGAAGATTATCTGTGTTTTAAATGCGAGTTGGATGTAGAATCTGCAAAAGCACAGATGGTTTTACACTGGATTTTGAAATGGAGACTTAGCCTGTATCCAGCCCTATCCTGGGAGCGCCAGATTCAATGCTTGAAGAGCCAAACAGCTGGTTCGGTTCTAAGTTGTCACCATCGCTACGCTTGCCCATGCTAAAGTTGTGAATCCATTTCTCCATAACAGATGGTGGTTTTGATGGATCCAATGGAAGACCCAGATGACGTTTTGCGAGCTAACAGGTCCCGGGAGAAGGCATTCATCTTTGACATGGTGTTTTGCCACAGGGCAACCCAGGTAAAATTAGATTTCTCACTCGTCTCTTAAGCAACCTGGATGCCATAGGCAGGGCCAAGGTGCAAAGTTTGATTGAGACCTTTAGATGTCCAGAGCACTGACATGATTATAAGGGGGGGCAGGGAGCATATGTAATTCAGAGCAAAATGCCAAACCGTCAAATGAAATTTTATTTTTTGAAGTGGCACAAAACTTACAGTACATGTGTGCTGAAACATACATGCACATATGTCATGTGCAACACAGGACAGGAATCCAAACTACGTTAGTGGAAATCCCCCCTGGTTTAGGAGGGTATAAGTAATAAAAGGGAACAGAGAAGTGGGGGAAGAGTGTGGAGAGCAGTGTAAGGAAATCTAACAAACTTCTGATTCTTCCTAAGATGACTCCATTGATGCTTTTGATTGAAATATCAATTGCCCAATTGTTTTTAATAACAATAAAAAACCTTTGTGCATGTGTGTCCCTGTTTTGCTGGTGTCCTCCTGAGCCTGTGCCTCAGGGTTTTGCTGGTGTCCTGAGTCTGGCTATTGGGTAATCCTGCACTGTCTATTGATCTAAAACAAATCTGTGCTGCTTCAGCAGCTACACTTTGGAACTCCCTGCCTCTTGATATCAGCAGGTTCCTTCACTGCATTCTTTTTTGGTGCCTGATAAAAAACATTCTTGTTTAGACAAGTCAATCCAAAGGATTAAAAATGCTGATGTGAGTTTTAACCTGCTTTAGTCAAACTTTTGGCATGTTTTATACTATTTTGGTATTTTTTGCTTGATGTTATTGGTTTATCTTTATTTTTTAACAACCAAGCAGTGTATAAATTTTATGAAACAATAATCAAGCAAGCAAGCAAGCAAGCAAATGTGTTAGAAGCATTGCAGGAAGTTGGACTGGAAGACCCTCAGGGTCTCTCTCAGCTCTGCAATTCTATGTTTCTGTGAAATAGCTTTCTGAATACTAATTTTAAAATGGAGAGATATTTGTGAGGAAGGATCTCTCTACCTCCATCTCTCTTGTACATTTGCTCTGAGCAGTTTCACTTAGGAAGATATGATCTGTTTGTTTTCATCCTGAATCTTCTGTCTAACTCACTGGGGATGGCATTACCAAATTCTAAGCCTGAAGCAGAGTTGAGAGCTGGACGTCTCCCTGGGGAATGAATGAGGTCATATTTTCCTTGCCTGTTACTGGTACAAATCTTTCTTAAGGTTCGTTCTACAGATGATATGTGCTGATCTGAAGCTTGCCCTGTTAGGCCAGGTTGTGTCATTTCGTATCCACCTCCACCCTTCCTAGGGTTTGGGGAGCAGGTGTGAGGGCTCTGGCAGGGCCCTAGAATCTTTCTCAAATCTTCCCAAAGCCTAGTTAGCACTTTCCTAGCTTTGGGAAGGAGGTGGGAGGCCTCTAGGAACCTGCCAGGCCTTGAGCCTCCTTCCTGAAGCCCAGTGCCTTGGGAAGACAGTGAGGGGGCTGCAAGGTGGGCGTGTGCCAAATTTTGGCCTTGCTCCACACCTGCGTGACAAGGCAGTGTGTGACCTGCAGGTTCTGTGTCAAAGTATTCTTGCGACCCACTTGGTATTCAAGTGTTACTGGACTCCAGTTCCCAGCAGACAGAATGATGGGAGTTGGTGTCCAGCATCATCTGAAGATCCACAGATTCCCCACCTCTGCATTAAGCTCGACCTGAGAGCCAGTGTGGTGTAGTGGTTAAGAGCGGTCGACTCCTAATCTGGGGAACCGGGTTCGCGTCTCCGCTCCTCCACATGCAGCTGCTGGGTGACCTTGGGCTAGTCACACTTCTTTGAAGTCTCTCAGCCCCACCCACCTCACAGGGTGTCTGTTGTGGGGGAGGAGGGGAAAGGAGATTGTTAGCTGCTTTGAGACTCCTTCGGGTAGTGCTAAAGCGGGATATCAAATCCAAACTACTACTCTTCTTCTTCATCATCATCATCTTCATCTTCATCTTCATCTTCTGCTCCTTATTGTTCCTAGGAGGAGGTGTACCTGTCCACAACAAAAAATCTCGTCGAAGGAGTCATTTCTGGCTACAACACAACCATTTTTGCGTATGGCCCCACAGGTAAAGTGGTGGATGAGATATGCGATGCTGGTGTCAGAAGTGGGCACGGTTGGGCAATGGCTAATAGATTGCAAGATATTCTTCCATCTCCCATTCAGTCATAACCCTGGATGACATCCAGCTGTTATATGGGAAGATTCTAAAGGAGGTTTGAGAGGAGAATTAATACAGAAAGCCTCTCAACTGGAAAGAAAATCCAAGAACTAACCAAGAACACAGAAGAGCTTGTTCCCTCAGACTATGCATAAAATCGGAAATGATAAGAAAACAATGACTATCATAAATTGTGCTCAGGTGGAAAGAATATTTAAATATTTAAAACGATGATGTTTCATAAAAGGCAACAAACCTGGTATACTGTTAGCAGCACAAATGAGAATAAGAAGGCACATGGTTAAAAACATGATTACTAAAGCTGTTGATTTTTATGGCAAAAATTATATATAGAATCCCAATAGCCATAAGATCGGGGTGGGTTTTTTCAGGTAATTGATTTGCCAAGCATGATGTCAGATGAAACAAATAGCCTGGTTTAACCTGTAACAACAGAAAATGTATGGGAATATTTTTTTAAAAATAAGTTTTTAAAAAACAACACCCTAAGGCCCCAAGACCTGGTGGATTTGCATCCAAATTCTGCAAAATAATTTTGCATTTAGCATAACTTAAGATGGCAGGTAGCCACAATGGATGGGAACCCAGGCTTGGGTCCCATTCAAAAGTCTACCACTGAAATGAACCTGGGGGCCCAACAGGGAGAGTGATGATGGGGGTGGGGGCAAGGCTGGGCTGGGCTGGTGATTGATCCTCCTGAGGCCTAGGGGACCAGGGTCCTTGGCCAGTGTCCAGCCTGACCCAACCTGATGCCAGGCCAAACACCAGCATGGAGAAAACACTTACCTCTTGCCACTGCGTGGTTAGCAAGAAAGGGTCTGTGTATGGACAACGGTGCCCAGAGGGCAGGAGGTCTTCTTGAGTGCACCTTTCCCCAAGCAGGTAAAACCTGGTGCAAGCCCTCCTGAAAGGCTAGGGACTACGAACAGGATTTAGAATCATAGAATCATAGAATCCTAGAGTTGGAAGAGACCACAAGGGCCATCCAGTCCAACCCCCTGCTGAGCAGGAAACACCATCAAAGCATTCTTGACATATGGCTGTCAAGCCTCTGCTTAAAGACCTCCAAAGAAGGAGACTCCACCACACTCCTTAGTAGCAAATTCCACTGCCGAACAGCTCTTACTGTCAGGAAGTTCTTCCTAATGTTTAGGTGGAATCTTCTTTCTTGAAGTTTGAATCCATTGCTCCGTGTCCGCTTCTCTGGAGCAGCAGAAAACAATCTTTCTCCCTCCTCCATATGACATCCTTTCATATATTTGAACATGGCTATCATATCACCCCTTAACCTTCTCTTCTCCAGGCTATTTGAAGTATGAGCAACAGAAAGAATTAGGACTTACAGTGGTACCTTGGTTCTCAAACTTAATCCGTTCCGGAAGTCCATTCCAAAACCAAAGCCTTCCGAAACCAAGGCACACTTTCCCATAGAAAGCAATGCAAAATGGATTAACCTGTTCCAGACTTTTAAAAACAACCCCTAAAACAGCAATTTAACATGAATTTTACTGTCTAGGAACTAGGAAGAGGGCCTTCTCGGTGGTGGCGCCTGCCCTGTGGAACGCCCTCCCAACAGATGTCAAAAAGGAAAACAACTACCAGACTTTTAGAAGACATCTGAAGGCAGCCCTGTTCAGGGAGGCTTTTAATGTTTAATAGATTATTGTGTTGTATTTTTCTGTTGGAAGCCGCCCAGAGTGGCTGGGGAGACCGGCCAGATGGGCGGGGTATAAATAATAAATAATAATTATTATTATTATTATTATTATTATTATTATTATTATTATGTCTAACGAAACCATTGAGCCATAAAATGAAAGCAATAAACAATGTACTGCAGTCACACAATCAGTCAATCAGTAGCTGAACTGGGTTCCACACAGTCACAAAAACAAAACAAAAAGAGCCGCAAAACCAAAAACGCAAAATTAATAGCAAAAACAGACAGACCTCAGCAGAACACTCAAAACAGAAGTGTGGCACTCAAAACAGAGCACGTTCGCATTCCGAAAAAAGTTCACAAACCATAAGACTTACTTCTGGGTTTGCAGTGTTTGGGTTCCAAGTTGTTTGAGTACCAAGGCGTTTGAGAACCAAGGTACTGCTGTACGGTAATACTGTATTGTTATGACAGGGTGCACCAAAAGGGCAGCAAACAAAATCACCGTGGAAGACGGGGTGGGAAGTCGACAAAACAAAAAACAAAATTAGATACCCACCTCCCTTGTGTTTTTAACCAGGTGCTGGGAAAACCTACACTATGCTGGGGACGGATTCTGAACCCGGCATTTATATCCGCACCCTCAACGACCTCTTCAGAGCTATAGAAGCCACCAGTGGGGACATGGATTATTCCGTCTGCATGTCGTACCTGGAGGTGAGAGGGCTGGGCTGTGAGCCGTCAGAGGTGGACCTGAGGCAGAAGGGGCTCAAAGTTGACAGCTCAGGGTGGAGACACTTGCTGGCAAATGAGGGGCTGTGGCTCATCTGCCCTACTTGCAGAAGGTCCCGGGTTCAACCCCCAGCATCTCAAGAGACTCCTGCATGAAATCTAGGAGAAAGGCTACCGGTCAGTGTAGACAATACTGAACCTAGATGGGCTCCGTATAAGCTTCCTATGTTCTAAGTGGCATCACTTGTGGATGGAAAATCCGAACGGCCTCTAGCCCTACTCAGCAACACCACCAGGGATGCATTGCAGGTCACACCTGTGGCTCCTGGGTGTCAGGAGCTGCCCACCTAGGCTGCAACTGGGGACCCCCAGCTGCCTCATGCAGTGAGCCCCCAAGGCTACAGGGCTGGAGAGACTCCCTGCCTGGGCAGGCTGACCATTGGAACCTGTCTCTCTGCCCTAAACCCACCTCTGTCCTTTGTCCCCCTTTCCCTTTCCGAAGATTTATAATGAAGTCATCCGAGACCTTCTGAACCCATCTTCGGGATTTCTCGAGCTGAGAGAGGACTCCAAGGGGAGCATTCAGATTGCAGGGATAACGGAAGTCTCCACCACAAATGCACAGGAGGTAAATTTGACTGGCCTTCGATGGGGAAGAATGCCAGAGCTACAATTTCCAGAGTGGTTTAATAATAATAATAATAATAATAATAATAATAATAATTTTATTATTTATACACTGCCAATCTGGCTGGGTTTCCCCAGCCACTCTGGGCAGCTTCCAACAAATTATTAAAATACAATGGTCTGCTAAACATTAAAAGCTTTGCTAAAGAGGGCTGCCTTCAGGTGTCTTCTAAAAGTCTGGTAGATTTTTTTTTTTAACAATCAATCCCTCTCCACAGGGGATTCTGGAAGTTGTAGCACAGGGTGGGTGGAGGAATAGGAATCTCCTAAGAACAACGAGGCCCCCCCCCCTCTTTCCAATTTGGCTGCCTGCGAAAAACATGGTCGCACAAGTTCCTGACGTGAGCCATGGCTGATCCTGGCCGCCCGTCTCCCCACTCGCCTGACTTTTGCTAGATCATGCAGCTGCTGACGAAAGGGAACAAGGAACGGACTCAGGAGCCTACGGCAGCGAACAAGACCTCTTCGCGTTCCCACGCAGTCCTGCAAGTGCTGGTGAAACAGACAAGTCGGGTGAAGGACATCAATGAGGAAGTGAGGGTAGGGAGGCTTTTCATGGTGGACCTGGCCGGATCGGAAAGAGCAGCCCAGGTGAGCTTGACTATTCCCTCCTCTACCTCCCACCCCCCAATCGGTTCACCTCCCAAGTGTAATGACTCAGCACGGGGGCCCCTGCTTCTGGCCTGGAAGTCATAGAATCACAGGGTCGGAAGGGATCCCGAGGGTCATCTAGTCCACCCCCTGCAATGCAGGAATCTTTTGCCCAACGTGGGGCTCAAACTCACTACCCTGGGATTAAGAGTCTCATGCTCTGCTGGCTGAGCTATCTGAAAACCCCTTCTTTTTTCCCGTTGAAAACAATTGATCCACTGCATCCTTCACAGACACAGAACCGGGGCAAGCGAATGAAGGAAGGGGCCCATATCAACCGGTCGCTGCTCGCCTTGGGAAACTGCATCAATGCGCTGAGTGAGAAGGGGGCCAGTCGGAACCAGTACGTCAATTTCCGAGACAGCAAACTCACACGTTTGCTGAAGGTACCGCCGCTTTCCTACTTGGGGGAATTAGCAAGCCAATCCCAGGTAACCATTGCATAAAGCAGTGGTCCTCAAACTTTTTTCTCTGGGCCACACTTTCCAAATAAAAATCTGCTTGCGCCACACCAAATTTTCTATTGATAAAAAGTACATTGGAGAACGAAAACAAGCAACTTCTAGCAGTGCTTGATTTAGAACAGGGTTCCCCAAACTAAGGCCCGGGGGCCAGATGCGGCCCGCGAGGCTCATTTATGCGGCCCCCGGCAACCCCCGCCACCCGCTCTTACCGGCGCGGCTGCCCACTTCTAGGTCGCCGGGAGTGTCAGAAATAGCTTGTGCGCATGCACAAGCATCAGTTCTGACGCACTTCTGTGTTGGAGGCCGAAGCGCATGAGCACAAACGATTTCCAGTGTTCTGGCAACCTGGAGGTACGCCAGAAATTGCATGTGCGCACACGTATGGGCGCGCACTCCGGCCCGCAGCACGATCGGCGCTGGCAGCATCGGCCCTCAGCACGGTAAGTTTGGGGACCCCTGATTTAGAACATAGATCACAACTACTTTTTGTCAGAAAAGATATTTTGAATATTTTGATAATATACTGCACTTAAATGTTTCCTTGAATCTCTTCACCACAGTTGCCATCCTCTCCTGCCACACCCTTTGAGAGCCACTGGCATAATGATTACAGGCAAGGGAGGCATCTCACATTTTGGGGTGCCTTTAAGCTGCCAGGATTTTGCAGGAGCTATTCCATCGCATCCTGGTTCTTTCTACAGTTCAAGAGCTGGGGTGGTGTAGCAGGTAGAACGCTGGCTTGATTCAAGGAGGCCCAAGTTCAAATCCACACAGAACGATGAAGCTTACCGGGTGGCCCTGCTCCAGCCATATTCTCTTAATCTGCCCTACCTCGCAGGGGGGTTGTGAGGATAAAACCGGGGGGGGGGCAGGAACCATGTATGTCATTCTGAGCTATTTGCAGGAGCGGCAGGTAAAAAGGAGCCAGAAATCAAAATGTTCTCCCAGCTGCTGAGCGTATTCTCCCAGAGATAGTTGGGACTTCAGTAACGTAGCAGATTATTGCTTATATATGAGAGTCTTTAATAGCACTGCTTTCAGAGGGCTGAGCTTGACTAGCCATTAAAGGTAAAGGGACCCCTGACCGTTAGGGCCAGTCGCGGATGACTCTGGGGTTGCGGCGCTCATCTCGCTTTAGTGGCCGAGGAAGCCGGCATTGGTCCGTTTCCACAGACAGTTTTTCCGGGTCATGTGGCCAGCATGACTAAGCCGCTTCTGACAAAGCCAGAGCAGCGCACAGAAACGCCGTTTACCTTCCCGCCGGAGCGGTACCTATTTATCTACTTCCACTTTGATGTGCTTTTGAACTGCTAGGTGGGCAGGAGCTGGGACCGAGGAACTTGGAGCTCCCCCCCGTCGCGGGGATTCGAACCGCCGACCTTCTGATCAGCAAGCCCTAGGCTCTGTGGTTTAGACCACAGCGCCATCCACCTGCGTCCCTTAATGGCTAGTGAAATATACTCGGAGTCGAGAGTGAATTTCATGCTCTTTATTCAGCTCATATTCATCAAGGAGAAGAAGAGAAGACGAATGGCTCTTTTCCCAAAACCATCTGCTTATATACATTATTTACACAATGGGCCTTGCGTGATTGGCTACTTCAGGGCTACACCTGTGGGCCAATTATATTGTGGATTGACTTCTGCCTGCAGCCTGATTGGCTGCTCCTACAGGCCAATCAGGTAGCAGATTCACTTCTGCCAGCCGCCTGATTGGCTGCTCCAGCAGGCCAATCAGGTTGCGGATTCACTTCCACCTGGAGTTGGATTGGGTAGCTCCCGCTGATTCTGAATCCTATTGTTCTAGGATTCAGCTCAGTACATAACACCCCTCCCCTCTAAGTTCCAGTCCTGCCCGGGAAGTTGCATTCGTAGTCCCCAAGGTCTGCTGGCCGCCTCCGTGTGCGTTGTGGCCTGGGGTGTTCCTTGGTCAGGGGTTCTGGTTCTGGCTCGTGTTCCGAGGCTGCTGGCTGTGCCGGGGCTGTCTGGTCTGGCGCCACTGAACCACTAGGTTGTGACTCTGGTTCCGGTGTCCTTCCAGCCTCGGGGCGCCCCTCTGTGCCTACTGCTTCTGCTTCCCCTGCCCACCCCTCTCGCTCTACAGGCCTCACTGCCCTGCTGTCCCCTTGGGACCCCTCTGTCCCGCTCTCCTCCCGGGTTCCTCCTGGGAATCGTCGCCGTAGCTGGTCGCAGTGGCGGCGCCAACATTGCCCCCCTTCCGTTAGTACCTCGTACGACACGGGACCGGTCACCTTGGTGACTGTGGCGGGTACCCATGCTGGGCCTGCCCCAAAATTCTTTGCATACACTGGGTCCTGGGCCACAAATGTCCGGGGGTTCCTGCCTTTCCCCACCACTACCTCATCCTGAGCTCTGTCGGGGTGAAGTCGGTCCAGTCTAGTTGCAAGGCGCCGGCCCATGAGTAGTTCAGCTGGGCTCCGGCCCGTCGTTGTGCTTGGGGTGCTGTGCTGTGCTAGAAGAAATGCGGCAAGGCGGTATTCCCAGTCCCCTTGTGTTATGCGGCGGAGGCTGTCCTTGGTGGTCCGCACCATGCGCTCCGCTTGGCCATTGGTGGCAGGGTGGAATGGTGCTGAGCGGATGTGGCGGATGGCGTTCTGCGCTGTGAAGGTCTGGAACTCCTCTGACGTGAATGCGGTTCCATTGTCCGAGACGAGGGTGTCAGGGAGCCCGTGGGTTGCAAACAGCTTACGTAGTACCCGGATGGCTGCCGCCGTAGAAGTGGACGGTACCAGTGCGACCTCCAGCCATTTGGTGTAGGAATCCACCACTATGAAGAATGTTTTTCCCTGGAAGGGGCCAGCGAAGTCCACGTGCAAGCGTGACCATGGATGTCGGGCGGACTCCCAGGGCTGGACTGGGGCCCTTGGGGGGTCCGGGCGGGATTCTTGGCAGGTCTGGCAGTGTTGAACCCAGGCCTCTATCTCTCTGTCAATCCCCGGCCACCACACATAACTCCTGGCAAGGGCCTTCATCCTCACTACCCCTGGGTGTGTCTCGTGTAGGGCTGTGAGGACCCTTTTGCGGAGGGGCTGGGGAACAACGACCCTGCTTCCCCATAACAGGCACCCCTTGTGGGCCGACAGTTCATGTTTGCGGTTTGTGTAGCCAGCGAATTCTGGCCCGGGGCTGCTGCTGGGCCATCCTCGCCACACCCAGTCCAGGACCCGGGAGATGACCCTATCTTTTGTGGAATGGTGCGCAACTTCTTGTGCCTGAATGGGTCGGTCGGGAAGCAGCTCCAGGGTCATAACCTCTTGCGCAGGCGCTGGGTCGGGGCCTGTTTCTGGTAGTGGTAGCCTGCTGAGTGCGTCTGCGTGGCCCATCGCCTTCCCAGGGCGGTGGATTAGTGCATACTGGTAGCCGGCAAGGAAAATTGACCACCTGAGGACACGTGGAGACAACACTTGGGGGTCTGCTTCTCGGGGGCAAACAGGCCAAGCAACGGCTTGTGGTCAGTCACTATGGTAAAGGGCCGCCCGTACAAGAAATCATGGAATTTTTTTACGCCCTTCACGATTGCCAGACCCTCCTTGTCAATCTGTGAGTAGTTTCGTTCGGCTGCAGCAAGCGTCTGGGAGAAGTATGCCACCGGCACCTCTCTTCCATCCGGGAGTTGGTGTCCCAGGACAGCGCCGATGCCATAGGGAGAGGCGTCGCATGCCAGCACCACTGGCAGCCTCTCGTCGAAGTGTGCCAAGACCGAGTTCGAGACGAGCAAGTCCTTGACTGCCTGGAATGCGGCCCTTTGTCGCTGGCCCCACACCCAAGGGGCCCTTTTATCTAGGAGTCTGTGTAGGGGCTCCGCTACCGCTGCCTTATGGGGAAGGAAGGCATGGTAAAAGTTCAATAGTCCCAAGAATGACTGAAGTTCGGGCTTGCTCTTGGGCGCTGGGGCCTCACAAATGGCCCGTACCTTGTCACCGGTTGGATGGACCCCTTCTGCGTCCACCTTAAATCCCAGAAAGTCCACCTGCGGCACTCCCAGTAAACACTTTTCCCGCTTCACCTTGAGGCCCGCCGTCTGGAAACGGTGCAGGACGGAGCGGAGGCGGTCCTCAAATTCCTCTGGTGTGGGCCCAGCGATCAGTACATCATCGAAGAAGGGGGTGACGCCAGGAATCCCTTTAAGGAGAGAGTCCATTAGATTCTGGAATATGCCTGGTGCCACGCTAACGCCAAATTGCAGCCGCTTTACTCTGAATGCCCCTCTGTGCGTCACAATCGTCTGAGCCTCTGCTGTGGCTTCGTCCACAGGCAACTGTTGATACGCTTGGGCCAAGTCCAGTTTGCCAAAGATTTTTGACCCAGCCAGGGTGGCGAGGACATGGCTGACCACTGGCACTGGGTATGCATGGGCCGTGAGAGCCTTGTTTATGGTGCATTTGTAGTCTGCACAGATGCGGACCGAACCGTTAGGCTTGACGGGTGTGACAATTGGAGTTTCCCAGGGGGCGTTGGGCACCGGCTCCAGCACTCCTTGCTCCACGAGCCGGTCCAATTCCTCGTCTATGCGGGGTTTCAGGGCGAACGGGACCCGGCGGGCCTTGTGCCTGATGGGTCGTACAGCGGGGTCTAGCTGTAGGGCAATGGGGGGTCCTGTATATCGTCCCAATGCCCCATCGAAAACCCCTGGAAACTCTTTGCATATGGCGTCCACGTCCACTTGTAAGCTAGTGCGGTTCACCCCGGTAACGGCTAGCCCCAGAGGTCCAAACCATGCCAGTCCCAGTAAGCTAACGTAGGGGCCCTTAACTACCAGCAAGTCCAATTGTTGCTTTCGCCCTCGATATTGCACCCTGAAGGTCCCCACCCCTATTGTAGGGACCTTACGTTTCTGGAAGTCCCGGAGGGTGAATGGGGCCGGCCTTAGTTTGGGACCCCCATTAGGGCACAGTTCCCTTAATGTTCGGGCCGAGATTATGGATAGAGTTGAACCCGTGTCCAGCTCCATGCGGCATGGGGCTCCCTCTATCTGTACCTCTATATAAATTTTCTCTGTGCTGGGATGGGGCAACTGGAATACCTGGTAGTCCGTGATCTCCGTCGAGTTGCCTTGGTGCATGGTGCCGTGTGACCTGGGGCTCCTGGGTCGGTCATCTGATGCTTGTCGACGGGTGAGTCGAGCCCGACACACCCGGGCGATGTGTCCCAATTTTCTGCACTGCCTGCACTCTGCGTTGCGGAAACGACAGGTCCTCCTCTCGTGGTTCTCCCCGCAGCTTGCACAGTTCCCTCCTTCTCGTCGAGGCTGCTGTGGTGTGTGTGCTGCTTGAGTGCGCCGCTGTACTCGGTGTACTTCCTCCCTGTCAGATTCGGATTCGTCGGTGAGGTCTTCGTGGTAGACCCTCGGTTGGGATGGCGGGGCCGGTCGTGCCTCTTGCGTTGACCTCTCGGCGGCTTCGGTTGCCAGGGCTTCCTCCAGAGCAATCTGGAACGTGAGGTCTTTTTTGGCGTAGAGGCGTCGTTGCAACATCTCGTCCCTCAGGCCACCGACGAGGCGGTCACGAAGCATGTTCTCCAACTCTGAGAAGTTGCATAACCGGGCGGCTTGGCGGAGGGAGGTCACATACCCAGTTATGGTTTCCCCTGGGGCTTGCCGCTTTGCGTAGAAGGCATTTCGGCAAGCTACCACCGAGGGCTGTGGTGAGAAGTGCTCCTTCAGCCGTTCCATTATTGTTTTGTAAGAGACGGTAGCGACATCTCTAGGTGCAAGGAGAGCCCGGGCGATTTCAAACGTCTCCTCTCCACAGACGCTGAAGAATGTCGCCCTCTTCATGGCATCGTTGGTGACTTCTTTCGCTTGCAGGAGGAAGTTGAAACGGGCGGCGTACCCTTCCCAGTCTCCTGATGCTGGTTTGAATGGCAAGAAGCTGCTGTCGGTTGCCATTCTGGGTTCCTTGGGTCCTGGAGCTGAAGCCTGGATGCACGGTGCGATGCAGCGGTGCAGCAGGTGGCGGTGCTGCGGTGCAGTGCGTGGTGGCGGTCAGCTCAGCAGGATCCCATCCTCGTCGCCAGTGAAATATACTCGGAGTCGAGAGTGAATTTCATGCTCTTTATTCAGCTCATATTCATCAAGGAGAAGAAGAGAAGACGAATGGCTCTTTTCCCAAAACCATCTGCTTATATACATTATTTACACAATGGGCCTTGCGTGATTGGCTACTTCAGGGCTACACCTGTGGGCCAATTATATTGTGGATTGACTTCTGCCTGCAGCCTGATTGGCTGCTCCTACAGGCCAATCAGGTAGCAGATTCACTTCTGCCAGCCGCCTGATTGGCTGCTCCAGCAGGCCAATCAGGTTGCGGATTCACTTCCACCTGGAGTTGGATTGGGTAGCTCCCGCTGATTCTGAATCCTATTGTTCTAGGATTCAGCTCAGTACATAACAGCTAGCCATGACTAGCCAGCTATAAATGGAAATGTCACCCATGTAGGACTCACTGGGAGGTAACAGCAGGACGGTGATGATTGCTCACGTCAGCCCGGCCAGCACCTCTTTTGAAGAATCTCGGACCACCTTGATCTACGCTTATCGAGCAAAAAACATCAAAACTCGGGTAAGGCGCTACGTTCTGCTTCCTGCTTTTAAAAACTATTTATTTATTATTAGATTCTTACAACACATTACAATGCCATGCGCACACAAAATAAAATGCCCCACCTTAGCCCAGAAGATAGAGCATGGGTAGGCAAACTAAAGCCTGGGGGCCGGATCCAGCCCAATCGCCTTTGAAATCCGGCCCGCGGACAGTCTGGGAATCAGCGTGTTTTTACATGAGTAGAATGTGCCCTTTTATTTAAAATGCATCTCTGGGTTATTTTGTGGGGCAAAAGAATTCATTCATTTCCCCCAAAAAATATAGTCCGGCCCCCCACAAGGTGTGAGGGACAGTGGACCAGCTCCCTGCTGAAAAAGTTTACTGACCCCTGAGAAAGAATGTCGGCAACACATCCAAAATTACATCCAAATGACATGATTAGTGCCTATTCCAGACAACCGTTTGTATAGAAGACAATACACAATTTATGGTGACCAAAAGGTTTTACAAATGTGAGGGAAGTCCTCTGTTTTACTTTTCAGCTGTACAGTATACATAATAAAGCTGTACCAGTCAGCTGGAAAAGAGTCTGTTCTTCAAACCTCGTGTTGATTTTGTTGGTTTTTCCATGAGTGCTACCAGTTTGTCAAAGAAGCAACTCCTAAATTCTTCCAGTATCTTCCTATTACGAGCTTGGCTGCTGCAAAAGGCAACTTATATGGGGTTTGAGCTGTGTTATCTCCTGTAAAAAGACGGAGCTCTGGACAGGTTCTGCTTCCTAAAACAGAAATGCAAGAATTAAGACCAGTCCAATTCCATTTGCCGCCTGAGGCTTCCACCTTCCCTGTCTGTGGTCACATTCACACCATATACTTAAAGCACAATGGTGCCTCTTTCAACAGTCATGGCTTCTCCCAAAGAATTCAGGGAGGTGTAGGTTGTTGAAGGAGACTCTTCTAATCCCCCCAACAGAGATGCAACTCCCCAAGTTCCCTGTGAAAACGGATTCAGAGTTAAACCACCTTAGGAACTATAGTTCTGTGAGGGGAATAGAGGCCTCCTAACATTTCTCAGCCCGCTTAGCAAACTACACATCCCAGGGTCCTCTGGGGCTGGCAATTACAATTGACTGTGGTGTCCTAATGCTTTTAAACATATAGTGTGTGTGCTGCCTGGGTATACAAAAGCAGACCAGACTGGTAGAATAATCTTATTGCCTCCACAGTAGGATAATTTGGGTGTGGGTGTGCAGGGCAGGGCAGGCTACATGGCAACAATATCTCCCAACATGTTGCTCCCACACCCTGCTCCCCAGCGTCTGAGGCGGCTGCAGGACCCTGCCTAATGGTAGGGTTGGCCCTGATAAGAATGATCTTGCCATGACATAGCAGATCATGTACTAACGGAGACTAAGGCCCTTTCGGCTGCTGAGATTGTCAGAGGGGGCCTTCTTGGAAGTTCCTCTGCCCTCAGAGGTTTGAGAGGGTAGGGCCTTCTCTGTGGCAGCACCTTCATTCTGCAGGTTTCAGAGAATGCTGAAGGCATAGCTGTTTACCCTGGCTTTTGACACTTGAGGTTTATGTTTTTAAGACCCACCTTATTTTTACGGTTGTAAGTTGTTTTGAATTGTTTTTAATATTGGTGTTTTGATGCTGTAACCTGCCCTGGGACCTTCGGGTGAAGGGTGGACAATAAAAATATATATAAAATTCAGCCTCAAATCCACATTAAACTCCCTTATTGATTCACCTTGAGTGGTTTTTTTAAAATTTATTCCAGCACCACCCTTCTTATGCTCTTACCAATACAGTCGTACCTTGGTTGTCAAACGGCTTAGTTGCCGAATGTTTTGGCTCCTGAACGATCGAAACCCAGGAGTGTTCCGGTTTCCGACTGATTTTCGGAAGCCAAATGTCCGGTGCGGCTTCTGATTGGCTGCAGCCAATTGGAATCCGCGCCTTGGTTTTTGAACGGTTCCAGGAGTCCAATGGACTCCCGGAACACATTCTGTTCGTCAACCAAGGTACAACTGTACTTGATTTTCAGTAGAAGAGATAACTCTTCATTCGCAGCTGCTGTTTGCATCAGGTAGTATTTTAAAACTGGATGCATCACCAGGTGTTCTCTGACCCGGCAGGTGAAGCGCAACCTCCTCAACGTCTCATACCACATTGCGCAATACACCAGCATCATTTCGGACCTGCGCCGGCAGATCGAATGCTTGAAGGCGAAGCTGGAAAATCAAGAGAGGGAGAAGTGCCTTCTTAGTCCTGCGGTCAAAGATGTCCAAGGCAGAGGAGATGGAGGTGGTTGTGTTGTCCTCTTCACTGTCTTGCTCCGTCCAGTAGGGCTTGCTTCTAAGACGCCCAGAATTGCACCCTAAGCCTGGGGTGGAGAAAACTGTGGCACTTCAGATGTTGTCAGACTCCACCTCCCATCAGAACCAGGCAGCAATGGTCAGGAATGATGAGAGTTGTACATCCAACATGGATGGATTGCGGCAAGTTCCCTCATGCCCTTGGCTCTTTGACTGGTCCTACAGGTGGTTGTTGGATTCCAGCTCCCAACAGCCCTAGACCATGTGGCCAGTGATCAAATCAAACCAAACATTTATTGTGATGTTCAATGACCAGCATTTTGTGACAATAATTTTATTAATTTTCAATCATAATCCAATAATAGCCTCATTATAACAATACCAATTTATAATGCAATCAATAATATCAATCCTTCAAATACCAGATTATATAATTTAGATGGGCCCCCACATGATAGAATTGATGATTTGATTATTTTCTTTATTTCTGTGTTCCAAAATCTTCATGATTTCAGTTACATTCCAGTCATAATAATAATCCCTTATACAACAGCTGCAATATTTATAACTTCTATTTGTGTTGACATATTAAATGATTTATAAAACTATGGGTGAGGCAATGACCAGCATTAAGAAAAGGATAAGAAGCAGATGTGTCTATAATAGAGAAAAATAAAATAAAACAACTAAACATAGCAGTGAATCATAGAATTGTGGAGTTGGAAGGAACCCAAAGGATCATCTTGTCTGACCCCCTACAAGGCAGGAATCCCAGCTAATGAGTGAAATAAAACAGGCACCATTTTTTTAAAAAAAGTTGCAGTCCCGTCACCAACTCCAAAGAGAGAAATTCCATGATATCGGGTCCTGGGCAGATTTTGCCTGCTTCAGCACAGAACATGGCCACACTGCGAGTGATAGATGCTCTTTGATCTGAAAGGATTAAAAGGAACATAAGGCGTTTCTGATCCTCCTGGCAGGTTTAGTAAGAGGCGCTTGATAAAGGTTTAGCACAGGTGTCAGTAGAAGGAGCAGCGCAGGAGGACATGGGCTCAGCACCCACCTCTCCAGAGTCACAGGGACACTTGTGTTTGGCCAATGGCCAAGGTCCAGGAATGACCGGAGTCGTAGTGCAGTGACATCTGGAAGGCTTGCGGCTTGCTCCTCTCTGCCCTGGGAGCTAGAATGAATGAATGAATGAATCTTTATTTGAGTCAGCCATTGGCCATAGCAATAAAGCAACAATATGATATACAAAGAATCGAAATAAAAAGTCAATTGTATAAAATATAGTTTAGGGTTTGAATCAATAGTCAAATAGTGGATCCGATTCTGATTGCCCCAGCTAAAAACCTTGCAACCTTTGCTGTCACCTGCTCATCTTGTTCTGCCAAGAGAAAGGACAGTGGTTGGGCGACCCGGAATGGACAATAAAAAAGGGGTGATAATCTCATTCCTCAAGTCTTTATAAAGAGCGCAAGCTAGCAGGGCATGCGCCACCGATTCGGTACTGCCATCACCACAGAGACGTAAGCGTTTTTCATGTGGAATCTGTTGGAATCATCCCTCAAGTACTGCCGAGGGCAATACATTCAATCTTGCAACAGTAAAAGCGCCTCTATGTTTTAGAATTGCTAAGTTATGCAGATAGGGTGCCAGAGAATCGAAATGGGAAGGTGGAAAATAATCCTACCACGGGCAAAATTTCCTTATTGTGGCCAGCTTGTTCTGACACTCGATATCATTTAGGTGCTGACAAATTAGACTGTTTGCTTTACTAAAACCCAAAGTGGGTAGCTGTTGTGGTGATAAACCAAAAGAGTGAAGTTTTTTAGACACAATTTTAGTCCAGGTGCTCTTGTGACAATCTTGCAACACTAGGGATATTAGACGGGGTGGGTGGGGGTGGGGATTTGAGTTTAGGCGAAGCCAATACGTAGTTTAATGTTAGATACGTAGTTAAATGCTAGAAACATCCTTAAAAAGAAAAGAGGAAGGAAGCAGAGGTGGAAAAGTGCCTGCGCTCTTGTTTTCCCACAGCGGAGGCTCCCCAGGACCCTGAAGAGTACAGCCGTCAACAGATGAACAAGTTGCGGGAACAGCTGGTCGGGGCTTTCAAGGAGCAGATGGACATGAGACGCAGCCTGATGGAGCTGGAGAAGACAGACATGGAGCTGCATGTGGACACTTCCAGGCATCTGCTAACGATTGCTGAGTGAGCTGAGGGACTGATGGGCAACTGTGCTTTTTTTGGGGGGGGGGTCCTCTAAGGTGAAAAGAACTGAATGGTATTAACAATGGACCTACTTCTGCCCTGAGAGAGAGAGAGAGAGAGAGAGAGAGAGAGAGAGAGAGAGAGAGAGAGAGAGAGAGATCTGCATAAAATTGGCCGGTGCTAATTTATATGAACAGATGCAAATATAGAAACTGTTACTACTAGCAGGCTTATGCCTGGCATTGCTCAGGAATTCCGTGGAACCAAAAATAAAAAAAAATCAGTGCAGGTGGTTAAATTCATTGTGGTTTTGAAAGGTGCGTTCCAACATCTTGATTCAAAATGGCACTCTGTGGTATCCAAACATGGACAAAAATCCTGCTCCCTCATCTCTGGAACCGCCATGCAAAATTTGGTTAAGATATCTGAAGCAATGTCCAAATGCCCAGCAAACAGGGAAACAGAAAGCTTTCCTAAATATATACCGGTACCGTAGTAGGTAATCATTTGATGGAAATACAGTCTCAAGGTTAGTGGGCAAGGCTGGGAAGAGGTGAGTGGCTTGCTTGCTCACCTTGCCTCCCAGGTGCTCACTATGGAAGGGCAGCTTCAGGGCTCTTGTTCGAACCAGGTACTGCAGGCTATTTTTGGCCCATCAAGAGATTCAATTAATCTGCAAGGCCGTTTCCCCCAGACCACACACATCAGCTGAAGTCACTGGTGACATCAGCCAGTGGGTAGGGGGACAGGGTTTAATCCTGCACTGGCTCCATGATCCTGTTCCCAAGCAAGGAACAAGATTACACAGTGAAGGAAGCGGGATTTAATCCCTGGCTCCCAAAGTGCAACACCCCCCACCCCACCCCATCGACCCCACCCCTGTCTTTATAACAGCAGTTCCAGGGGTTGCGAAAGTTTTGGGTGACCACTAGAGGGCACTGCGGCCTCTGATAAAGGAGGCTGCCCAATTACTGGGAGTCTTGATAATAATCATGCCAGGGGGAAACATTTGTTTGTTTGTTTGTTTGTTTGAACTTCTACTACACTGCTTGGTCTTTTAAAAACAACAACAACAAAGAAACCTGAAAGCAGTTTACAAAGACAATAAAACCATAACATTATTAATAAAAGCAATTGAAAACAACTATTTTAAAACGATTTTTGAAAAAATCAAAATTACAAATAAGGTCAAAAATGGATTAAAACACACGCCAACGTGTCTGAGCTGGCTTGTCTAAAGAAAAATGTTATTTTTCCTGGCAAGCACCAAAAAGAGTTCCTCCTGATGTCAAAAGGCAGGGAGTTCCAAAGTTATGTGCTGCTGCCACACTTAAAGATTGATTTCTTACAAATGCAGAACTGGTGTTCTGTAGCTCCCATAAAAGTGCTGGTTCCACAGATGGAAGTGTTCAAGGGGGCAGATATGGGGCAATGCGATCCCGCAGGTAAACTGGTTCCAAATTGTTCAGAGTTTTATAAACGAATAGGCCTTGCCAAGGTGTAAACAAACCTTAATCTACTGTGTCCTTTGTTTGTAGCTGGGAACAAGAAAAGGCCCACCAGACTGACAGGTATCCCAGCAAGCAGCAGGTGGGGGCGAAAGACGAGGTAGCCATGGAGGAGGCAGAGCGAGAAGAAGCTTCGCCAGAGCCTCACGAAGTCATGGTAGCCAAGGAGGAGATCGGCATGCTCTTATCTGAGCAGCGGAAAACAGCTGTCTTGAAGGTAAGGCACTGCATGGCTCTATGAAAGCCGTGTTGCTGTTGTCTCGTGATGGGCCAAGTCTGAGGCTGAAAAACAAGATTTCTTTTTTTTTTTTTAAAAAAGATATGCATGCTTGGAAATGAGCTTTTCAATTAGGGATGCTCCTGGAGCCTCACTGTGCTCAAATCCACACTTGGACCTTGGAAGTTCTGCTTTGCCAGATATGGTGTACCGCTCCTCATTTAATTTTCACAACAACCCTGCGAGGTAGGCTGAGCTGAGAGAGAACGCACACCTGGCCCAAGGTCACCCAGCGAGCTTCTTGACCAAGTGGGGATTTGAATCCTGTTTTCTCCCAGGTCCCGGTCCTGCTCTCTGGCCACTACGCTGCTGAATGTTGGGAGATTTGGGACAGATGCTTCGCGCACTGCATAAACCTGGGGTCAGCAAACTTTTTCAGCAGGGGGCTGGTCCGCTGTCCCTCAGACCTTGTGGGGGGGTGGATTATATTTGGGGGGGTGGACTATTTTCGCCTGCCCACAAAGAGGCCTGAAGATGCTTCTCTTTACCTGCCCCAGTTGTTGTCCCAATAGCTGTGAACTGCCTTGAGATCTGCAGATATGGGTGGGGATGCAAATTTTAATAATAACAATAATAATCGTGGTAGTAATAATGATGCTGTCTGGTTGGGGTTTCGTTTAATTGCTAATTAGAGGGTCAGAGTATTGCTTTGCTTGAGTATTCTTAATGTTGTTTGCTATTATTTAAACGGCTAGTATGTCCTTTTTGTTTTCCCATAAATGCCATATTATATGAAACTAGTGTCATTCAGCCCGTTGAGTAAACGGCGCTAGAACGTATGACAATTCTTCTTTTGTTTCGGGCGGGGGGGAGGCGGCAATCAGAGGTGAGAAATGCGGGGGGGGGGCTCCGATCCCACATTCAGCTTTGGCTACGGAGCTGCGTTCTTCTTTGTTTGCAGCGCTCCCTCCCACTTCTTGGTGGGGTGGGAGGAAGAGAAAAAGAATGAAACCCAAGAAGTCCTGCCTTCGGAAAACCGCGTTGCCCCTCTTCACTTTTCCTGCATCTTCGGCTCTGCCCCCCCTGATGCGCTACGGCCCGGGGAAGCAGGCAGGGAGACGGCAACAGCCCGCAGCTTCCTGGGCTGTTGCCATCTCCCTGCCTGCTTCCCCAAGTCAAAGCGCGCGGGGGACGGAGCTGAATTGCGGCGCGGCGGGGGCTTTTCGCCGTTTGCCTTCCCCAAGCCAAGGGGGAGGCAAACGGCGAAAAGCCCCCGCCGTGCCACAATTCGGCTCGGGGACTGGCTTGGCGGCAGCGGGAAGAAGGGGAGGAATTCCTCCCCTTTTTCCTGCCGCCGCCAAGCCAAAGCCGGCTTCCTTCCGCGCCCACTGCCGCTTCGGCTTCCTCGGCGAAGGCAAGCAGGCAGGCTGTTTGCCTGCTTGCGTTCGCCGAGGAAGCGCTGCTGCCGCCAAGCCGAAGCGGCAGCGGGCACTTCCTGCACGAAGGCAAGCAGGTAGACAGCCCGCCTGCTTGCCTTCGCCGAGGAAGCACTGTCCCATGCCGGCGGTGCGCGGCAAGGCGGCGAGGGGGGGGAGCGCTTCTCTCCCCCGCCGCCTCGCTGCGCACCTCCAGCATGAGACGGAGCGCTAGAATATTCAGCCTTTTTCATTGGGGCGCTCTGCTGAGCCCAGCAGGGGAGCGGGCGCCCAGGAGAAGGCCGTGATTCGGCCTCTTTCTGCGGCGGCGGCAAAGGAAGTAGCAGCCTCCTCGTGCAGTGAGGCGCTTGTCCGGCCGGGAGCAACGGTTGGCAGAGGGGTGGGGAGAGCGTGTGTGTGCATGCAGTCTCTGCGTCCAATCCCTGTGTCCGTGGGGCACATGCACAGGAGCGCAACCCCAGGGACACAGGGAATACTGGACGCAGAGACACTTGCACTTTATTATATAGGATGATGTCAATGTATTATATGACACACACCCCCTTTAGGATTATGTATTGTATATTTTTCTTTCAGAGTGGCTGGGGAGACCCGGCCAGATGGGTGGGGTATAAATAATAAATTATTATTATTATTATTAATTATTATTCTTTGCTGTAAGTCACTTGGAGGTCTTCTGGTCACAAGTGATTAATAAGTTTAATCAATACTACTACTACTACTCATAATAATAAAATAAATGGGTCAGTGGCCTGATCCAGCAGGCTCTTCTTATGTAGGCTTATTTAGGAGCCTGACTCATGGCAGGGGTTTCCGCTCCCCTTCCTAATTTAGGCAGACCTGGATCAGCGCTTGGCAAATGCCAAAAAGAAGGTTTTGCAGATGGAGAAGCTGCTGCCCGAGCAAATCACCCGTGAGGACCAGAGGGAAGTCCTGAGGCTCCTCTGCAAAGCCCACGAGCTGGAAGTCGGGAAGACAGAGCTGGAGGCCAACGCCTTGTGCAAGGAGACCCTGCTGTGCCAGAAGGACTTTGTCATCCAGAGCCACCAGCAGCACAGGCGCCTCTGCCGAGAGATAATCCAGCAGCAGCAGTCGCTGATACGGGGTGAGTGGGCGGGGCCAGAGGCCAAAGTGGGCGGGGCCCTTACCTGTTGGACCAGATTTCAGGCACACCAAAGGCAGAGGTTGCTAGGAAGGCCCACACAAGGAAGAGGAACTTCTTCCCCAGCCCTGGTCTCTGTTGTGTTTTACAGAGGTTGTGGACAGTCCTGGGGTGCCATAGAACCACAGAATTGTAGAGTTGGAAGGGTCCCCTAGTGTAAGGTTACCAGATTTTTTTTTCAATGAATCCGGGGGCACTTTAAATAAATACATAAATAAATAAATAAAGCACGTCCGGGACGTTGATGCTGCAGCGATGGAGGTGGCAGAGGGGCAGCCGCCACCTTGACCTCAACCGCCACGTTTCCCCTTCTTCCGAGGCTTCTATCTCCTTTCTCCTGGACAGTCCCAGAGTTGTTGGTTCTTTGGTGGTGGTGGTGGGGAAGCGGTGCGTGGTGGGTCAGGCATGGGAGGCAGAGAAGGAGGGCTGAGAGCGGCGGCGAGGCTTGGGCAGCGTGATGCCTCCCTTCCTACCGGATCATCCCCAATCCCATTCCTACTTCCGTGCAAGCGGGAGGGGGGGATCCCTCAGCTGGGAAGGGAGGCTTCCCATTGCCTAACTGAGAGAGCCCTGCCCCCTCCTGCTTGCATGCAAGCTCTGATAGGCAGCATGAAGCCTCCCTTCACAGCTTAGTTGCTGGGGTCAGGGAAGGTGGAGGTAGCCCGGATCTTAGAGCCCCTGCACCACCATCATATGGGGACTTCCCAGCAGCTCCTGAAGCCAGACAGAGCCAACTGCTCCGGGCTGCTGAGACTGCCGCTGCTGTGTTTCCCGGGGACATTAGATGAAATCTGGGGACATTCCGGGGATGGAATTTGTCCGGGGACTTATTCGCAAATCCGGGGACTGTCCCCGGGAAACGGGGATGTCTGGTAACCCTACCCTTGTGTCATCTAGTTCAACCCTCTGCAGTGCAGGAATCTCAATTAAAGCATCCCAGACAGGTGGCCCTCCAACCGCTGTGTGTTTTAACAAACCTTTTATAGAAGAACGGAAATGGTTTATTGAACATTTACAGATAAATTGTAAACCGATAAGAACATTGGCAGGATTATTGTCATAACAGAAGTTTTATAAGAGTTTTATATATTTAAAGTAGATAAATAAATGAGCAAATTAAGTTAATTTGGATATGCAGAAGATTTCTGTATTTTAATATTTTGTTGGAAGCCGCCCAGAGTGGCTGGGGGAACCCGGCCAGATGGGCGGGGTATAAATAATAAATTATTATTATTATTACTTTTATTATTATTAAAAATAAATTTTAGGAACTACAGAAAGAGGGGGAAGGAAGTTAAGTTTTGAAACGTTAAAATGATTTTAAAAATAATGAAATGTAGAAACCTGAAAAGCTTAAATAAAATTTTAGAAAGAAAGAAAGAAAGAAAGAAAGAAAGAAAGAAAGAAAGAAAATGTTGCCAATAGTCCATCAGTGATACCTCATTTGTTTGCAGTATTAAGCCTCCCCTCTGGAAGGACCCAATGGGATATTTGCTGCTATCTTACATTGATTGCCCATCTTTCTTCCATGTGGTCCCCATCCAAGGGCTCTTTGCCCTCAGCAGAAGAGGATAGCTGTTTGCCAAATGTGGAACGGGTCCCTTCTGTGAGAACCGTTTCCCTCTTAACCAGAGCAAACAAGCATCTTCCATGAGTCATCCCTTCAGATATTTGGAGATGGCTGTCACATCACCTCTCTGTCTTCCCTTCTCCAGGCTGTACATATTCAGCTCCATGCAACCCATCTGTCTTTGCGCCCTCACCTGTGTAAGCTTCTTTCCTTTTCTCCAGACCACAACATTCCCATTCCAGAGCCGCTGGAAAAACTGTACCACCTGCATATCCGTGAGTTGGAGGAAGGGACCCTGGGCCAGCTTCTGGCACTTCACTCTCTGATGTCTGGAGCACTCCAGGTGAGGCAGAACTATCCTCCCTTTTCTCGAAATAGGAGCAGGGACATAGGAAGTTGCCCTAGACAGGGACAGGACCCTCGGTCCATCTGGCTTAGTACTGTCTGCACTGACTGGCAGCAGCTCTCCAGGCTTTCTGGCAGGAGGCACTCCCAGCCCCAAACTGAAAATGCCAAGGGATTGAACCTGAGTCTTCCTGTGTGCAAAGTGTAATAAGCAAAAATCTGCTCTTATTCCCTAATGGGGTACACAAGAGCCCTTATTGGGTTCTCCATCGGTCGGAGAATATAACAGAGGCCAACCAGAGAATTTTGAGAAGCAAAGCCTTTATTTTTGCTGTTGCAACAGGGTCCTTCCCCTCACACAAGGGATCAAGGAAGGAACCCAGAACAAAGGAGAATATCCACTTTTATCAGTTTTCCCATCACCAAGAAACACCCCCAAAATACATCATTCCTACATCACAGCTACATAATCAATACCTCACAAAAGGGAGGGTTCAAGGTAGAAATCTGAACAACTTTGACACCTCTCCTAGTCCTCCTCTTACCCCTCCCAGGTGTGAATTCCTAAACACAAAGAGAAATTAACAGTTTCTTAAAAGTTGATCACTATCTTTTGTTCGGAGGAGTCTTCCATTGTGAATGAGATGGCTAGTAGTCTGGCACCATTGATGGGGAAATGTCCAGTTGGCAGAGCCTCCAGCTTACAGGATTATGGCTCCCAAATTGATAGTCATGTGGAAATGTGTGTGTGATTCTGGTCAGAGAGAGTCAAAATGGTGTCACTCAGGCCTGCCTTCCTGTGCTGCTTCAGACATGTGCCTGTACATTCATGTGCATGTTTATGAACAATTATAATATATATATATATATATATAACCTTAACATTTACAACAATATCAGATGCTCTGCCATGGAGCGATGGTCCTTCCCTCACTTTTCTCTAGGGAGGAAGGGAAAACAAAACACAACTTGGGGCCAGGTGGTGCAAAGGTAGGGCATGCTGGATTTTCCAGCTTTCAAATTCCAAAAATGAGGGGTGCTAAAAACTTGTAGCATGAATCGGGAACTCAGAAGATATTCTGATTAAATTACTTTTGCTTGGTAAGTAAAATGTGTGTAACATTGCATTAAAATAATTGACAATGATTGTCGCGTGTGGTCATACCTTCAAAGTTGAACGAAATCTGTTCCGAAAGTCCATTCGACTTCCAAAATGTTCGAAAACCAAAGTGCGGCTTCTCATTGTCTGCAGGAAGCTCCTGCAGCCAATCGGAAGCCGCGGAAGCCCATCGGATGTTCGGCTTCCCAAAATAGTTCGCAAACTGGAACTATCACTTCTGGGTTTGTGATGTTCGGGAGCCAAAACGTTCGAGAACTAAGCTGTTCAAAAACCAAGGCATGACTGTACTTGCAGTTATATTGTTAATTCACTTTTTATTATTTAGCGTTGCCTGACATGATCAGAAGGTGAATTTAAAATCCTTTGGTTTTCCGAAAGCAGTTTCTGTGCTTCTTCATCAATCGTAGACTTGCCAAGCGAAATGTTTTCCAATCACAAGAACAATAGCAGATTTAAATTCTTCACACCTGAGAGCGTATTTTTAAGACCCCACACTGAATAAATTTGCAAAAATTAAGTTCCACCCCTCAAACGATATGCCCTAGAGTGAAGGATCAGGCTTGACCGGCCTTCTGGAAGCTGCATGCCATTCGTGGGTGTGGCTGCCCCTTTTCCTGTCTGTCTCTGATGATTAGGGAGGGGGCGATTTGCCACTTTATCAGGCTGCCAGGCTGGGTTGAGACGTTTAACCCCCTGGGCCTATGCCAGCACATTGTCTATTTTATTTCCCCCTACTAAAATGGGGTGGGCTCTTAGAGGGCCAGAAAAAAATGCTCAGAGTGGTTTGGGCTTAGACCTCCCTGTTCTAGGACATACCGGTAGCTACAGTTACCAGGGAAGTTGTTTGAAGGAGGAAACAACTTTTTTTGGTTGTTTTTTTTAATTCACTTTACAGTGTATATAAAACAGAGAAAGGGGTTATAACAACTGGTGAAAATTAAAAGACGAAAGACAGAACTATGGAACAGGTGAATTTTGAATGAGTACAGTTGCACAAAATAACAAAAGATGGGAGCAACTATCCACCCAGCTAAAATCTGTGATGTGAAGGTAGTTGATTCTAGAGTGCACATCCACCGGGTCACAGAGATTTCCCCCTTTTGTCTTCCTTCCCTGCAAGGATGGCTCTGCTCATGATAAGGCTCAGCAACTGGACCCAAACAAAGAAGAGAACCAAAAAGGATTGTTGGAACGCAATAAAGATTTTGTTTGCGGGTCAAAATTTGAGCTACCCCCAATTGTTGTGGAATCGGACAGGTACTTGCATTCTTTACAAAGCCCTCTCTGGTCCTCCCCCCACTGCACCCTTGCAGTCAAACACCTCCCTCTGGGAAGAGTTTGGGGCTCTTCTAACACAATGGCCACTCGCAGAAATGGCCAATTCCCTGTTTTCCATCTGATTTTGCCTGGGCTCACCCAGTGTCGTCTGCTTAATGACTCAGAGGGGTTGGGTTTCCTGGCCGACCATCTCTCCCTCTCTCTTTTCTCGATGTTCTTAGCGACAGCTACAGATCGTCTAAAAACACCCCGGCCAAAAGAAGCCATGACTGGAGCCACATCCCTGCTTTGTCCGACTTGCTAAGAACTCCTGTTCGCCAACAGGTCAGTTGGTCAACATCATCCTCTCCCTTTCATAGCACCGACAACAACGCTCCAGTAGGTTAGACTGCAAGAGACCATTGGGCAACCGGCCAGGCTCTGGGCAGCCAGCATTGCCAAGGTTCTAGTCCCTGGGCTGCAATGATGAGAGAGGGCTGTTGTCATCAGGTCCTGCTTCCAGCCTTTACTGGGTTTCCACAATGGCCACCTACTGTCAAATAGCCATATTTCATTTTACCCCCCCCCTTTTTTACAGGGCATCTTCACAACATGTAACTGGATTGCTCTCTCAGTAGAGCATGAGACTCTTAATTTCAGGATCATAGGTTTGAGTCCCACATGGGGGCAGGTTTCTTGCATTGAAGGGAGTTCAGTTTCTCTTTTTTCTGCTTTTCCTCAAAAACTCAATATTGACTATATTTTTTAACTCAAGGGAACACCTGTGCACTTTCTCCAGGGATAGAGGATCCATCCCACTGATATTCTGGTCAGATTATGGCCCTCTTGGATTGGGACTTAGCCACTTCTGTCGCAGGGAAGGGGAGCCTATGGCCTTCCAGATGTTGCAGACTCAAACTCCCATCTGCCCCAGCCATCATGACCCATGGTCCTAGACATAGATGCCAAGTTCTGGATTGAAAAATCTGGGATCAGCAGCGCCGCGGCACCGGAAGTCGCTTCTATGCACTTCCGGACATGTGTAGAAGCGACTTCCGATGCCGCTGTGCCCATTTCCAAAATGTCTGCAGTGCCAGAAGTAGCTTCTACACATGTCCGGAAGTGCGTAGAAGCGACTTCTGGTGCCGGTGCGGCACCAGAAGAACATGGCCGCCGGTAGGAGCTCTGTAACCCAGGGGAATATGGGGTATTTTGGCATTCGGGACACCTGTGGGAAACGGTAAGAAAATACGGGGGTTTCCCGGGGAAAACGGGGTACTTGGCAGCTATGGTCCAAGATGGTGGAACTCGGAGTCCAGGAGCATGTGGGTGGAGAGTGACATAGATCATTGCTCTAAATTGTGCTCCAGCTATTTTATTTCCTTCTCTGGCATCCGTCTCTCTTGTTTAGGGATCAGGTGTGGTGCTTTGTATCCTCTCTCTGCCCCAGTGGCTGCAGGGTAGTCATGATGGAGGTCAACTCTTAACACATAAATATTTGGATCTGGGGGAAAGAGGCAGTTCCCAATTGTTGAGCTGGATGTTATCTGAATTCTAGAAACAGAGATGCTATTCTACTTCCAGCCGGACTTGGTAGGCCTTTGGTCTGATGCAGTGGCCAGACTCTCCTATGTTCTTAAGCTTCAGGGCTCAGGGGGAGGAGGCGTATGGTTCAAAACAGGCAAGGCTGAAGCTTCAGAGAAGCACAGTTGAAGCCCAACAGGGGTCAAGACCCAAGGCAACAGGACCTTAGGCAAAGTCCTCACACCAGAGATAAGTTGCTTGGGATGAGGAGCAAGCCCTGAAGCTAAGCCTTTTTATAGGGCCTAGTGGACAGGGATTGGTCCTGGAAGGTCAGCTGACCAGGTGCTTAGGCAGGGTGGTACTGCAGCCTAGATGGCACTGTTGAGGCACTGAGCTCAGTGTTGCAGCGGAACTGCCTTTTGCATTGAAATATTTGCTACGTAATAAATACAGAGGGAGCAAATGCTGAGTGTTGGTTGCTTTGGTTTCTAGAAGGTGATCTCAGGCATCCCTTTGCGAAAAGTGACCTCCAAGCTACAGACCCCTCCTTCCCGCGACTCTGGTTGCAAAAAGCCCGACGAGGACATCTCCAGCAGCTCTCTGAGCCAGGAAGCTTTGAGGGAGATTGCTGAGGGCACCAGGAGGATTGCTCTGATTGCTGCCCGTCGCCGTTCCCGAGCTCAGGACAGAGACCCCAGTGGGGAGGTCTCTTCCATCCATGGTTTTGAGGAAGGGACTCTGGAGCTGCATCCCAGCTCCCCTCCGGGAGACCTCTTGAAGGATACAGAGAGTGTCCACGACCTCAGCATGGAGCCCCAGAGAGAAAAATGGCCACAGCACAAGGCTCAGAAGGAGCAGCTCTTGGAATGGAAAGCCGGGAAGAAGAGATCACGCTCCCTTGATCCTACCTCCCCCAGGGTATGTCTGCTTTGGGGGGGAAATGGGCGTATTCGCAGGTCCATTCGGTAGAAAAATGAGGCAAAGGGGGAGAGCAGTAGCTGAATGGTGTCTGCTAGGGATAGATCCAGTCACTGCGTACTCTGCACCGCTACAACAGCCATCAGCAGTTTGCTTCACAGGCCAAATTCTATGCCATGAAAAGTGAAATTCTGCAACATGCATAAATTACGCAATGAAGCACACACATGTGCTTCCAATTTGTTGCGCAGTTCTTTTCATGCTGTTGTTACTATTTTTCACCAATTCTTTTCCTTCTACAGTCGTTTATGAAGTCGAATGGATTCCATTCCGGAAGTCCGTTTGACTTCCAAAACGTTTGGAAGTGCTGTTTCTGATTGGCTGCAGGAAGCTCCTGCAGCCAATCGGAAGCCCTGCCGGATGTTTGGCTTCCAAAAATAGTTTGCAAGCCAGAACAGTCACTCTGGGTTTGCGGCGTTTGGGAGCCAAAACGCTCGAGAACTAAGCTGTTTGAAAACCAAGGTACGACTGTATTAACAAGGGGAAAGGACAAGGAACTCTACTGTTTAAGCTGCAGAGTAGGGAACACACAGTCTGCTGAGGCTGCTGGAGAGTCTGCAGGTGTTTTGCATTCCAACTTTTAAACGCCTGCTGAAAACTTCTGTTCTGCCAGGCCTGTGCAGGCAATTAAGAATACATCGTTCTGCAATAGCTACTTGATTTGTTTAAAACTTTACATATGTTCTTCCTGTAAGGTTTTATGTATTTTTGTTATCATCCATTGTGATTTTTTTATGCAATAGCAGTCTATATATACACCCCTGACTTAACATGCTGAAGGAGCCATGTTCAGTCCTAGTGCCACTGTTTTTTGTTTTTAAAAAGATCATGTTGCTGGTGTTGGAAAAGCCCTTTGCCTGAGATACAACTTTCTCCCCACCCACCACCACCACCTTGTCCTGTCCTGCAGGCTCCCCAAGTAAAGCACCGGGTTCCCTCCAGCCATGTAGGTGGTGGCCCAGATGTCCAGCTGCCCAAAATCAAGTCGCCAGATGTCGTCATGAGCAGCCTTCCCCACATCCTTCCAGCTGCCACAAAAATAAAATTCTCTGTTGGCAAAGAAACAGGTAAACTGTCATCCAATGGGTCTCTCGGCGTTGGTCTAGGCAGCAGGTCTACTCAGAAGTAAACCCCAATGGATTTGATGAAGTTACTCTCAAATTGGTATAGACTAGGGTCCCCCTCCCCACAATACGGCTTTGTTCTCAAAAGGAAGTGAAAGTAATTCCTTTCTGACTTTAGTGTGATATTCTCTCTCATATCTGTCATCCCACACACACACAAAAATAGGCAAGCCATCATTTCTTAGCCTAGCCTACCTCACAGAGTCGTAAGGAAAAAATTGGGAGGGAAGAGAACCATGATTGCCACCTTGAGCCTCTGTAAGGGGGAGGGCTTATGGAGAACCGCCCCCCTCATCCGAAGCAGCCCGTCTCCCAGCAGTCATGAGAGCAAAGGGTCTGATGGAGGGAGTCAGGAAACGGAGAGGGAGTGCCAGGGCTCTGGCAACATCCAAGAGCCCCAGCTCCATAGGCAGGAAGAGAGGGAGGCAGAAAGAGAGGACAGGAATCATTCAGACAGAGGACCCGTTCCCCCCCCCCCCGACGCCGGAACTGAGGAGGAGGAGGAAAGGGAGTCACTTCTCAGTTCCGAGGCTTTTATATTGGTCCAGAACACAGAGGGGGGCAGTGCAGGAATCTGACTTGAGCGGGTAGACATGGAACCAGCAGTTCATTACACTGTAAATAATGTGCACAAATAAAAACGTCTGAAAGACAAGCATGTGGAAGGTCTACTCAAGAGTAGTCACTACAACTCTCACAGCCTCCTTGGAAGAAAGGTACGAATAACATAGTAATAAATTAGTGATGGATGCTTTCGTTTCCTCATTTGCTCTCCCTCCTCTTCCCGTTCCTCTCCAGAAGAAAACCCCTTGCAGATTCTGGCTATCAGCAGCTCTGCCCCCAGCACCATCCAGCAGAACAACGCAGGTCAAATGCGAGGTCAGATTCTCCAGAAGCGGGTCAGAGGTCAGTATGGGGAACTTTGAATGGGCAGGGGATAAAATTCCAAACTGCACAAACCATCAGCATCAGGACCAAAGGTCTGGAACCTTTTCACCTTCCACCTAAATATACGGTAATTAGTGTGTAGGATTGCCCTGCCTCCTTCTGGAGGGAGTTCCTTAAACAGGGTGCCACCACAGAGAATGCCCTGCCTTGGGTCACTGCCTTGCCTTCTGGGCACTCTCATCAGCAGGAACTCTCAGGCAGCAGAACCTAGGGCTTGGGGTGGTTGGTACTGGGGAAATAAGTTCAGGATCAGGAGATTTCTCCCAATAGACATCTGCTTTTGCACCCAGGGCCTGCAGAGAACACCAGTGGGCAGAAAAAGCAGCAGCAGCAGCAAGTCCCCAACTCAATGAACCCAGCAAAGTCAAAATAAAGGCTCATGGAAGACGGGAGATGGCTCCTCTCTTGCCACCCAGATGCAGATGGGTTCTACTCGGCATGAGATGCATTTAAGATATTGGCATTTGTGGATGATGAGAATGAATTTTTAGATTATTGCCCACAGATCATCTTGTAGCATTGGGCTTTCACTTAAACTGTATTCATCGTGGTTTACATTTCGCATCAGTTTTGGCTTTTTGTAAACCACTCTGCTATATTATGTGTGCCATCTGTAAATTTAGCAAAATGATAAATAAATACAATCAGGACATGGAGCACATTCGAGCACGTTTTTTAAAAAAACGTATTTTATTAGGATTTTCACAGCATAACATTAACAGAAGCAAAAATTCCCTCCATATTCACACTGCCCGGCATATTCACACTCCTCCTCCTCCTTCCTTCCCTAGACTTGACAATTTATTTTTATTTTTGCAGTCAAATGTGTCTATTTACACACAGTTCAGATACATCCTGCAAACATTCCCCCAAACCAGCAGGCTTTTAATGCACTGCTCTGGTTTGCTGGTTGCAGCTGTCAGGCCTGAAACATGCACACCTCCTCCTGCAACACAAGAAGGGAATCTCCTCTGCTCTCTCGCTTGCTTGCTTGCTTTTGGGAGGCACGTCAATGAACTCAATGGACAGGGAGAGAGGAAGCCAGCCGTGAGCGAAAACAACCTCGATTCAGTTAGGAAGTCTCTGAAGCATGAAAGAGATGTGGAAGAATTACAGAAGACGATTTGAGCTCTCCCAGGAGGTGGGTGGGGGGAGAGAGAACTTTTTGGAGCTCTGCAGGGTGAAGAGAGGACTCAGCCAACAAGGCCTAACAGAAGGGCCCTTCATCCACCGTGGCTAGAGTCCAAGTGGCTTGGACCGATGATGGGTTTACATCATGCAGCCTGCGCTCCTGTCAAAACATTTTCACAAAGGCTTAGATCACTTGGAATTCACAGGGTGGTGAAGGGAGAGGAGGAACTCTGATGTGCAGGAGATAAGCTGTGGGTGTGCGGCGAAGAGGGGGGTGTTTTTGCATTGTTGTGCGCCACCCCAATCTCTGAGCGGTGAGAAACGTCAGAGGTGCCTCCGCTTACCCAGGGTTCGGTTTCATTGGACTGAGGGTCACTGGAAACCATGATGTCTTTAGGATACGGTGGTTTTATTCATACAACCTGGGCATAGGATGGAGGAGCTCAGAGCGTTAACCAACAGATCTTATAGAATCATAGAGTTGGGAGAGACCACAAGGGCCATCCAGTCCAACCCCCCGCCAAGCAGGAAACACCATCAAAGCATTCCTGACAGATGGCTGTCAAGCCTCTGCTTAAAGACCTCCAAAGAAGGAGACTCCACCACACTCTTTGGTAGCAAATTCCACTGCCGAACAGCTCTTACTGTCAGGAAGTTCTTCCTAATGTTTAGGTGGAATCTTCTTTCTTGTAGTTTGAATCCATTGCTCCGTGTCCACTTCTCTGGAGCAGCAGAAAACAATCTTTCTCCCTCCTCCATATGACATCCTTTCATATATTTGAACATGGCTATCATATCACCCCTTAACCTTCTCCAGGCTAAACATACCCAGCTCCCTAAGCCGTTGCTCATAAGGCATCATTTCCAGGCCTTTGACCATTTTGGTTGCCCTCTTCTGGACACGTTCCAGCTTGTCAGTATCCTTCTTGAACTGTGGTGCCCAGAACTGGACACAGTACTCCAGGTGAGGTCTGACCAGAGCAGAATACAGTGGTACTATTACTATTTCCTCATTAGGTTTCTTGTCTTGTGCCCATTATAAAGCAGCCATGTCTCTGCAGCTTCAAGTATCAGCCCAAGACTCACACGCACAACACCAATACAGTGTTTCTCAACCTTTTTTGGGCAACGGCACACTTGTTTCATGAAAAAAATCACAAGGCACACCACCATTAGAAAATGTTAAAAAAATTACTACTGTATTTTTTTTTTTTGGCTTTGTGTTGGCGTTCAGAGTCTCCTAATTAGCGTTGCTTTTGCTCCTTAGAACCGGCACTCTTAGCTGCTCAGTTCTCCTTTTAACAAAGTCTCTGTCTTTAATGTAAAACACACCGCAGTCTCTCTTGTTCTTTTTCTCCCTTTTTAACTAACGTTTGCCTCGTAAGAAATCCCGTGTTAACAGTTTTGTAATATTAGAAGGGCTTCCTTCGTATTTTCCCTTCTTTTCCCCACGAAATACTTCACTGGCGTCTATTTCATTTAATGGGGAAAGAGTCCTTTTTTCCTTAATAAGCTGGTCGCTTCCGCGCTCAGCGTCAGTCTTTTTTTTCCGGTTCCCCTCTCTTTCGATGGTTCTAATGACTTTTTCTATGTTTTATTTTGGGGTTATGTTAATGGATATTCCCCCACCTTGCCCCCTCGGACTCTAAGGCTTGCTCGCCTTGGGTTGCTCTCCGCCTTGCGCCACGAGTTCCCACCGTCGTCTCACCTCGTCGGAGATGTAGGCTTCGGTGGTCTCCCTTTTACTGGCGCTGCAGGCTTCAGTTTCGTCCTGGTCACCCCAGGATTCACGGGGTCGCCTAGCCTCTGCGTTGCCCCCAAAACCCCTTTAGGCGGCCGCTTTTTTCACGGAGCTTCTTCAGAGCTCCGGCAAAACGTGTCCGTAGCAGGCGCAAGGAAACTGGAAGCCCCGGAAGGCTGACTCTGCCATCTTTCCCCGCAGAAGCGCTTCCCCCTGCTGGCGCCTGCCAGGCTCCTCTTGGAAGGAACCACACGTGCTCAGCCAGCCAGCCAGCCAGGCGCCCCACTGCCGTCTTTTCCCCACAGCACACCAGCCAACATCTCGCGGCACACTAGTGTGCCGCGGAACAGTGGTTGAGAAACACTGCACTAATAGACACAGCTGCTCTTCATCTCTTGTTCTCCATCCTAGGATGATGTGACATCCAGCCAGGTGAGGTGAAAGCCCCGCCCATTTTCTCTGTCAATCTCTTTGGAGATGTAAATGGACGTACTTAAGGGCCAATCTAAGGTGCCCAAACTAAGGCCCGGGGGCCGGATGTGGCCCAATCACCTTCTAAATCCGGCCCTCAGAAGGTCCGGGAATCAGCATGTTTTTACATGAGTAGAATGTGTCCTTTTATTTAAAATGCATCTCTGGGTTATTTGTGGGGCATAGGAATTCGTTCATATTTTTTTTTCAACATAGAGTCCGGCCCCCCACAAGGTTTGAGGGACAATGGACCGGCCCCCTGCTGAAAAAGTTTGCTGACCCCTGGGCCCAAAGCCATTCCCTTAACAGAACAACTGGTTTGGCTGCTTCAGAAGCCTCTTCCACTAGATTCCAAGCAGAATTGGAAGGGACCCCAGGTATCCCTCAGACTGACACTCCCCCCCAAAAAAACTCATAACAGTAGATTTTACCGCTGGGATGAAACTGTAGAAACTGTAGAAGCAAAAGCAAATGAGCTTCTCCCTCTGGCTAGAGATCATGATCTGAGTAAAACCAAGTAGTTCTACCCACATGTGCTTTGAAAGGCATTTCCATATAGGAAACACGCCTAAAGATAATCCATAGTGCCAGAATTTTTTGGGGGGGGGGGAAGCTTGTGCAAAGCAAACACTTTCCAGAGAAAGTGAGAATGATGGAATTTAGGGGAGCAAGGTATCCTTTCCTGGTTTTGGAGACTCTGGGAAATGGTTTGCCATGGTACGGTGGCCACAGGGTCACCCTAAAACACAACTTTGTCCGATCCCCTCACTGCAAAACTTCTGGCAAAGTGTGGCATCAGTTTGAATTAGATAAGACAACGTTGGGGTTTGGGGTCAAACCCATAACCCCCACTTTGAGTGAAAATTACTCCATTTGTGGGGAGCTGCAAAATGTGGGATTCTCACTACAAAATGATTACAAAACTTTGGCACCAGTTTTGGACAACATTGGGTTTTGGGGCATAGCTGCCAAGTTATCCCTTTTTTTAAGGGATTTTCCCTTATGCTGAATAGGCTTCCTCGCGAGAAAAGGGAAAACTTGGCAGCTATGTTTTGGGGTGACCCTGTTTGAGTGTCTGTTGCTGTTTCTGGGGTGCTATAAAACGCGGGGTTTTTGCTACAAAATGATTACTCTGGCACCAGTTTCCAAGGGATCTCAGCTGCAACATTTTTAAACACACACGCACACAAGATTTCTGCTAGAAAGAGTAAATGTGAATTGCACGGGGAAGGCGGTGTTACAGGCCAGTAGTTTGTAAAGGTTTTCTACAATCAAGAGGTATAAAAAAATTAAAAATGTCGCGTAAGATCCTGCCCCCCTCAATACACTCAGGCATGGCAGCGCCCTTACTGCATTTTATGCAAAAAGCGTAAATCTGGTTTAAAATGGAATACGCGTTGGCATCTCGATGCTGCCAGTTGCTTCCTGCAGACGCTGCAAAACGACCGAGGCAGCATGCACGAGCAGCACCGATCCCGCAATAAACCCTCATCCTCCGGACTCATCCACCTTCCCCTTCCAAGCCCCTTCCTTCCTCCCCGACCCTCGATTTCCAGGCGGGGATCATCCGGTGACGCGCGTGTTCGCCCCGTCCCCCGGCGCGCGCGATCCAAGGCCGGCGAGGCGCCCCCTGCTCGGCTGGGCGGGCTGCGAGGCGCCTGCGCTCGCTCGCTCGGAGGCCCCCCCGGGCCGGCCTTCTCGCGAGACGGGGCGGCGCTGGCCGAGGCGGAGGTGGAGCGGCTGCCGGGCGGGCGGGCGGTCTGGCTGCCTGGCCCAGGGAGGGAGGCAGGGAGGCGCCTCGGCGGCGGGAGGTTCCGCTGGCCCAGCGGCCCCGGGCAGGAGGTGAGATGGGCACCGGCGGTCGGGGGAGCCGGAGGCGGCGCTGGCCGCGGGCGGGGCGCGCCGGTGGGGCAACCGATCCGGGTGGGCGATGCTCGTAATGCCGGCTGGATGGATGGAGGAGCTGCCGGGCTTCCCCCCCCCCGGGGTGGGGCGCGGGTGGGATGAGCGGAGAGATGCTGCTGCCCCCCCCCCAACTTTCCCGGCCCCGAGCTCTCACCCACGTGGATGCGCGGGGCTGCCGGGCGACGAGGAGGAGGGCGCGCGCCTCCGTCCAGCCCGCGCGCAACGGGGCAGGAGGCGCACGGCAGCCGGCCGGGCACCGCGGGACGGGCCCGGCTCCCCCTCCTCTCCCCAAAGGGCTGCCGAAGGTCATGCCGCGCGACGGGGGTGGCGAGGGGGTGCTGCATCTCCCACCCCCCTCGTCTCTGCCCCCAGGACTTGGAGAAGCTGCCCGAGTCACGCGCCGCGATGGGGCGGGAGAGGATTTCCTCCCGCGCCGAAGCCCGTTTCCGAAAGACCCGCCTGAGTCTTCGGGATTAGGAGGAAAGACCTCCTTGTTTTAATTTTTTACCATCGCGGCCACTTCGTTCCCGTTTTATATCTGCGCTCAAAAAGAAGGCGGGGCGTCATTTCTTCCCCCGCTCAGGTCGCCTTTGCAGACACCTGTGGACACACTTAGATACGGTAGCAGCCGGCGATGGGGAGGTTCAGTACCTGGCGCTGGCTTTGTGCTTTGGTTTCTGTGGACTTCGCTTCTAGTTTGCTGGTTCTAGTTTCCCTTCTGCTTTTTAATGGGAAATGCGACTGTATTGCACTGCATGAAGTTAGGAGTGGTCTTTTATTATTACTTTAAAGCTCATAAACAACGCCCCCCCCCATGTTAGATTGGGATGAAAGATATCTGGCAGTGTGCACATCATACATTTAAACCACACCCAGTTAGTGCCGGGAAACTAGTTTGGCAAGAGTGCTGGGAATTGTAGAATCTGTGAGGAGGTAAACTACATTTCCCAGGATTATGGGGGCAGGTGTGTGGTGTGTGTACAGTGGCCTCTGACTGATTCAAAGTAAGTACAGTAGATCAGCAACATTTTATTACTTCCAATTCTCTTAACAGTGAAATTTACCCTCCCCTCCCACTGCTGATTCTGCTACTGAAATGAAGGAAGCAGGGTGGGAGGTGGTGGTAAGCAGAAATGGATTTTGTTTCGTTGTCTGTTTGGAAGGGTTTTGAGCTGAAAACAAATCCGTTGGCTCACAATTCTCTGATTATAAGTATAAGGTTTCTGCACCTGGCTCTGTGTAGTGAATATTGGGGTACTTGTAAAAAGCAAAGTAGATCCCCAGAAACCTGAAGTCTTTGATCAAATCAGTATTTGATTATTACTGTTATCATTGTCAAGATTATTGATTACCTGCCCTTAATCCTGAGGTCACTGGTTGGGTTTCAACACCAGAACGCAATAAATAATAACCCAGGTTCACTGTGACAGAGCAGCATTTCTCGGAGAGGACACAGTGGGCAGCAGGGCAGGGCGCCTTCAGTCAACCCAGGGCAGCATTCCCTGATGGACAACCTTCTGGTGGTCACCTGCCAGTGGCGGGTGGGGCCAGAGGGAAACAAAATTGGGCAGGGCACAAAACCCACAGATTCCTGTGCACACATATCTCCATTGAGACAGGCAAGTTCAAGGACCCCAGCCAACCTGGTGTAGAGCAGAGCCTGTGCGAGGTATGTACTGGGAAGAGTCCTGAGGGCCACATAGGAAGCCGAGGGCCGCCTCTGACCCCCCCCCCCGGTCTCAAGAATCCCCCAACCCTGGTGTACAGCACAGTGCTCATTGTGAAACTTTGCTTGGCTCTTGACTCCATTTATAAACGCTTAGCATGTTGTTATGCTCTGTGAAGTTGGGGGCTAGGGGGTGTTTCCATAGAATGAGGGAGGCTTGGGAGTTTGTTCGGGGTCTACAGTGGCTGGCTGTAGGGTTTGATTGTGGAGGGTCCCACTTTGAATTGTGTTGGGGGGGATACTTCCAACCTGTTTATGAAGTTCAGGCTTGGTGGCTGGCTCCTTGGTGCTGGTGGGGCTTGTTCCACTTGTCGGCCGTTGGTGTGTTATGGAGAAATATCCCCCTTCCCTTTTTTTCTTTTTTGTTCTGGTAGGCCTAGAAATCCTTCTGTGGTTTAGCAATAGCCAAAGCTGATTCAAGCACCTGCCTAGCTATCTCCTCTGAGCCGGACTGAAAATCAATAAGAACTTGAAATTAGGAGTGTTAAAATGAGAACTGGTGCGTAAGCAGTAATCCCTTTTATATGCTCAGGAAACACCACTGGAGGGGAAAAGGGCTTCCCCCACTGTCAATTTGCTTCCAAGTGAGAGGTGTGGGACATCCTGCAGGGCTCCTCTATGTGTCAACTTGTCACTTTGCATAATCAGCAGTTTTCCCCTCGATCTGCCATGTGGACCCTCAATAAACCAGTGCAACTCCCATGTGGCTACCAGGGACTGTGTATTCTGACTCAGTGTATCTGAGCAAGTGTTAGAAACCGAGCTATAAAATCTAGGCGCCAAATGGCACCTTAAATCTAGGTTGTGGCTGCCACAACGATACACCCATTTTGTGTGTGTGTGCAGGATTACGAAGCAAATGGTCTGTGGGGAAGTGCGGCACCCAAAATCACACACGTCTTTGGGTGTCGCGCTGCCACGTGAATCAGCTGATTTGCGGGGCAGCGCAGCACCAAAAGAGGCGTATCTTTTGGTGCTGTGCTGCCCAACAGACCAGCTGAGTGGTGCAGCACCGCAGCCACACTAGCCAGCCAGATGGACATGTTCGTGGCCAAACCTGGTGGCCAGACACCTCCACTTCCTCGCAAAAGGCCGGTGGCCTGTTGCAAAAAGGCGACTGGCGCCCAGCTAATTTTGAACGCTGATGAGCAGAAGCTCTGGGTGGGCAATGAGTCTGATGAGTGGACATAACCCTGCACTTTCTTGGAATGGGTTGTCATGCAGAGGCTGCAAAGAGATTTGCTGTAGCAAAGTGGCTCAACATGGAAGGTTGTGCCCTTAGCTCCAGGCTTCTTCTTCTAATGTCTAAGAAAGTGATAGATGGCGGAATGATGAGCATCACTCAGTCCAGATGCCAGGGGTGTTGCATGAGAGCTCGTTGCAGGACAGTGATTCCAAGGTGGCCTGTAAGTTAACATGTTTGTATTGAACATTGATTTATTTATTTTTAAACATGTACTGTATTAGACACTGGTCATATTCACACCGTGCATTTGAAGCACTATGATACCACTTCAATTATTCAGGACTTCCCCCAAAGAATTCTGGGACCTGTAGTTTGAAAATGAGATCCTTAGATGGTCTAGCTAAGATTCCTGCATTGCAGGGGCTCGGACTAGATGACCGTTGGGGTCCCTTCGAACTCCACACTTCTATGAGTCATAAGTTCATGTATGCATTTGCAAAATGACTAGAGGGGTCTTGGTCTGATCCAGCAGGCTCTGACCAGGATCAAACAACAGACCCTGAATTTTGACTGTATTTTGACTCTACACATTTAATTTAGAATCGTAGAATCATAGAATTGTAGGGCTGGAAGGGACTACAAGGGCCATTTATTGTCCAATGTGGGGCTCGAACCCACACAATCCTGAGATTAAAAGTCCATTGTTCTACCGACTGAGCTATTGCTTGGATATTTAACTTGTAGTTTGACTCCCTTAGTAGGGATGGTGTCAGATTGCTGCAGTTACTTAGGGGAAGTGAAAAGGGGGAACTTGCAGAAGTGCTTCCTCCACACTTGCATGAAACAGTTGTGATATGGGGTGCAGAAATAATAATAATAATAATAATAATAATAATAATAATAATAATAATAATAATAATACCCCGCCCATCTGGCTGAGTTTCCCCAGCCACTCTGGGCGGCTTCCAACAGAACATTAAAATACAATAATCTATTAAACGTTAAAAGCTTCCCTAAACACGGCTGCCTTCAGATGTCTTCTAAAAGTCTGGTACAGTGGTACCTCGACTTACGAAGGCGATCCGTTCCGCGGCGCTCTTCGTAAGTTGAATCCTTTGGTTGTCGAAGCGTCCGTTTTGTGCATGCGCAAAGCGCAATTTTGCGCTTCTGCGCATGTGCCAACCGCGCGGGAGGCGAAAAGACTTCTGGGTTTGCCGACTTCGTAAGTTGAAACCTTCGGAAGTCGAGGCATTCAGATGTTGAGGTACCACTGTAGTTGTTTTTCTCTTTGACATCTGGTGAGAAGGCATTCCACAGGGCGGGTGCCACTACTGAGAAGGCCCTTTGCCTGGTTCCCTGTAGCTTGGCTTCTCGCAGCAAGGGAACCGCCAGAAGGCTCTTGGTGCTGGACCTCAGCATCCGGGCAGAACAATGGGGGTGGAGACTCTCCTTCAGGTATACTGGACCGAAACCAGAAAGTTAACGCTACTTCTGCTGGGTAGGGTGTATAACAGCCCCCATACCTGTCTCGGTGGTTGCACACACAACTTGCTTGCAGAAAAGGAAGAGTGTGTTCCTATTATGACATATTCTGGAGGCAGCAATTCTTCTGAGTGACAGTTGCTAGAAACCACAGGAAGGAAGAATTGCCCTTGGGACATGCTGAGATCCAGCACCGAGGGCCTTCTGGCGGTTCCCTCATTGCGAGAAGTGAGGTTACAGGGAACCAGACAGAGGGCCTTCCCGGTAGTGGCACCCGCCCTGTGGAATGCCCTCCCAGCAGATGTCAAGGCAATAAACAACTATTTTACATTTAGAAGACAACTGAAGGTGGCCCTGTTTAGGGAAGTTTTTTATGTTTGATGCTGTACTGTTTTTAATATTCGGTTGGAAGCCACCAGAGTGGCTGGGGAAACTCAGCCAGATGGGCGGGGTATAAATAATATATTATTATTATTATTATTATTATTATTATTATTATTATTATTATTATTATTGACCACTATGAGACAGAGTGCTGGACCTGATAAAAACAACAGCCACACACAAGATACATAATCAGTAGAATATAAAATGCTGTTTTTATTGTATTCTTTATTATATTGGATTTTATCCATGAACTGCATTAGAGGCCTGTGTCTGACTGAAAGGCGAGATGTTGTTGTTGTTGTTGTTTAGTCGTTTACTCGTGTCCGACTCTTCATGACCCCATGGACCATAGCACGCCAGGCATTCCTGTCTTCCACTGCCTCCCGCAGTTTGGTCAGACTCATGTTCGTATCTTTGAGAACACTGTGCAACCATCTCGTCCTCTGTTGTCCCCTTCTCCTTGAGCCCTCCATCTTTTCCAGCATCAGGGTCTTTTCCAGGGAGTCTTCTCTTCTCATGAGGTGGCCAAAGTATTGGAGCCTCAGCTTCAGGATCTGTCCTTCCAGTTAGCACTCAGGGCTGATTTCCTTCAGAATGGATAGGTTTGATCTTCTTGCAGTCCATGGGACTCTCAAGAGTCTCCTCCAGCACCATAATTCAAAAGCATCAATTCTTCGGCGATCAGCCTTCTTTATGGTCCAGCTCTCACTTCCATACATCACTACTGGGAAAACCATAGCTTTAACTATACGGACCTTTGTTGGCACGGTGATGTCTCTGCTTTTTAAGATGCTGTCTAGGTTTGTCATTGCTTTTCTCCCAAGAAGCAGGCGTCTTTTAATTTCGTGACTGCTGTCACCATCTGCAGTGATCAAGGAGCCCAAGAAAGTAAAATCTCTCACTGCCTCCATTTCTTCCCCTTCTATTTGCCAGGAGGTGATGGGACCAGTGGCCATGATCTTGGTTTTTTTGATGTTGAGCTTCAGGCCATATTTTGCGCTCTCCTCTTTCACCCTCATTAAAAGGTTCTTTAATTCCTCCTCACTTTCTGCCATCAAAGTTGTGTCATCTGCATATCTGAGGTTGTTGATATTTCTTCCGGCAATCTTAATTCCGGCTTGGGATTCATCCAGTCCAGCCTTTCGCATGATGAATTCTGCATATAAGTTAAATAAGCAGGGAGACAATACACAGCCTTGTCGTACTCCTTTCCCAAAAGGAGAAAGGCGAGATAAAGAAAGATAAATCTATACCTATTATTGTCTTCTTTGGCTATCGCTTGTGGCCGAGTAAGATTGTCTTCCATAAACACGGTTTTAACAATGAGTCCGTAAGTGACTGTGGAGGCCAATTCTGGATCCACACATCCTTCCACAGTGGGGATATAGGTTTCCGGGCGGGAGTTGATCACGGTGAGGGTTTCCCAAACATGCCTTCCTCTTAGCGCGTTTCTCCCTTTCGTCCTGAGTTTGAGCATTTTCAAAGCCCATGACACCTTTGGTAAAGGCTGTTCTCCAACTGGAGCCCTCGCAGGCCAGTGTTTCTCAATTCTCGGTGTTTATACTACAGTGTTCTACTGAAAGGCGAGATAAAGAAAGAAGTAGTAAATCTGTAGTTGGTGCCCTTGAGATATTATTGGACCGCAAGTTCCATCATCCTTGGCTATTGCCTGCTGGGGCTTCTGGGAGCTGAAGTCCTACAAAATTTGGAAGGCAAGCACATTGGCAGGCCCTGTCTGTAAACATAAATGCAGCCAGTGACTCCGGAGTGGAAATTTTTGTACTACTGTGGAATTTTTCTGTGGAAAAATTTCCATGCATTGTTGCCTAAAATTCATTAGTGACATAATAAATAGCAAAAATTAAAAAAGTGTCCCTGGCTTAAGGACATTCATTTTACTACTAGTTTTATATCCCACCTTTCCCCCAAAGTGCTCAGGGGTGGCATATTTGTGGTATGTCGTATGCAGAAAGGAAATTAATTTCAGATCATAGTAGAATATGCACATTGGAAGGTGGGTCTGTGAATGAAACCCCTGATGCAATGGATGATGTTGTTAAATCCACAGTAGACACAAGAATAGATTTAGCATCTGGAACTGAACTGTTTTAAAGTTGTCTGTAACTTCTTTCAGGTGACTTGAAAGCATGCAAAAGTATTTAGGCATGCTAAGATGCCTTCCATGTACGGTATATATTTGGGTTTCTATGTCATAAAATGTGTACAAATATCCCAGTAACTTCCAAGTGATTGTGTGAATAAGTTTCATTATAATGTTTTAAATCACATTTAAGTACAGTTTATCAACAGCCCCGTCAATCATTTCTTCTGGCTGTGGAGAGAACTTTTTCAAGATATTTATCCAGCACGTAACATTGGCATGGAGCACTTCTTAAAAGTTTTAATCCAAAAGTCTGAGTGGTGCAATGCCTTTATTGGAAGCAATTCAAATGTCACAATGTAGAGGCAGATTTTTAAGTTCAAGAGCCTCCCCCCTTCATCAGGCTAGAAACATGTAGAACATCTTTCTTATGTAACTAGTGTGCTGTAATGGTTGGTCTAGACAGCTGGGAGGCTTGGGTTCAAATCTCCACTCAGCCTTGAAGCTAACTTGGTGACCTTGAGCGAGTCATTTCTCAGTCCTGCCTACCTTTCAGGGTTGCTGTGAAAATAAAATGGGGAGGGGAAAACTGTGTATGCCTCCTTGGAAGAATGATGGGGGTATAAACGGAAGAATAAAAACAGAAAATAAAACAGGAAAGGCGGGTAGAGATGTAGCTGGTTAGGAAGAGAATACCCTAAATGTGTCCTAGTGTAGCGTAGTGGTTAGATTGTCAGAGTAAGACCTGAGTTCAAATCCCCCACTCAGCCATGAAGCTGACTGGGGTGACCTCGGAAGCCAGCCCCTGCCTCTCAGGCTACCCTACCTCACAGGGTTGTTGTGAGGATTAAATGACGAGGGGCAGAACCACATATGGCACCTTGAGCCCTTTTTGGGGGCGGGAGGTAATAATAGTAATAATAATAATAATAATAATAATAATAATTCAATATGTTCATCAAAAAGCTCTCGAGAGATAAGAATATAGTCGATAACAGATTGCCTTAAGCCTGACCAATAAGTATAAATATCTATAAATACGTGAAACATTGGAAAAAGTCATTGCATGCGGCCTTTGTGGACCTAAAGGCAGCATTTGATTCTGTGTCTAGGGGTAGACTTTGGGCTAAATTGGCCAACATGGGTATTAACAGAAGGCTATTACTTCTGGTGATTAAGCTTCATGAAAATAATACCCTTCAGATAAGATTTGCACAGGACGGCAGACTTTCCAGAGGAATCCCAGTTCAAAGAGGGGTTAGACAAGGATGTTTACTAGCTCCTTTTTTTATTCAACATCTGTGTTAATTCTCTGATCACATGCTGTCATGAAATTGAACCCCCCCCCCGCCGTGTTTTCTAGTGGTAGAAAAGTACCAGTTCTAATGTATGCGGATGACGCTGTTCTTCTCTCTCAAACTAAAGCTGGTTTGAAACGTGCCTTAGGGAAGTTTAGCGACCAGTGCAACACCGAATTGTTAACAATTAATTTTGCCAAAACTAAAATTGTACGTTTCGACCGTTCCTTTAAGGGAAACGCCATAGAACAAACTAAGATCTTCCAATATTTAGGCATAACCTTCTCCTACAATGCCAAATTGTCAACACACTTGACCGCATCAGCTACTTCAACAGGAAGAAGTGTAAATGCCACCCTCAGATTATTCAGAAGGAAAGGCGTCGGCTTCCTTCCTATGGCCATAGCTGCCAAGTTTTCCCTTTTCTCGCGAGGAAGCCTATTCAGCATAAGGGAAAATCCCTTTAAAAAAGGGATAACTTGGCAGCTATGCCTATGGCCCTAAACGTCTTTCAGGCAAAATCTTTAGCCCAGCTCCTGTATGGCTCTCAAATCAGACCTTTTGCCAATCTTAAGACCCTTGAAACAGTACAATCAAAATTTTTAAGATCACTATTCGGTACCCCAAAGAGCACACCTAATGCAGTGTTAAGGCAAGAGGCAGGACTTCCCAGAGTGGAATTAAAAGTCTGGGAGCAAGCAATATCCCTCTGGTTGAAAATCCATTACAATCCAAAGGGAATGTTACCTCATTTCCTGGCCGCAGTTCCCTATCCACCCTGGTTATGCAAATAACTAACAAGATCAAACAAATTGGCCTAAATCCTGAAGATCTTTTTAATGGAACTCTGAACAAGGCAAAAATAATTATTACTCGAGAGACTTTACGATGTCGAATTACAACAAGAAGATGCCTTACTCCCGGTGAACTATAGATGTCTAAAATCGTGGCCTAATTTTACAGCGGACCCTTGCTTATCTAACACCACTAACGAAACTTATAGATGGGCCTTCTCTAGAGCAAGCTTTGAGGCAATGCCCTCAGCGGTGCTGTACGACAAATTTATGCGGGTACCAATTCATGAGCGCCTTTGCCCTTGCATGTCTAATAAGGTAGAATCTGTCACTCACATTCTTTTATTTTGTGAATTTTATAGTGAAGAACGAGCTCGACTTATTTTACCCCTTTTATCAAAATTTACACCCTTACAATATTATTTGGAACTTCCCCCCCGCAATCTTACGAAAATTCCTTCTGGAAGATTCCTCAAGCCCTGTGTCATATGACGCGGCCAAATTCTGCACTTTAGCTATTAAGAAACGTAAATCCCTTCCATTGAATGACACATTGCAAATTCCTTTTGTGTATTTGTTCTATTTCTGGTGATGTTATTGATGATTTTCTTTTGTTTGAAACTATGATATTCTGTATTGCTGGCTTTTGCTGTAAAAAAAAAAGAACTTGAACTTGATACCCTAAAGGAGTAGAACTAGGCGCCAAAACTGCAGGATCACTTAACAACATTCTAAGGAAGCCTAAGCACTGTAGGGCAAACACAAATGCCAAAAACATTTGGCAGAAGACACAGTTTACACATGTTTATATACTAATGCTATGGAGTGGGAGACAATTCAATACCTGTATTGTTAAAATAATGGACTTTACCCCCATCTTAGCTCTCACCTGGGATAAAACAATCACTCCCCTCTGTCTCCCAAACAGGGAACAGTTTCATGATGGGTCAGACTCTTACTCGAGGGCCTGAAAATACCATGTCCATCTGTCTATGTACATTCAACACCAGTTTCAGTCACTGAAATGGCGAGATGGAACAGGTACCCAATTTTTCTTTTTCATTTTGTGAAACCAAATACTTGAATAATAATAATTTTATCATTTGTATCTGACCATACGACTGGGTTATTCTGGCCACTCTGGGATATAAATGCATTTATTATTATTAATATACAGTGGAACCTCGGTTTATGAACACCTCGGTTTACGAATTTTCGGTTTACGAACGCCGCGGACCCATCTGGAACGGTTTAATTCACTTTCCATTACTTTCAATGGGAAACTTCGCTTCAGTTTATGAACAGACTTCCGGAACCAATTACACCCATGCTTCGGGTTAAGTACGCTTCCGATTGAGTACTCCGCGGACCCGTCTGGAACGGATTAATCCACTTTCCATTACTTTCAATGGGAAAGTTCACTTCATGAACGCTTCAGTTTATGAACAGACTTCCGGAACCAATTGTGTTCATAAACTGAGGTACCACTGTATTCCGCCATTGGGGAACAGACTAGCTCCAAGGTGGGCAATGTCCCGTCCCCCCCAGTCTCATTCTCTCTGACATGGGTGGGCAAACCAACGCCTGGGGGCTGGATCTGGCCCAATCGCCTTCTCAATCTGGCCTGTGGACGGTCCGGGAATCAGCGTGTTTTTACATGACTCCTTTTATTTAAAATGTGTCTCTGGGTTATTTGTGGGCCATAGGAATTCATGCATATTTCCCCCCAAAAAATATAGTCCGGCCCCCCACAAGGTCTGAGGGACAGTGGACCGGCCCCCTGCAGAAAAAGTTTGCTGACCCCTGCTCTCTGACATCCCTTTCTTTCTTTCTTTCTTTCTTTCTTTCTTTCTTTCTTTCTTTCTTTCTTTCTTTCTTTCTCTCTCTATGGCCTGTCGAAGGAGTGGCAGATTGCTCTTCCGAGAGGCTCTGATCTATGTTCCCTTGGGCTTTTGCAGTTAACCTGAGGGCCGCACTGAACTGAGGCCGGGGGCCACGTGTGGCTGCAGGCCTGCAGATTTCCCACTCCTTGGTTAAGCCTTGGTGGGAGCCACACAAAATCTTTTCGCCTTTTCAGCTCCCCTACCTCCAAAAAAAAACCCAGCCAAGGGCCGGGGATGGTGCGGAGAGCTGTCCCACCGTCCTGTTCCAGAACAGCTGTGCTCCTTTAAAACGGCATTTGTTTTTCGGCATTGCTCCTGGGAGTCAGCTGATTGCGCCCCTCCCTTCCCAGCAGCTGGCCGAGGCACATGTGCAGACAGGCTTGTAAAGGAGGTCTGTCAGGCGGAGGCGACGGCTGGAAAAAGTTGCTCTCCCCTTTTTTGTAAGGGCTTCGCAAGGGAGTGGCTTGGACAACGTTTAGCGCCTGCAGAGGAGGGCTGCTCGTTCCAGAGGTCTCGTCGCCCCCCACAACCTGCCACGTTTTCCAGACACCGAATAAGGTTACGTCAGCTGCCTCCCCCTTGGGAGCTGCATCATTGCTGTTTAAATGGGGCTCTCGCCTTGAAAATGTGGCATGCCGAAAGGAACAGCAGCAAGGGCAGGAAAGGGCAAGCAAAATGACCCAGCGGGTGGGGAGACAACCCCCCTTGGGGGATGGTTGCAGTGTTTGGGGTTTTTTATCCAAAGGAGGTAACAAAGCAGTTGGGAGTTTATAAAATTGTGCGTGGCGTGGTCGAGAAAAGCTCTTCTCTTCCTCTCTTGTAACACTTGAACTCGTGGGCATCCATTGAAGCTGAATGCTAGAAGATCCAGGGCAGGTTCTAATAAAAGTCCATCTTTTATTATTATTAATAAAAGTTAAACTGTGGAACTCCCTCCCACAGGAGGCCATGTTGACCACCAACTTGGATGGCTGTAAAAGAAGCTTTGACTTTTAGAAGACATCTGAAGGCAGCCCTGTATAGAGAAGTTTTCAATGTTTGGCGTTTTTACTGTGCTTAATGTTTTAACTTGTTGGAAGCCAAGCCAGAGTGGTTGGAGCAAGCCCGTTAGATGGGTGCCATATTAATAACAACAATAATATTGACATATTCGTGGGCTGTCAATGGCTAGAAGCCATGTGTCTATATATAATCTGCATTTGTCACTGGGAGTAGCAGGGCAACTGGATGCCAGTTGCTGGGAAACACAGGAGAAGAGAGTGATTCAGTGCTCCGATCCTGCTTGAAGGTTTCCCAGGGGGAATCTGAATGGCCACTGTGAGAACAGGATGCTGGACAAGGCGAGCCATTGGCCTGATCCAGCCAGCTCTTCTTTTGCAGATTTATATACTTAATCAAACTCTAATTGGTCTCCCATCCTTTCTCTGGCAGCGTTGCATTAAGAGCCAACAACAGTGGTTATTGAGCTGGATTTAGGCTGGGGAGATCTGGGTTCAAACTGGCTTGTTGGTCTTGTGCCGACCACTAACTCTCAGCCCAGCCAAACCCCACAGGGTTGTTGGTTATGTTGAGAAAAGTGGGGAGAACTGTGAGCTCCTTCTGAACTCCTTGGAAAAATAGAGGGTTGTTTGTTTGTTTGTTGTTTCTTTAAGAAAAACATGAAAATATTTTGGTTATCAAGCCAAAAAGTATCTTCAGAATGGCATACGCAGAAATGGCGAAATTTACCGGAAGAATAAGAAATCAAAATAACAAACTTTTTTCAATAAAAGAATGGAAATGGTTTATTGAATATTTACAGATAAATTGTAAACAGATAAGATCATTGGCAGGATTATTGTAATAACCTGCAGTTTTGTAAGAGTATGTTTTTTGAAGTAGATGAATAAATGAGCAAATTAAGTTAATTTGGATATGTGGAGGATATTAAAAACAAATTTAAGGAACCGCAAAAAGACGGGGAAGGAAGTCAAGTTTTGAAATGTTAAAATGATTGTAAAATTAGTGAAATGTAAAAACTTGAAAAGTATAAATAAAATTGGAAAAACAAACAAACAAAGTCTTCAGGGATACAGTTTCACACCAACCCTTGTACGTTAGGAACCCAGGACACGGTTTTATTCTCAGGGTGACCCTTGATCCATTTATCCCAATGTTATCTGTTCCGCAGCTACGGTAATCTCCCGGGCAGAGAAGTCTTTCCTGGTGCCACATCCTTTCCAGAGATGCCAGCGACTGAACCTGGGACCACCTGCATGCAGAACATAAAGCATTACAGCGGATGCTCCTGATGAATAGAAGAGGCTGCCAAATACCAGGTCAGATGATGTGTCCATTTACTTCAGTATTGCCTACTCTGACTGGCAGTGGCTCTCTAACCTATCAGGCTGTGGCTTGAGGTTCTCTCAAGTGGAAGTGGAAGTCTTGACCTTCTGTAAGCTGCTCATGTGCGAAACTACTGACCTGTGTTCCCTCCCCATTGCAGGGGTACCTGGGGCATGTTCTAGGCTGCGCAGTCAATATGGCCTCTGGTCTCATTTCACGTGACTCCTGAAGCTGCCCTATTCTTCTGAGTTCCTTCCTTCCTGCTCATTTTCTGTTTATTTTCTGAGTTTTTGAAGTGTGTCTTCCCCTCTTTCTGTTGTAGTTTTAGGACAATTGGGGAGGGGGGACACACACACCATAATTTATTCGATAAAAATAAATGGGTGGTTTCTTTTAAAACCTTTTCCTGGTTGTATAGCTTATAATTGCATGGTTGTAAAAAATAAATAAATAAAAATCCCCCTCCCACAAGCTCTCTGAGAACAAATTGGTAGACTTCAGCCAGCTATGTATATATGTTTGTGTACATAGCACACCAAAGCCAGAAAGGCATTACTTTCACTTGCTTCTCAGACCTCAAGCTGTATTGGTCTACTTTACTAAAATAAAACCCAGTGTACTTATTTGAGAGTAACCCTGTTAAACTCAGTGGGGCTTACTTGAAAGATCTACATTGGCTCCCAGTACGTTTCCGAGCACAATTCAAAGTGTTGGTGCTGACCTTTAAAGCCCTAAATGGCCTCGGTCCAGTATACCTGAAGGAGCGTCTCCACCCCCATCATTCTGCACGGACACTGAGGTCCATTACCGAGGGCCTTCTGGCGGTTCCCTCATTGCGAGAAGCCAAGTTGCAGGGAACCAGGCAGAGGGCCTTCTTGGTGGTGGCGCCTGCCCTGTGGAACACCCTCCCATCTGATGTCAAAGAGAACAACAACTACCAGATTTTTAGAAGACATCTGAAGGCAGCCCTGTTTAGGGAGGCTTTTAATGTTTTATTTCATTTTTCTGTTGGAAGCTGCCCAGAGTGGCTGGGGAAGCCCAGCCAGATGGGCGGGGTATAAATAAATTATTATTATTATTACTACTACTACTACTACTACTTCTGAGTAGACCGGTATAGCATTGGGCATTCTATTCTGAACTGTGCATGGTTAAAATTGTAGCAGAGAGGTCCTTTTTCCGGATTAGTTAATCCAGGAGTCTTGTTTCTCTTGCTCCATCCATTGCTGGCCTTTGGCCTCTGAGAACTTACCCTGAAGCAACTTACCCTTTTTGACAGAAGAAAAAGTTTCCATTCCCTGATGGAAAGTGCTACCAAACCCCTGGGGCCTTGGTCTTGCCTTGTGCAAGGCGATAATTCACCTTCAAACAGACATTAAAAAACCCAGACATATGCCAAGGGAAATTGATATTAATGGCTAAGTTGCTTGTCCGTCACTCCTCATCTTCTGCTGGAACAGGGATGACTAACCTGTGGCCTTTCAGATGTTGCTGAACCGCAGCTCCCTCATCCCTGACCATTGGTCATGCCGGCTGGGCTGAGGGGAGTTGGGATCCAGCATCATCTTAGGAAGAACCATAGTATTACAGAGTTGGAAGGGACCACCAGGGTCATCTAGTCCAACCCCCTGCAATGCAGGAATCTGTTCCCATCATAGGGCTTGAACCTATAACCTTGAGATTAAGATTCCCTGCCCTTTGCCTTTGGGCCAATAAGCATCTAAAGCATGGGTCGGCACTGTGCGGCCCATCGGCCAGATGAAGCCCATGAAGACAGTTTTACCGGCCCCTGAGCCGCCCCTGAAGCGAGTCCCCCGTGCGCTGCGCTAAACCAGCACAGTGCGGGGACTCACTGAGCAGCGCTGAAAATTGAGCCTGCGCACACACAGATACCAGAAATCATGTCTGCGTTTTTTGGCATCTGGGCATGCGCAGACGCGATTTCTGGCATCACACTGCGCCAGTCCGGCCCACAGACGATCTCCGTGGGAGTGATCCAGCCCTCGGCTCCCGAACAAATCGGCTCCTGAATGGTTGAAACCCAGCAGTGAGTGCTCCGATTTTCAAATGATTTTCGGAAGCCGGACGTTTGGTGTGGTTTCCGATTGGCTGCAGGAAGCTCCTGCAGCCAATCAGAAGCCGCACTTTCGTTTTCGAATGTTTTGGAAGTCGAACGGACTTCCGGAACGGATTCCGTTTGACTTCCAAGGTGCGACTGTATTATTAAAAACTCAAAATGCCTCTATCCTTATTTATTTAGCTTCCAGATTATCTCATTATTAAAGGGTACCCCGCTTACATGATGTGGCTCCCAAAGGTGCTGTGTATGAGAGGACTTTGGGACAGAGATTAGATAAAACAGTAACAGACTGCCAAAATTGGGATACTGGACGGGAAATGAACTTTGAAGGCTTATGGCTGGGACAGCCTCAACTTCTTTTTACTATACAGTGCCATCTTGTGGCTGTATTCAGGTGAAATGGATCTGTTCTTGCATGGCCTTTTTTGTGATTTCTTAGGGCTGACGAGTATCAATTTGCAAGGATGATGCTCTGAACTTTCCCGGATGTCCTGTGCAAAGTTCTGTGCTCAATTCTAGTTGCCTCACCTCAAAATGGATGTAGTAGACCAGGCATCCCCAAACCTTGGCCCTCCAGATGTTTTGGACTACAATTCCCATCTTCCCCAACCACTGGTCCTGTTAGCTAGGGATCATGGGAGTTGTAGGCCAAAACATCTGGAGGGCCACAGTTTGGGGATGCCTGTAGTAGACTTAGGTCTTCGTTCATATGTGTGTGTGTGTGTGTGTGTGTGTGTGTGTGTGTGTGTGTGTTATTTCATAAAATTTATATACTGCTTGACTGTAGAAGAAACCTCAAAGTAGTTGTGAGGGACAGGGGATATCGCGAAGTCCCTCCCCTCCTGAGTTCCAGCCCATCCTCGAGCGCAGGGGAAAGCAGGGAGAGTTCCGTCTCAAGTGGGGAAGCAGGAAGTGGGGTCCGAGGCTCAGACAGGGTAGCGGAGCCAGCGTCCCAGGTGAGACAGGAAGGGGGAAGCAAGGGGGGCAGACCTGTCCCCCCAACTCCGGAATTGCGCAGAAAACGTAGGGGGAAGAGGATGGGTCTCCCCAAGTTGTTATGTTGGAGGAAAACGCGCCAAACGCCATTCGGAGGTTCTGATTCAAGCGGATAAGATGTGTCTCTGTAAATAGCACTGCCTTCAGCACTGTAAATACGCAGCACCAATAAAAAGATAAAATGCAGAGCTGTGTAGAGTCGTTACTCTGAAGTAGCCCACTCCGGCCACTGTGACAGTAGTTTACTGAGAAGAACCCAATAAAATTATCGTACACACAAAAAATTACGATCACAATTTAAAACATTCAAAATGTTAAAACTGCAATAGAATAGAATAAAACTTTCTAAACATCTGGTTAGGCTTGTCCAAGGGTTCAGAAAAGGACCCCCCAAATGACGAAGGGGATGGAGCAACTCCTCTACGGGAAAAGGTTGCATTTGGGACTTTTTAGTTTGGAGAAAAGGCAAGTAGAAGATGACATGATAGAAATGTATAAAATTATTCATGGCCAGCAGGAAATGGGTCGAGAGACGTTTCCCCCCATCTCTCCTGAAAATAGAATTTGAGGCTGAATGTTGGAAGATCCAGGACAGATTTTTAAAAGTTCATCTAGCCGCTGCCTCCATTATCCCAGGCAGCAAGGCTTCTGACTACTAGATGAATGGAATCGCCATTAGAGAGGATGCTCTTGTGCTCGGATTCTGCTTGCAGGTTTCCCATTGGGGCATCTGGTCTGTCGCTGTGAGAACAGGATGCTGGACTAGATGGGCCATTGGCCGTATCCAGCAGGCTCTTCTTAGTTTCTCTTCTTAAATGGACCTTTTCAGTGTTTTGTGCAGAACGGCCAACTGCTGATCAGCTAAGAACAGATTGAAACATGCTTCAACATTTTGCACATCTGGGTAGGCTGGTTGAAACAAACAAACAAAAAATTCATCAGGTGCTGAAAAGCACAGTGAAGGCTCCTGGCTGATGTCAATCGGCAGGGAGTTCCAAAGTGTGAGGGCTGCCGCACTAAAAGGTGATTTTCTTACAAATGCGAAAGAGGTATTTTTTGGAGGTGTCAAGTGGGCAAATATGGATAAGGCAATCTTCCATATATTGTATGAATTTTACTCTTCAGCTTCCTTTTTAATATGTGTGTGTGTGTGTGTGAGAGAGAGAGAGAGAGAGAGAGAGATTTCCTTGGTTTACAAAAGTACATGCCTGGTCTCTTTTTTCAGGTTGTACAGTCTTTCTTACAATTTAGTGACAATTGTTGTTCAGGGGTCAGCAAACTTTTTCAGCTGGGGGCCGGTTCACTGTCCCTCAGGCCTTGTGGGGGGCCGGACTATATCTTGGGGGGGAAAAGGGACGAATTTCTATGCCCCACAAATAACCCAGAGATACATTTTAAATAAAAGTACACATTTTACTCATGTAAAAACACCAGGCAGGCCCCACAAATAACCCAGAGATGCATTTTAAATAAAAGGACACATTCTACTCATGTAAAAACATGCTGATTCCCGGACTGACCGAGGGCCGCATTTAGAAAGTGATTGGGCCACATCCAGCCCCCGGGCCTTAGTTTGGGGACCCTGTTGTGAGACATTAGTGTTGAGTACAGTATAAGGCTGGGGAAGAAGAGGGGGGGGATCTTTATTCAGCTTCCTTGAATCCCCCTCCCATCTTTCCTATTTGGCTGCTTCATTTTGAATGCCCCCCTCCCCACTGCAGCTGCTCCCCATTTCTGTTCTGTCTTTCCAACCCTCTTTTGTGGAGAAGGAGACTAACCTTGTATTTGACCTCCTTACAGGTTCCCCACCGTCCTCAAACCGCCATGCTGGCTCTCAGATATTTCCAGCAGAGCTGGAGGTGAGCACAGCATGAGTTAGCCGCTGCCGGCGCCTCCGGCCAGGATGACCAAAGCACGCCTCTTCCGCCTCTCGGTGGTGCTGGGCTCCATCTTCATGATCCTGCTGATTATCGTCTACTGGGACAACGTGGGGACGGCCCACTTCTACTTGCACACAACCTTCTCCAGGCCTCACGGGGTCCTCCCCACTGTGGCCAAAGATGGAGGCCAAGACTCAATGTCGGACGTTGACGAGTTCTTGGAGAAGCTCCTGAGCTCTGATCTGAAACGTGATGTGGGTCTCGGTCAGAAGACAGAGCCGCCTGCCCCGCACGCCTCCGTGAGGCCCGTCGCCGGGAATTTGGAGGAGAACGTGAGAGGCTACGACTGGTCCACTCGTGATGCTGGCGCAATCTTGGACCAGGAGCAGCTGCAGGCGGAGCGACGCCGGACGCTGAGGGAACTGTGCGCCAACTCCAGCTTCGCCTTCCCAACCAAGGAGCGCTCCTTTGACGACATCCCCAATTACGAGCTGAACCACCTCATTGTGGATGACCGCCACGGCGTCATCTACTGCTACGTCCCCAAAGTGGCCTGCACCAACTGGAAGCGGGTGATGATCGTGCTGAGCGAGAGCCTGATGGACCAGGGCGTGCCGTACGCCGACCCCTTGGACATCCCCCGCGAGCACGTCCACAACACCAGCACCCACTTCACCTTCAACAAGTTCTGGCGCCGCTATGGCAAGTTCTCTCGCCACCTCATGAAGATCAAGCTGAAGAAGTACACCAAGTTCCTCTTCGTGCGAGACCCTTTCGTGAGGCTCATCTCGGCCTTCCGCAGCAAGTTTGAGCTGGAGAACGAGGAGTTCTACCGCCGGTTCGCCGTTCCGATGCTGAAACTTTACTCCAACCACACCAGCCTACCGACCTCGGTGAGCGACGCCTTCGAGGCGGGCCTCAGGGTCTCCTTCTCGGACTTCATCCAGTACCTTCTGGACCCCCGGACTGAGAAGCTGGCCCCGTTCAACGAGCATTGGAGGCAGGTCTACCGCCTCTGCCACCCGTGCCAGATCGAGTACGACTTTGTGGGCAAGCTGGAGACTTTGGACGAGGACGCGGCCCACCTGCTGCAGCTCCTGAAGGTGGAGCACCTTCTTCGCTTCCCTCCCAGCTACCGGAACAGGACAGCCAGCAGCTGGGAGGACGACTGGTTTGCCAAAATTCCCTTGGCCTGGAGGCGGCAGCTGTACAAGCTGTACGAAGCGGACTTCGTCCTTTTCGGTTACCCCAAGCCAGAAAGCTTGCTTGAGAACTGAGCGAGGCAGAATGGAAGGAAAGAGAGCGTTTGAAATACCAAAAGATCTCTTCTTCTTTTTCCAGAGCCCTTCTGTTGACATTACACAAGTGCAACTTTTTTCTATACTCTTTTTTAAAACCAACAACAACAACAAACAAACCACCCCGTTGCTTGGACGCATGGAATCTCCCATTGCAGGAAGACTTTCCCCTTCCTCTCCTTCCGATTCATTTTATTAAATGTACCTTCCCCCCCCCCCTGTTAGGATATAAGTTTGTCCACTCCACCAGCTGTATTCTTTCGGGTGCTTTTTATTAATGCATTTTTTTTAATTAAAAGAGAGAGAGAGCATGAGAAAGAGAGAATATTAATATATTAAAATATTTAATACAAATCCTTGTTGTGGAATAGGGGAATAAAAGGGTGTGCCATCTTTTGTTGCAACTGTTCAGCTGTGAGTGTCCGCGGGAATTTTTCTAGCTGGGGAGGGCAGCAAAGTCAAACACTGTAAGTGTGTTAAGGGGAGCAGGCTAGTGTCTTACAATGTTTTTTGAAAAGAATAATGCAGGTACCTTTTGCCTCGTATCTCAGGTTCTACAAACTCTAGAAAATGGGTAGGCAAACTAAGGCCCGAGGGCCGGATCCGGCCCAATTGCCTTCTAAATCCGGCCCACGGATGGTCCAGGAGTCAGCGTGTTTTTACATGAGTAGAATGTGTGCTTTTATTTAAAATGCATCTCCGGGTTATTTGTGGGGCATAGGAATTCATTCTTTTTTTCCTTCAAAATATATTCCGGCCCCCCACAAGGTCTGAGGGACAGTGGACCTGCCCCCTGCTGAAAAACATTGCTGCCCCCTGCTCTAGAAACTTATTCTCTCTCCTTGAATGAATCTTTATTGCTAAAAGCTATAAGCCGTCACAATTGGTTACAGTGAATAGGATACAAATAATTGATTTAAAACTGAACAACAACAACAACAGCAAAGCAAACATACAAAAATGCAAAAAATCACCCTTGCATAAGTTAAGCTCTCCACATCTCACACTCCCCCATATGATACTTGTCTTGGTGTCTAGCTCTCAACTTACTTCCAGCCAAGGCAAATTTTTGCAACCCATGCAGTCAAAAATACATTATTGCCAGCCAGCAAAATAGAGATTTGCTGAAGGGGAGGTCTGCTGGAAAGAGAGCAAAGGATGTAATCGAGGAATTTTTGTCTAGAAGATGTATATAAAGGGCATCGTAACAAATAGTGTTGGAAGTCCTCCATGTCTCCCGACTCACAGATCCAAAGTCTTTGGTACACAGGGGTGTGATTGAATCTTCCCGTTCGATATGCGGAGGGCATACACTGAAAACTCAAAGCTGTAAATGCTTTTTTGAGTGGTGTGTTCTCTCTCCTCCTTAATGAAAGCTGGAAAATGGGGAGTTATGGTTTGTCTGGAGTGGGTGGGACACCTCTCCCTTCACCCCATAAGAATGTAAGAAAAGCCTGCTATAGGGCTGCCTTCAGATGTCTTCTAAAAGTCAGATAGTTGGTGGGTAGGCATTACACAGGGTGGGCGCCAGCACCAAGAAGGCCCTCTGCCTGGTTCCCATGGTGCAAAGCGACATCCTGGACAGCTGCCGAGTTGCTGAAATGCTAAGGACAAGAAGTGTCCCCGCTTCTAAATGCAATATCTCAGTCTGTGCCTAAATGCCCTTGTGGTGCACTCGTTACCCACAATGCAACGCTGCCTGCCGAAAACCTTCTCTTCTTGTTGTATAGCTGTGCTGCCAAAATCTCAGAATCACAGCCAGAGGAAACATGAGCAAAACAAGGGCCTTGGAAGATTTCAGCGCAGAAAGAAAAACAAACAAGGCTTGCTTTGTCAGAAGGGGAGTCTGAACACATCAGAACAAATAAATGTGAATAAGTTAAATTGGCAATTTTTATTTTTATTTTTAAAGAGCCCTTTCCATCAAAAAGTGTATTGGGAACATCACTTCAGAGGGCCAAGTGATGTAATATGGCCCCTGGACAGAACTGGCTTCAGGCTAATCTTTTGCAATATGGAGAGGTCATGTTTCCTTGAATTCTGAGTTCATTGTTACTTCGTGTGCAGAAGAAAGTGTTGGAGGTGGAAGGAAGGGGTGTGGATGTTTCAGTACTTTGGCATTCCATGTTGTGTTAACTTAAAACAACATAGGGGTGTTGTTTGTAGGTGGCCCCTCCCCATTGTATCCTCATGACAGTCCTGTGAGGTTGGTTTGGCTGAGGGTGAGTGTCTGGTGCAAGGTCACCCAGGGAGTTTGATGCCTAAGGGGGGGTTTGACCCTTGGTCTCCGAGGCCGTAGTCTAACACTACGCGAGTGGTGCTGTAGTCTAAACCACTGAGCCTCTTGGGCTTGCCCATCGGAAGGTCAGCGGTTCGAATCCCCGCAATTTGTCCCAGCTCCTGCCAACCTAGCAGTTCAAAAGCACATCAAGTGCAAGTACAGTGGAACCTCGGTTTATGAACACCTCGGTTTATGAATTTTCGGTTTATGAACACCGCAGACCCATCCGGAACGGATTAATTCACTTTCCATTACTTTTAATGGGAAAGTTCGCTTCAGTTTATGAACGCTTCAGTTTATGAACAGACTTCCGGAACCAATTACACCCATGTTTCAGTTTATGAACGCTTCAGTTTAAGTACTCCGCGGACCCGTCTGGAACGGATTAATCCACTTTCCATTACTTTCAATGGGAAAGTTCGCTTCAGTTTATGAATGGTTACTCTGCGGACCGTCTGGAACGGATTAATCCACTTTCCATTACTTTCAATGGGAAAGTTCGCTTCAGTTTATGAACGCTTCAGTTTATGAACAGACTTCCGGAACCAATTGTGTTCATAAACCGAGGCACCACTGTAGATAAATAGGTATCGCTGTGGCAGGAAGGTAAACGGTGTTTCCGTGCGCTCTGGTTTCCCTCACGGTGTCTCGTTGCGCCAGAAGCGGTTTAGTCATGTTGGCCACATGACCCAGAAAGCTGGCTGTGGACAAACGGTGGCTCCCTCAGCCTGAAAGCAAAATGAGCGCCGCAACCCCATAGTTGCCTTTGACTGGGCGTAACCATCCAGGGGTCCTTTACCTTTTACCTTTCTAACACTAAACAAATCAATAAATTGATAAGAGGACCATACACTGATGAAAATCTCAGCAGAGTCCATTTGGGACTCCTTTCAAAGCCACAACAACCCTTCTAGGGCAGATGGGGCTCATCCACCTGGGAAGGTAGCCCATGAAGAAGGACAACTCTGACCCTAAGATGCTTGGATGGCACCTTGTACTCCTTCCGGCAACTCCTGCAGCCAATCTGGTGCTTTGCTTTCCTTTGGCCACATCAGTGAGGCAGAGAGGAGGGTCTTGTCATCTGAGCAGCCCAGGACCTCCAGACACACAGCCCAGGCTTGCACCTCGGAGAGGTCATTTTGGTGCTTGCGCAGGTGGTGCTGTGGGTTAAACCACAGAGCCTAGGGCTTGCCGATCAGGTCGGCGGTTCGAATCCCCCTGACGGGGTGAGCTCCCGTTGCTCGGTCCCAGCTCCTGCCCACCGTAGCAGTTTGAAAGCACACCAAAGTGCAAGTAGATAAATAGGTACCGCTACAGCGGGAAGGTAAACAGCGTTTCTGTGTGCTGCTCTGGTTCGCCAGAAGTGGCTTTGTCATGCTGGCCACATGACCTGGAAGCTGTGTGCCGGCTCCCTCAGCCAGTAAAGCGAGATGAGCGCCGCAACCCCAGAGTCTGTGACGACTGGACCTAATAGTCAGGGGTCCCTTTACCCTTTACCTTTAGCACAGCAGTTTTTCTTCACCCCCGGATGCACACTCAGTTGTCTCTCAAGACAAATGCCAACCACAACAATGGGGAGAAGGAAGCTGGCCAGGTCCCGTCCAACTCTTAAGCTGAAGCACTGACATTCCACTTCAAACAGTCATGGCTTCCCTCAGAGAGTCCTGGGAACTGTCGTTTGTAAAGGGTGCGGAGAGGAATTAGGAGGCCTCACAGTTCCCAGAGTTCCCTGGGAAGAGGGATTAATGGTTGAACCCTTCTGGGAACCATAGTTCTGCAAGAGGAATAGGGGGCTCCTAACGTTTCCCAGCACCTTTTAAACTACGCTTCCCATCATTGTTTCTGGGGAAACCACGACTGTTTATGTGATAGGATTCTGCTTTAAATGAGATACGGCCATGTGCAACGCCACCAGGTAAGATTTAGTGGGGTTGTGGTGCCTGTTCTGAATGGCAGGTGGCGCCATAGGCCAACATAAGGAAAGTTCTGGGCTGCTGAAGAATTCTCATAGTGTTTCAACAAGGAAGTCATTGTGTGCTTTGTGGGGTTTCCCAAAGGGCTTTGACATCTTATTGCCTCTGCTCCACCAGGCCTGAATAGGCATTATCCCTGGGGAAGTGAGGGGGAAGCTTGCAAGAGTTCCGGAGGAACAGTCCTTGTAGAAACCACATTCTGGGAAAGGCTGAAACAGATCTTTAAACCCACACCATAAGAGCCTGCGGGATCCACTTAGTCCAGCATCCTGTTCTCTCGGCCAACCAGATGCCTGTGGGGAACCTGGAAGCAGGATCCGAGTACAAGAGTATTGCTGGCCCTGTGGTTTCCAGCAACAGGTATTCAGAAGCATGGCTGCCACCCACCAGTCATCAATGGCCATCTCCTCCACCTCTTGAGGATTGTCATCAGTGTCACCAGAAGGCAATGGAGAGCCAAACTGCATGTGGGCTTAGAACTGGGAACATCTGTGCCCTTCCAGATGTTGCTGTTGACCCCCACCAAGTATGGATGGGATGATGAGAGTGGTATTCCAGTGGCATCTGAAGGGCATCAGGATCCCCATCCCTGATTTAAGATCAGATTGAAGGCCCATGTAGCCATGCACCCAGCATTCTCCTACTGAATAGTTCTACCCATGAACTATTATTCTGTGGTACACTGCTCCTGGACAAGGGGGCTCCACTTTGCAAAGCTGCATAAGAGCCATTAATGACCCCGTTCGTGAATTTGCCTAATCCTGCTTTAAAACCACCGAAGTCTGCAGGTTGTTGTATTTATTCCCCTGCCTCATGCAACTCTACGTTACAAAGGTGTGTGACCTGAAGGCTGGCAACATCAACCCCACCTGTGGGAGTCGCTTGCAGAGGACTGCAGAGCCTGGAGACAGGCAGTCAGACTATGCATCCATAGCAGTGACCAGGGGATTGACCGCTGGGAGGAGCTCGGAGAGAAGAATCGCCGTGGTGCACCTGCAGCAGCAAAATTGGACGCCTTCCTCTGCCCCAGCTGCAACAAAACATGTCTCTCCCATATCAGTCTCTACAGCCACAGCAGGCGCTGTAACTCTCCAGCAGTTTGACTTCACTCCCCATACGGCACTCCTCCATTGTCTCCCGAGACAGACGGATGCCAACAGCCCACATACACCTTCAGGTGTGAAAGCAAATTGGGATGGCGGCGGGGCTGACCCTGGCTTTCCCATGCGCATAGCATTTGGTGATCCCCACTAACCTTAACCAACTAAGCAGTTGGAGGCTGCGTTGCTAATCCCAGTTCCCCTCAGCACCGTTTGTCTAATCTTTTCATCATATTTACATTCCCCCCTCCCTTTCCTCATGGAATAAAACACTGTAAAGATAAACAGCACGAGGAAGAATTTACAGGTGGACAAACAGAGGTGCACCTGTTAGCACAGGTCTCTGTTTGAAAATGTTTTACCACAGTGTTTGCACTGTTCTGCAGATGCGGCCAGGCCATTTGTCTCCACAAGCGTCTCAGTCCCTGGTATCTTTTCTGTAAAAACAGCACCAACTAAACACAAGAGAGGAGGGGTAGAGATGAATGAGATACAATGTTGTGTGTCAGGGCTGCTGGTTGGGGTACATGTATTAGGCCCCATGTCAATCCATTGGACATTTCTAAAGAAAGTTATGAAACAAAATGTGCTGATAACTAAAGCTTTGTCACTCAGGCAGCAGCATTTGCTACGGATGCTTAATCACTAAGCTTTCAGGAGGAAAATACTGGGATGGTTTGTTTCTCAAACTTGGGTCCCCAGCTGTTGTTGGACTACAACTCCCATCATCCCTGGCCGCTTGTGCTGCTAGCTAGGGATGATGGGAGTTGTAGCCCAACAACAGCTGGAGCCCCAAGTTTGAGAAACACTGGAGCTCTTTCACAACTGCCTTGTGAGGTTTGCTAGGCTGACAGTGGGTAATTCAGAAACCAAATTTGTGAAACTTTGCTTGTTGTTGATCAAGGTCAGCATACACTTTGCGTGTTTGTTTTGATATTTTGCTGTAAATGCCAGGGCTACGAAACATTGCAGTTAAAGCAAGGAGGCTGCTTTTCTGACTACTTTTACATGGTCTCTTAATGGTATAAGAAGAGCCTGCTGGATCACACCATCTAATCCAGCATCCTGTTCTCACGGTGGCCAGCCCTTGAAAAGCCAGTAAGCAGGATGGGAGCATAATAGCAATCTCACTTCCTACAGTTTCCAAGAACTAGTATTCAGAAGCATACTACTGTACCAGGCAGAGGGCCTTCTTGGCATTGGCACCTTCCCATCAGATGTCAAGGAGATAAAGAACTACACAACTTTTAGAAGATGTATGAAGGCAGACCTGTATTGGGAAGTTTATAATGTCTGATGCTTTACTATATTTTTATATACAGTCGTACCTTGGGTTACGAACACCTCGGGTTACGAACAACTCGGGTTACGAACTGCGCAAACCCGGAAGTATTTTCGCCGCACGCACGTTCTGCGCGTGCGCAGTTTGCGCATGTGCAAAGCATGAAAATAGCGCTTTGTGCATGCGCAAAATGGCAGTTTGGGTTACGAACTTTTCGGGTTACGAACTGCGACCCGGAATGGATCGTGTTCGTAACCCGAGGTACCACTGTATGCTGTAAGCTGCCCAGAGTGGCTGGGGAAACCCAGCCAGATGGGTGAGGTATAAATACCCTGTTTCTCATATTTTAAGACATACCCATAAAATAAGCCATAGCAGGATTTTTAAGCATTCAAGGAATATAAGCCATACCCCGAAAATAAGACATAGTGATAGGCGCAGCAGCAATGCCGGCCGCGGCAGGAGGAGGAGGAAAAAAAAAGACATCCCTTGAAAATAAGCCATGGTGTGTTTTTTTGAGGAAAAAATAAATATAAGACGTGTCTTATAATATGAGAAACACGGTAATAACATTGTTGTAATTATCATCATTGCCTCCAACTGTGGAGGAGAGCATAGCCAGTTTCTTGTAGCCATTGATACTAGACTTTCACTTCCAAGGGTTTGTTTATTCCTCTTTAGCTCAGTGGGTAGAGCAGGAGACTCTTAATTTCAGGGTCACAGGTTCAAGCCCCATGTCGAGCTAAAACAGGCACCCCCAAACTTCGGCCCTCCAGATGTTTTGGACTACAATTCCCATCTTCCCCGACCATTGGTCCTGTTAGCTAGGGATCATGGGAGTTGTAGGCCAAAACATCTGGAGGGCTACAGTTTGGGGATGCCTGAGCTAAAAGGTTCCCGCCCCAACAGGGGGTTGGACTAGATGACCCTTGTGTCCCCTTTCAACTCTATAACTCTCTGATTCTTTAAAAACCATTCAAGTTGGTGGTCATCTCTGCCTCCCATGAGATTGTGTTCCATAGTTTAAGTTAACTGTGTGCCGTGTGACATATATTGCTTTTGTACCCAGGAGCTCAAGCATGTGTTTGATTTCCTCTCCTCTTGCCTTCTATTATTTGCAACAGCCCTGTGAGGTAGGCTAGGCTAAGTTAGTATATGTACATCAGCATCAGTTATTTCCAATAGATTGCAGCGGGTGGGCTGTACCCAGCTCAGGAAATCCTGTTTGCATCCCTGCTGAGTGTTTGCAAAGAGGATCTGTGACTTTTCAGGCCTATAGTTAACCATAATTATTATATTCTGAAGATGATTCATCCTTTGGGGGTTTCTGTCAGTCTTTCCAGTCACTGCACTGTTATTAGAGACTGTCCTGTAATCTTGTAGATTAAGGATTCGCATGAGAAGAAGGGAAAGAAAGCGCATCCTTAACCACCGGGCATGCCAGTTAAATATTGTGCCCCCGGAGGTAGCATTCAGGCATCCTAGTGGTGGTAGAAACGGGGGAGGCATTTGGCTTGTCCAGAAAAGCAGCTAGAAAATATCATCAAATAAACAAATACATAGCTTTTGGGAGAATGAACCTCGCTGCAGCAACCCATTTAATTTTACTAGTTTTCTCTCTGTCTCATTTTTGTCTCTTAAGACAGCGACAGGAGTGCATGAGCAAATTCAGTTTTAGGGGTCCTTGCATTTAAGGACCCCGTACAAATTTGCTTGTGGGTTGCAATTTGTGGCCACCGAAAAGCAGTGTTGCGTAGTGGTTAGAATGTTGGGCTAGGCCTGAAGAAACTCAGGTTTCAAATCCCTGCTCTGCTCTTGGAGCTTGCAAAGAAGGATGCAGGTCTGCACAGAGTTTGCATGTCCTAGTTTGTTTTATTTAGACGCAAAGCTGGAAAGAACCACTATGATTTGAATAGAAATGCAGTGCGTCCCATCATAGGCTGGAGGACTGACCAGGGGCTTCCTATGCCTCCTCACTGTTGAGGGGTTCTTTATCTTTAGGTTGGCCTGGACCAGGCACCACTCCCAAAAGAGGACTATCTTCCATAAATCAGGGTTACATGTACACCACACATTTTTTTTAAAAAAATTTAAATTAAGTTTTACAATTTTAATTTCTCATAATCCCATAAATCATATACAGTGGTGCCTCGCTTAACGAATGCCCTGCTTAACGAAATTTCCGCTTAACGAAAGGATTTTTCGAGCGGAGGTTGCCTCGCTAGACGAATTCATTTTATGAAAAATTCATCTAGCGAATCGCGGTTTCCCATAGGAATGCATTGAAATTCAATTAATGCGTTCCTATGGGCAAAAATAAATAAATAAATAAAAAATTATATGCATTCCTATGGGATTCGCTAGACGAATTTTTCGTTATAAGAAAAGACCCGTGGAACGAATTAAATTCGTCTAGCGAGGCACCGCTGTAAATCATATGAAAACAAAATCCAAACAACCCACCCCAACTTCCTTCCTCTTTCTGGCTCTTTGTAAATATAATACTGCTGCTTACATTGTTGTTGTTGTTGTTTAGTCGTTTAGTCGTGTCCGACTCTTCGTGACCCCATGGACCATAGCACGCCAGGCACTCCTGTCTTGCACTGCCTCCCGCAGTTTGGTCAAACTCATGTTCGTAGCTTCGAGAACACTGTCCAACCATCTCGTCCTCTGTCGTCCCCTTCTCCTAGTGCCCCCCCATCTTTCCCAACATCAGGGTCTTTTCCAAGGATTCTTCTCTTCTCATGAGGTGGCCAAAGTATTGGAGCCTCAGCTTCACGATCTGTCCTTCCAGGGAGCACTCAGGGCTGATTTCCTTAAGAATGGATAGGTTTGATCTTCTAGCAGTCCATGGGACTCTCAAGAGTCTCCTCCAGCACCATAATTCAAAAGCATCAATTCTTCGACGATCAGCCTTCTTTATGGTCCAGCTCTCACTTCCATACATCACTACTGGGAAAACCATAGCTTTAACTATACGGACCTTTGTCGGCAAAGTGATGTCTCTGCTTTTTAAGATGCTGTCTAGGTTTGTCATTGCTTTTCTCCCAAGAAGCAGGCGTCTTTTAATTTCGTGACTGCTGTCACCATCTGCAGTGATCAAGGAGCCCAAGAAAGTAAAATCTCTCACTGCCTCCATTTCTTCCCCTTCTATTTGCCAGGAGGTGATGGGACCAGTGGCCATGATCTTGGTTTTTTTGATGTTGAGCTTCAGACCATATTTTGCGCTCTCCTCTTTCACCCTCATTAAAAGGTTCTTTAATTCCTCCTCGCTTTCTGCCATCAAGGTTGTGTCATCTGCATACCTGAGGTTGTTGATATTTCTTCCGGCAATCTTAATTCCGGCTTGGGATTCATCTAGTCCAGCCTTTCGCATGATGAATTCTGCATATAAGTTAAATAAGCAGGGAGACAATATACAACCTTGTCGTACTCCTTTCCCAATTTTGAACCAATCAGTTGTTCCATATCCAGTTCTAACTGTAGCTTCTTGTCCCACATAGAGATTTCTCAGGAGACAGATGAGGTGATCAGGCACTCCCATTTCCTTAAGAACTTGCCATAGTTTGCTGTGGTCGACACAGTCGAAGGCTTTTGCATAGTCAATGAAGCAGAAGTAGACGTTTTTCTGGAACTCTCTAGCTTTCTCCATAATCCAGCGCATGTTTGCTATTTGGTCTCTGGTTCCTCTGCCCTTTCGAAATCCAGCTTGCACTTCTGGGAGTTCTCGGTCCACATACTGCCTAAGCCTGCCTTGTAGAATTTTAAGCATAACCTTGCTAGCGTGTGAAATGAGCGCAATTGTGCGGTAGTTGGAGCATTCTTTGGCACTGCCCTTCTTTGGAATTGGGATGTAGACTGATCTTCTCCAATCCTCTGGCCATTGCTGAGTTTTCCAAACTTGCTGGCATATTGGGTGTAGCACCTTAACAGCATCATCTTTTAAAATTTTAAATAGTTCAGCTGGAATATCATCACTTCCACTGGCCTTGTTATTAGCAGTGCTTTCTAAGGCCCATTTGACTTCACTCTCCAAGATGTCTGGCTGCTTACATTACTATATCTTAACTTCTTAGTCTTTTATCTACATATATTCTCATTACTATCATTTTATATCATTACCATATAGTTTATCTTTTTCTTAATTGTCTTCAGTACATTGTCCTGTATCTTATACCTTCTTTTTTGGTGATTGTAAGTGTTTGATCAAACCCTGCCAGTGAGTTCATTTCTTTACAATATTTCTGCGCATACAACATGTATAGTTCCCAATCTTTTTTAAAGTGTCTATTGTCTCTATTTCTTAGTCTTCCTGTCAGTTTTGCCATTTCTGCATATCCCATCATTTTGGCTTGCCAGCCCTCCTTCGTTGGTATTTTATCGTCTTTCCATCTTTGGGCTAATAGAATCCTGGCCGCAGCCAAGGCGTACATAAATAAGTTCTTCAACTCCTTTGGCAAAGCTTGTCCTATAATACCTAATAAAAAGGCTCCTGTGTTTTTTTTATTACAAAAGTTATTTAAATCATTTTTTTCATCTCATTATAAATCATATCCCAATAAATATTTATAACTTTACAATTCCACCACATGTGATAAAATCATGCACACCACACATTCAAAGCACTATTGTGCCATTTGAACAGTCCTCCCCATAGAACTGTGGGAAATATACCGTATTTTTCGCTCCATAAGATACACTTTCCCCCTCCTAAAATGGAAGGGGAAATGTCTGTGTGTCTTATGAAGCGAGGGCACTGGACGGTAGCGGGATCCCTTGAGCAGAGGGATCTGCCGCCGGAGCCATGGCTTCTGGCGGTGGCGGAGGAAGGAGCAGCCCGAAAATGGGCTGCTCCTTCCTTCTCCGCAGCCGCCAACAGCGGCAAAGGGGCGGGGGAGGAACGAGCAGCCCAAAAGCCACCCTTTTGGACTGCTCGTTCCTCTGCCGCTCGCAAGAGCTGGCAAAGGAGCCGCGGTTGGGAGAGGCACAGTGCATCGCCTCTCCCAACTTGCCCCAGCTCTCCTGTGCTTGCCCCAGCGAGAGGCGGCAGGGGGACCAGTTGTTTATTAAATAGTTTAGTACAACATTTGATTCAGAATATTTTTTCCCTTGTTTTCCTCCTCTAAAAACTAAGTGTGTCTTATGGTCAGGTGCGTCTTATGGAGCGAACAATGCATAGTTTGACAAGGGTGCTGGAAATTCAGAGCGCACCAATCCTCAGCACCCTGAATAAACTGCAGTTCCCAGGATTATTTGGGACTGGACTCTTAAAGTAGTATAGGTAAAGGTAAAGGGACCCCTGACCATTAGGTCCAGTCGTGACCGACTCCGGGGTTGCGCGCTCATCTCGCATTATTGGCCGAGGAAGCCGGCGTATAGCTTCCAGGTCATGTGGCCAGCATGACAAAGCCGCTCCTGGCGAACCAGAGCAGCACATGGAAACGCCGTTTACCTTCCCGCTGTAGCGGTTCCTATTTATCTACTTGCATTTTGACGTGCTTTCGAACTGCTAGGTTGGCAGGAGCTGGGACCAAGCAATGGGAGCTCACCCCGTCACAGGGATTCGAACTGCCGACCTTCTGATCAGCAAGCCCTAGGCTCAGTGGTTTAACCACAGCGCCACCTGGGTCCCTACTTAAAGTAGTATAAGAGTGCTTTAAATATATGTGACGACAGCAGCGAGGATACTACTGGCACAGAGATGGAAAGAAAGTTCCAACCAGAGAGGAATGGTTGATGAAGATGATGGACTAGGCCGAAATGGCGAAACTGACCGGGAAAATCAGAAACCAGGAAGAGAATGCTCTTAAGAAGGAATGGGGGGAAAATTATAATGTATTTAAGAGAACACGGCAAACAACTAAAAATCCTTTGGCAGGATCTGAGTAATGCTTGTAAAGTACAGGAAACTATGGAGAAATGGTTTATTATCTTTTTAACAAATTAGAAAAAATAAGATAAGCAGTTGGGGGGGGGGGAGATTGACAATGGTAACCATGGAAGGGCAGAGGGAAGTCAAAGGATTCAGAGAATCCTAAACGAAGAGGTGAATGATGTGTTTGAATTTAAATGTCTTATGTAAAACTTAATAAAAATATATTTCAAAAAAATAAAAATAAATAAAAATAAATGTATGGTGTTGGTGTAACGCGAAGCACAAGGCCACTCTAGTAAGCATAACCCTTTTTACTCCAATACAAGTTTGAAACAAATTCCTTGAGCTCCTCTGCCAGTCTCTAATGCATGCATACTCTGTTACAAAGACTTCACCCCCTCACCTGCTTGCCAGGAAAAGAGGTATACTCTAATGCTGTTTACCTACAAAGGAGCCTTCCTTCCATCCTGTTGACACAGTGACCTCAGGGCCAACAAAACCACCTGGGAAAGTGGCTGAAGGTGAAACCCCCTCTGTCAACACCCATCGCTCCTTTTCTCCCTCCTGCCTCCCACTCCCGGGAACAGGGATGTGCAAGTCAAAGACCAGGATATCATCGGAGGGTTTCAAGTTTTGCCTCTAAAGGTCGGTCCTCGCTTGGAGCGTAACCGCCCTGGCACCAGCTAAGATACACATCACGCTGTTGATTGTGTTGGTGGAACATGAGAACGTCAGGAGAATCCCAAAAGTCCATCTGGTGTGAAGTCCTGGGGGCGGCCGGATGCCTCTGGGGGAAGCCTGCAAGCAGGGCTTGGAGGCCCAGCCCCACGTCCATGGAGGTGGCCGGACAGTAAAGAGGTTGGGGAGGGGAGAGACACATCTGGAACAGTTCACAGAGTTGGATTGAGATTTATTTCTTACAGTGGAAATGGGCTGAAGAGGGCTTCCCGCCGGGTTTAATGCACTGCAGCATCACCTTTGGAGCTCTGGGTTCAAATCCCGACATCACTCAGGAAATGAGCTTTGAAGGATTTATGTTCGGTTCCAGGGAGTGATGGGACGCACATTTAAGAAGCATCCCACATGGTGTGATTGGCAGGCAGCCTGCTTTGGCCTGGTTGGACTTCAGGGAGGGGTGAAAGATGGGGTGGGTGGCGAAGGAGCGAAACAGAAGGTGGGGGTGCAGAAGGAGAGAAAGCTTTCTGGCTGGACGAAACAGCTGGATGGCCTACAGAACTGTGAAGGCGATTCTTCCACACATATGTCGGGGAAATTCAAAGCAGAAGAGCTTTCCAAAGACCACCCGACGCGCAAGCCGGTTTGTGCGTTGTCGCCAACCTAAATTTTTGCTGTCGTGTTTCCAGGGATGACGTGCTTCAGATGAGCACCATCACAGAGCATTGTTGTCAAGGGCTTCGAGGATAAAGCTTCGCACATGCTAGGCACATGGCTAACAGCACAATCCAAACCCTGTCTCAGCAGAAGGAAGTCCCGCTGCATGCAAAGAAAGTCCTATTGCATTCATAAGCAGCCTTAATTGTGTTCTACTCCCTGGTGTGTGGGTTTAGGATTGCAGCTGCACATCCCCTTGTGGAACTCCCTGCCTGTTGAGCAGCTTCTTGGTCAGACAGCAGGCCAAAACATTTAAATAAGAGAAAAAAGGGGGGAAGACCCTAGACGTTCTTCAACAGCCTTCCTTAGTCCAGTTGGTTTGGAGTTGTAGTCCAAAACACCTAAGTTAGAGAAAGCAGCTCTTAGCTTAAAGATGGATCCCACACAATATTCAATCCAGTTCCAGTTCTCTGCTCCCTCTAAAGAGCAGGCAGAGGGCTTTATCTCCCAAAAGAACCAGGAGATAAATTGGCAGACCACTTACAATGTCCTGTCTGGCCAGATGCAGCTTATAGAGGCTTGTCTACCCTTGCTCTTGTGCATTTATTCAGGAAAGCCAACTTGGTCCTGGGGCTGTGGGTGCCATGCAGCGTGCATGGCCCCGGCACTGAAATTTGTGGGTGCCCAGCCCCTTCATGGGAATTTTGTGGGTGCCCAAGCATCCAGGTCCCCAGGGAGTTGGCACCTATGCGCCCATTAGATTGGCTTTTAACTCTCTCTCTAATTATTGATGTGATTTCATTTTCGTTTATGTAATTTTCAGCTTCCTTGAGGGCTCCCCAGTGCCAAATTGGGGGTAAAAGACAAGCATGCTGGTGTCTCCCACCTGTGTCCTTCCATTGAGTATCACCCCCCACGAATGTGTTTTCTGTATGCCAAAAGTTCAGGAACATCCTTGGATGCTAGTAAGGGATACTCTTTGCCAGGACACTCTGTTCTTCTCGGTCATGCCAGGAAACTTTTAATTCGTTGCTGGGTCGCTCCCAAAGATGTCTGAAAGAAACGGTCAACAAGTGGCTTCCTTGGGAGCTGGCTAGCATCTTCACCGCCACACTGGGATTCTCAAATAGAGGCTGTCCATATTCCGGTGAAGATCTGGGGGGAAAAAGATAGCTTAGGGTGACGGAAAAGAGAAATCAATAATAATAATAAATACATTGCTCATTATGCGTTTGAATTTCAGATTGCGCTAGTTTTCCCCTAGCCTCACAACAAGGCCGCAAAGAACTGGCTTTGCAAATATTGAACTCTGCAAATCTTAATGCATTTAGCATGCCTGCTGTCCTGACTCTTTTTGTCTTCTTTTCCCCCGAAGGGAGGGCTGCTGCTTAGATGTCTATTTTACAGGAAGCTTTCCATGTCCTCGTTCAACCTTCCCAGCATCAGCCACAAAAATGTGGGTTCAGCTACAAGCAGGCACAAGGAATGAGGGGGGGATTATATCTCCCCAGTGTGAGAGATGGCCTCTTCCTCTCAAAGCTATCATTATATGTGATAGTGAAATTCCTCTGTTGGTATTGAATACCATTCAATGGTTGTCACGTTCCTTTGCTCAAAAAGGGCTAATGCTCAGTTCCCTTTTTTTGTAATTAAATTTTTATTGGGATTTTTAACATAACAGGATTAAAACCAGCAAACTGTAAAAAAAGAAAGAAAATACAGCAAACTATAGCATTGTAGTTGCACTGAGTAATGCAGAACATGGCAAGTGTCTGGGAACAATCCTGAAAGCATTCTATAAAGGAACCATCCATGAAGCTACATTAAAAGAATGACCTGAAGTCAATGAAAGGCGATTAGCTGGCGGTAAAATGGACGCATCATTCAGATTTATATCAGAAACAAACTGGAATGGCAATGCTTAATTTTTTCTCTCCCCTGGCTGGGCTGCATCCCTAAGTCAATTTATTATTCATAGCTAGCTGCCTGATCTGAGCAAACCAAAATTTAACCAAAACACCCTTCAAAGGTTTCCAATGACACCCAGTTTCCACATGGGCTCCAAGCAGTCATGTAATGATCAGATCTTGGTGGGTCAAAGAATGTCTGTCGAAACAGAGAAGTGCTAACAAGGGGTCTGGTTGCTCTGTGATTTGACTAACATGGGTAAATACCGTCTTCCAAATAATAATAATAATAATAATAATAATAATAATAATAATAATAATAATCTGGTACAGGCCCACCACACGTGGAAATGGGTGCCCTTAATCTGCCAACGATATGGTGAGAGACTCCAATTACAGTATTTTTCCGTCTATAAGACGCCCCCATGTATAAGAAGCCCCCTATTTTGGGGCACTCTGATTTAAGAAAATGGGGGGAGATGCCCCCCCTCCGTGTATAAGATCCCCCCAAATTTTGGACATTATTTTTAGTGGGAGGGAACCTAGTCTTATACACGGAAAAATACGCTAATATAATTCAGGAGGAGGCTAATGCCAAACTCCTTTTGGGACTGGAGGCTGAGATTTTGGCCCAGAAACCCAAGGATGTAGTTTAACTTGCCTGGGATTTTTCTTCTTCCCTTCCTTCGCACTTGGCTGCTGGCCAGATTTGTCTGGGAGCCCAATATATCTAACTATCTATCTATAGACACATCCTGGATCCTGTTGACAGGTAACCTGTTCTCAGCAGTTCAAGGCATGTTTGGTTTCCAAAGGTTTAGGCCAAGCTAAATATCTGACCATGTTTCCCCTTCCAAAGATTTTTGGCCACAGCCTCCCAGCTCCATTAGCTGTGCTGGGCACCTGGGCACCTTGTGAATGCATGATGTCATGGGAGCCAGGGTGGTGGTGTGGTTAGAGTCAGGCTAGGTCCTGGGGGACCAGGGTTCAAATCCCCACTCAGCCATGAAGATCACTAGGTGACCTTGGAGTCAGTCACAGCCTATCCTACCTCACAGGGTTGTTGTGTAGATTAAATGAGAGAACCATGCACACGACCTTGAGCTGTTTGGAGGGAAAAGTGGTTATAATAGGGCTTTAATGCAGTATAAGGATAGCTCAGTCACTAGAGTGACTCAGGATTGTGGGTTCGAGCCCCACAGGATTGTGGGATCCCCACAAGATCTCAGGATTGTGGGTTCGAGCCCCACAATTGATGAAAGATCCCATCATTGCAGAGGGTTGGACTAGATGATCCTCGTGGCCCCTTCCAACTCTATGGTTCTAGGAAATGTGATCAGTAAAGCAATAAATGAATGTCTCTCCAGAAGCATATTAACTAGATCTCTCAGGCTTTCATAATGGTGACCTCCTCCTGGAAGCAATTAGACAGATAAAATGATTGACATTATCTAAGGGTTGGGAAAGTATAATAATAATAATAATAATAATAATAATAATAATAATAATAATATAAGCAATCTTAATGCTCTTTCCTGCCATGCTGGGCCAGTACACCAACATTACAGAGAGACATTTTGAACCAATGTATGTTTGGGTCTCACACACATACCCCCACTCTTTTCTCATGTGAATGCTATTGATTCCCAGAGGTTTTTTTGAGCTGGTCTCCCAAGTTACCATTTAATCTGCATCACTGTGGGGGCCGAGCCGCCTGTCAGTGAGAGATGTCATGTGTCATCCAGCTGTGGCTGTCTAGGTCTGGTTTGTACATCCCTCTCCTGAGTCTCCTCTCCGGGGGAGCTTTGGCCAGCTAACAAGGCGTGACCATCTTCAGGGCGGACGTGAGACAAGCGAATCTTGACATACCACCATCCATGACATTCTGCAAGGTGGGCGCTTAGGGTTAATTGAGATCGGCATTTTTTGGAGGGGCAAGAGGGGAGCCAAAAATCCAGGGTTAACTGCTCTCTCCTCCATCCTCAACAGACCCAGTTCAGATCGACAACCTATTTTGAAGCTGGATATTCACAAAGTGTTCTCCAAATAGATATCCAGTTATATTGTGCAACCCTAGACTCTGAGCAACAAGAGACTCTGCAGTTACACACAGTTTGGTTTCCTTGGAATGCAGGCCAATGGAGATACATCTTTGGATATATGGTTTTATTTATACACAGATAAAACCATAACCGCTGGGAGGAGAGCAGAGAGAAGAATCACCATCTGCAGCAGCGCAACCGGACACCTTCCTCTGCCCCAGCTGCAACAAAACACGTATCTCCTGTATCGGTCTCTACAACCACAGCAGGCATAGCAACCTTCCAATAGTTTGACTTCACCCCCAAAGGCGCACTCCTCCATCGTCTCCCGAGGCAGGCAGATGCCAGCAACAGCAACAGATAAAACCTGAGGATAGGATAGAGCACCCCAAGAGTCCTTGCCTCCCCTGGAATTGCATTTTGCCGCCCTCCCTTCCCTCTACAGCACATGGAGAAGCCGCCTTCCTGACCATAGAACCCGCTATTGGTTAGAGCATTTGTTTCAAGCAGATGCACACTGACCGAGTTTCAAGGGTGCTGTAGCAGGGGGTTAGACTAGATGTCCTTTGGAGACTCTTCCACCTCTATGAATCTAAGGAAGCTCCATTGTATTCAATGGGACTTGCTCTCTTGCCAGTGCTTTTAGGACTGCAGCCTTAAAGCACCCAGATTTCAAACTGAGGCAAAGTAACATCCGCTCAACAACCAAAGCTGATTCCTACCCCCCTTCCCACTCGAAAGGCACCTGGCCAGTTTGGTTGCCAGTATATATTGCTGCATACATTTCTGAGATCATGGTCTTTCCAATGAGTGGCTCTTGTCCAGGTTTGTTAATTGCCATACTTTTAAATGTTGTGAGGATCCTATGCCCTTTTAAAATGTTTTTTAGGGGGGTTGTTGTTTTTATTTTGATTATGTATTTTGTGGTTTTATATTTTGATTTTATTCTGTGAACCGCCCTGGAACCTCTGGGTATGGGGTGGTATATAAATTAAATTGACTGTCTCAAAGCAAATCTTTATAAAAAAAAAGTAGTATAAACACCAACAATTGGGAAACATTGGCCTGCGAGCGCTCCAATTGGAGAATAGCCTTTACCAAAGGTGTCTTGGACTTTGAAGACACTCGAACTCAGGACGCAAGGGAGAAACATGCTAGGAGGAAGGCACACTTGGCAAATCCACACCGTAATCATCTCCTGCCCGGAAACCTATGTCCCCACTGTGGAACGACGTGTGGATCCAGAATTGGCCTCCACAGTCACTTACGGACTCACTGTTAAAACCGTGTTTATGGAAGACAATCTTACTCAGCTATGAGTGATCACCAAAGAAAGAAGAAGATAAATTAAACACACACACACCAGCAACAGCAGCAACAACATTTCACCTGTGAAAATCTGGAGCCTGAATTTCAGGTTTAAAATCCTGGTGAAGTGGATTATTTTAGAAATGGTGGGTTGTTGTTTTTTTAGGATAAACATAAACATAGAAAGCTCACAGTGGTACTCTTCTTACACCGCAAGACGGGGCTCCCTGACTGACCTTCCTGCTGATTTATCTGCAGGCATCCCCTGAATTTATGAAGAGCAGCAGGCATGACTTCGAAAGTAATGAGTTTTGCAGATGGCGGAGCTTCTCTCCGGTTGGAGAGGCCGGCACAGAGAGTCCCTGCTCTGTTTGTAAACAGAGGCAGGGTGATTAAGATAAGAAAAGGGCTGGTAATTAAATTAAAGCCAAGGAAGTTGTCAGAGATGGGCTTAAAGGCTTCTCCAGGCATCCCAGCCTTTAAAGCCATCAAACAGGAGAATTCCAGTATTGCTACTGGGCCTGTGGAGCGAGGTTTGAATTTCATTGAGATGACTTAATTTGCTTTTCTGGTTTCAAATGAGCAAACAGCGACCAAATACAATAGACTGGGTCAAGAAGAAAGGGGCTGAAGAGGCCAGATCCTATAATGGGGTATCTAGGTAAAAAAAAAGGTAAAGGACCCCTAGACAGTTAAGTCCAGTCAAAGGCAACTATGGGGTTGTGGCTTCTCATCTTGCTTTCAGGCTAAGGGAGCCGGCGTTTGTCCACAGACAGCTTTCCGGGTCATGTGGCCAGCATGACTAAACCGTTTCTGGTGCAATGGAACACTGTGATGGAAACCAGAGCGCACGGAAACACCATTTACCTTCCCGCCGCAGCGGTACCTATTTATCTACCTGCACTGGTATGCTTTCAAACTGCTAGGTTGGCAGGAGCTGGGACAGAACAATGGGAGTTCACCCCATTGTGGGGATTCGAACCACTAACCTTCTGATCGGCAAGCCCAAGAGCCTCAGTGGTTTAGACCACAGCGGCACCTGCATCCTGCAATGGGGTATCTAGTGTCTACCTACGAAACACCTAGGCTGGTCCCTGTGTTGGTCTGGGAGAGTTTGTGAGAATGAAACACACCAAGGATGTGTGTGGAACGTTTGCAGTTCATAAGCACACCCCCTAAAACAGGAAATATGCAAAGTTACAGGCTTCTTACAGGTCAGGTTAGATCTCTAGCAGAGCCTGGAGCACCCCTCTCCTCTCTAGAGCATTAGTCAGCATGGATGGGCAAAACGCATGGAGACTCAGTGTGGCATAGTGGCTAGAGTGTCAGACTATGATATGGGAAACCAGGGTTCAAATCCCCACTTAGCCAATGAAGCTCATTGTCATTGGGTGACCTTGGACCAGTCACAGTCTTTCAGCCTAACCTACCTCACAGGGTTGTTGTGAGGGTTAAATGAGGAGGGGCCGAGGGGGGAGAACCATTGCCAGCACCTTGGAGGAAAAGGTGAGATATAAATGCAACAAACAAACAAACAAACAAAAAACAGAGTGCTAGAGACTAGGGTTCAAATCCCCATTTAGCAGTGAACCTTGCTGGGTGACCTTGGGGGCCAGTCACTGTCTTCTCTCAGCCTGACTTCCCTCACAGGGTTGCTGTGAGAATTAAATGAGGAGGGGGAGATCCATGCCCACCACCTTTAGCATTTGGGAGAAGAATGAGTAACAAAATGTTTGCTTCTCTCCGTTTCTGCTTTCCACTTCTTAAACCCAGTTCTCCACCTTGCCAAATCAGCCTGTGAAGTCCAAAAATGTGCAAATGTCTTCCACTGTGCACATTCTGTCTGTGGCTGTCCCTAATGCACACATTTTCACGAGCAACCTTTCCTAATATAATGCATTTTGCACATTATTTTTGCCCATTACGTGCATTTCACACCCATCTCCCCAAATCTACACTTCTTTGCAGACATTTTTGCTGCATTAGAGAAATGCTTCGTGACGTCCAGAAACACGGAGAATTCTGCAGGATCTTCACTGCGTTTTGGTCTGTGCATTGTTTTGGAAAGCTCTAATCAGGTTAGCTTGCTTTAACAGGAGAACGGAACCAAATTTCTTCCCTGTCCCTTTATTAGCCAGGCAAGTGACTGAAGACAAGAGCTTCTGTTTCTTGGCTGGAGGATGAGGGAGGATTATAGGCACTCTGCCCCTCCTTTCCTTCATGCATAACTCTCCAATTAGTGCCCTGTCTCCTTTTTCTCTTCTTCAAAGCTTCAAGAGCCATTAATCTGCTTTGGGGCATTAGTGCTGGGCCTGAGCATCATAAGATCATTTCTCCTTTCACCTTCCCACCGGGCCCCACATGCTCTAATAGTTTTTCAGTCTTTTGTCATGCATGCAAAATGCTCAACAGGCCTTTGGGTGCTGCTGACCCCCATTCACTTGGGCTCTGGTCCTTTGAGGTTTAGTGGAGGGCGGCCCCAAACGGATGGGGGTAGGGAGTGAAAAGATTGCAAAGGCAGGATTCATTGCTAGGTAAGAGGGCACCATCCACTTGTAGGGCTGAGAGCCTGCCTCCCCCAGAGACAGGCTCTGGAGATGCTTCCAGAGAGAGAGAGAAATGATACCAGGCAATACTAGCAGCCTTCCCTAGATCTCCACAACAGCAAATGGTCATGCATGATGGGAGTTGTAGTCCAAAACATCCGTAGGGCACTAGGCTGGAGGAGACTTGTCTACCCTGATTGGCAGGGTCTCAAGCAATGAAGGGTTTCTCCCGTAGTTGTTGGTTGGCCTTTGGATGGATGCCCAACCTGCTGTTGTTGGGTCTGCTAATCAAACCTTTATATTGTCCCAGGCGCTGCTAATGGCAATAAGAGCCTGTAGACAGGAGATCCAATATACTTTTGTTTATGCAATTGAATAAAGCGCACAAACATCTCCAAAGAAAGGGAAGGAAAACATTCATTTTCCCCTCTGCCCCCCCTTTCTCCTTCCTCCTTTCTTCCATCTGCTTTCCGAGTGGTTAAGACTTACAGCTTATAGATTTCCCAGAACGCCCATTTCATGTCTTACTCCTTGGCATGTGAAGGAGGGGAGCACACACACCGCATGTGCATTTAGATTAGCCGTAGCCCCACCCTGGGTGTGTCTTCTAAAATTCATGAGATCCTAATAGGTTCCAGAACATGTGCAGAGACCCCAAAGTAGTACCTGCTATTTCTTTTTGTTATCTTGGATTGGAAATCTTTCACTCTTAGGCGCCTCTTGGCTATCTACAGGCCTTGAGCAATAAAATGCCTCCTTAACATATTCCAAGCAAGCGCTGATAAGGGGTGAGCTCCTGTTGCTCGGTCCCAGCTCCTGGCAACCTAGCAGTTCAAATGCATGTCAAAGTGCAAGTAGATAAATAGGTACCGCTACAGCGGGAAGGTAAACGGCGTTTCCGTGCGCTGCTCTGGTTTGCCAGAAGCGGCTTAGTCATGCTGGCCATATGACCCGGAAGCTGTACGCCGGCTCCCTCGGCCAGTAAAGCTAGATGAGCGCCGCAACCCCAGAGTCATCCGTGACGACTGGACCTAACGGTCAGGGGTCCCTTTACCTTTTTATGATCTTGGCAGCAGGAGAAGTAATTGCAACTCAATGGAAAACAGTGCAAAAATCCAACACTGAATAATTGGTATCTCTCACTCTGGAATGTAGCTATAATGGAGAAAATAATAATAATAATAATAATAATAATAATAATAATAATAATAATAATAATTTATTTATTTATACCCCGCCCATCTGGCTGGGTCTCCCCAGCCACTCTGGGCGGCTTCCAACAGAAAAATAGAACACAGTAATCTATTGAACATTAAAAGCCTCCCTGAACAGCGCTGCCTTCAGATGTCTTCTAAAGGTCTGGTAGTTGTTTTCCTTTTTGACATCTGTTGGGAGGGCATTCCACAGGGCAGGCGCCACCACCGAGAAGGCCCTCTGCCACCACCAAGAAGGCCCTCTCAAATCATGCACAATTTGAGATTTCAACAAAGACTAGAACCTCCAGATACTTCTTAAATGATTTTTGACATATACAACAGAATCATCATTTTCAAGACTCTTGTCACAAGCCTGGGAAATCTGGAACTATGGCTTGATGAAAAGTTCATCATCTTTACTTGGACTGCTATTTTAACTCATGTGCAAATACTAATTCTATGTGCCTTTCATATAGTATTGTTGTTCACCTTTTAGTTTGTTTCTGTTGTCATAACTGTTCTCTCATTATAAAATGGAATATTATTCAAATATTATTTAAAAGATGAGCCCTGTGGCCGGATCAGGCCAATGGCCCATCTCGTCCAGAATCCTGTTCTCACAGTGACCAACCCAATGTTCCAATGGGAAGCCTAGAAGCAGGTTGGTGGCAGAGCACAGACATCTCAGCTAGTAAGCGTTGATATTCTCCAGACACCGGGAACCATCACTGTGAACCCAGATCACCTGAGCTACGTGAAATCCTTCCTGCCAGGTGATGCCAATTTCCTTATAGAACCTGACCATCCGCCACCAGGATATTGGATGGTCTCGGCTGCCTGGCCAGTTCCCAGGGAACCAGCCAGTTCCCAAGAACTCAAAAAAGAACGGCAAGCATCCCTGCTCTGAATGAAAGGACTGTGAACGCTGAGAGCTAATGCTCCAAGCTCAGCAAGGAGGCCAAACCATTAATTCTGTGAATGAGCTTGAGGAACTCCTTAAGGCCCAAACTATGTAAATCTCAATTCCCTCCTGTTGCCCCAGAAACCAAGCAGAATAGAGATGCATTTTTCTCTCTTCTCTGCTTTGAGTTCATCCTCCTCCTCGGTGGGCACTTTTGCCTGCTGGGAAAGAGTGCAGTTTTTCTTTCTTTCTTTCTTTCTTTCTTTCTTTCTTTCTTTCTTTCTTTCTTTCTTTCTTTCTTTCTTTCTTTCTTTCTTTCTTTCTTTCTTTCTTTCTTTCTTTCTTTCTTAAAAGGAGGAGGAGGAGGAGGAGGAGGAGGGGAGAGGACTCTTCCTGGAAAGATTTCTAGATTTCAAAGCTGCCTGGCACGGCGTCTTTGGATCGGAGGTGGCTCCGTGGGACTTTGGCAGCTTTGTAATTTGAAACAGTGGGATTAGCGTAGCCCAGCAGCCAGCAGCTCAGGTTATTCAAAAGAGCGGCAGACTGGGCTGGAGAGAGAAGCCTGCATTCCAAGAACCTCCTCCGTCCAGACCAGAAGGAGGGACTGGGACAAAGGGCCAAGACGACAAAACTCTTGGGAGAAACTCCAAGCACACCTTCTACTTGCGGAATAAGATCCCTTGGATACAGTTTCTATTCCAGCTCCACAGTTCTGATTCAGGGCAGCCAGATTTCCCACTTTCTAAAAGGCTCTTTCTAAAAGATCTGTTCAAAGGAGTCATAGAACCATAGAATTGTAGAGTTGGAAGGGAGCCGAGGGTCATCTAGTCCAACCCCCTGCATTGCAGGAATCAAAGCCAGGTCCACCAATCTGAAGTAGTTTAATAAGCCAATGAAGGTTTTTTTTAAAAAAGGGTAAAGGACCCCTGGACGGTTAAGTCCAGTCAAACGCAACTATGGGGTTGTGGCGCTCATCTCGCTTTCAGTCCGAGGGAGCCGGCATTTGTCCACAGAAAGCTTTCCACGCCATGTGGCCAGCAGGAATAAACCGCTTCTGGCACAACGGAACATCATGACAGAAACGCTGTTTACCTTCCCGCCACAGCGGTACCTATTTATCTACTTGCACTGGTGTGCTTTCAAACTGTTGCGGGGATTCAAACCCCCGACCTTCTGATACACCATTGTTCGGGGTCCCTCCTTCCTCCTGCGTGTGGCAGTGAGCACCCTGTTGCAGCAGTTAATAAAGATCAGGCTTACTAGCTGCTTTGCTTCTCAATATTCTCTGGCTGGCCTCTGTTATTTTCTCCTACCGATAGAGAACTTACAAAAGGACTCTGCAAGGGCTCTTGGGTACCCCATAAGGGAAAAGGAACAGGTTTTTCTTATATCAAGCCTATGAAAGGAGGGGGGGAGTCCCAAAGTTGCCTGTCAATACTGAGCATCTGGAGAGCAGACTGAGCACCTGGTCACCTGTGAGTGAGATGTTTTGTATTTCTACTTAAAGTACAGCCGTTCTAAATTTGCATATAGAGGCAAATTTTATGCAAACCGGTCTCCACTTTTGACCTAAGAACATAACAAACATAAGAGGAGCCTGCTGGATCAGGCCTATAGTGCACCTAGTCCAGCTCCCTGTTCTCACAGTGGCCAAACTGATGCCTGTGGGGAGCCAGCAAGCAGGATTTGAGCACAAGAGCCACTCTCCCCTCCTATGGCTTCCAGCAACTGGGATTCAGAAGCATTTCTGCCTCTGACCGTGGAGGCAGAGCAGAGCCGTCATGGCTAATAGCCATTGAAAGCCTTCTCCTCCTCCATGAAATTGCCCAGTCCTCTTCTAAAGTTGGTGTCCATCCTGTGGAAGTGAGTTCCACAGTTTAACCACGTGCTGCATGGAGAAGTACTCCTTTTTATGTGTCCTGAATCTTCCAGCATCCGACCTCATTGGATATCCATGAGTTCTGGTGTTAGGAGAGAGGGAGAAAAACTTTCCTCTATCCACTTTCTTCATGCCATACCTAATTTGATAAAATTCCATCGAGTTACCTCTTACTTGCCTTTTCTCTAACTGAAAAGTCCCAATTGCTGCAACCTTTCATCCTGGGGGAGCCACTCTGTCCCCTTCATCATTTTGGCTGCCCCTTTCTGGACCTTTTCTAACTTAGCTGTATTTTTTCTCTTCCCAGTCTTCTCCCAGCAAGACTGGTTGCACCAGCCTAAAGCCCCCCATGGAGAGGAAGGAAATCTGGGTTCATTCATCATCATAATCATGTGGTTGGGTCCACTTCGGAATTGCATTTTGGAATCAAACCTTGGGAATATGCTCAGGGATAGGTAGAGCCTTCCTTCCCAGAACCATCAAAGGATCATAGAGTTGGAAGGGGCCCATGGGTCATCTAGTCCAACCCCCTTCAATGCAGGAATCTCAACTAAAGCATCCAAGAAAGATGGCCATCCAACCTCTGTTTAAAAACCTCCATGGAAGGAGAGTCCACAACCTCCCGAGGGAGTTCAAACAGCTCTTACCAACGAAAAGTTCTTGCTGATGTTTAGTCAAAACCTCTTTTCTTGTAATTGGTAGCCGTTGATTCAGGTTCTGCCCTCTGGAGCAGGAGAAAACAAGCTTGCTCCATCTTCCATGGGACAGCACTATCCCTGATGCACTAGATTTCTGTGCACAGGTTCAAGGCTGCTTCTGGGCTAGGTAGGAGAACAATAGCTAGGAAGCTGGAAGTGGGATGGAAGCTGGAGACAAGGAGACCAATTGCTCTGTGCTGGACCCAAAGTTGTGACTAACGGAGAAACAAGATCTTTTGGGGTGTTGCTGCTGTGAGCTCAGGTTGTACACATGTGTAAATAAAACCATACGTCCTAACGGCACAGCCATCTCCTCTGACCTTCGTGTCAAGGAAACCGAACCTGGGTAAGTGCTTGGAACCCCTGGAATCTCTCGTCGCTTGGTGATTCAGGTAGCGTGTAGCAACGGTTGGTAGGCAGTCTGCGCAGTGACATTTTGAAGGCCCAACTTGATTCCTCTAAAACCAATCGGGCAACACGCCAGGGAGTGAGGTGGTACCTCATTTATGTTCTCCTGGAAAAGGGCGCCCTTGCCTCATCCTGCAACAGCTTGCCAGAAGTTCTCTCACCGCTGCTTGTTTTGATGAAGGCACCTCTCCCACGCCCAGCTGCAATGACTGAGTCCCAGGGGCCAGTCTAGACATGTTTGGGATGTGAGGCTTGGGCCCCATAGGGCAATAGCCACCCCGCTGTCCAGATCCACACCCAGTTTATGCTACGCCTTTCTGTCCCTTGGGTTGGATGGAGGGCTTTGGGCATCCAGGATGAATGCCGATGTCCCCAGGCCACACTTCCAAGGTCACCGTGACTGTTTCCCCTCTCCTTAGGACACAACAGAAGAGCTTTTCAATAACACTTCCTTTGAAAAATAATCCATCTTGCTCTGTTTTTGGAAACTGTGCTGCGTACAGAACAGGAAGAAGTTAATTACTGTCCAGGGGTGTGTGGGCGTGTGTTCCAAAATGTTTGAAATGTTTAATTTTCTTGAAAGAGAAAAGGGCTCTGATCTCTGTTAGATTCCCTCCGTGTTTACACAGAGGGTTTCTATTAGCAAAGTCAACAGCCCAGGCTGCTGATGGGCTGGGCCTGTGTCTCTTCTTTTCCTCCAAACAGGAACCTTTCCCAAGGGAGGTGTGTGATGCTGTTGTGCACAGCTTCCCTCCACCCTGAAGCCAGGCAAGGAACTGCAGTTGCTTCGGCAACCAGGCTTAAGGTGGAAGGAGCACAGAGTTAAACCGCGGCGGAACTCACTTCCACAGGACCCAGTGATGGCCACCCACTCAGATGGCTTTAGAAGAGGACTGGGCAAATTCATGGAGGAGAAGGCTATCAATAACTACTATCTACAATGTCTGTGCTCTGCCACCGTGGTTGAAAGCTGTATTGCTTCTGAACACCAATCCCTGGGGAATCACAGGCGGGAAGAGAGTTTCTTAGTGGCATTAATATGTGTTTTTGTTCGTTGTTATAAAATGTCGTAATCGTCTGTTGACTGCAAATAAAGAAAGGTTGGACGTTCTACTATTGATAAAACAGTGTACCTCTGAGCACGCACAGAGTGCTTCTTGACGACTGCTGAATGGCCACAACCAGGCAAACACAAGATGGAACTAGAAAGGGCCTAGGATGGTCATTTAGTCATCACTGAAAAGGACACAGATTTGCATAAAATTTGAATGTCCTGTTTTGCATGTATGAATGCAGATTTAGAAGTGATTGTTATCATTCTCCACCTCACTGCATGAGCAGGTGATTGACGGGCTTGCTCCGTCTGCTGTTCAGGGGCTCACTGCAGATGGTGGGCATCTTCAAGCTCTTCCTTCTCTGTCTTCAAACTAGACTGGGCTTGGACAGCCCTTCCAAAAATAACTCACCTGTGTAACGTGGGACATGTGGCCTCTGTTGGATCTCTGGACTAGGACCTAGCTGTTCAGCAGTGGAATTTGCTGCCAAGGAGTGTGGTGGAGTCTCCTTCTTTGGAGGTCTTTAAGCAGAGGCTTGACAGGCATATGTCAAGAATGCTTTGATGGTGTTTCCTGCTTGGCAGGGGGTTGGACTGGATGGCCCTTGTGGTCTCTTCCAACTCTATGATTCTATGACCTACCTGCAGCAGTGCAAGGAGTCGGTTGCTGCAGCATCTGTATAAAGCCTGCTTGCCCTGGGGGCGGGGTCAGTCCCAAAGAGGTTATTCCAAAGGGATTCACACCTCAGGTGGCAGGTGCTTGGATGTCAAAGGACTGTTTCATTTCAAACTGCAGGTCAGAAAACCACAGTTTGAAATGCTTTCTTACAGAAAAAGTTCTCTCTATTGGTATGAAACCAGGTGAACAGAACCTTTCCCCCTTACAAGCTAGGTATGTTGTTGTTGTTGTTGTTTCAATTTGCATGGAGTACCGGTATTGATATGGGGAGCAAACCAAAGTGGCACACGGACCCTGGACTCTGAAGTGGCGTGATCCGATTTACCACCTCGTTCTGTTGCAAGTGGACACTAGACCTGATACAAAATACGCAAACTGCTGGGGAGTTTTTGTTGGAGGGTTGAAGAAGGTATGGAAAGGGCTGCAGCCCAAGGGTACAACACCTGCTTTGCATTGCAAAACTTCCCAGGTATCTCCAGTTAGGGCTGGGAAAGACTGCCGGTCCGTGCAGGCAATACTAAGGTTACCAGACTGCCACATCTGAGCTGAAGCCTCCAGGTTTGCCTGGCTCCCTCCGGCTGGCAAATGGACAGCTTGAATCTCCAGGTGGGCAAGAGCACCTTTAAAAAAATAAAAATTATTAAGAAGACTGTGTGTGTGGCTTGCAAGCTTCACAGAATAATAAAATTGTAGTGTTGGAAGGGACAATCAGTGTCATCTAGTCCAAATCCTTGCAACACAGAAATATTTTTGCCCAACATGGGGCAAGTTATGGCAGAGTCACTCCAAGGGAGTTTGCCCTCCTTCACTTCCCTCTCCCAATTAACCTCCGTCTCCAGGGCTCACATCCATGACCTCACCAGGGAACACCCCCAGGCCTCAGATTTGGCCCCTGAAATCTCAGGCTCTGAGATGCTCCCGAACCTGGAAACTCTAATGCTGAGCTACGGACTTACTTCCAAAGGCCTTCTGGCAGCCACCTTTTTCTGAAGGGGTTCAGAATAGCTTAGGTCTGCCCCATGGGGGCATGAAAGCACACAGTGTGTGTGTCTCTGGGGTGTTGCCAGCCACTGTGTGGGTGGTTTGTGGCATGAATCCTGGGCGGCGTTTGGTTGGCAAGGTTTGCAGAAGCCTTATCTCCCCCTCGGTGCCCTATTGTGGAGAGAGATTGATTCTTTCGACTGCTCCTTTTCCTACTGGAGCGGCTCCGAGAGGATGATGGACTCTGTTCAATTTCCTTGATGAAAAAGAGGGCAGCGAGGATGCCCTCCTCCATAAGCATATCCCCCGCTTGGCCTTTTGAAAAATTATGGTTATGATTATTACTGTTATTAGAAGGAAGTTGTGGATAACAGGACATGCCCTGCAGCCGAGCGGCTGCCTCTGCGCCAGAGCTAAGCGACGCCTTGCGCTTCCTCATATCCTGCATGGTATTTGTGTGTCTGTGATGGGGAGGGAATGGGTTGGAGGAGAAACGGGGCAGTGGAACAGAGTCTGGTTTCTATTCTCCATTCACAATCCTGCCTTGGGCTGGTCAAGCATCCTCGCCCATCTGCCCATCTGCCAGGTCACTAATGCAAGGCCGGTCTAAGGCATTTTGCTGCCCAAGGCAAAGGATGAGGTGGTGCCTGTAACGGATTAGCCCCAGGATGGAAGATTTATTACACCCTGGATCTTTAGGAGGCACCTCCAACAGCGCATCTTTAGGAGGCAGGAAGGTGCCCGGTTTTAAAAGGAGGGAAGAACCTTTGGCAGTTGGAAGAGAGGGAGTGTGGTGACGAAGAGGGAAGAAGAAGGGTGTTGGGGCCAGGAGAGTGGTGGTTTAGGTTAGGATTAGGATAACTTGAAGTTAAAGTCTGACAGAGTTAATGTATAACTGTAACTAAGCTTGTAAACTTATGCATCGTTAAGAAAAGAAAAACCTATGTTCTCAATAAAATAAAATTCATCTTCTTTTTGTGCCAAAGAATATCGTCTTGGTTATTCCAGCAGCGTATTAAAACTCACAGAGGTGGAGACTCAGAAAAGGGCAAAACTCACCTAAGGAAAAGGGGATAGTTTGTGTCCTAGAGTCACACAGGAAGGGCAGTATGGTGAAAACCTAGAGTGCCACAAGTTTGCCAGGGTGATATGGCCCGGCCCGGCTCTAGGGGTAGTCTCAGTGGCGTGGGGAGCCAGGGCGCTGGGCTGGCAGGAGGGTGCTGCGTGGCGAAGCCGTGCGGAAGCTGTGCTGTGTGCTGCGCCCGCCCACCCACCAGGGCGGGGGGCGCCGGAGCGATCTCTGCGCCACGGCACCAGGGCGCCCGACCGGCTTGAGGCGGCCCTGGATATGGCAGACTGATACAGTGGGGATCTGAGTTGAGGGAGTCCCTGTTCTGTAGGCAAGAGGTTGTTCATTCAAATAGCCCTGAGTGTTTGTGAGATCAGGCCACGGAAGCTGGAATTAGACTCTCTTTACTGAGAGGCCCAGAATTGAGGGTTTTATTTTAAGGCGTAAGGAATTGAGTGGGGATTGCTTTACCCCTGTACCCTTTCGTCTCATAATCGGCGAGGGGGTTCGTCGCAGTGCCCGCCTCTCCATTCAGAAGTTGACTGCACTGGCTGTTGACTCTTATTTGAACACTCACAACAAGGCAGCATGCTATGTTGTACCTGAGGCAGCAGCCTCGCCAATGCAAGGCATGTGACCTCTGCACACCCCGCTGCCCCCCCTCGGTCTCTGTTGCCCGAGGCAGCTGCCTAATGGAAGGTGCTGCACCAGCAAGACAGATGCCTCAGGCAGCAGATTCTAGGGAACAGGCGGAGGTAAGTACAGTGGAACCTCGTTTGTCGAACGCTTCAGAAGTCGAATGTTTCGGCTTTCAAGTACCGACAACCCGGAAGTGAATGCTGCCGTTTTCGAATGCGCCTCGGAAGTCGAATGGCTTTTGAGACGCGTTTCTCCATTTTTTCAATGGATTTTGCTGACCGGCAATTGCGCCTTGGTTGTTGAATGTTTCAGAAGTCGAACAGTCTTCTAGGATGGATTACATTTGACACCTGAGGTTCCACTGTATTGTAGATAAGTGCCTGGGTCAAGTAGCCATCCTTGCGGCCCCTAACCATGGCTGCAGTCACACGGCAGTTTATCCTATTTCCCCAATGTTTCCCCCTGATGACACACCCACACTTTTGCTTGATCTGTGTTTTGATCGTATTGTGTACTGATTCATTCCCCCACGTCTAAGAACTTTTCTCCTTGTTCCACAGCTGTGCCTTGTGAAAACTTGATCTTAGCTGCCGGATCGAAGCTCGGTTAAGCAAAATCTCTCTTTGGGTTTTCTGTACGTCAGATAAGACCTGGTTCAGCGGTTAAGATCAAGTTTTTGCAAGACCCAGCTGCAGAACAACGGGGAAAGCTCTTGGACCTGGGAGAATTAATCAGTACATAATACAATCAAAATATGAGTCAAGCAGAAGTCTGCATGAGCCCTTACTGTTATTTTCCGTGTTGTATTCAAGCTGCCACATGGCAGAAAAGCCACTTCCATAAATGTAATGGAATATAGTGCAAGCGTTGTGCTTGTTTCTGTGTTCTTTTCTTCCAGGAAGAAACAAAACAGCTTGCAAGTAACACAGAGACAAGCATCATAGCTGTGCTAAATTCTGCTGTATTTATGGAAGTGTCTTTGATGGCAATATCCAGACAAGCAAGAGTGGGGGGGGGGACAAAGAAAGACCTGTGGGGTGTGTGGATTGGGGAGAGTCCTAGGGGCAGCTTCAAGAGAACTGAAGGGCCACATTTTGCCTGCAGGACTGGGGTTTCCCACTCCTAGTTTCTGAGAGTTGGGATTAATTTTGTGTTTGGCTGGAGAAGAGGCCTGCTTGAAACACTGAACAGCACATGAGACATAGAATTCCTTCATGTCTCCAAGCCGTTCTTCTAAAGGGGTGAAACTGGGACTCTTCATTCAAATCCTTTATGCTCACCCAGGGCAAGCTGGAGTTTGTTTGTGTGGGGACGCAAGCAAAATAAAATCCAGGCAGATCAGGACTTCTTATTTAGGCAGCTGGGGCAGCAGTTATTGTTTTTAATCTGCTGCTTGATGGATTGCCTACTGGAGCAGCTCCAGAGTGACTCTATTTTTAAAGTATGTCTCCCACCCCCAGAGATGACTCCCGATCAACTTGGGAAGATCTATATTTGTAATATTTCTCTCCCTCTCTCCCTCTCTGTCACTTCTTATCTCTCCACTGGGAAAATTGTTGGCCGCTACATCAGCCAAATATGTGTGCTTTCTCTCTCTCAGCATCTTAGAAAACATGAGCCAAAGTTTCCTCTCTTCTCTCCCTCTCCCTCCCCCCTCTCATATTTTGTGTTTTCTGATCATAAGTCTTTCCTTTTTGAAAATTCTTTGCCCAGCTCTTGTTCAAAAAAGTGAAGCTCTGACATCTTGAAATGTAAACGAATATTGGATGAGGCACGTGAATGAATAATATTTGCAAGGCAAATATATTGCAGAAGCCCATCTCCCCACAAGCTGCCCCTCTGCAGTCCCCCAGCCCCCACACTTGGGTGGGGTTGTGGTGGAGGATGGAGCACATTCCCTGCTCGCACTTTCAATCCTTAGTACCTCCGGCTAACAGGATTCCAGGCTCCAGGTGATGGGAAAGACCCCCTTTGGCCCTGCCTGAGAACTCTGACTGCCAGGAGCCGTCCAGGATACCAGCAAAGGCATTAGACCCATTGGGGACAAACACTGTGGCCCTGGCAGCACTGATGCATCAAACGGCAGCAGTGGGAGGAAGGGAAGGGATGCAGGGCCACTCCATCGGCTCACCTGAGAAACCAGCAACATTTGGCTCCCAGAAGAAGAAAAGTGTCAGGGACTGGCTGGACGCTGAGAGGTTTGCCACCTCTCCTCTGCAGTCTGCTAGTTGGGCGAGAGAGGTGTGCTCCTTCTCTTCCTGATATTCACAGCAGTGAGTAGGGTCCAGTAGGTACCTGGGGACCACATCAGCATCTCTCATGTGGGAGACTGCCTCCCACCCATCCCCGCAACCCGGTTTTGCAGCAAGGTGCATTTTGCCCAGTCTGGAAAGTTCATCACTGCCATTCAAGTGCAACATATTTCATGATGCAAACATGCCTTCGCAGCTCTGGCTGTCTACTCTTTGCATGGGATGAAAGCCCCACTTTGTCTGGAAGGACTCACCAAGAGCTCATCCAGACTTCCGCTTTTCCCAACACTTTCCCCTGGGGAAACCTGATCTTTAGTGCTCAATCGGAACAAACAGCAATTTGGGTCTGACGTTTGCCGTGATTTAAAGCTAAAGAGGGGATTTTCAGTGGGGCAGGAGGAAAACCACTTGGGCCCATTCCTAGAAAGCGCGGGTCAAGCAGAAAATTGCTCACATCCATGCTTTCTAGTCACAGTACAAGTGGAAGTATGGAAGAGCCCTAAATGAGCATGGAAACGATTGCAGCTGTTGTTTGCTGCAACATTCATCATTAATATTATTTGCATCCCACTTAATATGCAGAATCCCTATGTGGTTTCCAAAAACACAGAGAGAGCATTAAAAATAAAAATGCATATAGAATGTTTAAAACAAAACAAAAACCCCAAAGAAATATATTGGTAGAAACAGAGAAGCCATGAGTAAAACATTCAATTAAAGGTAAAGGGACCCCTGACTATTAGGTCCAGTTGTGACCGACTCTGGGGTTGCGGCGCTCATCTCGCGTTATTGGGTGAGGGAGCCGGCGTACAGCTTCCAGGTCATGTGGCCAACATGACAAAGCCGCTTCTGGCAAACCAGAGCAGCACATGGAAACGCCGTTTACCTTCCCGCTTGGAGTGGTCCCTATTTATCTACTTGCACTTTGACGTGCTTTCGAACTGCTAGGTTGGCAGGAGCTGGGACCGAGCAACGGGAGCTCACCCCGTCGTGGGGATTTGAACCGCCGACCTTCTGATCGGCAAGCCCTAGGCTCTGTGGTTTAACCCACAGTGCCACCTGCGTTTATCGATATTTAACATTCAGTTAAATATTGATAAATAATAAAAACAGAAGCTCATAAGGTTCATCACACTCTTCTGTTTCAACAGGCACTTTTGAGTTTTAAAATGTGGTTGAGTGTGTGTTGTACACACACACACACACACACACACACACACACACACACACACACCACACCACCCCTGGGCCAAGGTGACCTTTCTGTGGTCAAGTAGCAGGAAAACGGCAGCGACACAACAGCAGGCTCCCGGCAGGCGGTGTCACGTGTGGGGTGCCAAGCAGGAAAAGGGTGTTTCCTGTTCCTGAAAGCTTGTCCAGAACTGTAGCAAAGGAAGGAAGAGGATGGGGAGAGGAAGGGCACGGCACAGCACCCACCTTGGGGTAGGACAAGGTTGCTGGCGCCCTCCTAGCGCTGACCCCGCCGGTGCCGAGGGCAGGCTGGCGAAAGGAGGCTCCTGGCATGACATTCAGCTTGGCAAAGGATACGTCTCTCCTTCTGCCTTCCGACCTGCCTGCGTAGTGAGGGAGAGAAGGATCCTGGCAAAGAAGGGGTGGTGCATACAGAGGCAGGGACCAGATGAAAAGCGTTTGGGGCTTTTTATGCTCAAAGAAAAGGTGAGCAAGTGATGTCATGCTAGAAATTCATATAATTATGCACAGCACAGAGAAAATGGGTAAAGGAACGTTTTTTTCCTACCACTTTTGTAACATCCAATGCAGCTGAACATTGAAGATTCAGAGGAGATAAAAGACAGGACTTCTTCACACAGCACATAGTTAAACTATGGAACTCACACCCACAGGAGGCAATGATGGGCACCTATCGTGTAGCTTTAAAAGAGAATTAGGGAAATTCATGGAGAGAGCTATCGATGGTTACTAGCAACCATGGCTATGCTCTGCCTCCAGAAGCAGCCAAGGTTTCTGAATACCAGTTTCTGGAAACCACGGGAGGGAAGAAGGATCTTGGGTTTGAGTCCTGTTTGTGGGTTTCCCCTTGGGGCATCTGGCTGGCCACTGTGAGAACAGGATGCTGGACTAGGTGGGCCACTGGCCTGATCCAGCCCCAGGATCGTCTTATGTTCTGCCTTCTGGCTGGTCCACAGCCACAACAGTGACGAAGAGATGGATGACACAGGGGGAAATAGTGACAGCAACACAGGTGGAACCTTTACACATATATATTAAAAAAAACCTGTGAAAATGCTTTTTATAAAAAAGTGTTTTGAAAAATACATTGGATTTGGCATAGCTCTCTGTTGCCATCTAGTGTCACATTTGTATATTGCACTTAACAACATTTAAAACGTTTTGCTTGCAGCTGTATAGCTGAGTCAACAGAGGCGGGGACCAGGCAGAATGGGACTAGCACTCATCAACAGGGACAGTTTCCACATGCATGCATGGTTTATACTGTATAGGTCTCCTTGGTTTCCCATGAATTTGTCCTGGATATATTGGATATAGATCCAATATCTGGTGCATTCCCAGACTTCCAGGTCATGGATCAACCACATGTTTTCTTCTGGTTAAAATGGATTTCTCCCAGTAGCATATTAGGGAGAGATTGGAATGTCTTCTGCAGGATAATGTGCTAAAGTTTGGCAGAGCAAAGGGCCTTGGGTTTCTCCTTTGCTCTGATGGCAGCAGAAATATTGCATGCATTCCTGGGGCCGTCCCTTGTTAGTGCTGGAAAGCAACAGTGGTGAAGATGTGTTGCGCCACCCCGCCCCACGACGCCTGTGATTTCATAAATTCTGTCTCTGCTGCAGAAAAACCAACAGCTTCAGAAAGAGAAATACCTTCCTCCAAGGTTTTCTCAAGCACAGCTGTCTTAACAAGAGCAATATGCTGGCCAAACGTTTATCACAACTCGGATATTGTTTTGTCATGCACTAAGAATGATATCCAGCTGTCACCAAGCACATCAGTTAGGATCAAAGCTCGTTTGGAGTAAAAACACACCAGCATTTTGTAAAGAAAAGAAAAGAAAATGATAGATATGAGTAAGATATGGATTAAGGCGAATGTCAATTCTGTACCTCTTCCCAAACCAGCTGCAGAAGCACACTAGATGAGGTGGTTTTGCACAGCCATGGACAAAAGCCTATTCCTTGATCTCAGGAACCTTCCTGCAAAATTTTAGATTGCTTTAATTTAGGCTATTTCATCCCACCCTAAGATATTGTTTTGCTTAGAAGATCCAGTAAAACATGAGCCAAATACAGTACTCTCCTTCCTTGGAGGTTTCTAAGTAGATGCCCATCTGTCCTGGATGCTTTAGCTGAGATTCCTGCATTGCAGGGGGTTGGACTAGATGACCCTTGGGGGTACCTTCCAACGCTACAGTTCTATGATTCCATGAAAGTGCTGTTTTCCACAAAACACTGTTAGTGCATCGATGTTTCGTTTTAGATGCATTTTTAGTTTTTTGTTTTACATGTGCTTTTACGATTGTCTGTTGCTTTGAGACATTTTTATGGTAAGCGACCAACAACAAAAAAGTAAGATCGTCAGCGTCGTCAGAGCAATAGACCTTCTGCAGCAAAATGACAGAGAGGCTGCAATTGCATGTGGTTGGGAGACGGCAACTGCGATTGTATGCACACTCCTGCTCTAAGAATAACTCCGGCAAATATTTATACTTTCGCCTGTCCTAGCGCTCAGTGGACAGCCAGGCATGGTGCTGGGTTTTTAAATAGAAAGGTTTGACCGGACGGTGGCTTGTGAGAACTAGGGGAAAGGCTAATGGGAAACAGAAATTTGAGTCCTGCTCGTATTTGAGGTTAGGCATAGGAGAAATAAAAATACAAGCTGTCAGATGAACTTCGCCACCAACCTGTCATGCAAGGCAGTAAGAAAAGAAGGAGAAAGGTTCGTGCAGCTCAGCAGGGGAGCATCTGCTCTGCATGCACAGGGTCCCGGGTTCAAGTCCTGGTGTCTCCAAGTAGAGCTGGGTCTGCCTGAAGCCCTGGAGAGGTGCTGCCAGAATCAGGTGCTTTAAATATGTTGGGTGGGAGTGACGCCCAGCAACCCTTTTGAGATTTGGGCTGGAATAGGCATGGTCTTTTACTTAGTCAGGTATGGGGAACCTCTGGCCCCCCTGATACCATTGAACAATATGCTCACATCAGGACTAGCCAGTATGACCAGTGGTCAGAGATGGGCGGGAGGTGCAGTCCAGCAACATCTGGCATGCAGCGGATTGGGGAAGGCTGAAACAGACAACATTAGGCTGGCCTGGGGTTTCCCAAACTTGGCTCTCCAGTTGTTTCTGGACTACAACTCCCATCATCCCTAGCTAGCAGGACCAGTGGTCAGGGATGATGGGAATTGTAGTCCAAAAACAGCTGGAGACCCAAGTTTGGGAAAACCTGGGCTGGAGCAATGGAGGCTGGGCTTTGGGGCACATGGGGCAACTGACCCACCAGCCTCAGGGCTGATCCTTTGGCCCTGCTCTTCCCAGGCAGAGCTTTAATGCTCTGTGTGCGAGTGGTGGCGGACTCCCCCCCCCCCCCCGTGAAAACCGGCTCTTTAAAACTGAATCGGAGTAAATGTCAATTTGGGTTTTCTGCAGACCGACATTTGCTTTAAAGCTTGGAGAGAATGTTTTTGCAGGGAAAGCTCTGGAGTAAAACAATGGGTATTTGGACACAGAGTTTTGCATTGCAGACTGTGGCTGGAAAGAGCAGGGGACAGGTAAGTGCGGATAAGCCCTCTGTCCGCTCTCGGACATTCCATATGCCTCCCTCTTTTCTTACAATCAGCCCAGGGAGTATCCCTGGCTGTCCACTCCATCCTCCTCCTTAGTCTCAGTGTTGCTGCCCCTGTAGAAGTCACCAGGGAGGGCAATGGCGACAAAAGTAGAATTAGTCGGCTCTGGCGCCACCTACTGTCAGGCTCCCTGCCTTCTGCCCTACCAGTTCCAGTGACCACCAACTATTGGCTCTGGAGCCACCTATTGCTGGGTCCCACCGGTGTTCTGCCCCACCAGTTCCAAGGGGCACTGCTAGGCAAGATTCAACAAGGGGGATCGGTGGCACCCCAGACATAGTCCCAACTACAATTCACCTCTGGCCATGTGGCCAACGGTCGGGCATGATGATGGGGCCCAGAGAACAGCAACAACCCTGTTGTCAGCCAACCCTACAGAGGTCTGGCTCGGGGGGGGGGGGCAAACATATTTTGGGAAGCAAAGACTTCACAGATGCTACTGAATCCACTGCCCCTGGCAGAGCTTGTGAAGCATCTGACGGGAGAAGCTTTTTGCCTCTCTCTGACTTAACATCTCCGCTGAGGAAACCTGGGTCCCAGCCTTATGGCTCAAACCAAGCAAAGCTAAGACATGTGGCGATGAACGAGAGGCAGCTCCTGCTCTGAGTGGTGGGCGTCTGAAAAGAAAAGAGCTTCCTTTGTTGGGTTTTGGAAGAAACAGCTCTCCAAGCTCTTCATTTATGGGGCTCTAGCCTTCCTCCGTCCGTCCCCCTTTCTTCAACTGGTTGCTCAAAGCAAGGCCTCCTGTGAATGAAATAATGTCACCCGCCCCCTCCACTCCGTCCTCCCATCCTCAGGACCATCTGCTCTCCGGAAAACCCCAGTCCAAACAGAAAAAAGCAACACACACACACACACACAGTCTTTTTGTGAAATGTTGCCCCCCAGCCTCATTCCTTTGCTTCTTATAAAACTCCCCCTTAAATGAGGGCAAGGTGAGGGGGGGCTGTTCCTCCTCCTCCCTCCACCCACTGCCTTTTACCCAGTTCTGTAAAGAAATGTTAAAGTGTGTCAGAGGACAATGCCATGCTCCTTTCGCCACCTACCAGCTGCCGCTGGCACAAAAGACGACCGAAGGGTGGGGTGGGGGTTGTCCCCCCCCACGCAAAGGGGTGCTTGGTGACCTGAAAGGGAAACCCTTAGAAAGGGGTAGAATAAATATCTCCTCCTTTCACCCTCCCCCTTAACAAGAGGGGAGAGAATCAAACGGTTTTGTTAAGCTGGAAGGGGGGTGTTCCCGGCACCGGTTAACACGGCTCCTTCTTCATCCGTGTCCTGATGTCAGGAATTTAAGTCACTTCTCATCTTGTCTTTCTTTCCCTGGGCAGAAAATTGAATTAGTCTCAAGCAAGTGGCTTCCTAAGGGGGCGAAGAGAAAGTGGGAAAGGAGACAGAAATAAAGGGAAGAAATCAGCTTCCATTCACTAGCGGAGAGTGGGGTTTTGCTTATTGTGGGTTGAAAAAGCAAAAGATGAATTACTGGGATAAAGGAATAGATCCTTCCTTCCTTCCTTCCTTCCTTCCTTCCTTCCTTCCTTCCTTCCTTTTCCTCTTTTACACGGGCACTCACTGATCTCAAATACTCAGCCTGACACATGAGGCTGCGTAACTTCACTGTACATTCAAAGCAATTATTTCCATCAAAGAATTCTGGGCACTGTAGTTTGCACACACCAGAGAGTTCCAATTCGCAGCAGCCCTTCACAAACCGCAGCCACATAATTCTTTGAGGGGAGAAATGTGCTTCGAACGTACTCAGTAGTGCCCACGCAGTCTCATAGAGGAAAGCCACCTCATTGGTTTGTCTCTGTGAATTATGGAAGCACTGGAGCCCACTGAGGGAAGAAGGAATGAAAAGATCCCTGGACCTGGAAAGCCTGGCCACAGTAGTTAATTGCACTGGTTGGATTACTACAATATGTTCTATGTGGGGCTTCCCTTGCGCTTGATCTAGAAGCTGCAGTTAATGCAGAATGCTGCAGCACAATTGCTGAAAGGGGTGAGGTCCTGTCACCATATGACACCCATGCTCAGAGACCTATCATGCAGTCATAGAATGTTAGAATTGTAGAGTTGGAAGGTACCCAAGGGTCATCTAGTCCAACCCCCTGCAGTGCAGGAATCTCATCTTAAGCATTCATGACAGGTGACCATCCAACCTCTGCTTAAAAACCTCCAAGGAAGGAGAGCCCTCCAGTTTCTGAGGTTGTCTGTTGAACAGCTCTTACCACCAGCAAGCCCTTCCTGCTGTTCAGCTGGAATCTCCTTTCTTGTAACTGAAGTCCAATAAATGTTTGTGCTTAAAGCGCCAACAGACTCCTCCTTGGTTGTGCAAAAGTTGCCACTCACCTTCCACCACCACCCAACAATGCCTGGGAGATACCTGAGCAGAGCAGCAGGAAGCAGTCGAAGCTGGGAGATTCATCCTAAACAAGGTTTCTTCCCCTGTAAAAACCAAATAAACATTAGTTGTTCCCTTGCAACGGTTTCCAGCTTTCTTCAAGGAACTGCACTGCCCGGGGAGGCTCCCAAGGGCTAGACAGAGAGCCTTGGAGGGCCACATCCAACCCCTGGGCCTGAGCTTCCTCTTCCTGGTGTGGACAGCTCTGAACTGGACGGACCACTTCCCTGACTCAGAATAAAGCACACTGCTATGTTCCTACGATGGGACAGATCAGTCCATTTGCAGCGATGCTCACCAATATCTAGGCTGTTCTTATTATATATCTCTCCCACACTTCATGGTGGGTGGGGGGCATAAGTTGCATTTCCCACCTCGGGTGCCAAAACTCTTTGAGCCTGCCCAGCTGTCACTGGCCGACATGGTTGTGGGAACCGGCCTTCGGTCGCAGGGTGACCCCGATGAGAATGAGAGAGCCCCACATCCAGAGAAGCCGGCCACCTGTGGGAATGGCTGCCTCCCAAGAAAGGACTCGGGATGTGAAGCAGATCTTTCCTGCGCTTTAATTGGCAGTGGTGCCATTGGAGCTGCTCCAGATGGGACAGGCAGGGGCTCTATGGTCCAATTCTGCACACCTGGATGTATTAGATAAGCCGTTCGTCCTCTTGACAAGACCAGAGGGGGTGGTGGGGGGATGATGTGCGCTCGCTCTCCCGGCCGAGGCAAGGCAGCAGCGAGAGCAGCTGTTCTGTATTTGGCTTCTACAAAAGGAGGAGGAGGAGGAGGAAAAAAAGAAGAATATGTTTCTCATTCTCCCCAAAAGATGCTGGAATTGGGGAGAGGGAGGCTGCTCTTGCTCGGCTGCTGGAGGAGTGCCATTGTTCCGAGGCGCACCACACGGACGGTGACACTGGATACTTCCTCCCCGAAGCTGTAAACATAAGCAGGCCTCTGTGGCTGCAGGTTTGGCCTTTCCCACAACAGACAATGAGGAGACAGGGGCCTGGAGGAGCCCCGGAGGACCCCCACATCTGCCTCCGCCGGAGCGCAGCCAGCAAGCAGGAGGAAAGAGCGGGAAGAAAGGAAGGCAGTGGTGGGGAGGGGAGAGGAGGGGGAAATGGGGGTGAAGACGAGCCCGAGGCGGAACGTCAGCTCAGGGGGTAAACGTGGCAAAGTGAGAGTGAAAATGTGTGTTTTGTATGTGTACAGTAATACCTTGGTTCTCGAACTTAATCTGCTCCGGAAATCCATTCGACTCCTGGAACCATTCGAAAACCAAGGAGTGGCTTCCGATTTGCTGCAGGAACTTCCTGCACTCAAGCGGAAGCCATGTTAGACATTTGGCTTTTGAAAAACGTTCGCACACCAGGACACACACTTCTGGGTTCCTGGCATTTGGGAGCTGATTTGTTCGGCAACTGAGCCATTCAAGAACCAAAGTGTTGCTGTACTCGTAAATGGGTGTTGCCAGGCGCTTAAGTGAGCATCCAGGCACATTGACACAAATTTGTGTGCATATAGGTGCAAATCTTGGTCTCTCTGAGCAAATGAAGGCCACATTCACAATGTGAGCTTGGAGCTCTTTGGTGCCACTATAAACAGTCATGGCTTCCCCCAAGGAATTCTGGGAGATATAGTTTGTTAAGGGAGGTTTAAAGTGGTATCATGGTGCTTTAAAGGTATTGTGCGAATGTGGCCTGGCCCTCATCACACAGCATGTGTAGACACTCCAGAGAGGTGTTTTCCGAGAGGTGTAAAAAAAGAGAGAGAAAGAAGAACAGAACAGAGGTGTTCTCATCGCTCTCCACGATGGAATTAAGTGCCTTCATTCCATTCCTGTGTACATCCTCAGCATGTAGCTCTTTGAACCATGACTCTGGGGCTGGGTGGGGAGGCAAGAAGGAAAATGAGGTCACTCAAGCCTGTGTCCAAACCACCAGCCCCTTGGAAGCCAGAGGGCTCTGAAGGAGGCTGCTTTGCATAACCTTAGCACGATTTCCCAGGCCAGACAAGAGAGTCTCCCTTGCCTGGGGAAGTGTGGATCCATGAGCTAGACTCAGAAATATGTTCTGCTAACACAGCAAGGCTGGGGAATGTATGAGCCAACGCCATGGCGCAGGACCAGCGCGTCCCCAGGTCTTGGTCTTTCTCTTCGAAAGCGGTGACTGATGGCTGTGAGTTGGGTCGCTGCAGCTGCCATCTGCTCCTGAATCCCGGGAGACCTGTGTCGAGGAATGCAAGCTGCACTGATGCATATCCCATCTGTTGCCTCCTCCCCACAATTTCCCCCAGCGCTGCACCGAGGAAGGGAGTCCCCCCCCCCCGGCTTCAGAGCAAGCCATTGCAGATGCAAAGCAGAGAGACACTGGCAATCTTCCAGACCGGTCCTTTTCCGCGGGTGAATTCTGCAGCGTGTCGTTGACTCAATGCCTTAATGGTGGACAATACCTTGGGCAGTCCACACACCACCCCACTTTATTGCTTTCACTGGCTCATCAACCTCGTCTACCATACTAGATTCCAAACAGGCCTGGAAGGGAACCAGGCTACCACCCAACTAACCTTCCCCAAACTGATAACAATATAGACCTCTTATCAAGGGCGTACCCACCGCGGGGCAGGGGGGGGGCCGCTGCCCTACTCTAGAGGCAGGGCCGGTCGGGCAGCTGCGGGCAAGAGTGGCGCTGCCAGCGGGGCTGGTGGGCAGAGGCGGAGGACAGCCCAGCGGAGCGCGAGTTCGGCGCCCGCAGCAGTCTCTTGTGCCCGAGCCGTGCGGCGCCTGAGGCGCCCGCCGGAGTCCACCATAGCCGCGGTGTGGGAGGGGGCAAGGGCTGACGCTCCCGACGTTCGGGAGACCTTTGTGCACGCGCAAAGCGGGGCGCATGCGCACAGCGCGGCTGTGGACTCCGGCGGCCGCCGTGCAGGGCGCATGCGCACAGCGCGGCTGTGCTCAAAGGTCTCCCGAACGTCGGGAGTCGTTCGGCGCCTGCCAGACCGCTGCAGCAACGGAGCCTCGGATCGCTTCGCGGAGGCCGGGGCTTCGCTCCAGACCTCCGCGGAGGCCCCGATCCAAGCCTGGTTCCCTTCTCTCCCCCCCCGCCCACCCCCAGACTTCCCTCTTCTCCTCTAGGCGGCCGCTGGTTTTCTCCCCTTCGCCGCCGTCGCTTCAGGTTCACGTCTGCCTCCCCCCCCAATTTGAAAATCCTTCTTCCCATCAATCCTCTCCCCTGATTCCACAAGTTAAACATGGGGATTACCAGTATTTCTTAGGAAATAATATCACCTGTTAAACATCATGTGTGATCATTCCTTTCTACAAAAAAAGTTTGAGAATCCTTTTTAAGATTATGCTGTAAGTAGCCTATGTTAGGCAATCCTCTACATGTCTACTCAGAAGTAAGTCTGCCAAATTCAGTGGGCTGTAAATTGCTGTAGGTAAATTGCTGTAGAATTGGAATATTACCATATATAGTAATGTGTTCTGTTTCTTTTTTATGCTACCAATCTGTTTTCTCCTTCATAATTTATATTTCCAGCTGTAATCTTAGTAAAATTTAATTTGGAAACTGGGGGTTGATTATATATATTTAACAACTCAGGGCTCATCCGATGGGCCAGACTACACTGTCATACTACATGCTTTGGTAGGAGTTGGGGTGAGGAAGTGGAAAACAGGCTGAAAACTTGCTCTATAGTGATTGAGTTAGCTAGTAGTAGCTCCCTATTCAAAATTAACCTACAGTTCTTTAAGTTTTTCTTGCTCAAGTGGTAGAGTGAATTGAGTGGTGGCATATATATGTTATATATATGCATGTGCGTGTGCACACATTCCCTTAGGCTTTTTAAAGACTTTTTATGTATAATCCACTTTTAATGTGTACCTTCAAAAAGAACCAGAACCAACAATTTATTTCCATCTCATTCAAACATAAGTTGGAACTTAACTTTTGAGCAAGCACGTAAAGAGAGTATATTCTGGATACTGAAAAGGTTTTTTTAAATGTATTTAAATGTTTTCTACTCATCTTAAACATTTGAGATTTGAATTACAGTAAAAAAGGAAAAAAGAAAATAATAGGACAACTTAAGAAATACTCAAGACCATCGAAGGAAAATATCAACCAAAGGGATAACACATTCTTAGTTGATGTAGAATCATAGAGTTGGAAGAGACCACAAGGGCCATCCAGTCCAACCCCCTGCCAAGCAGGAAACACCATCAAAGCATTCTTGACATATGGCTGTCAAGCCTCCGCTTAAAAACATCCAAAGGAGGAGACTCCACCACACTCCTTGGCAGCAAATTCCACTGCTGAACAGCTCTTACTGTCAGGAAGTTCTTCCTAATGTTTAGGTGGAATCTTCTTTCTTGTAGTTTTAATCCATTGCTCCGTGTCCGCTTCTCTGGAGCAACAGAAAACAACCTTTCACCCTCCTCTATATGATATCCTTTTATATATTTGAACATGGCTATCATATCACCCCTTAACCTTCTCTTCTCCAGGCTAAACATACCCAGCTCCCTAAGCCGTTCCTCATAAGGCATTGTTTCCAAGCCTTTGACCATTTTGGTTGCCCTCTTCTGGACACGTTCCAGCTTGTCAGTATCCTTCTTGAACTGTGGTGCCCAAAACTGGACACAGTACTCCAGGTGAGGTCTGACCAGAGCAGAATACAGTGGTACTATTACTTCCCTTGATCTAGATGCTATACTCCTATTGATACAGCCCAGAATTGCATTGGCTTTTTGAGCTGCTGCATCACACTGTTGACTCATGTCAAGTTTGTGGTCTACCAAGACTCCTAGATCCTTTTCACATGTACTACTCTCAAGCCAGGTGTCCCCCATCCTGTATTTGTGCCTTTCATTTTTTTTTGCCCAAGTGTAGTACTTTACATTTCTCCTTGTTAAAATTCATCTTGTTTGCTTTGGCCCAGTTGTCTAATCTGTTAAGGTCATTTTGAAGTGTGATCCTGTCCTCTGGGGTATAATACGCAAGTGTGGTGTCAGTTCCCTAAGGTCAACAACTCTGGGGACCCCTTCCTAAAATATGTGATCAGTTTGCTGTAGTTTTTACTGTTTATTTTGATTTCACCTGGGCTCTGTAGCCCCGCCCACATTCCCACTTTGTGGCCCCTCCCCTCCCATGCCTTGGCCCCGCCCCTTGCCCCCCCTAGTTTTGATCCTGGGTACGCCCCTGCCTCTTATGCCTTCCACTTCTGCACTGTCTTTCTCCTCCACCTCCCACCCTAAAGAGCCCTTGTGGTTTCACACTTTGCAGTAAGGACTTGGTGGGACACAGTTAAAGGTTTCTGGTCTTGCCCTCATATAAGACACCATCTCAGCTGCTGCTGACACAATATTCTCTTTGCACAGCGCAGCAGCCAAAATAGTGCTATTAAATATAAGTTTGCTTGTGGCTTTTTTGTGAATATAATTTATGATGCTGCATTTAGGGAAAATGAGTGGCTTGATGGTGTGCCCAGTATCCTGGACCAGAATAGCACCCTAATTCCACAGGCTTCCCATTTATTGTGCATTTGTCACCCCACATGCGAGGACATGGGCAAGGTCCCTACAGACAGTTGGGTTGTTGTGTTGATGTTGTTGTTGTTGTTGTTGTTGTTTTTGCAGTATGTGTTCTGCAACTTCTCACTAATGCAACGAATGCATTCTTTTATTTATTTATTTATAATTTCATAAAATTTATACAGGGCTTGATTGTAAAGAACCTTAAAGCATTAGTGATGGATTTATACATTGCATTATATATTACAAAAGAATTTCAGAAATAGACTGGAAAGAGAAGTTGCTGAATTGCAACTTATTACCAAACTTAAAACCATAGAGAGACCTGGTCTGAATAGACATTGGATTCTTAAGACTGTCTCAATGCAAATCTTTAAAAATGTAGTATAAACACTGACAACTGGGAAACACTGGCCTGCGAGCGCTCCAGTTGGAGAACAGTTTTTACCAAAGGTGTCATGGGCTTTGAAGAAACTCAAACTCAGGACACAAGGGAGAAACGTGCTAAGAGGAAGGCACGCTTGGCAAATCCACACCGTGATCAACTCCTGCCCGGAAACCAATGTCCCCACTGTGGAAGGACGTGTGGATCCAGAATTTGCCTCCACAGTCACTTACGGACCCATTGTTAAAACCGTGTTTATGGAAGACAATCTTACTCGGCTACGAGTGATCACCAAAGAAGAAGAAGAATACATGATGAAGCTATTTTTAGCCATCTCACCCATTGCTTTTTCCTGTAATGAAATAAAGATTATCGTATCATATCATATTGTAAGACCAATTGCAGTCGTTAACAGTAGTCAACAGGTTTACCACACCTATCAGCCAATCACCCATTCCCACCACCCTTCTGAGTAATACCCCTCCACACCTTCCCACTATATACAAGGGTCTGATGACTTCTGTTTCAGTGTATCTGAAGAAGTGTGCATGCTTATACCAATGAGAAACTTAGTTGGTCTCTAAGGTGCTACTGGAAGGAAATTTTCTATTTTGTTTTAACTACGTCAGACCAACATGGCTACCTACCTGTAACTGGATTTATACTGGACTATCTAAATATCAGAGCAGAAAAGATGATGCCCTAAGCTTGGAGCATAAAGGGGTTAAGACCACAGAGTTAGATTCCTAGACTCAGCTAGGTCACACCTTCTCTTATCCAGTGAGGGATAAGAGAAGGTGTGTAACATGGCAGAGAAAGGGTGGGGGTGGGGGACAGAACAGAAGGCTTCAATTCATCCCTCACTGGATAAGAGAAGGTGTGATCTAGCTGAGTCTAGGAATCTAACTCTGTGGTCTTAACCCCTTCATGCATTAACTAGCACTCATGCCTAGTTATAAGCAATCTCCCACAATCACTGCTTCCTGTGGGGAGTGAGTTCCATGTTTTATGCACCACAAGAAGAAGGACATTTGTTTATCTGCCCTTAATCTTCCAGCATTCAGCCCTACTCTCTTTCTTCACACCATGCATAATTTTATAAATGTCTATCATGTCATCTCTTGCTTGATTTTTCTCTAAACTGAAATGTCCCAAATACTACAACCTTTCCGGGGCTTCCGGTTGCTCGCGCGGCCATGTCGGTCGAGGTTTTGCTCGCGGAGTAAAGCCTGGCGCGTCAAGGACTGGGCACGACGCTCCGGCGCAGCGGGTGCCCTCAGAAATCCCAAAAAGGGCTTTTTGGGAACGTGGTGGTTCGGCAGCGTATTTTGCGGGCTCCCCCCTCCCCGGGAAAGGCTTTTTTTTAAGCCGCCGAGAGCGAGGGGGTCGGAGCTGCAGCGCAAACGGACCTGGCGCTTCCCTTGACAGCGCGAAGCCGCAGGACTGACAGGCAACAGCGGGCGATTCTACCTTCAAAAGGAAATTGAACTCAGTGAACCGTGAGTAAAAGCGGAGCTGATTACATTAATTGGGACATTTAATTTGGAGTAAATTGGCCACAGATAAGGGGTTTAAAAGAAGGAAGCCAGCCCCTATCTATCGATTGAAGCGGCAGCAGCAAAAATTACTGAAGCCGCAAAGACTCTTTGAAGTTTAAGACTGTTTCTGGAGAGCTGTCAAACCTCCCCTGTCAAATCTACAGAGAGGGGGGGGGAGACTATTTAAGAGAATACTTGAGAAGAGAGCAATTAAGTAATAAAGAACTGGAAGGGAGTCATTTGTTGGAAAGGAGGACCTGTCAGCTCAGCCAGAGAATAGAGGCTTTGTTAGTGTAACAAAGCCTCAAAAGAACTGAAAAAGAACTGTGAAGTCTGTCTCTTTTTAACCATTTGAAAAGTTGGAGACAGTGTTATTTGGAAGTTAAAGACTTGCCACATTGTTGGAACTAAGTAATATTAAGTAATATCAAGAAGATTGTAATGGACTTTGTTGGACTTTGACTATACCCCAATGGATAGGAAAAAAAAGTACTTGTCGCCTGTGAGAAAGGAGCCTGGTTTCCAGCACCTACCCAGTTGTTTGGGCTACATGAAGGCTTGGTGACCTTGGGAGCCAGCTGGGAGAAAGTGAGTGTTTTCCAGCATTGCAGCCTCTGTTGGTAATACAGGGGTGTTTTGAACTAAGAGGAAACGAAAGCAAATTCCAGCACGTTGGCTGCTGTGTGGATTATAAAATATTTTGGGTTTTGGAGAAAGAGAAAGTGTTTTCCAGCACATCAGCTACTGTGTGGATTACAAATGACTTCTGTTTTGGTTGTGGAAGACTCTATGTGATTTCCAGCACGTTGGCTGCTGTGCGGATTACAAAATTTTTAAAGGCAGGAATTCTACTGGTCTAGCACATTAGCTGCTAAGTGGATTACAAAATTTGGGACTCTGCAAAGAAGATATTTCTCTGGAATTATAATAATTGCATTGTGGATTACAGTTTCCTGGTCTGGAAAGGCACATTAGCTGCCTGGTGGATTATAAATCATTTGGTAATCATACAGGTGGAATATACAAATAAAAAAAAAAAAATGTCGGGTACCGACAAAAAAATGCAATTGAGAAGGGACTCTAAAGATCAAGCTTTTCAAGAGCAAATTTTGGAATTTATGAAAGAAAATAAGCAGAGTCTACAAAGTTTAACTAAAGAGGTAAAAGCTACCACAAAGTGCCTCCAGGAATTTAAAGAAGAATTTGGTGTGATGAAAAAAGACCTTCAGGAAGTAAAAACACAGGTCTCTGGTTTAAATGTGAGAGTAACAGATATTGAAACAACTAAACTAACAGACTTAGAAAAGTTGCAGGAAGAAACACAAATTAGGCTTGCCTTTATTGAATTACGGGATAAAGAGAATCAATTAAGACTCAGGAATTTGCCGGAGCTGGAGAAGGGAAAAGGAGATTTGGGAGATTTAATCGCACAAGAATTTTCTGATTGGTGGGGCCTGGATAAAGAAGAGATAAAAGCCACTATTTTGAGGGCCTACAGAGTAGGCCCAAAAAAGAAAAAGGACTCCAATTTCTTGAATGATTGCATAGTGGTCTTTCAAACAAAGGAGCAAAGAGATAAGATACTAGGTCACCACTACCAGAAAAAATTGGAAGTTCTCCAGCACACGATAATTTTGTTTAAAGAAACACCTAAATTTTTTTTGGCTAAAAGAAATAAATATTTAGACCTGACAACGATTTTGACAAGGAAAAATATTTTTTTTAAGTGGAAATTTCCAGAGGGCCTGGCATTTAAGTATAAACAAAAAGAATATAAGATCCGATCGGTTGAAGACAAAAGAAGATTTTTGGAAAGCCACGCAGAGGATTTTAAACCATCAACTGGAGGAGGCCAAGGTTTGGGAGCAGGAGCTGGACCAGGAGCATTCGATTTAGAACTGCTGGCAGGAGCAGGAGCGGGGATAGGTACTGGACCAGGAGTAGAGGATTAAATTATAAAGCAAGACAAGATGGCGTTAAGAGTACTTTCGTGGAATGTGAATGGACTAAATTCATGCGTTAAAAGAAGGAAGATTTATCATGTGGTTAAAAAACAGAATTTGGACATTATTTGTTTACAAGAGACCCATGTAATTAGGACTCATAGAAGAGTTTTGCAAAATAAGTTATTGGGCCAAGAATTTATATCTTCTGATAAAGTTAAGAAAAGAGGGATAGTCATTTACGTAAAGGAAAAATATAACCCCAGATTGTTGTTTAAGGATGAAGCAGGGAGATATATTGCAGTGGAAATATCTCTGCAAGGCGAAAAATGTTTGATACTTGGAATTTATGCACCAAATGAAGCTAAATCAGACTTTTTCAAGAACATCCATACTGCGCTGTTGGAATATTTGGATTATAAGATCATAATGATGGGAGATTTCAATGGGGCTGTATCGACTATGATGGACAGAACTCAAAGACAAAAAATATCTAATGATGGTAAGCTTCCAAAAACATTTTTTGATCTGGTGGAGAACTTTGATTTAATAGATGTTTGGAGGCTAAGAAACCCATTAGAAAAAGAGTTCACTTTTTTTTCGGACTCGCAAAAGTCAGGAAGTAGACTGGACTACATTTGGATTACAAAGGACTTATGTCCAAAAGTGACAAAAAGCGAGATATGCCCCAGAACTTATTCAGACCACAACGCAGTTTTAATGGAGTTAAAACAATACCTGCAGGGTTCTTTTAGATGGAGGATGAATGACTCTTTATTGAGAAATGAGCAGATAAATAATAAGGCCCAGAAGATGCTGAAAGATTATTTTGAATTAAATTTGAACAAAGGACAGAATATTACAATGGTTTGGGATGCCAGCAAAGCAGTAATGAGAGGATTTTTGATTCAGCAGAATACAATTTGGAAGAAGAGGAGGAATGAAAAGAAGGAAAAGATTTTGGACAAATTGAAAGAAAAGGAAAAAAAATTGAGAGATAATCCAAAAAGTCAGGAAATTCAAAAAGAGATAAAAGCTTTGCAGGTTCAGTATTCCCAAATAATAAATGAAGAAATTGAATGGAAAATTAGAAGAATGAAGCAAAGATCTTTCGAATCGGCTAATAAATGTGGGAAATTGCTGGCCTGGCAATTGAAGAAAAGACAAAAAGAGAATACAATTATAAAGATTATGGATGAAGGAAAATCTATTGAGAACCCTGCAGAGATACGGAAATGTTTTACAAAATATTATAAGCAGTTATATAAAAGGGAAAAAGAAGATTTAGATGGAATTGAGAAGTTTATAAAAGAAAATGGATTGCAGAAAATTCCATTACAACAAAAGAGCCTACTGAATGGACTGATTACAAGACAAGAGGTTGAAACAGCAATTCAAGAATTGAAAAATGACAAAGCCCCAGGACCTGATGGACTTACCTCCAAGTATTACAAAACGTTAAAAAACTGGTTGATACAACCATTAAAGGAGGTAGCAAATGAGATTTTAGGGGGGGGGGCAAAGCACCAGAGACTTGGAAAGAAGCTTTTATCTCTCTGATACCAAAACCGGATGTGGACAAGACTCAGGTTAAAAATTACAGACCAATCTCCTTATTAAATGTGGATTATAAGATATTTGCTAGCATCTTGGCATCAAGATTGAAAAAGGTGTTGAAAGACTTAATTCATAAAGACCAGGCAGGATTCCTGCCTGGAAGACATATGAAAGACAATGTGAGAATTATAATAGATATTCTTGAGAGATTGGAAGTGAAAATAAATACCAAAGCAATGTTAATTTTCGTAGATGCCGAAAAAGCTTTTGATAATATTTCTTGGAACTTTATGAAAAGAAATTTTGCAAAAATGGAGGTTGGCCAAAATTTTGTTAATGGGATTAATGGTATTTATTCTGAGCAAAGAGCCAAGATAATTGTAAATAATGTGGTCTCAGAAGAGATAAGAATTGAGAAAGGAACAAGACAAGGGTGCCCACTCTCCCCCCTGCTATTTATTTCTGTTCTGGAGGTTTTGTTGAACATGATAAGGAACGATGATGGTGTAAAAGGAATCACAGTGGGCACAAAACAATATAAGTTGAAAGCCTTTGCAGATGATTTAGTACTGACTTTGCAGAACCCTGAACAGAGTGCGGTGAGAGTATTGCAGATAATTCAAGAGTTTGGCAGTGTGGCAGGCTTTAAGTTAAATAAAGGGAAAACTAAAGTATTAGAAAAGAACTTGACATTGCAAGAGAGACAAAATATAGAGGATTGCACAGGACTGAAGTGTGCAAAAAAGGTGAAATACCTAGGAGTTAATATGACGTCAAAAAATCTGAATCTGTACAAAGACAATTATGAGAAATTATGGAAAGAAATCCAAAGAGATTTAGATATATGGACAAGGTTGAAATTGTCCTTAATGGGAAGAATAGCAACTGTTAAAATGAATGTATTGCCGAGAATGTTGTTTTTATTTCAGGCCCTACCGATAGTTGACAAGATGAAATGCTTTCAAGAGTGGCAGAAGACATTGTCTAAATTTGTCTGGCAGGGGAAGAAACCCAGGATTAAATATAAACTTTTGACTGATGTAAAAGAAAGAGGAGGATTCTCCTTGCCAGACTTAAAGATTTATTTTGAAGCCGCAGCATTTTGTTGGTTGAAAGATTGGTTTTTGTTAGACAATGATGATTTGTTGGATTTAGAGGGCCATGATAATGCGTTTGGTTGGCATGCATATTTATGGTATGATAAAGTAAAATTGCATAAAGGTTTTAAAAGCCATATAATTAGGAAATCATTGTTCAATGTCTGGATTAGATATAAAGACCTATTGGAAAGAAAAACTCCTAGGTGGATCTCACCACTTGAGGCAAAGAAACCTAAAAGGACAAATATGGATGAGAATAGGTTGAAATATAAAGATATCTTAATGGAGGTGGGAAACCACTTTAAGTTAAGGCCATATGATCAATTGAAAGATAGATTGAGTGATTGGTTTCAGTACGTGCAGATAAATGAAGCATTCAAGTTAGATAAAAAAATAGGATTCCAGTCAGAAAAGTCGAAATTAGAAATGGAGTTATTAGAGACAGACCACAAGAATTTGTCTAGAATGTATAATTTGCTGCTAGAATGGCATTTGAAAGATGAGCAAACAAAATCAGTGATGATTGAATGGGCCAAGGACCTGGGACATAATGTGATGATGTCGGAGTGGGAAAAATTGTGGAAGAAGGGTATGAAATTTACGGCTTGTACTGTGTTGAAGGAAAACTTGATGAAAATGATGTATAGATGGTATTTGACGCCGGTCAAGCTGGCTAGAATGTACCACAAAAGCGACAACAAATGTTGGAAATGTAAGCAGGATGTTGGCTCATTCTACCATATGTGGTGGACATGCCCTAAGATAAAAGGCTTCTGGGAAATGATTTATAATGAATTGAAAAAGATGTTTAAAAATACATTTTTGAAAAAACCGGAAGCCTTTTTGCTTGGAATAATTGGGGAAGAAATCCCCAAAGACGATGTTAACTTGTTTATGTATGCCACCACAGCGGCTAGGATCTTAATAGCGCAATATTGGAAAAAAGAGGAATTGCCTTCGATGCAGGAATGGCAAATGAAAATGATGGATTATATGGAATTGGCAGAATTGACAGGAAGACTCCGGGACCAAACAAATGATAAAGTTCTAAAAGATTGGAAGAAATTTAAAATATATATAGGGAATATATTTGATAATTAGTTTTTGAACATCCAGGAAAATAAAGAAGTTAAGGCAATAGGGAAATAATAGAAGATTGAAAGGGAGAAAGTATGATAATGGTATAAAGATGAAATTCTTGAAAATGTTAAAGAGATTATATGATGGGTAAGAAAGATGAGTTAGAAACTGCTACAGAAGTTAATAAGTGGGAAAATCAGATAGTAGGGAATTGGGGAAGCCAGAGGACAATGAATATTAAAATGGATTGGAGATGAGATTTTTCTTTTTTGTTGTATTTTTGTATTTTTGTATTTTGATGTTGATTTTTTGTATTTGTGTTGTTGTATGTGTGTTGATAAAATGTCTAATAAAAAATATATTAAAAAAAAAAAATACTACAACCTTTCCTCATAGGTAAGCTACCAGTTCCTATCTAGTTGGAGCTTTCCAAGGTCTTTCCCAGTTTGATACTGGAGAGCTTTTCAGTTAAGAGATGCCAAGTGTGCTGCATTCAAAAATACCATCCAAATCCTCTCTTTCCTCTGTTGCTTTGTGCTAAGACAAACCTTGTTGCAGTCTTGTGTTAAGGACCTTTCCTGCACTTCTGCGTGGAGCCTGACACCAGCAGCCAAAGTTCATCAGACCAGGCAGTGGGAATTGAACCCAGGAGCTTCTGAACACAGAACATGTGCTCTACCTCTGAGCTATGACCTTGTAATGTCCATTAAAGATGTATACAGAGGCTGTGAGTTGCTTGGGCCGGGGAACAGCTGTTGGGAGTGAGGTTTTCCCATTCTAAGCTGAAAGCAGTCAGCAGAATCCCAAATGCAAGCCACCCCAGCAAATGCAGCATAGTCAATGATTAACTCAGTCCTATGGGATAATATCTCCATCTCTGCAGCCTAATCTCTCTCCCAATTACCCTCTTCTGTTTGCACAAGTGCTCTGAAAGTGCCCACTCAGCAACAGATGTTTTATTTGAGTAACCCCACAAAAGGGCAGATTGTGTGTGTGGTGGTGGTGGGGTTTGCTGGCCTTTTAAGAGCGCTGAGCAACTGGCTACCCTCTCTGCTCGATCACATTCTCTTGGCTCAGGAGTGGCTCCCATCGCACAGCAAAAGAGCACTAGTCCACATGCTCCACAGAGATGATGGTGGAGGTTCTGAGGGATGTTTTAGGGACAAACGAGAAAGCAAGCAGGGAGACAGGCCTGGGGCGGGTGCAGGGGTAAGGTGGGGGGGGCAGGCGGAATAGAATAGGGGACAAGGGAGCTCCCAGAGACAAAGCAGAGCAGGTTGTGAGTGCAAGGAGCTGAAGCCACCAGGGCATTGCTGGAGACCTAAAGCCATGACACATGTCTACGTATAATTTCAGCTTGCATTCATTTCATCTGATTTTAAACTATCAATTGAAGAGTGTGCTGCTCCTAGAGAGCATGCAATGCCAGGTCAGTGTGTGGACTGCACTGAGCAAAGCTCTTATCCAAGCTCCTAATTTAAAAAGCCATTTCAATATATAGTTCTTACATTAAGAACATTTGTTGTTGTTTAGTCATGTCCGACTCTTCATGACCCCATGGACCAGAGCACGCCAGGCACTCCTGTCTTCCACTGCCTCCCGCAGTTTGGTCAAACTCATGTTTGTAGCTTCGAGAACACTGTCCAACCATCTCGTCCTCTGTCATCCCCTTCTCCTAGTGCCCTCAGTCTTTCCCAACATCAGGGTCTTTTCCAGGGAGTCTTCTCTTCTCCTGAGGTGGCCAAAGTATTGGAGCCTCAGCTTCACGATTTCCTTCAGAATGGATAGGTTTGATCTTCTTGCGGTCCATGGGATTCTCAAGAGTCTCCTCCAGCACCAGAATTCAAAAGCATTAAGAACATAAGAAGATTAAGAACATAAGAAGAAATTAAACTGACCTGAACGGGTGCTATGCTCAATCTTAGACAAAAGGCCGAGAACATGCCTACCAAAGGGCTGGGCGGGAGAACTGTGCAGAAGCCTCTAAACAACCACCCCTCCATCTATCTTGGCAGCCTGGCACATACAACTCTCGACTTCTCACCCCTTCTAACATTCAGCTTGAAGGCTGGCCTTCAGCGTAGGCGTGACAGCTGATCCGCCTGGAATAGGCGTCAAAAGGGGAGATGTCAAAGGGTTGCGCAAAACACACACATGTGCGTCTCAACGAGACACAACGGCCCTGTATGCTGCGAAAGGGCCCGGCGGTGTCGTTGAGCGTCTCTTTCCTCTGCACCACTTCAATAGCTGCTCAGTGTTTCCCCACTGGAATGTCATCCAGCGAGCAGATGGCAAAACACGTTCGCCGGCAGGGAAGGGTTGCCAAACCGGAGGAAGGTTACGAGTGGGAGAAGGAAGATGCAAGTAAATATCCCTCCAGATGTTCGTATGAGACTCGGGAGGGAGGGAGGGAGGGAGAGCATCAGGGTCGGCCAGTGAAGACACAGGCTGGCTTTTGAACATTGCTTGTTTGGAGGGTGTTTTTCCTGTGCAGAGGGCATGCTCATTGCACCCTGCCATCTCTCGGGATTGTGTTTGTGCGCCTTGGTGATGGATGGCATTTCCTTCCAATGCTTAGATCTGGAGGGATCTGATAATCGGCCTCAGAACAACAATGCCTTCTTGTTCTCCTGCTTGTCTTCTTCATTTCCCTCTGAGTCGTTTTGCTGGCTTGAGAAGAAACATGCCATTACCCTGCAGATGTGTTTGACTCCCATAGGTCCCAACCAGAAAGGCTGGAGATGACAGAAGTGGCAGCCCAAAACACCTGGACAGCAACAGGCTGGCTGCTGCAGAATTAACAGAAGGAAGGAAGTTACTTCTCTCCTGGAGAAAAGGCAAGCAAGAGGTGACATGATGGACATTTATAAAATGACGTGTGGCACGGAGGAAGTGAAGAGGGGAAAGTTTTCCTCCTTCTCTCACAGCACTAGAAGTCACAGACATCTAAAGAAGCTGAAGGTTGACAAAACATGGGCCACAGTAGTTGCATACATAAATAACCCATGTTTTGTTCGCTCCCAAATGGAAAATGAACGAGGTCCCAACTAAAGAAGAGTGGCAACTTAAACAGATGGAATATGCGCAGCTTGTGGACCTAACATATAGAAAAAGAGAACAAGAAGAACATACGTTTAGAGGAGATTGGAAGATGTTTATTGAATATATGGGCGGAAATTGTGTACGCATGAAGACGTAGGCAGCATTAAGTAAATTCAACAGTGTAAATAAGTTTTGATGGATGTAATATTGGTATAATGAATGGTTTAGTTTATGTAAGATTTACAGGGATTTATGATATGCAAAACGAACCGTGGATGAATATTCTAAATTGTAAAACAGAAAATGTAATTAAAATTCTCTCTCTCTCTCTCTCTCTCTGTGTGTGTGTGTGTGTGTGTATGAAGCTGAATGTTGGCAGATTCAGGACAGATGAAATAAAGTACTTCTTTGTGCAGCACATAGTTAAACTAGCATGGGGCTCCGGCGGTAGAGCATGAGACCCTTAATCTCAGGGTTGTGGGTTCGAGCCCCACGTTGGGCAAAAAATTCCTGCATCGCAGTGGGTTGGGCTAGATGACCTTCATGGTCCCTTCCACCTCTATGATTCTATGATTCTGTAGTCTGGCACGCTAACCACCATGCAGGCATCATGCAACGCTTAAGCTTCTGCTTTTTGACGCTACCTGGCACCTTTGAGCAGCTGTTTGGCCCTCCCTTGTCCCTGGCTGTGGACTTGTGTGGTAGCAAGAACTGAATCTGGGAATTCCCCATAATGCAAAACATTCGCTGCTAAGCTATGCAGGATTGAACTCTCCGCTCACCAGCTGAGGATTCGATCCTGCTGGCTGCAGGGATCTGCATGTTCTCCTGCCTGTCAGCAAATGTCACCCAACATGGAGGCGAGTGAAATCTGTTCCGCGCTCCTTCTGAAAATGTGTCGTGGCTGCAGCCGTTCTGCATCATGCCGAGGGGCATTCGGAAGCATCCCGGGGGCATCTTGGAGGCAGCAAGGCTTCAGTGCACTTTTCTCCTTCCCCTGGAGGATTAAGGGAGGTATCCTGGGTTTATTTCTTCAAACTCAGATTAAAGCTTGCGAGTTTGAGCAAACCCTCTGGGCCCCTGCCAAGCTCCTGTTTATGAAGATGAACATTCCAGCACCCGTTGTCAAGCGGGAGCCCCGGGGAGGCTGCAGCGGGTGTTGTTGGGGGCTGGGACTGGGAGGGAGTCAGCCTTCCCTGCGCAAGCAGCTGGGTGCCTCCTCACCGCAAAATGCCTGGACTCTGGAGGTGGGGTTTTGATGGCGGGATGTTCATCCCCTGCGGCTCCTGGTGTCTGACAAAGACTGACAAGCAGAGGCTGGCCTACAGAGCTGGCGTTGTCTGAAACCCAAACACTGACTTGCTCTCTTCTCGGCAAAGAGGCGCTGCAGGGCCGGGTGGCTCTTCGTCCTGTCTCGACAGCCTTCTTTCGCCAGCTACAGTGCCAAATCTCCCACTTCACCTTTGACAGGGGTTGTCACAGCCCGGGAAATTCCCTTGCTGCCGCTTTGCCTGGAGGGAAGTGCTCTGTATTGGTGCAAGAGAGCCAGTGTGGTGGAGGAGAGGCAGTGCGGCATAGTGGTTAGAGTGCCTAGCCCAGACCCTCCAAGTGTCCCTCATTTTCCAGGGACACCCCTGATTTAGAGAAGCCGTCCCCATTTCTGATTTGATCCCGGAATGTCCCCGTTTTCCTTAGGACAGGCACGTCCAACAGGTAGATCGTGATCTACTAGTAGATCACTGGACGTCTGTGGTAGATCACTGGTAGATCACTGGCTCCCCCCAAAGAAGCTCAACAACTTTGGCTCCCCTAAAAATGCTCAACATTTTAGCCTTTCACCCCCCCCCCAAAAAAGCAGGGCTTTCTTCCTGCCTCAGAAAAGCTCAACAACTCTGAACCCCTAAAAAATGGGACTTTCCTCCTCCCTAAAAAAAGCTTAACAACTTTGACCTGAACCCCCCCCCAAAAGGGGGTAGATCACTGCCAGTTTTTAACACTGTGAGTAGATCACAGTCTCTTCGGAGTTAGCCACTCCTGCCTTAGGACATCCCTAATTTCATTGGAGAAATGTTGGAGGGTATGGAGCTACCTGACCCCCCCCCCGAGTTGTCTGAAGGCAATCTTGTATAGGGAAGTTTTTAAAATGTTTTATTATGTTTTTATATACAGTATGTTGGAAGTTACTCAGAGTAGCTGGGGCAACCCAGTAAGATATAAATCGTAAAATTATCATTATGGAATGGGACGTCCCTATTTTCATTGGAGAAATGTTGGAGGGATCTGGGAGACCAGGGTTCGAATCCCCACTTGACCATGGTGAAGCTCACGTGGTAAAAGTGACCTTGGGCCACCCTCCCTCTCGGCCTGACCTACCTAGATGGGTTCTTGTGGGGATTAAATGAGAGGGGGCGGGAAGGGGGAGAAGAACCAGGGATGCCACTTTGAGTTCCTTGGAGAAAAAGCGAGATATAAATGCAATAAATAAATGCAACAAATACAGTAAATGAATGAATGATCCTAGAAAGAAATATATGCTTGCCTTTTGCCTGCAGTGTAGGACCATATCTTTATCCAAGCAGTGAGAGGTTTTTCAGTGGCGGGGGCTAGAGGCACAGCACTGCCAGGATTCCGCTTTCCTATTGGAGAAGAGAACATGTACATATGGTGCCTTCTGTAGCATTTTTTTTAAATAACTATTTATTAAATTTTCCAATTAAACACATTTAAAACATTATACAAAACAAACAAACAAACATTCAAAATACATACATCACTCTTTTAACAATTCTCATTACTCATTACAAAATACTCCGCCGAGTTTGACTTCCCTCCCTCCCCTCAATAGGTTTTCTAGTCCGCTCTTATCTCGCAGTTCCTTTATATCTAGTCTTTAAAGTCAATTCGTAGGATTTATTTCAAGCCTGCAAGTGTCTTTAAATCTCTACAATTCTTTTCCATATAATCCACAAATTTACTCCAATCCCTTAGAAACTTTGTCTCCCTCTGGTTTCGAATCCTGCTAGTCAGTCTCGCTAATTCTGCATATTCAATCATCTTTGTCTGCCAGTCTCCGATTGTCGGTAAGTCCTGGGCCAATAATGTCCTTGCCGCGGTTGTCGCATACAAAAATAAGGTATTATCCTCCTTGGTTATCTCTTGACCTATCATTCCTAACAAAAAGGCTTCCGGTCTCTTGGGAAAGGTATACTTAAAAATCTTTTTCAGTTCATTATATATCATTTCCCAATAGCCTTTAACCTTTTCACATTTCCACCACATATGATAAAAGTCCCCTTCCTTTTCATTGCATTTCCAGCACATTCTATTACTCATTCTATACATTTTTGCTAATTTCACCGGGGTTAAATGCCATCTATACATCATCTTCCAAACATTCTCTTTCAAAGCAGTACATGCTGTGAATTTTATTGTTTGGTTCCATAGTTTCAACCACGCATCGTATTCAATATTATGCCCAAAATCCTTAGCCCATTTTATCATTACCTCTTTCGTCAATTCATCTTTAGTATACCATTCTAACAGCAAATTGTACATTTTGGACAACAGTTTTATTCTGCCCCCTAGCAACTCTATTTGGAATTTGGACCTTCTCTCCTCAAAACCAGTTTTTTTGTCTTTTACAAATATATCATTAATTTGATGATATTGCAGCCAGCTCGTCAGGTATACTTTAACCTCTTCATACGGTTTTACTTTCCAGCCTTGTTCTGATTGTCTTAAAAATTCTTCATATGTTGGTCTCTCCCCTTCCATATTCACTTTCTTCACTATGATTACATCCATTGGTGAAATCCACCATGGAGTCTTAGTCTCTAACAAGGCTTTGTTTCTTTCCCATACTTCAAATAACGACCTTCTTATCACATGGTTTGTAAATCCTTTATGAGTTTTTTTCTTATCGTACCATAGATATGAATGCCAGCCCGCTCTGTTGTCGAATCCTTCTAAATCCAACAAGTCCGTATTCTCCAATGTTATCCAATCTTTTATCCAACAGAGACATGACGCTTCAAAGTATAATTTCAAGTCTGGCATGGAGAATCCACCTCTTTCTGTCTTATCTACCAATATTTTATATTTTATTCTTGGTTTCTTCCCCTGCCAGACAAATCTTTGTAAATCTTTTTGCCACTCTTTGAATTGTCTCGTCCCCTTTATAATAGGTATTGTTTGAAACAAGAATAACATTTTGGGTAATACGTTCATCTTTATTGTTGCTATTCTACCAAGGAACGACAACTTCTTCCTATTCCATATTTCTAAATCCTTCTTTATTTCTTTCCATACCAGTTCATAATTGTCATTAAACAGATTTATATTTTTTGTTGTCATCCATATTCCAAGGTACTGTACCTTTTTTACAATTGCAATACTGTGTCTTTGCTGCAACTCTTCTTTCTTTTTCTTATCCAAGTTTTTTGTCATCATTTTCGTCTTTTGTTTATTCATTTTAAATCCCGCCAATTGTCCAAATTCTTCAATCACTTCTATCACTTCAGCAACACTTTCTTTAGGGTTTTCTAATGTTACTACTAAATCATCTGCAAATGCTTTCAGTTTGAACTCTTTCGCACCTAATTTAATTCCTTTGATGGATTGCTTTTCTCTGATTCTATTTAATAGCACTTCCAAGACCGTAATGAACAATAGTGGGGAGGTGCCTTCTGTAGCATTTAATGCAGGGGTCAGCAAACTTGTGGGGGACCAGACTATAGTTTTTTTGGGGGGGGAATGAATGAATTCCTATGCCCCACAGGTAACCCAGAGATGCATTTAAAATAAAACCGCACATTCTACTCATGTAAAAACACGCCGATTCCCAGACCATCCGTGGGCTAGATTGAGAAGGCGATTGGGCCGGATGCGGCCCCCGGGCCTTAGTTTTCCTACCTATGATTTAATGCCTGTTTGGGAATCTACAAGTGGAGAGTAGAAGCAGCAGCAGCTCCCTGGGAAGGGGCGCTGCTCTGTGGTAGAGCATCTGCTTTGAGTGCAGAAGGCCCCAGGTTCAATCCTCAGCATCTCCAGGTTGGGGGAGGGGGGGGCATCTTCCTTGCCTGAAACCCTGAAGAGCAGCTGCCTGTCTGACTCAGTGCAAGGCAGATTCCGGTGTTCCTGAGGAGCGAGCGGATCCGCTGTGTTGTATCACTTCCCAGAGAGAGGTGCCTGCTCCCCTGGGTACTTACAGCTCACAGCTCATGTTTCTTTCTGCTCCTCTTCCAAAAACACAGATTCTCCCTTAGCTGGGGGAGGAAAGGATGAGTCACCTTTCCCAAGTGGGGTTCAGGTTCCAAGTCCTGTCTCTATACATCCCAACATCCTGAGCTGTTAACAAGCAAAGGAAGTTTCTGCTGCCGTTTTGCCTGTTTTGCAGAGGACGGTCCTCCGTCTGCAGGGCTGCCTGGTCAAAAGGAGAGCTTTCCCATCCGATGCAAGTTGCAGGCATGGAGTGGAACTTGCAAACTGCATTGAGGCCAAAGTAGGGGGGTGCAAAGAGTTTGAGCCCCCCTATGCTAGGGTCCCCATCTGGATTGTAGCTCCAATGCTGACAATTTGTCGAACCTCTTCCCCTTCCCCTACGAAAAGAAAGCCCAGCCCCGCAGTTAAAAGCAAATAATAATAATAATAATAATAATAATAATAATAATACTCTGGGCGGCTTCCAACAGAAAAATAAAACACAGTAATCTATTAAACATTAAAAGCCACCCTGAACAGGGCTGCCTTCAGATGTCTTCTAAAAGTCTGGTACAGTAGTTGTTTTCCTATTTGACATCTGTTGGGACATCTGCTGCGTTCCACAGGGCAGGCACCACCACCAGTTCCCTGCAACTTGGCTTCTCGCAACGAGGGAACCGCCAGAAGGCCCTCGGTGCTGGACTTCAGTGTCCGGGCAGAATGATGGAGGTGGAGACGCTCCTTCAGGTATACTGGACCGAGGCCATTTAGGGCTTTAAAGGTCAGCACCAACACTTTGAATTGTGCTCGGAAACGTACTGGGAGCCAATGGGATAATCAAGTCACTCGAAATAATTTTTCTCCATCTAATTTTTGTTCTGCTCTACACACGCCCCTGAAAGCTGCAGATTGATTAAGCGGAAGATCAGAGGATCAGATGGAATGTGCCGGGAGAGAAGGGAGGAATCTGTAAGCAGCTGCAGTTGCTGGGCTGGCAAACCTTTCCAGATGCATTTCGGGGCCCTCTTTTTAAGTTAACCTGCCTGTTTTAACGTGTCCGTATTCCTCACTCGGGAGAGGTGCTATAAAGTAAGAAGCTGAGCCAACCGGCATTTGCCATAGGAGACACTTTCACTGTATTGGCTGAAGCTCATTTTAAATCTTGCAGAAGAAGGCAGGTTTAAATTTAACCAGAACAACCAGCCACCCGGGAGATGGGATGTTTATGCTAACTTTTGTCATTAATAAGGTTCCCTTTTTATTTTATTAAAAGACCTTCCCCTGTTCTTCAGGGACACACCGTCTTTCCTGGTATGTATCCTTGATCAATTAATCATAATCATCATTTTATTGCCCGCCTTTCAGCAGCAGGACCCAGAGTGGGTTACAGCAATTAAAAATTCAGAATCAAGACATATTGCATTCACAAGAACAGAGTGGGTCCTGAAAACATACATCTCAAGTGTCAAAGAGGAGTGAAGTTCTCAGGGGCACCTCTGTGGGGAGGGAGTTCCACAACTTAGGGGCTGCCACCGAGAAGGCTCTTTCTTGAATCTCCAACCCCCCCCCAACTTCTGACCTTAATACCAAGGAGGGTCTGTAGGGAAGGGGGCAGCTTTTCAGATATTTTGGGCTTTGAACGCGAACTTAAGCACCAGAAATCACCCTGCAACTAGTGCAGCTTCTTTTATAACAGGGATTATAAGAGATCTAAACCTGCACTTTGGACTTGTTGAAGTTAAATCACTATCCTCCCCCTTCTCCCCACTCCCGATATCCTTTAACATTTCACAGACTAAAATAATGACTTGTTTGTAACTGCAGTTGAACTGAAATTTATTGAAAGCCACCCCCCACACACACACACATTCAATTAATCCCAGCAACAACAAGAGAAGCACCCCTGTGTGGGAAGGAAAAGGGCCCAGCAATGTTGTCCAACACCGTTCTTTGCTCTGCAACACCTCACCCATTGGCGGGAATTATATTAGCTGGTAGATCGCTCAAGAAGCTACAAATCCATAACACAGCAGGTACTGCAATGCAAAAGGAACATTAGAAAACAGGACGGGGCAATAGCATTATATTTTTTATTTTTTGTAAATATATTTTATTTAATTTTACAAATATAGAATTGTAACAATATCAAATACATATTCGTCATATTTCATCATAGTCATCATTTTGAACTGCATATTATTTCAGATATTTTAGGTCTATCCATATTATCCAAAGTCTTCAGTACATTACAAGTGTTGTTAAAATCCTGCTAATTCTAATTTGTTTACAGTGGTCTCTTAAATACATTATAAATCTTCCCCATTCTTTCTTGAAAACTCTTCTCTTCTTGGTTCCTGAGCCTTCCGCTCAGCTTTGCCATTTCAGCGTAATCAAACAGCTTAATTTGCCATTCTTCTCTGGCTGGGAGTCTATCACCTTTCCATCTCTGGGCTAATAACATCCGTGCGGTAGTCGTTGCATACATGAAGAATCTATTCTGCTCCTTCTGGAATCTCGGTATCTGCAATTCCTAATCAGAAAGCTTCTGGTTTCTTTATAATCTAAACATTTCTTTTGTTTGTTTGTTTAAGCATAATAAAGATGATGATAATAATAATAATAATAATAATAATAATAATAATAATATTTTAAACTTTTTCCCCCCAGGGCCAATAGCATTGTAATCAGGAAAACTAACGCCACATTCCCCATGTCTGAATGAACCCCGATTAGGACTGGCCTTATGTTCTTAAAGGTAAAGGTACCCCTGACCATGAGGTCCAGTCATGGACGACTTACACTGGCCCAATTCAAAACACAGCCTCTTTAAAAAAAGAAACTAGTTGCTGATCAGAGTTACAAGACAAAATATTCCGGTAAAACAGTGGAACCTTGAATTCTGTTCTGCACTGTGCAAATGGGCCCAGGTGTCCTGCTCTCTGCCCCCTGGAACCCAGGAGAAGCGGCAGCGGCTGACCTGCTCTCCCTTGCGCACATTTTTGCACTCCCGTCCAGCAGGTGCCTTCCTGAAAGGAGGGAGAGGCAAGAGAGACTCACATGGTCAGCGCACAGCTTTCCTGAGGGAACTCAAACAACGCTGAACCCCAAGCCGGGTTGCCCCCCCACCCGACGCCAGACGGCATTGTTTCAGCATCTCCTAATTGGAGCAGCTGCCAGCTGTACCCTCAGTGGGGGCGGGGGGGGGGGGAGAGAATAAGGTCAGGAGGACAATAGGCAGAGGGTGGAAATATGCACAGAATGATTGTGCTGAGGGCTGGACAGACCAAGGAATTATATTGCTGTCCATCTTTCAGCCCTTCAGGGCCTTGTATGGAATCATTTTCCTAGGTTCCGTGAAGGAATCTATAGAGGTGGGGGGAACAGGTCCTCTTTCTGCTTGCCTGCCTGCCCGTCCGTCCATCCATCCACCCACAATTTTAGAATGCTGTTAATAATAATAATAATAATAATAATTTATTTATACTCCGCCCTTCCCGGTTCAAAAACCTGGGCTCAGGGCAGCTAATAACAAATTCAAAACACTTAATTGTAATACAACATAAAAGCAGCATAAAATACAATATAAAAGCACGAATAACAATAAAATTCAAGTTCAAGAATCAATTTGGGGGAAATTCATCCAATAAACATTAGATAGTCACCAGGGCTAGCTGGCTAAATTACACGTACTTGGGCCAGCAAGGAGGCCAGGGAAGAATTAGCTGTGGGGTCCCAGAGTGGGTAATCTTCATAAAAGGGGGGAGGGGGGAAGAGAAGGGAAATAAAAGATCAGGCTGAGTTCAAATTAAAGGCCAGACGGAATAGCTCTGTCTTACAGGCCTGGCGGAAGGAGGTTAAATCCTGTAGGGCCCTATTCTCATGGGACAGAGCATTCCACCAGGTTGGAGCCATCACTGAAAAGGCCCTGGCCCTGGTGAAGGATAGTCTGATGTCCTTAGGGCCAGGGACCTCTAAACTATGGTTATTCATGGACCTTTAAGATCATCTGCAGGGGATACCAGGAGAGGCAGTCCTGTAAATACAAGGGCCCTAAGCCACAAAGGGCTTTAAAGGTCAAAACCAGCACCTTGAACCTGACCCTATACTCCACCAGGAGCCAGTGCAGCTGGTAAAGCACTGGGTGAATATGCTTCCATTGCACGGACCCCGTGAGGAGCCTCGCTGCAGCATTCTGCACCCGCTGGAGTTTCTGGGACAGTTTCAGGGGCAGCCCTGCGTAGAGCGAATTACAGTAGTCAAGCCTGGAGGTGACTGTCGCATGGATCACTGTGGCCAGATTGGGGCGGGAGAGGTAAGGGACCAACTGCTTAATGCGGCAAAGATGGAAAAATGTCGCCTTAGCTGTTGCTGTAACCTGCGCCTCCATGGAAAGGGAGACGTCAAGGATTACACCCAAAGTCTTAACGGAAGGCACTGGCACGAATTGGGCCCCCGCAAGAGAAGGGAGTTGGTCCCTCATCCCCATGCCATCCCAACCCAGCCAGAGGACCTCTGTCTTCAAAGGATTTAGTTTCAATCGACTCCCACAAAACCATCCAAGCATCTGGCCAGTGTGTCCAGGGCTGAGTCGGTGTGGCCATCCATCAGCAGATAGAGCTGAGTGTCATCAGCATATTGGTGACAACCCAGCCCAAAGCTCCGGACAATCTGGGCAAGGGGGCACATAAAGATGTTAAAAAGCATCGGGGAGAGGATTGCACCCTGCAGCAGTGGCACTCCACACACCAAGGAATAGCGCAATGACATCTCCCTCCTTAGCTCCACCCTCTGTCCCCAACCAGAGATAAAAGAGCACAGCCATTGTCAGGCTGTGCCCTGTATCCCCACATCGGCGAGGCGGTGGTCCAGAAGATATGATCGACCATATCAAAGGCTGCTGACAAATCTAAGAGAATCAGCAGTCCCGACCCGCCTCGATCCAGTTGTCTACGGAGATCATCCGTTAGGGTGACCAGAGCTGTCTTGATCCCGAAACCAGGATGGAAACCAGACTGAAATGGATCTAAAGCCAGTGTTTCCTCCAGAAACCTACCAAGCTGTTCAGCAAACGCTCTCTCAATTATCTTACCTAGATATGAAAGATAAACAGCGACAATTGGGAAACACTGGCCTGCGAGCGCTCCAGTTGGAGAACAGCCTTTCCCAAAGGTGTCATGGGCTTTGAAGACACTCGAACTCAGGACGAAAGGGAGAAACGTGCTAAGAGGAAGGCACGCTTGGGAAATCCACACTGTGATCAACTCCCGCCCGGAAACCAGTGTCCTCACTGTGGAAGGACGTGTGGATCCAGAATTGGCCTCCACAGTCACTTACGGACTCATTGTTAAAACTGTGTTTATGGAAGACAATCTTTCTCGGCTACGAGGGATCGCCAGAGAAGAATAATAATATGCAAGTGGACTGGTTGCACCTGTCAAACGTTTAAGGGATAAATAGATCTAATGCCTGCTTTCTCATCACCTGGCAGACAGCAGTGGGTGCACAGAAAAGATAGCATACCGGCAGCTGGGAAGCTTTCCCATGCTCTTTCCCCACAGCCTCCTTTATGTCCTCTCCATCCCCTTTGCATCTGGCCTGGAGGATTCATTGCTGTTTAGCCAACCCTTCCCCCCAACCTGCTGCTGCTGCTGCACTCACAAGCCTGGGAACCCTGTAAATCTCCTCCTGAGCAGATGGCTCTCTAGGTTCCATCCATGTGGCAATATGGAGAAGGGAGCACTGGGCAGGCCGCTTATGCAGCTTCCTGGCTGTGGGATATTTATTGCAATCAAGGGGTGCATAAACCGTGCAAAATGAATTGGGAAAGAAAACATGGGAGGCAGGAATTTAGCAAGACCAATTTAAGAGTGGAAAAATGAGAAACAGGAATTAGCAGGGCACATGCAGCCTTTTTTGGATCAAAGTTGCTTTTCTTCTAATAAAGCTGATGCTTTAAAAAATATTTGAGCTGTCAAGCGCAAATATTGGCAATTATCTTTTTGGAACATTGTCTGGAGCGGGTGGGAGGTGTGACCTCAGAAAGATGGGTATATGGAAGGAAATACAGTTGATTTTATGTTGTCAGGGGTTAAACCACTGGGCCTAGGGCTTGCCAATCAGAAGGTCAGCGATTCGAATCCCTACAACGGGGTGAGCTCCCATTGCTCGGTTCCTACTCCTGCCAACCTAGGCAGTTTGAAAGCACGTCAAAGTGCAAGTAGATAAATAGGTACCGCTCCAAGCGGGAAGGTAAACGGTGTTTCCGTGCGCTGCTCTGGTTTGCCAGAAGCGGCTTAGTCATGCTGGCCACATGACCCAGAAGCTGTACGCCGGCTCCCTCGGCCAGTAAAGCGAGATGAGCACCCCAACCCCAGAGTCATCCACGACTGGACCTAATGGTCAGGGGTCCTTTTACCTTTACCTTTAAGTTTAGTTTGGTATAGTTATTTGGTTTGTACTTTTAAAAATTTGTGTACATTGCCCTGTGACAGTAACATGAAGGATGGTATATAATTATACCATTTAATATTCCTATTATTATTATTATTATTATTATTATTACCCCACCCATCTAACTGGGTTGTCTCAGCCCCTCTGGGTGACTTCCAACATAATAAAAGCACAGTAAAACATCACACATTAAAAACTTTCCGATACAGGGCTGCCTTTAGATGTCTTTGGGAAGTTGTGTTAGTTGTTTATCTGTTCGACACCTGACGGGGAGGAATGAATGAAATTTACTGATATGTCCACTGCTACTGGTAGGTCTCTGGGTGATTTTCCAGTATATCAGACCAAGACTTTCTTACTAATAATAGGAACAAACGTACGAAATTATCCACCTCAACCAGGCTGCTAAAATGAGGAGAACTAACCAGGCGTTTTGGGTGGAAAAATGGTAAGTGAGCTTGATTCAACTCCTACAGCTGAAAAGGAATTCCTCAGCTCAGCATTTGCATCCTATTCTAAAACTGTAAGTCTTTTTCACCTTGCTGTAGCTGGCAGATCTTGGGGGGGGGGGGTCCTACCAGAAAGCAACATCTGACAAACTTGAAGCTCCCCAACCCGATTTCGGATGCTCCCCACTTCTCTCCACTGTGCAACGTTTCAGATTTTGTTTCCCTTCATCCGTGTGGGTGTCGTCCTCCTCCTCCTATTGCTGTCCCACACTTTCTGCTTCCAAAATTTGGAAATTCCCTGTGCTTTGAAAATCTGAATAGGAGGACTACATCAGTTGCATCAGGAATCTCCAGATCTGAGAGGAGAAAGCATGGGGCAGGAGTAGCGGGAGGAGAACACCCCAAGGGGGAAGTGGAATTGAAGATGTTCATAGGAGTTCTACGCTGACAAGTCCTCACTCCTTTAAGCAATCGTGTTGCAGCAGCCTCTGGATCAAGCATAAGGGAAGCCCCACATAGAAAGCATTACAGTACAGTAGTCCAATCTTGAAGTAACCATTGCATTAGCTACTGTGGCCAGGCTTTCCTGGTCCAGGAATCTTTGCATTCCTTCTTCCAGGGGAGGCCCATCTCATGCCACCACCACCCCAAGCTGAAGCCTCACTTTCCAGGTTCTTGCAGTGGCTTCTGGTGAGATCTCAGGGAACTCTCCCGAGATCTCGCTGGAAGCCGTTGCTGCAGACCCTCCAAGTGTCCCTGTTTTCCAGGGACAGTCCCGGATTCACAGAAGCTGTCCCAGTTTCTGATTTGATCCTGGAATGTCCTTAGGAGCATAGCTGTCAAGTTCTCCCTTTTAAAAAGGGAAATTCCCTTATGCTGAATAGGCTTCCTCGCGAGAAAAGGGGAAACTTGACAGCTATGCTTAGGACGTCCCTATTTTCATTGGAGAAATGTTGGAGGGTCTGTTGCTGTGTGACCCTGGCAGGTGAGACACGGGGGGGGGGGGGACCTGTCCCACAGGATTCTGCCCCCCAAGGCATCTGCTTCGGTCTGCCTCATGGATGAACTGGCCCTGCCTTCTTCTCGGCTCATTAAGTCCTGCTCAGAGAGGTTTTTGCTGGGAGCTGCTGCCTCTTTGCCCCAGATTACTCATCTCTGACTCATCTCATTGCTTATCGCATGCAACCCTTTCTGTTGCGGCTAACCAGTCTTGCGAATTACTAACGCTTGGTCTGGAAATGCCTGTGGGGGTCATGTCGCCTTGGTTGCATGTGTGGATGAGGGCATGGAGAAGAAGATCTAGCGCCAAGAGGGATGCTTCGGAAAGCAAAGCAAAGAAAGAAAGAAAAAAGAGGATTCCCATCTTTTGCATCACGAGCTGAACCTGGTTCTCCTTGCTCTGGTGCCCGAAAACCTTGATGGTGTAGGGAAAGATGGAAGAAATGCTGGCACTTCCTACAGGAATGGTCCAGAGCTCTAGGTTTTGGAGGGGCCTTAGCAAGATGCCCTTTGTGGATCCCTCTCCCTGAACTAGTCAACCTCTGGGGTCCCTTACGCAACCCCCTTGGCCACTGTGGTACCCTCAGTAGCTGCATATGATGAAGGACCCCTGCCCATCTCAATATTTTTAACTGGGTGTTTTAGCTGTTGGTTGGCTGCTGAGTGAGTGGGTGGGTGGGTGGGGGAAGGAGGAGGCTGACTGCTTTTTATGGTCTGTGTCCCCCGCCCCCTGCCGAGAATAGCATTTCACTTGCTTTTGGGGGTATGTGCGTGTTTCTGAATGTCATGTCATCAGTTTTTCTTTGGTGAAATGGATATTTTGTAGTGCCCACGACAGTTCCTTACATTTCCAGGTGTGTCCCTGGGCTGAAAGAGGCTGGGGACCCCTGGGTTACCTCCTTGCTGCAGCAATTCCAAGCTCAGCCCTAATTTGGACTGGAATGCCTTTCGATTCATGCAGGAATGAGATGGTCAAATACATGAAACTGCATTGTATACAGCAGGGGTGGCCAACTCCCAAGAGACTCTGATCTACTCACAGAGTTAGAAACTGGGAGTGATCTACCCCCTTTTGGGGGGTTCAGGTCAAAGCTGTTGAGTTTTTTTAAGGAAGGGAAGCCCTGTTTTTTTGGGGTTTAGGTCAAACTTCTTGAGCTTCTTTTAGGAGGGAGGGAGACTCATTTTTGTTTAGGGTTGCAGGTCATAGTTCAGCTTTTCTTAGGAAGGAGGAAAATTTTGGGTGAGCTTTTTTTAGGGGTGCCAGTGATCTAGCAGTGATCTACTACAGACACCCAGTGATCTACTGGTAGATCACAATCTACCTGTTGGACGTGCCTGGTATACAAGGTCAGGCCACTGGCACATCCAAGCCAGTACTGTCTACTCCAGGGATTTGGAGCCTCTAGTCCTCCTGATGATAATGGACTCCAACTCCCATCATCCCCAACCACTGAGCATGCTAACTGGTGGGAGTTGGAATCAAGCAACTTCTGTAAGGTCACATCTTCCTCACTCCTGCTGTGTTTAAGGGACTGCCTGGTCCAAAAACCAAGATAATGAACCCTGAGAAGGAAAAGCTGGACTAAGTTTCTGGCAAAGGTCTTTTGCAGCTCTGTGGCTTGAGATTGGTAAAACAGAGATTTCAGGAAGAGCACCAGAATTAAACAGAGAGTTCCTTAAAGAGTCACTGAGGAAAAGTCACACGTACAGCAGCTTTCATTGGGACCAGTCAGTGCTGGATTTGTATAAGCTAAACAAGCTATAGCTTAGGGCCCCGCTCTCTTGGGGCCCCCAAAAAAATTTAAAGGGAAAAAACAACTGGATGTACATTTCCAAAATATAAGATAAAAAATAAATAAAACAAAGCCTACATACAGCAACAGTGGCGAATGGCTTTAGATACCTATTAGGTCCATTAATCACCATAGCATATATTCAACACAAAAAACAGCGACAATTTTTTGTTGACAAAGGACAACTGGACATATCAAGGGCCCCATGACATTCAGTAGATTAGGGCCTCATCAAACCTAAATCCGGCCCTGAGACCAGCTGAAATAAACATCCTTCTCTTGCCAGAGAGAACTGGTGGGGAAGGCCATGAGGACTAGCAGAGCAAAACAACTTAAAAGACTTGGGTGCACTGTGAACTAGGAAGTCCCCAAATCTCACCTCTGCGTGAACTGACTTTACACAAGCCGGCATTTCTCAGCATCAACTTCCTCCGTCTGCAATATGTTGCAAGGACACTCCTGCCCCCAGATTCCAAAACTGCCCTATCAAAACGCAAGGAGTGCTTAGTCTGTGCTTATATGAATTCTAACTTGGAACATGAAGCTCCAGCTAGCCTAGATAGCTCAGCTGGTTAAAGCAGGCTGCTGAGAATGCCAAGGTTGCAGGTTCGGTCCCCGTATGGGACAGCTGCATATTCCTGCATTGCAAGGGTTGGACGAGATGATGCTCAGGGTCCCTTCCAACTCCACAATTCCATGATTCAAAGCAATTCCAATTAAAAACATTATCTCTCTGATTCTTGGGGTGCCAACTAATGGGGCTGGGGATCACCTGGTCTGCTCTTGTGCCTGAGGGACAGACAAATGCAGCTATTTGTAACAATAGTGGTATGGATTTATTTATTTATTTTCTATGGTGGTGTGGTCAGTTTGTGTCCCTTCCAAACCTGCAATCTTGTATCTGTGAGGACAGAATGTATAACAGGAAGCCTGTATTGTTTTGGCTGGCTAGGAAAGTACCACCATTTACATTACAAATGGGTCGGCTCTTTCTCACCTCACCTGGCTGGATGCTAGAATCATCCTAGGTAGGATGAAGTGGGGCTGGGTTTTTGAGGGAGTTGGGTGTGTAAGCTGGGCAGACACTGGAACCTGGAGAGACGGAGGCACATCGTGCTCTGTGCTGGATCCAAAGCGGCGCCTGGGGGTCCACGGGGGACCCTTCCCACTCTACAATTCTAAGGTCCCATGCTTGCATAATAAGTCTCTGAACCCGCTGACAAGCCCTCACCGCTTTCAGCAATCGTGCTGCAGTATTCTGCAACCACAGCTTCTGGATCAAGCACCACAAGGGAAGCCCCACGTATAGCACACTGCAGTAATCCAATATTGAAGTAATCAGTGCGTTAACTACTGTGGCAAGGTTTTCCCCGCCCAGGTATTTTCCCATTCCTTCTTCTCTTGGGGGTCCTTTAAACTCTGCAATTCTAGGGTTCTTCCATCTTTAAGTAAAGGTGTTTATTCGGCTTTACGCCCATCATAAAACACAACACAACAAAACAAATAAAAACCACGGACTCGTACAAACCACAGATAATATAACACAATTCACAGCTCACAAGGACAAATATTAACAATTCAAAAAACATATCTTGAAGGTTTAAGATTAGGATTAAAAATTAAGGCGCTAAACTAAAATCAATATTTGATGTCATTTAAAAAAATTCTTATAACTATCAATAATCAGCTAACATTCCATTCCGTCTCTTGTACGAGAGGACGGCTGTTAGGAATTTAACGACCTGTAGAGTAATATAAAGGTCCACATCTTGAAGAACCCAGGCTAGCTGAAGGTCAACTGGATTGTCAGCCATAGGCTGGATTATGGAGTTTAGTATACTAGCACGAGCCGAACTGTACACAGGGCAGATAAACATAACATGGTGTAGAGATTCAGATGTTTTAATTACACAAGCACACATTGAAGAGACTTGGCCCTTAGTAAATCTATGTCTCAGCACGTTAGTTGGAAAAACATTGAACCTAGCTTTAATGAAGGCATATCGATGAGACGCGGCCGTAAGCGATGTTAAGTAGAACGGAGCACGGTAAATAGGGGTTATGCCGATATTTAACGGCGAGCAGACTCCCCCGCCAGCTAGGCAATTTTGGTATAGCTCCGCATCATCCAACCTTTGGTTTATACACCTTTTTTCCGCATTTAGATCCAGTTTGAGCAATTCAGAGGGAGAGATCTCATAGGACAGCAATTTGGCATGGATTTTTCTGGTCCACAAATTTGTGAAGTCATCCCGCCACAGGTTCTTCCATCATCTTCCTGGAGCCCCCTCCCTAAACCACCCTTTGAAAAAAAGCTCTTTCCTGGACCTGAGGAGGATCGTTTCCAGTGTCTGAAGGGAAGCCACCCCTCATTAGCATGTCCCTCACACCCCTTTGGCGGGCTCCCCCCCCCAAATCCTGGATTGAGCACCAGTTCCCATCTTTGTCCTGGTACCTCCCAAGCGGATGTGAACACTCTGCTCTCCTCCTGCTCTTGCTGGCTGTAGCCTCCATCCCAATTAAGAGGTGGCCAGTGCCATTGTCCCAGGCATTCCAGATCTGTGTTGAGTGCCCCCCCAGCTCCCCCCACCAAAGGCTCTCAGATAAAGAGGGCTCAGTGAAGGCTTTGTAGAAGAGAGTTTCTGCCTGATTAATGGTCACATGGCGGCACTTTCAACTTGGCTGGAATTGCGAGTGCGAGGGAGAAAGAGAGAATTCCAGGCCTTTCCCCCCCCTCCTGGTACAAAGAGATCGGGACAAAACCCTCGTAAATCTGTTCCCAGCGCCATCAACAGAATTTATCCTTCCGCTAAGTGGATCTGTTGCTGGTCTGCGGCCCAGCATTCGCTGTGCAGAGTTTCCCCCTCAGCTCTGAACACCACGTGCCCACGCCACTAATCTGGTAGCCAAGGAACTCTTCTGACACCCTTAAAGAATAAGAGAATATTATGACCCCGGGGGTCATCTAGTCCAACCCCCTGCAATGCAGGAATCTCAACTAAAGCATCCATGACAGACGGCCATGGAAGAGGCAGAGTGAATCCTACTGTTAGGAGCTGCTTCATGGACGCATGTTGAGAATGGATTTTACGTAGATCCAGCCAGGACGGTCTTCTACAACCTGGTGCCCTTCAGATGTTTTGGACTACAACTCCCATGCTGGCTGAGGTGCACGGGTGCTGCAACCAGCCCAAAGGAGGGTGCCAGACTGAATGCTGATCTAGGGAATCCTACCCACAGGAAGCCTCAAAGTGCCTTGCAAGCTGCATTAAAGGTAAAGGGACCCCTGACCATTAGGTCCAGTCGTGACCGACTCTGGGGTTGCGCGCTCATCTCGCATTATTGGCCGAGGGAGCCGGTGTATAACTTCCAGGTCATGTGGCCAGCATGACAAAGCCGCTTCTGGCAAACCAGAGCAGCACATGGAAACGCCGTTTACCTTCCTGCTGTAGCGGTTCCTATTTATCTACTTGCATTTTGAAGTGCTTTCGAACTGCTAGGTTGGCAGGAGCTGGGACCGAGCAACGGGAGCTCACCCCGTCACAGGGATTCAAACTGCCGACCTTCTGATCAGCAAGCCCTAGGCTCAGTGGTTTAACCACAGCGCCACCTGGGTCCCAAGCTGCATTAGAATTTTACAAATTTGCCTGCAGTGGTTGGCATAGAAGAAACCCAACATCTGGACTTGCATTGCATGTAGTTCTGGCACACATCTGGCCACGGGATGCACATTGCGGCTTGCACTGTTTGTGTCTGTCTGTCTGTTTGTCTGTTTCTCTGTCTACTATGATTATTGTGGCCAAGTGCACAGATCTCCTGTCCCTTTCATAGTAAGGGAATTTCAGCAGGTTAATAGCTTTCCTTAGGATCCATTCATTGCATCTGGACACCCGTAAGCAATGATAATCCTGCCCTAGCGCTTCAGCTGTTTTGTTTCTGCAAAGCAAGCACAGCAGCAGCAGGGGCAATTTTAAAAGGTGGCAATCTTAGGTAAAGCTACCCCCTTCTCCACTGCATGTGGCTGCTGTTGCAGAACTGCTCTGGAGAGAAACTGTAGGCAAAACCTAGGTTGCTACATTTCTGCAAGGCAGAGGAGCAGGCAAGGGCGTACCCACCATGCGGCAAGTTAGGGCAGCTGCCCTACTCTAGAAGCAGGGCTGGTGGGCAGAGGCGGAGCACAGCCCGGCGGAGCGCGAGTTCGCCATTCCCGCTGCACCGCGCCGCACCCTCCCTCCAGCTCCCCGGCGCGCCCTCAGGCAAGGCCAAGCACGGCGGGGAACCAGGGAGCGCGGCGCGGTGGGCGGGAACACCGAACTCGCGCTCCGCTGGGCTGGGCTCCGCCTCCGCCCACCAGCCCTGCTGCTAGGGAGGAGCACAGCCCGGCGGAGCGCGAGTTCGCCGTTCCCGCCCGCCGCGCTGCGCCCTCCCTCCAGCTCCCCGTCGCGCCCTCTGGCAAGGCCAAGCGCGGCGGGGAACCAGAGAGCGCGGCGCGGCGGGCGGGAACGCTGAACTTGCGCTCCGCTGGGCTGGGCTCCGCCTCCGCCTACCAGCCCTGCTGCTAGGGAGGGGCACAGCCCGGCGGAGCGCGAGTTCGCCGTTCCCGCCCACTTTGTGGCCCCCCTCCCCTTCCGTGCCTTGGCCCCTCCCCTTGCCCCCCCCTAGTTTTGATCCTGGGTACGCCCATGGGAGCAGGGCCGGTAAAAAGAAGTTGGCAACCTCTTGCCTTTGAGCTTCGCTGCCCCGTCAATCGGGTGGCTGTTCCAGGGAGGCTTTCCTAACCTATAACGGAACCATGAGTTTTTGGAACCACCAGGACCCTTGGAGTATCACAGACAGGTCATGAAAACATAAGACGAGACTGCTGAATCAGGCCAAAAGCTCATCTGGTCCAGCCTCCTGTTCTCTCAGTGGCCAACCAGATGCCTCTGGGGAACCCCCAAGCAGGATTTGAGAACAAGAGCAACTCTCTACTTCAATTTCCAGCAACTGGTCTTCAGAAGCATTGCCGCTTCCGACTGTGGAGGCAGAGAACAGCCATCCTGGCTAGGAGCCATCAATCAGCCTACATGAAAATGATGTACCATTGGTACCTAACACCAAGCATGATTGCAAAAATGTATTTGCTTGTGTAGACCTTTAAACAGCCCCCCGAAATAAATTCACACAAGACTCAAATTTTTGGTTTGGTTTTTTGGCAGAATTTAGGCCACAACTTTATTGATTACAATCAAGTGAGTGGTTGCATAGGCTCTGGTTCGACTAGCTCCCTGCATCCTTGCAGGTAGCGCTGACCTAGGGCACCAACCATAGATCAGCCTTGGGTGAACACCTGGGACAGTGGCAAGCAGGAGCCCTGCTAGTCCTCCACTTGGACTCAGGCTCAGGGCACAACCCCCCATAGGGAAGACCAACCAATGGGTCCGTGGATTCCTTTAGCGGAATACCCAACGCATAGGGATGGCTAGACCGTTCTGCCACCCCTGTCACCTGAACCAGAGCCTATCTGCAACCTTACAAGTTGTGGCGATTTGTTACACGGCAGGCGAAACCCAAGTGGCACCAGCCAATCAGCCAAGTGGGGAAAATTCCCCCATCCCAACAACAGGCATGTAATGGCATAGCAAGGTCAAGCGCAAGGGAGAGGTGGGCGGGTGTTCCAATGCAGAGAGCTCAAAAGAGGAAGCTCAGGGACACATGCATGGGCTTAAGTAGAGGTCCCTTGATCAAATTAGCTGGCATCCCATTGGTCAGATTGCACCCAAGATCGAGGGACTTCCAATAGGGTGTTGTGGCTATCCAAACGTTCCCACCCACAACACAGGGTCTGGTTGCCAGGTGGCACCGCAATACGTGCCCTCTTGTTAGGGAGGACCTGATAAAACTAAATCAAATGTGTGTTGGAAATGTAAAGAGAGACCACCACCATATGTGGTGGTCATGTTTAAAGGTAAAGGACTTGTGGGAAATGATTTATAATGAATTAAAGAAAATGTTTAAAAATACATTTGTTAAGAAACCAGTAGCCTTTTTATTAGGTACAATTGGTGAACTACCAAGAGAAGATAAAAGACTTTTTATGTACGCAATGGCGGTGGCGAGAATGTTACTAGCCCAGAAATGGAAAGAAGGAGAATTGCCAACAAAGGAAGAACGGCAGACGAAATTGATGAAATATGTAGAAATGGCGAAACTGACGGGGAAGATAAACTAAGAAGATCAAGTATTTGTTAGAGATTGGAGTAAATTTGTAGTTTACTTTTAAACCCACTGTAAACAGTTAAAATCATTGGTAGCGTTGTAATGACATTTGTAATGTGAAATTGACTATGATAATTAGAGATATATCATAATTGGATAAAGTAAAAGATGCAGAAAACCTAAATTTTTAATATAAGAACCCATGGGAGGTAAGGAAGTCCGAAGGTTCAGAGAACCTTGTAAATGAATGTTGGTTAGAGATAAAGTGTGTAAAAATGTGAAAATCTAATAATTTTTTTATGTATATAAAAGAGGAGTCATTGATCAGCCTCTCCTACATAAATCTGTCCAATCCTCTTCTAAAGCCATCTAGGTTGGTGGCCACTATTGCCTCCTGTGGAAGTGAGTTCCACAGTTTAACTGTGCACCGTGTGAAGAAGAAGTGCTTTCTTTTATCTGTCCTGAATCTTTTTCCAGGTCAGAAAACAGGGGCAAGATAAAGACACCCAACCGTGAGGCTTCCCCCTTCCACACGCAACACTACCCCCAACCAGCCCTTTGCAGTGTCTGAAAAGAAGTCCTTTTTGCTCTCTCTATCATAGAGACACTTGAGTTTCCTTATTCACCTGCATTTGGCTTCCCAGGAACCCATAGCTGCCAAGTTTTCCCTTTTCTCGCGAGGAAGCCTATTCAGCATAAGGGAAAATCCCTTTAAAAAAGGGATAACTTGGCAGTTATGCAGGAACCAGGAAAATAGCTTTGGGCCTCCTTCCTCTGCGGAGTAATTAACATGATCAGAAATGGAAGCAAATCTTCACGGACCGCTGTGTTTTCTCTCCAGCTGGTCATATGATACAGGGCAAGAGAGATTCCAGAGATGCATCCACCTGCAAAGATCTGCTGTTAGGGCAAGTCCCCCCTCCTCCCCTTTCTAGACTTCTCTGACATTATTAACCAATAGCAGCTTTCTCTTCATTCTGATATCTTTGGGTGTAATGAAGGGTGACGGCTGCTGTACTGTAAGAGAGCAGCAGGGTTGCTGCAACACACACACTCTGTGTGGGGCTGCCCCATGGGCCTGGTCCAGAAGCTTCAGCTCATAGAAGCAAGTCTCCAACATTCCTCAGATGATAATAGGGACGTTTCTCACTCCCCTCCAAGTGACCCCCCTCAACCCCTCATTTTCGTCCCCTCACACAGAGCATCTCCACCACCAACGGGATGCAGCACACATGCCTTCCTGAGAAACCCCCTGGATCCTGATTTTATTTTATTCTTCGGTAGATTTACCAAAACACACAAACCCCAATAAATAAATTTTGGAACAGGGAAAGATTAGATGCAGATGCACTTAAAAGAAAGAAAGAAAGAAGACTCCTTTTGCTCCACTCCCCCTTTCTTCCCATCCAGGGTGGCCCAGCCTCTGCCTAGGGAGCGGGTGGCACTGTGGTCTAAACCACTAAGCCTCTTGGGCTTGCCAATCGGAAGGTCAGCAGTTCGAATCCCCACGATGGGGTGAGCTCCCATGGTTCAGTCCCAGCTCCTGCTGACCTAGCAGTTTGAAAGCATACCACTGCAAGTAGATAAATAGGTACTGCTGCAGCAGGAAGGTAAACGGCATTTCCGTGCACTCTGGTTTCCGTCACGGTGTTCTATTGTGCCAGAAGCAGTTTAGTCCTGCTGGCCACATGACCTGGAAAGCCGGCTCCCTTGGCCTGAAAGCGAGCACCACAACCCCATAGTCGCCTTTGACTGGACTTAACCACCCAGGGGGGTCCTTTCAGGGCTATCTTACCCATAGGCGCTAGGAGTGCAGGGCACCCGGGTGCCGGGGTCTCAAGGGCACCAGGCTGAGAGTCCGGGGCTTGAGAGTTGAGTCCGGGGAAGAGCCCGTCCGCCTGGGCTCTTCTGCTGCAGGCGACTCTACACTGCAGGTTGGGGGGCGACCGAGCCAGCGAGATGCTGAGGCAGCTGGCCGGCTCCACCCTCCTGAGCACCTGGGACTGGGCAACGGGGGGGGGGGGTGCCGGGTGGATCTTTGCACCCTTGGGTCACATATGCTTAAGACAGCCCTGTCCTTTACCTTTTTACCTTTGCCCTCTGCCTGCCCCTCAGAGTAGATATATCACCCAGGGCTGAGCCTTGGCAACCTCTCTTCCTCTTCACCTGCTACAAGCTGGCCAAGGGAGCAGGCCAACAGTGGTGGCCATGGAGAGGCCACAGGATGTGACCTTGTCACCACCACGTGCATCTTTTCGTGTGGTGCTTTCATGCAAGCAAGCTGGCTCATGCAGCAGAGCCACACCGAAAGCCACACGTCCTGATTTTCGTCAGTGTAATGTTGGAGGGTATGTTTTTCCAGACTGGTCCCACACTGTAGAATAATACTCTTCCTCCAGAGACTTGACAGGTAACCTCACTTTTGACTTTCAGGTGTCTCTTGAAGATTTGTTCTGTTTTGATCTTCTTTTGATCAACCAGTCACCTTAATGAGTATCTGTAAAAAGGTAAAGGTAAAGGGACCCCTGACCATTAGGTCCAGTCGTGACCGACTCTGGGGTTGCGCGCTCATCTCGCATTATTGGCCGAGGGAGCCGGCGTATAGCTTCCAGGTCATGTGGCCAGCATGACAAAGCCACCTCTGGTGAACCAGAGCAGCACACCGAAACGCTGTTTACCTTCCCGCTGTAGCGGTTCCTATTTATCTACCGTACTTGCATTTTCACGTGCTTTCGAACTGCTAGGTTGGCAGGAGCTGGGACCGAGCAACGGGAGTTCACCCCATCACAGGAATTTGAACCGCTGACCTTCTGATCAGCAAGTCCTAGGCTCAGTGGTTTAACCCACAGCGCCACCTGGGTCCCGCAATGAGTATCTGTATAATAATAATAATAATAATAATAATAATAATAATAATAATAATAATACTTATGATTCAGCAGTAAACACTGCCCCGATATTTTATGATATGGTGGTGCAGAAATGAATGAAGCAACCTACCACAACCCCACCCACCCACCCCGCCCTATAAGATGTTCAGATGGAAGAGTCTCCAAAGGGATTCTCCCTGGCAGCCACTTCCTACCCCGAGAACCAGACGAGGATGTATAATTTATCCCAGGACAAACAAAGGCTGGGTTGGGGAGCTGGTCCAAGGCTATTGCAGGCCAGACTTAGCTACTAAATAGACACAAGCTGTCTTCATGGGGATGTTTTTCAAGGCCTGGTGGGCTGTATTCTCTCTGCTCACATCTGGAAAATGACTCTCATCTGCCAATAAACAGGCGTCCAGGGGAAGGGTAGGGTTATAACTGTCCTTCCTCTGGGACCCCACAGAGACAAGGTAGGAAGAGAACAGGGAGAGGTAGAGTGGCAGAAAAACAGCTCTCTCTGTGTGTGCATGTGTTTTCAGCTGCAAAATGAACAAGAATAACAGGAAAAACAGATTCTGTTGGCCTCAGTCTATTCCAGCTGGGGGATATAGGGAAAAGTGGTTTCCTTTACAGAAGGCACACCGAAGCTGATTTGCCAGGAGCCAGCGCAAAACCAGTGTGGCCATTTTGGTGTACTGGACTAGGACCTGGGAAACCAGGGTTCAAATCCCCATTTGGTGACCTTGGGCCAATCACTGCCTCTCAGCCTAACCTACCTCACAGGGTTGCTGTGGGATTAAATGGGGAGGAAAAGAGCCATGTATATTGCCTTGAGCTCTTTGGAGAAGAAGGTGAGGCAGAAATGCAACAAATAAAATGAAAATTTAAAAACTCTACAGCAGTCATGTCGAACCGGTCGACCGCGATTGACAGGTAGATCACCAGGGTTCTCCAGGTTGATTGCGGGAGTTAAAAAAGGGATTGCCCTGTTGCTTCTTAGGGATGGCGCTATGTCCCTATGTCCGGCGCTATGTCCAATTGCTATTGCTGCTGCTGCTTTGATAGGTTGTATTCCCTGTGTCGGCGGCAGAGTGGGGGAAGGAGGCTGGGCAGCTAACTGTTGGGCGATCGATGTTATTACCGTAATTCCTTCCCCAAAGATGCTCAACAACTCTGGTCTCTCCCCCTAAAAAAAGCTCAACAACTACGGCAATGACAATGGGTGGATCACTGCCAGTTTTATTATACTGGGAGTAGATCACAGTTGCTAGAAAGTTGGACGTGCTCGCTCTACAGCTTCTGATTCCTGCACCTAAAGGAGGCAGAGCATAGGCATTGCTGCTAGCAGCCATTAGTTATCCCTCTCCTTCACATTAGGAGAGAACTTCCTAAACATTAGGAAGAACTTCCTGACAGTAAGAGCTCTTCGGCAGTGGAATTTGCTACCAAGGAGTGTGGTGGAGTCTCCTTCTTTGGAGGTCTTTAAGCAGAGGCTTGACAGGCATATGTCAAGAATGCTTTGATGGTGTTTCCTGCTTGGCAGGGGGTTGGACTGGATGGCCCTTGTGGTCTCTTCCAACTCTACGATTCTATGATTCTATGATTCACGAATCTGCCCAACCATCTTTTAAAGCCATCGACGTTGGAGGCCATCACTGCCTCCTGGAGCAGCGAGTTCCATAGTTTGACGATCCGCTGTGTGAAAGAGGCCTTTCTTTTATCTGTGCCAGCTCTGGATGGCTGGGCTGTGTCCGGGTTCAAAGGTGGGACCCCTGAGCTGTGCGAAGGTGCCGGTGTCTGTCTGCCGGTGTCCTTTCTACTGGCAGAGAAGAAGAGGTTTGCATTTGGCAGCGGAGCCGAGGTCCAGAATCCCTTTCTCCATTGTCTGCGGACATCCAGGCCTTTCGATTCCCACAGTCGCCAGGACAATAGAGACACAACAGGTTTCTCTGGGGAGAAAACATAATCTGAGAGATACCAAGCTTCTGAAAAAAGCTCTTCCTCAAAACAACTGAAGGAAATAAAAGGCGCAGTGAGAAAGCTCCTTGGGTCCCCCGAATCGGCCGACACCTGATAGGCTTGCTTTGGGTATTATTTGTCCGGCATTGTCTGTCTTCTGAATGTGATGCTTGTTCCTGAAGGCTAATGGAAAAGAGAGGGAGAGCCGCAGAAGACAGAGGTGCTCTGCTTTTCTCCTTCAGGCGATGCCAGGCCCGCTTTGTCCCACACAGGCCTGAAAACGAGAATCAAAGGCGGAGAGTAAAAAAGACCAACGTGGGACAGGAGGGGAACAAGAGCCCAGAATGCTCTTAGCCGTCGTGAAAAAACTGGGTCATGGCTATAGAATGACATTGAGGGAAGCGGCAGCAGCCTTGGGATGATAATGCACCATATGGCCCACGAGGGTGGAGGCTTGTGGGAGAATGAGCCCACTCCTCAGCGAGGGTCACCAAGATACTATTGGAGCAGATTCACATTACATTTTGGGTAGTGTTTCACGCATCTTGAGCAGCACTCATCCAGATGCCAAACAGCTGTCGGTGATGCAGTAGGTTTCTTAAGCAGAAACTTTATATGATTTTTTTTTTTGCAGCAGAGGTCTAAACACAGGCCTGCAGCAGGGTTTGCATTTGTCCAGGCTTCCTCAACTTTGGCCCTCCAGATATTTTGAGACTATAATTCCCAGCATCCCTGACCACTGGTCCTGCTAGCTAGGGGTCATGGGAGTTGTAGGCCAAAAACATCTGGAGAGCCAAGGTTGAGGAAGCCTGTATTAGTCCAAAGGTGCAGGAAGGAGGAATTTGGATGATGGTCTGCACTGCAGGGAACTGCAAACAAATAATAATAATAATAATAATAATAATAATAATAATAATAATAAATATTATCCTATATAATAATGTGCAAGTGTCTCTGCGTCCAGATTCCCTGTGTCCCTGTGTCCGCGCTACTGCGCATATGCCCCACGGACACAGGGACTGGACGAAGAGACTGCACGCGTGTGCGCTCCCCCCCTCTGCCGCCTCCAACCGCCGCTCCCGGCCGGACACCGCCTCACTGCAGGGCACGTCGGGGAAGCGAGGGTGGAAGCCGGCGGAGGTGAATGGGGGAGGAAGGGCGCCTTTGAGGAGCCCGGTCCGGCTCCCGATGCCGCCATGGCGGGGAAGGAGCCTCTCCTCCCCGGCGTAGGTCCCGGGGTTCGGAGAAGCGCTGCACAAGTGGTTTTCCGAACCCTGGGATGTCTGCTTCCTGTTGGCGGCTGGGGGAGAGGAAGGAAGGAGGAGAAAGGGCTGCTTTCTCCTCCTTCCTTCCTGTCCCCCTGCCACCGACAGCAAGGACAGGTCCCGGGGTTCGGAGAAGCAAGCGCTTCTCCGAACCCCGGGATGTTCTAGCGACCGTTTACTCAACGGGCTGAATTACACTAGTTATTAAATATTATTGTTGTTGTTGTTGTTGTTGTTGTTGTTGTTGTTTTATTTATACTCTGCCCATCTGGCCAGGTTTCCCCAGCCACATTTAATCAACTGCGACCGATCTAAAAGTCTGCCAGCAAATATGCAGATGGCACATCATTAATTCATTGATACTTTAAAAAGCAATTTAATACCAACCTTGACATTCTAACCACTTTTATCATACTACTGATGTGATGACTTTCTCTGTAATGGGTTGCTTTATTTGAAGTTTGATTTCATTTTCATTTTTAATGCCGTGTGTGTGTGTGTGTGTGTGTGTGTTCACCTGCACATGCAAACCACATTGTGGGTCTGTGCTTGGGCAATAAGTTTTTGACATCCCTGTTCCCTTCCCAGAGCTACAATTCCCAGAGTTCCCTGCGGACAGGGGTTGATTGTTAAACCCTTCTGGGAATTGTAGTTCTGGATGGGGAATAAGGCATAGCTGTCAAGTTCTTCCCCTTTTTTAAAGGGAAATTCCCTTATGCTAAATAGGCTTCCTCGCGAGAAAAGGGAAAACTTGACAGCTATGGAATAAGGGGATCTCCTAGCAACTCGCAGCATCTTTATCAAACCGCAGCTCCCAGAATTCTTTGGGGGGAAGCCATGACTCTTTGAAGTAGCATCGTAGCACGTTAAACGGGTGCTGTGAGGGTGACCTCGGATTCAAAACTGGTTTCTGTAATGTGTGCAGAACAGAGGCAGCTGGCAAAGGTTGCTGCAAAGTCCAGAAACGTCTCCTGCCCCATCTTTCCAGCTCACCAGCTCCCTTCTAGTCTATGTTGAATGGAGATAGCCTCTCTTCCTTCTCTCTCTCTCTCTCTCTCTCTCTCTCTCTCTCTCTCTCTCTCTCATTCATCTGTGCTGTCCGGTTTTTCGCCTCTTTTCTCCCCAAGGAGATTTGCGAGTTGTCCGCCTGTTTGTTTTCCTTTTCAGTTTGAGGCTTTGCAGATATTAAAATATAATCCAGGAAGAATTTGCTTTCTGGAGGATTATTTGATGAAGGAGGAGGTCATCTGGGAGCTGGAAGGAGGGGAGCAAGGAGAGGTTTTAATTTCCCTTCTATGTCCCTTTTGGGTTCCGTGTTTATGCTTCCCTAGAAACAATAGCAGCTGGGATGGGAACAAAGTCGGAGCCTTTAAAATATTCCTGGCATTACAGGAGGCTGTGATCAAAGAATTCTGATCTGAAGCAGTAACACTAGACAGGGGTGTACTGGGGTTCAAGGCTAAAATAGTTGACATTGCTCAAACAGTGTGTTTGTCATTACGCACAGGATTGATAGTTTAGAGGTGGCAAGACACACGGATAATTTGGAGGGGCAGGTGAAGGGGGGAACACAAATAAACATGTACTGCACATGTACAAGTCAGTTCCTAGGTCCCATTGCCTTGTCACATTCTGGTGTGACAAAGAGATGGAACCCAGGGTGAGCTATGCTGATGTCACGTCTGAGTTCAGCCTCTCCTAGGTGAACATAGGAAGCTGTCTCGTACTCAGCCAGACAACTGGTCCATCTAGCTCAATACTGTCTACACTGACTGGCAGCAGCTCTCCAGGATTTCAGGCAGAAGTCTCCCCGAACCCAACCTGGGGTTGCCGGGGATCAAACCTGGGACTTTCTGCTTGCAAAGCAGACATTCTGCCTTCTCCCAAAATGGGGGCTTTCCAGATGTGTTGGACTACAACTCCCATCTTCCCTGACCATTAGGCATGCTGGCTGGGGCTGAGGGGAGTCTGAGAACATCTGGTGGGCATCAGGCCAGGGGATACTGCCTTAGGGGCTTCCACAGAGATCTAAGAGATCAACCCGGTGTGCAGCAGCTGTGAAGAAAAGGCAAATTCCATGCTAGGGATCATTAGGAACAGAATACTGTACAGAACTGGTTGCCTCACCTCAAAAGGGATATTGCAGAGCTGGAAAAGGTTCAGAAGGAGCAACCAAAATCATTCAGGCATGGGTGTAGACAGGGGGGCAGGAGGGGGCAGCTGCCCCCCCTAGAAGCAAAAAATTATTGTATTTTACAGACCATAACCAATACTTTGCCCCTCCAAAAACTGAAGTGGAAAGGGCTTTGCTTTAGCAAGAGCAGCTCTCCACTTGCTGGGGGCGGGAACACAGCTGTAACAAAAACACATCAAATAAATAAAGCAAAGTGGCTACCAGTACTTAAGCAGTTAAGACAATGGAGCAGAATATCCCTTCAGGCAAGGTCCACCCTATTCACCCTATTGTTATTCAGTGGGAGTTGTTAATGGGCATTCAGGGATCGCATTAACAGTTCTATTGGCGATTTAATGAGGGTGCAGAGGATTCAATTTGACTAAGGTGGCCCTGCAAGGCTAAAAGGAAGTGAATAAGAAGGGGGGGGCTGTAGCTTTGATAGACACAGTGATGTTTATAAAAAGCATTGGTGTTCCAGTCTGCCCCTCCTCCTGCACCTGTATACTGTAAATCAGGGGTGGCCACCTCCCAAGAGACTCTGATCTACTCACAGAGTTAAAAACTGGGAGTGATCTACCCCCTTTTGGGGTGTTCAGGTCAAAGCTGTTGAGTTTTTTTAAGGAAGGGAAGCCCTGTTTTGGGGGGTTTAGGTCAAACTTGTTGAGCTTCCTTTAGGAGGGAGGGAGGCCCATTTTTGTTTAGGGCTTCAGGTCATAGTTCAGCTTTTTTTAGGGAGGAGGAAAAATTTGGGTGAGCTTTTTTTAGGGGTGCCAGTGATCTAGCAGTGATCTACCACAGACATCCAGTGATCTACTGGTAGATCACAATCTACCTGTTGGACGTGCCTGCTGTAAATCAAGCAGAGAGAAAGCTGCTTACAAGGCTCCTGTACAGGTGTACCGGTATGTTCCTCTTGCTGCAGAGTTCTAGCATCACAGCGTCACCCAGAGGCACCCACAAATGTGAGTTATCCCTCTCTCTATTTCTTCCTTCCTTTCCTCCCTCTTCCATCCTCAATAAAATACTGGGGGGGGGCAGATAAGCCCCACATAGAAAGCCCATCAACATGGGGGGGAGGACTCTTTAAAATACAGTATTTACCAGTAATTTCTTTTGGGGGGGGAGGCACCTAGGCCTCTAGGAGTTGGCTGCTATGCCTAGGACAATTCAAGAAAGCAGAATCATGCATATGCTATGGTAATATATCAATAGAATCATGGAATTGTAGTCGGAAGGGACCACAAGGGTCATCTAGTCCAACCCCCTGCAATGCAGGAATTTTTCCCCAATGTGGGGCTTGAACCCACAACATGGTTGAAATATTATGCTGATATGCAGCAACGCCTCGGAGCCATCGAGACTGCGGCCCTGTCTTGCCTCGCCCTCGCCTGCCCTGCCACCCCCTCTCCCCTGCCCGACCCTCCCATCCTCTTGCTGCAGAGTTCCAGCTTCACAGCATCACCCAGAGGCACCCACAAATATGAGGTATCCCTCTCTCTATTATTCCTTCCTTCCCTCCCTCTTCCATCCTTAATAAAATACTGGGGGGGGGCAGATAAGCCCCACATAGAAAGCCCATCAAAATGGGGGGGTGACTCTTTCAAATACGGTATTTACCAGTAATTGGGGGGGGGGGAGAGGCACCTAGGCCTCTAGGATTTGGCTGCTATGCCTAGGAGTAGGACAATTCAAGAAAGCAGAATGATGCATATGCTATGGTAATATATCAATGGAATCATAGAATTGTAGTCGGAAGGGACCACAAGGGTCATCTAGTCCAACCCCCTGCAATGCAGGATTTTTCCCCCAAGGTGGGGCTTGAACCCACAACATGGTTGAAATATTATGCTGATATGCAGCAACGCCTCGGAGCTGTCGTGACTGCGGCCGTGCCTTCCCTCGCCCTCACCCGCCCTGCCACCCCCTCTCCCCTGCCCGACCCTCCCATCCTCTTGCTGCAGAGTTCCAGCTTCACAGCATCACCCAGAGGCACCCACAAATATGAGTTATCCCTCTCTCTATTTCTTCCTTCCTTCCCTCCCTCTTCCATTCTTCCGTTGCCAGCCCCAGAAGCACAAGGTGGCCGCTGCCGCCGCTGCCGCCACCACGATGTCGTCAGGCCAGCTGGCCCTGTAGCCCCGCCCACGTTCCCACTTTGTGGCCCCGCCCCTGAATGATCATGGCTTGCCCCCCCCCCCCTAGTTTTGATCCTGGCTACGCCCTTGCATTCAGGGGATGGAGACACTCCCTATGAGGAATAATAATAATAATAATAATAATAATAATAATAATAATAATAATAATAATAATAATTTATTATTTATACCCCGCCCATCTGGCCGGGTCTCCCCAGCCACTCTGGGCGGCTTCCAACAGAATAAAACACAATAATCTATTAAACATTAAAAGCCTCCCTGAACAGGGCTGCCTTCAGATGTCTTCTAAATGTCTGGTAGTTGTTTTCCTTTTTAGAGGGCGTTCCACAGGGCAGGCGCCACCACCAAGAAGGCCCTCTGCCTAGTTCACTGCAACTTGGCTTCTCGCAACGAGGGAACCGCCAGAAGGCCCTCAGTGCTGGACCTCAGTGTCCGGGCAGAATGATGGAGGTGGAGACGCTCCTTCAGGTATACAGGACCGAGGCCATTTAGGGCTTTAAAGGTCAACACCAACACTTTGAATTGTGCTCGGAAACGTACTGGGAGCCAATGTAGATCTTTCAAGACCGGTGTTATGTGGTTGCAGCATCGCAGACTTTTTAGTTTAGTGAAAAGACTAAACTTGAGGCAATATGATGTGAGCTTATAAAATTATGCATTGGATACAGAAAAGGTTTTCTCCCACTCTCAGAACACCAGAACCTGTGGACATACAATGAAGCTGAATGTTGGAAGGTTCAGGTTGGAGGCAGTAACAAATCTTCTTCTTCTTCTTCTTCTTCTTCTTCTTCTTCTTCTTCTTCTTCTTCTTCTTCTTCTTCTTCTTCTTCTTCTTCTTCTTCTTCTTCTTTCCCTCATAGCTGAGTAAGACTGGTTTCCATGAACACGATCTTAACAGTGAGGCCATATGTGACTGTGGAGGCCAATTCTGGATCCACACATCCTTCCACAGTGGAAACATAGGTTTCTGGGCAGGAGTTCATCACGGTGAGGGTTTGCCAAGCGTGCCTTCCTCTTAGCACATTTCTCCCTTTCGTCCTGAGTTTGAGCGTCTTCAAAGTCCATGACACCTTTGGTAAAGGCTGTTCTCCAATTGGAGCATTCGCAGGCCAGTGTTTCCCAGTTGTCAGTGTTTATACTACATTTTTAAAAATTTGCCTTGACCACCAGCATTACGCTTTCCATTTTTAAGTTTGAAATAGAGTAGTTGCTTTGAAACTACTCTAATCAGGCATCCACACAACATGACCAGTCCAACGAAGTTGATGTTGAAGAATCATTGCTTCAACACTGGTGATATTTGCTTCTTCCAGTACACTGGCATTAGTTCACCTGCCTTCCCAAATGATCTGTAAAAATTTTCGGAGACACCATTGATGGACTCTTTCAAGATGTTGGAGATGGTGTTTATAAGTGGCCCATGTTTCACAAGCATACAGTAAGTTTGGTAGTGCAATAGCTTTGTAAACAAGCATTTTGGTTTCCCTGCGAATGTCTCAGGACAGTAACGAATACCATTGAGGCATCTTGCTGGCCAATGTGAGAACAGGATGTTGAGCTCGATGGCCCATTGGCCTGATCCAGCAGGCTCTTATTATTTGCTCTTAAGGAATGCAGGGTGTCACAGCTGTAGCCTGCCATGCAGCACAGTCAAATATATGAAGTTGAAGAGGCAGTGTTGTGCAGTGGTTAGGGCGTCAGACTAGGATCAAGTCCCCACTTGTCCATAAAGCTTAGTGGAATGTCCTTAGACTTCATAGCATAGTCCCAATGGGAAACTAAGCCACAAATTACCGTTCTTTTTTTTGAGGGGGGGGGGAGGAATTCCCATCTTTGTTTTCTTCTCTCTTTCTTAGAAACCACTTTCTAGACATTTCTATCCTTTCCCAATACAGACTGATTTTAAAGTGTATATTTGTATGTGGTTAAGCGATTAAATAACTCTTTCCCCAGGGAAAGAGCTGGGAAGGTTAGCTACCCTTGGTTAGCCACGGGGAAAACATTCCATCACGGTGACAGATTAGAATGACTGGGTTTTTAAGGACTTTTCGGTAAAAAATATAACCCAAGTCCTTGAAAAATTAAAAAAGCAACATTTAAACTATTATTTTTTACTGCTTCCCCCTCCCTCCCCCCTTTCACCATTTGGGTGTTTCAGGAATGGAATCTCGTTGCAACTGAAACCCCCAGAGAGGTATAATTAAGGCTCCATTTAAAATCTGCCTCTCCAGGCTGGTTTGCACATGGGAGCTTTCGTCACTTGATGACTGCAGCCATCAAATGATTACATTCATGTGCAAACAGAGCCATTGCAGAGAGCGGGTCCAGAGGTTCTACTCCTCCCCTGACACCCCATATGTCAATAAAACTATATATCCTACAGACACCACAGTCTGCATTGATCTGCATTGTAAGGAAATTGAACCCTGGGAAAGCGCAGGCAGCAGGCATGCTATATGTGGGGGGCTGGGGGGTTGAGCCCCCCAAAAAATGTTCAATGAGGGCCCTCCCATGGCTGTGACTAGGCCCCATCAGCCCTTTCAGAGGGCATGCCGGGTCCTGTGGGGCCTCCTCCTGCCATGTGACGTCATGCGCACTGCATGTGTGACGTCACACATGTACTGGGGCCCCCAACGTTGCACAGAACCCAGAACGCCAGGGGTGCCTGCCCCTTGCTGCTTGGACATTGGTGTTGTGCCTGACAATATATCAAAGCCATCATAAGCTCATCGTCCAGCACCTCTTGTGGCGGGGAGTTCCGTAAACGATTTACTTGGTCGAGAGAAGTCCTCCTTTCTCTGCGGCTCCTTTGCAAAAGCGAGTGTTAATTTGGCTCAAAACCTTCAGAGGTGCTGAGATGTTCGCAAGTTCCACTGACTCCCATCTGGGTGGGAAAAGCAGTTTGTGTCATTTCCAACATGAGCAGGGAGGTGACTTGAAGAGGCATTCACCGAGGATTTCTGCTTCTCGAAAACCCTTTAAAAATGTTGATTAAGGGAGACCGCAAATGTCAGCCCTCCAGTGTAATCAGGGCCCAAGTATCTGCCAGGAACTGACTAAGCCCCTCTTTAAGGCAACAGTTAAAGTGGCCCGTTGCCCACATTCCAGCGTTAATTGCTCCCTTTGCTTAACTGCGCAGGCAAAATGTGCTCCGTTGGCTGGGCTGGGCCTTCCTCATGGAACTGGAGAAATGCAGTCGGAGGAACAGATCCGGGCTTGGGCAGGAGGAAGCCAGTAGATCTGAAGAGGACCTGGTGGTCCATCCAGCATGGAACACATTCTTAGTCAATGATGGTGCAGACAACGAAAGGCATGTGTTGGAAGTTTGGGTGCAACTCAGCACGCCAGGTTGTTCAGATGGGTTTGCAGATAAAGCATGGAGCCTTCAGTTTTCCAGATTATCCCTGTACCTTTATTGCCACGCTGACTTTATCTCTTTGATGTTTAGACTGATATGTCTTGTTTCTGAAAAATTGGGAAAAAATCACACACACACACACACACACACACACACACACACACACACATATATATATATATATTTATCGGCTGATTGCCAAAGAATGGATGCTTTTGAATTATGGTGCTGGAGGAGACTCTTGAGAGTCCCATGGACTGCAAGAAGATCAAACCTATCCATTCTGAAGGAAACCAGCCCTGAGTGCTCACTGGAAGGACAGACCGTGAAGCTGAGGCTCCAATACTTTGGCCACCTCATGAGAAGAGAAGACTCCCTTCCAAAGACCCTGATGTTGGGAAAGATGGAGGGCACAAGGAGAAGGGGACGACAGAGGACGAGATGGCTGGACAGTGTTCTCAAAGCTACCAACATGTGTAAACTGCGGGAGGCAGTGGAAGACAGGAGTGCCTGGCATGCTGTGGTCCATGGGGTCATGAAGAGTCGGACACGACTAAACAACAACATATATATATATATATATATATATATATATATATATATATATATATAGGCAAGCATGGAACTCTTTCCTATCAAGAATGCACTTCCTCTAGTCATAGAATCAATGAATTGTAGAGTTGGAAGGGACCCTGAGGGGCATCTAGTCCAACCCCCTGCAATGAAGGAATCTTTAGCCCAACGTGGGGCTCGAATTTATGACCCTGAGATTAAGAGCCTCATGCTCTACTGACTGAGCTATCAATGGTTTTAAACACACGCTTTCTTGTTTTATATTAAGCCTGAGTCTGAATACTTTTCAACTAAAGGTGTGCTCCAAGCATTTAACTGAAGTTAACTTCTGCCGTTGCATTTAAATGCTAACAGTTTGTGTTTTGTGTGATCTGTAGTGTAATTCAAGGCTCACACATTCACCCAACTTTCGTGCTTTGAAGCATCCCCCTCCAGCTTTTTCACCTCATCAACACCTGGAAAAGGGAAAGTTACCCAAAGACTCTTCAGATTAAAACATTATTACCGCTGGGGAAGATTTTAATCATGCTGTATATCAACCTCCTTACTATTTACATCCTACAAAGATTTATTTATTTCATTTCTAACATTTCGATCCCTATTAATAGCCTCCAGCCCCCAAAATTAAATAAGATGGAAAGCGTGCATGTATGTATGTATGTATGGAAATTATTTTAGGTGCGAAGTACAAATCACACACCTTTTCATATTAAATATGTTCCCTGAACTATATATCATTGTATTTTATTAATAACAAGTTGTAAATCAAAGGAAATGTGAAAAGTTAATTGGAGCGGAGGAGGATTTCAAAGAAGCTTGCAACATGTATCTTGTACAATGCAAACATTCCAAGAACCATTGAAGACCATAAATGTACAACCCTTTGTTGCTGACAGTTCAGGGTGTAAATGTTTGTTTTGTTTGATGGACTGCAAACTAGCTTTCTTTAGCATAACACTTGATAGGTTCTCCAGCAGGGAAACAGAGACAGCAAGCACAATGCTATACAGAAGCGAATATAGCTGGTTATTTTATATAAAAAACAGGATCACTAATCATTTCTGACCCCACATCGTTCTCCTCCTGCCCCGTTTATCCTCACGACAACCCTGTGAGGTAGGTTAGGCTGAGAATGAGTGACTGGCCCCCAAGGTCACCCAGGGAGCTTCATGGCTGAGTTGTGGATTTGAACCCTGTTCTGCCAGGTCCTAGTCCAACACTCCAACTAATAAACAAATCAACAAATTCATAGAGAAACAGACATTCACGAAAATCTCAGCAGAACTCGCACTCGACTCCTTCCAAGGCACAACAACAAAAGGAAGGCTGTCCGGTCCTCATGCACACTATTCTTTTAAAGCAATATCATTTCACTTTAAAAAAACATGACTTCCCCCAATGAATCTTGGGAAGTGTAGTTGTTATGAGCGCAAAAGGGTGTTCAGGAGACCCCTATTCCAGGCATCCCCAAACTTCGGCCCTCCAGATGTTTTGGACTACAATTCCCATCTTCCCCGACCACTGGTCCTGTTAGCTATGGATCATGGGAGTTGTAGGCCAAAACATCTGGAGGACTGCAGTTTGGGGATGCCTGCCCTATTCCCTTGCCATAACTACAATTCCCAGAGTTTCCTGGGAAGAGGGATTAGTTGTTAAACTAAATTTTCCAAAAGTGAATAGGCATATGTTTAACGGTTAATTTGCCACCTGAATGATTTCGAAGAAAGCTTTTTTCTCTTTTTTTAAGTGTAAAATTGGCTTGGGGAGATTTCCTGGTGACATCACAGCAGACAGCCAATCAGCACTGGGCACAGCCGGTGGTTGCTTCGGACTTGCAGAACTGTGCACTGTTGTTATTCCAAACTTGACCCTGGAGAGGTAAGACATCTGGCTTGACTACAGCTTCTAAGTTCGCCCCCCACCCTATAAAAATATTACATCTCCTTTCACACTGTGGCAAAATGAAGATAGGAAATCGGCAGGAGAAGGCCGGCTATTCTGTCTCTTGGAAACACAGTAGTATTTGGGCTGCCTATCAAGTGTAGCAGGGAGGCTCTGGGTGCAAAAATAAAACTATGAAAGAACCTTTATCTGCTTGCAAGACAGAAAAAGGAAATCTCTTTTCTTAAGGAGAAGCGGGCCTAAGGATGAGGCATGTCTTCTCAGATATTCTGTTCATCACTGTGAGTGTGATACTGGATTCACACACACACCCCTTTTGGAGGCCGTAGGCCCATTTGCAACAGAATTAATTAATATGGTGGGGGGAGGGGACCCTGTGGGTGGCACATTAGCGAGTGCTGGCATACATCAACGTAGAGCAAAAGGTTTATTCTGCAGAGTAAATACAGAATTTGAGTGTGTTCAGAAAAGCCTTTATGACAGGCTGTTCTAGTGGAAACATTACACAAAGCAGAGTCAGGAAATGGCTTTTGGTTGAAAAAGACCTATATTTCCTAATGGGAAAAAATTCACCTCATTCATTTGCTGGAACAAGGGGTGGTCCATTGAATACTCTGGCACTCTGGCAAATGGCATCATTGCTATTGCCCTAAAAAAAAATTAAAAGCCCTGAATCTGCATTCCCTCCTCCTCGTCTACAGCACTGATATTGGGGCTCAATGGGCTGATGCTTTGCCAGTATTTTGCAGCTTTGTTGTCCATAAGCAGGTGGTTTCCCCGGAAATCTTGAGCTTCCTTTGAAAAACACAACTTTCTAGTCCTCATGGATACTTGCTGGAAGTGCTGCCGTTTTCTTCTGCTCATATGTTGGGGGAGCCACCGTGCCATAGATGGAAGCTGCATGTGTGGGCAAGGCCACTGGTATATCTCCCACTTGGCAACAACACAAAGCTGAACAAGTTAATTAAGGGAAAGAATGAAGGACGGAGAGCATTTCCTTCTAAGCGACGTGCTGCCTTCGGATTTTGCTGCATGTCCCAACAGGGCTGGGAGCATGCCTTGGGATCATTTCAAGAAGGCGGTCGCTCTTGGCTGAGTTCTTTGCTGTCATCTGAAAAGCTGCTGGGCGAAAACACTCATTTCCAAAAGGAAACTGTTGGCAAAGGGTGCAGCTGGATTAACCCCCAATAAACATGGGCACTGGGTGGGTGCTTAAGAAACTCTGCTACAGCAGCGCTGACTGCAATGGCATTGCCACTCCACCCAACCCCAGACGGGAAGAGGAATTTGCCTTCTAGCAAATGTGACCCCCGGGAGTTTCTCTATGTGGCCCTCAGATCTCTCCCCAGCCCACACCCCTCACTGGCCCATGTTTTTGCTTAGGTGGAAGGTGTCATGAAGTCTGAAAATGCCTCTTGTTTGCCTTGACAGAAGACAGAGAGGGGTGTGTGTGCAGCAACGTAGCCTGCTGTACAAAGGCAAACTTTCTTGCGGCCCTTGGAAGGTTGGCCCAAACAGAACGTGGCTGAGAAACACTTTCACTCCTGCCTTACCCCCAAGTCAGACCATTGCTCCACCCAGCTCAATTCTGTCTACGCAGCCTGGCAATGACTCCTCAACATTTCAAATGTAGGGACAGTGCAAGAATGCTGCCTAAACTTAAGAATAGCCAACAGCTGAGCCAGCGTTTCCTAAACTGGAGCAGGAAATATGGTAGCAGATGGGCCCTTTTCCATAGGGATTGTCATGAAAGGCTTGGATGCCACACCAAGAGCTTGATTGCCTCTCTCCAACCAGAACAAAACAGTCATAGAAAGCGCCTGACTCTGCCCAAGTCTAGTGCCCCCTAGTGATTGAACTATATAGAGACACTATCCACCCAGGAAGTGCCTGATTCTGCCCAGATGCAATAAAATTCCAGCGCTACCCACACGGGAAACTCCTGCTCCCCCCCAATGCAATTGAGTTCAGTGCCCCCCTAGAGATTTATAATGGCACTATCCACATGAGAAGACTTTAGTCTATGCCAGGGGTCCCCAAACTACGGCCCCCGGGCCGGATGCGGCCCAATCGGCCTTCCAATCCGGCCCGCGACGACCCCCGCCGCCCGCTGCCGCCGCCCGCTCTCACGGCGCGCGGCGCAGCGACGATCTAAAAAATCGCCAAAAATCCTTTGTGCGCATGCGTATGGGCCTCTCCTGACCCGGAAGAGGTCATTTCTGGTGCACTTCCGGGTCAGGGGAGGCCCATACGCATGCGCACAAGCGATTTTCGGCGATTTTTTCCCCGCACGGGCGCGTGTGCGCATGCGCACGGGCGCGCACTCCCCCGCCCTCCGGCCCGCTGCGCGCGCACTCTCCTGCCCTCCGGCCCACCGCGCGGTCGGCGCGGCGGGCACCGGCCCGCCGCACGGTAAGTCTGGGGACCCCTGGTCTATGCCTTGTAGACTACGTTAATGATCTTCACAAGAAACTGCTGATCTAGGCTAGTGGTTGTACGGTGATACCAGTGATCTAGGGACCACTAACTCTCCCTAGTATGGCTGGGGGATATCTGGTTTTGAGCATTGTGGTATATCACCAGCTAAACATCACACTATACTGATATATCATGATGTCTGGAAAAAGGATGGAGGTAGGTAGAGGCATTGGCTGGCTTCATGGTTTTTTCCACATTGTGATTTTTGCATAACACACACACACATCATGATTCGTTGATATATTTCCAGGTCAAAAAGTATGAAAACAATGTCATGATATGGACTTCAAACCGGTTTTGGATGATATATTGATATATCACCCAGCTCTACTCCCTAATGGAAGCTCAGGTGGCCTTTGAGACAAAGCCGATATTCCCACAGCATGCTGGTTAAATAAATTGTTTATTCAAAAGCGGAAGCGGTTATCTGAGAGTGCCAAGCCTATGTTCTCACAAGCAAAAAATGAATGTCTGTAGCTCAGCGGCAGATCCCTTGCTTTGACTGCAGAAAGGACACGAGGTTCAACCATTGGCTTCTTCAGGTAGTGTTGGGGAAGTCTTCTCAAACTGTGACTAAAGCTGTCAGCCATCATAGAACAGGAACAGGGGGAACCTCTGGCCCCTCCAGATGTTGCTGGATTATAAACAGGGGTCAGAAATCTATCTGGGAAAGACGTCAAAATGGTGTGCTCATCACACAATTTTTAGCCTATAGCTAAAACTGAAAGGAGTACGACAAGGTTGTATATTGTCTCCCTGCTTATTTAACTTATATGCAGAATTCATCATGCGAAAGGCTGGACTGGATGAATACCAAGCCGGAATTAAGATTGCCAGAAGAAATATCAACAACCTCAGATATGCAGATGGCACAACCTTGATGGCAGAAAGTGAGGAGGAATTAAAGAACCTTTTAATGAGGGTGAAAGAGGAGAGCGCAAAATATGGTCTGAAGCTCAACATCAAAAAAACCAAGATCATGGCCACTGGTCCCATCACCTCCTGGCAAATAGAAGGGGAAGAAATGGAGGCAGTGAGAGATTTTACTTTCTTGGGCTCCTTGATCACTGCAGATGGTGACAGCAGTCACGAAATTAAAAGACGCCTGCTTCTTGGGAGAAAAGTAATGACAAACCTAGACAACATCTTAAAAAGCAGAGACATCACCTTGCCGACAAAGGTCCTGTGAGGGACGAGGGATACAGGGAAGTCCCTCCCATCTTAAGTTCCAGCCCATCACCAAGCGCTGGAGAGAGTAAGGAGAGCTCTGCCTCCAGCGGAGAGTCAGGAAGTGGTGTCCGAGGCTCAGGCAGGGTTGTGGAGCCCATGCCTCAGGTGGGACAGGAAGTTGGACGCACGGGGGGGAGGCCAATCCCCCCAACTCCCGAATTGCGACGCAAACGTAGGGGGAAGAGGTTGGGTCTGCCAAAGTTGTGGTGCTGGAAGAAAACGCGCCAATCGCCATTCGGGAGTTCAGACACCTCACCTTAAGGATGCATTTTTACTGCTCTGAACACTGTAAATAATCAGCACTTAATAAAAGCCTTAAAAGACCATGCTGGAGTCGTTACTCTAGAGTAGCCATACCAGGGCCTCTGACAGCAACTCCCGAATCTTTTTTTGGCTACTTTGGAGTGCAGCGATGAGCGCTCAAGAGGCTGAGCATTGGAGGCTGGAGGCCGAAGCAGCGAAGCAGGAGCTACAGAACCTCACAGCGCACGCACAGCAGCAATTGCATGCCGCTCAGGAGGAAGCGCGAGGGGCGCAGGAGGAGCTGAACAAGCTGGTGGACCAGGTGAGGACAAAAGAGGAGACTGAGAAACAGCTAAGGGTGATGGTATTAGACCTGCAGAAAAAGTTGGAAGAGGAGAAAGCCGCTAGGGGTGGGGGGGCACCCCAGCCGCAGCTAGTCCAAGTGAGAAGGGGACAGAGCCTAGTCACCAAGTTCAGCGGAGACCCGAGGGAGTACCTCGGATTCGAGACAGAAATAAATTATGCGCTGGAATTGCATGCAGCAGAATTCCCAGATGACGCGCACAGAGTCTACTTTATCATAGAGCATTTGACGGGGGCCGCCCGGGAATGGGTAAGACCGCTCATCGCGCAAAAAAATCCTTGCATGAAGAACGCAACTTTATTTCTAGAAGCTTTAAAATTAATGTACGCTAGCGACAGTGAAATGGAGGCCACTAAACAGGAGCTTCATGACCTAACACAAGGAAAATCGACAGTTAGGGACTACTGGGCGAAATTCACCATGCTGGTGCACAAACTGGGGTGGGATCTGAACAGTGAGCCAGTGAAATCAGCCTTCTACCTGGGTTTGCATGCAGACGTTAAGGATGAGCTGGCAAGAGGTCCTAGACCGCAGACTATGGATCAGCTCAGCAAAGCGGCGCTAGCGGTGGGGGTGAGACAGGAATCCAGATGGTATGACAAACAAGCGACGCGCGCAGCAAAGCCTTGGTTCCCACGCTCTCAGGACAGACCACATCACCAAACCCCACCCCAGGGACCGCCCCCAGACCCGCCCAGACCAAGCCCAGAGCCAGAACCGATGGAGATCGGGGGAGCGCGCGCGCGGGCTTTTCAAACCCCGGCGGCGCCAAGACGCAAGGAGGGAAGAGGCGGGAATTGCTTTCTCTGCAACTCACCCCGGCATCGCGTCAGAGACTGCCCTCATCGCAGAGAGTGGCAAGGAAAGGCGGGAACGGTTGTACCTCCCCCCACTGACGTAGCACCACAGCAGGGAAACGAGACAGCCTGGCTGCAGGAGACAAGGGGCAGCAGCCAGGCACAGTCAGCAGTGAACAGCCCCAGCCCGCCCACCCGCACAGAGAGGAGCAGAGCCAGCCCACCCCTCCCAGAGCAGGAGTGGTTCTAGAAGTCACGCTGACGCTCCCAAATGGCTATCCCCTGACAGTCCTCGCCTTAATTGACAGTGGTGCCTCAGCCAACTTCTTCTCGAGAAACTTTGCAGAAGAGCACCAGATCCAACTTCTGCAGCTGGATTTTCCCCTGCATGTGGCCACCATTGATGGCAGAGAGTTGCTGGGAGGGGCCATCACTCATCAAACCCCCCCCATGAGAATGACAGTGGGAAGGCACTCAGAGACACTGGCTTTCAACGTCACGACCATCTCAGACCCCCCCATCGTTTTGGGAATGAGCTGGCTGGCGCGCCACGACCCCTCCATAAGTTGGCACCAGAGATGCATCACGTTTGGGTCGGACTTTTGTCTGGAACATTGCATGCAGCACCAACCAGGGGAGGGGCCTCCGATAGCCACGGTGGCCACCATGCACGTCAAAGGGGGTGAGGCGATACCCAAGCCGTACTGGGACCTACAGGAGGTCTTCAGCGAAGCGGAGTCCGACCACCTACCTCCACACAGGCCTTTTGACTGCCAGATCAACCTGGTGCCTGGGGCAACGATACCCCCAGCCAAGCTGTACGCCATGTCAGACCAGGAACTGGAGGATCTGCGCGCTTTCATCGACAAGAACCTCAAGCGGGGGTTCATCAGAGAAAGCAAGGCAGCAGGGGGCAGCCCGGTCTTCTGGGTGGACAAGAAAGACACGCAACAGCGCCGTCTGGTGGTGGATTTTAGACGGCTGAATTCAGTGACAGAGCCAGTGGCTTTCCCCATGCCCAGAGTGGATGATCTTCTGACAGCGGCACGCAGGGGCAAGATTTTCACCAAGCTAGACCTAAGAGGGGCGTACAACTTGATCAGGATCCGGGAGGGCGATGAATGGAAAACCACGATGTTCACGCCTCTGGGCTCTTTTGAATATCTGGTGATGCCCTTCGGGTTGCAAGGGGGCTCAGCCTGCTTCCAGGCCTTCATGCACCACGTCCTGGGGTCCCTCCTCTTCAAGAACTGCTTGGTCTTTCTGGATGACATCCTTATCTATTCCAATGACCCAGTGCAGCATGTGAAGGATGTCAGGGAGGTGTTGCAGCGCCTGAAGGACAACCACCTGTATGTGAAGCTGGAGAAGTGCAAGTTTCACACCAAGGAGGTGGACTTCCTGGGCTACAAGCTGTCAGACAAGGGGCTGGCGATGGACAAGGACAAGGTGCAGACCATCCTGGACTGGCACAGCCCCAGGACGCGCAAAGATGCCCAACGCCTACTAGGCTTCGCTAACTTCTACAGGAAGTTCATCAAGAACTTCTCTCGTGTCACGGCTCCCATCACCGACTGCCTGAGAGGCAAGCAGAAGTTCAGGTGGACACCAGAGGCACAAGCAGCGTTCGAAAGCCTCAAGAGGGTATTCGCTTCAGACCAGCACCTGTTCCACGTGGTGCAGGATGCGCCCCTACGCCTGGAGACAGATGCTTCTGATAAAGCTGTGGGAGCGATTCTGTTGCAACTGGACGCCAACAGAGAGTGGAGACCCTGTGCCTTCTTCTCCAGGAAGCTGACCCAGCCTGAACGCAACTACACAGTGTTTGATAGGGAACTTCTCGCGATCCACGCTGCGTTCCAGCACTGGCGACACTTCCTGGTGGGCGCCAAGCACCCCATCCAGGTGTGCACAGACCACAAGAACCTGGAGTTCTGGAGAACGGCCAGGGTGCTCAACCAGCGGCAGATACGGTGGGCAGAGTTCTTCTCGAACTTCAACTTCTCCATCCACTACATCCCGGGGGAGCAGAACGTCAGGGCGGATGCCCTCTCCCGCAAGCCAGAGTATATGGAGGAGGAGTTGCCACCAGCACCCAGGCACGTTTTCCCCCCATCTGCATGGTCATGCGGTGCAGCAGTGGTGAGCGAGGCAGAACTCACAGCACTGACGGCAGCGGATGAATTTGCCACCCGCATCTTCAGAGACCTGAGAGGGGGGAGGGAGCAGGCCAAAGACTTTGAGGAAAGGAGGGGTTTGCTTTTTTACAGGGGAGCCCTGTACCTCCCAACCAAACAGCTGAGAGGTAAGGTTCTCAAGCAGATGCACGACAACCCAACGGCGGGTCATTTCGGAAGGGACAAAACCACTCACCTAGTCATGAGACACTTCTGGTGGCCAGGGGTGCGGGAGGATGTTCGGGATTATGTCAGGGGATGTGACACCTGCCAGCGAGCAAAGGTGGTCAGAGCGCCACCAGCAGGTTTGCTGGAGCCATTAGCCACACCGCACAGGCCGTGGGAAGTAGTGTCCATGGACTTCATCACAGACCTGCCGTCGTCCAGGGGCAAGACCGCAGTGTTGGTGGTGGTGGACCTCATGTCCAAAATGTGCCACTTTATACCGTGTGCCAGGGCGGTCTCGGCAGAAGAGACGGCCAAACTGTTTGTGGACCACGTATTCCGACTGCATGGATTGCCTTTAAGAGTTATTTCGGATCGTGGCCGCCAATTTGTTTCCAGGTTCTGGCGACGGCTAATGAACCTCCTGCAGGTGGAGGTCAGCTTGTCGACGGCTCGGCACCCGCAGACCAATGGACAGGCGGAGCGGGTCAACGCCATTCTGCAGCAGTACCTGAGATGTTACGTCAGCCAGAGGCAAACGGACTGGGTGGATCGCCTGCCACTAGCAGAATTTGCCTACAACAATGCGGTGCACGTCTCCACAGGGGTGTCGCCCTTTAAGGCCAACTACGGGCGCGACCTCAGATCTTTCCCGGAGAGGGAGGGGGAGGAGGAGGAAGAGGGCCCACAGGCAGAGGATTGGGCAGAGGACCTGGAGACGGTGCACCAGCAGCTCAGAGAACACTTGGAGAGGGCCAAGGAAGCGTACAAGAAGGGGGCAGATCGCCACAGGAGGCCGGGAGAGGTCATCAGGGTGGGGGACAAGGTTTGGTTATCCTCGGAAGGTCTTCCCACCAGGGGGCGATGCAAAAAGTTAGCACCCAGGAGGCTGGGCCCCTTCACGGTCACGCAACAGGTCAACCCGGTAGCCTTCAGGCTAGCACTGCCGGAGGACATGAGAGTGCACCCAGTGTTTCATAGATCACTGCTGTCGCCGTACAGGGAAAGTACCAGGTTCAGGGACAGCGATCAACCTCCAGAGGGAGGGGGGGAGACGGGAAACGCCCGACAGCTCAATGAGGCAACTGAGATTTTAGACTCAAGGAGAGGGGTGAGAGGGCTGGAGTACCTAATAGCATGGGAGGATACTCCGCCATCCCACAATGAGTGGATACCGGCCACGGAAGTACCTGAGGAATTTTTAGTGGAAGAGTTCCACGCCCTGTTCCCCCACAGGCCCAAGCCCTGGCACATGGAAAGGGAGGGAGAGGGGGAGGAGCAGGAGGAAGGGATAGCAGGCAGCAGCTCCCCATGGAGATGGGAAGCGGAATTTGAGGACACGGAAGAAGAGGTGTGGGTTTCACCGAGGTCGACGACGTCAGAGGCAGGAGAGGACTGGCAGAACATTTTTACTCCCACCAGCTCTGATGCCACTGACTTCTTGGGATTTCCGTCTTCTCAGGGGGAAGGAGAGAGATCGCAGGATTGGGGGGAAATTTTCACACCCACAGGCTCGGATGCCACTGACTTCTTGGGATTTCACTCGTCCCCAGCAAGCAGAGAGCCACTAGGGAGGGGGAGAGAGGAGCCTGGGAGGGGGGTGGATGTGAGGGACGAGGGATACAGGGAAGTCCCTCCCATCTTAAGTTCCAGCCCATCACCAAGCGCGGGAGAGAGTAAGGAGAGCTCTGCCTCCAGCGGAGAGTCAGGAAGTGGTGTCCGAGGCTCAGGCAGGGTTGTGGAGCCCATGCCTCAGGTGGGACAGGAAGTTGGACGCACGGGGGGGAGGCCAATCCCCCCAACTCCCGAATTGCGACGCAAACGTAGGGGGAAGAGGTTGGGTCTGCCAAAGTTGTGGTGCTGGAAGAAAACGCGCCAATCGCCATTCGGGAGTTCTGACACCTCACCTTAAGGATGCATTTTTACTGCTCTGAACACTGTAAATAATCAGCACTTAATAAAAGCCTTAAAAGACCATGCTGGAGTCGTTACTCTAGAGTAGCCATACCAGGCCCTCTGACAGGTCCGTATAGTTAAAGCTATGGTTTTCCCAGTAGTGATGTAGGGAAATGAGAGCTGGACCATAAAGAAGGCTGATCGCCAAAGAATTGATGCTTTTGAATTATGGTGCTGGAGGAGACTCTTGAGAGTCCCATGGACTGCAAGAAGATCAAACCTATCCATTCTGAAGGAAATCAGCCCTGAGTGCTCATTGGAAGGACAGATCCTGAAGCTGAGGCTCCAATACTTTGGCCACCTCATGAGAAGAGAAGACTCCATGGAAAAGACCCTGATGTTGGGAAAGATGGAGGGCACAAGGAGAAGGGGACGACAGAGGATGAGATGGTTGGACAGTGTTCTCGAAGCTACGAACATGAGTTTGACCAAACTGCGGGAGGCAGTGCAAGACAGGAGTGCCTGGCGTGCTCTGCTCCATGGGGTCACTAAGAGTCGGACACGACTAAACGACTGAACAACAACAAAACTGCATTCTGTTGGTTTCACTATGACATTCCTCTGCTATCTCTCCTTCCCACAACACTTTCCGATCCCTTTGGAAGGTTGAGTTGGGAAAGCAAATGCATTATGAAATAAAACTGTCTTGCATACTTATTGGACAAAACCCTTAAAGGGATGAAGCATAAGCTGTTTGACTAGGAGACAAATTGCATGGGACGTGCCAGTAAAGGCACTGCTTCTGACACAGGGTAGAAGATGGCACAGTGATGGCACTGGAGGTCCCCCCCCCCCACACACACACACCATGCCCGCATTGCAGAAAGCACCCAAGAGTATCAGAAACAGCAGCAAAAAATTCTGGAGCCAGCACTGGCTGGTGGCAGTTGTCTCTTGATAGCATCCAGCTTCGCAAGTGTTAAGGCAGAGCAAGCGAAGCCTTTGAGAAACCAGGCCAGGGCATCTGACAGCCACCACCTCCCTCCTCTTTCCCCTGCTTGCCTATTTATTTTTCCACTTCTGGTGTGAAAAGTCACCCTGAATGTCATGCATGAGAAACCAGGCAGGGCGGGGGACGCCCCCTAACGCCACCCGCTTTCAGGCGGGCTCAAAAGCTTTCGTGGGCCCATTTGTGACCCCCCTCCACAACAATGGCGGCTGCGATGGCAGCTCTGCGAGGGGCTTGTTTGCCGTTGCTGGGGAGAGAAGAATGTATTAGGCCAGGGGGCTGACCCACTCCTGCCACCAAAGAGAGAGAAATCTTAGCCTTGAAGGAGTCACCACTGAATTCCATTCAAGGGACAGAAAAGAAGCGAAATCCTTTTAAAGAGAGCCCAAGAATGCTCCTCTCTGGCTTTTGTCTCACTCGGCTTGGCTTTCATGCAACGATGCTAAGGAAGCCGCCCCAATACATTAACCAGTTTAACTTGTTGGTGACCCTTTTTTTGTGCTGAGGACACAATGGGGATCCTCTCCAGCTTTTTCTTCTTCTTCTTCTTTTTCAATAGATTGGCCCCCCGTTGTTCCCTCTCCCTCCTGCCTCCCTTTCTCTGGGTCTGCTCACCAACCTTTCTCAGGCTCTTCTTTGAGGGGCCTATTCAATGCCACCGCTCTGCGTTTCCGTAGAGAATTTCCCCCCTTCCCTTCATACAAGGACGGATTGTTCCATTCATGGCTGCCCGTTGGGACATCGCCTCCCATTGACATGAAGGAAGTTTATCGGCAGGATTGAAATTTGTAAGTTTATAAAATGACACTTGGCGTGGAGAAAGCGGGTGGAGAAAAGTTTTCCTCCCTCTCTTCCAACATTAGAACTCATGGGGATCCAATGATGGTGAATGTTGGAAGACTCAGGAAAGATTAAAAAAATGGCTTCTCTCTCTCTCTCTCTCTCTCTCTCTCTCTCTCTCTCTCTCTCTCTCTCTCTCTCTCTCTCTCTCTCTCTCTCTCTCTCTTAAAATACAGTCGAACCTTGGAAGTTGAACGGAATCAGTTCTGGAAGTCAGTTCGACCTCCAAAATGTTCAAAAACCAAATCATGGCTTCTGATTGGCTGTAGGAAGCTCCTGCAACCAATCAGAAGCCTCGTCAAATGTCAGGTTCGAAAATAACATTCGCAAACTGGAACAATCACTTCTGGGTTTTCGGCATTTGGGAGCCAAAACGTCCAAGTTCCTGGGTGTTCGGGATCCAAGGTATGACCGTAAAGTTGTATCAACACTTTTCACAACACGAAAGAAGACAAGCTAATCTACATGAAAAATAATAAACAAAAGAAATGAAATAGGAGAATACAGGAAGGATCCTATCTCGCAAATATGTCTTAACTTTTGTCCCATACAGAAAAGGTGTGTCCTCTCAGCTGTTACCTGGGAGCATCCTGCACTTCTCTCAGCCTCTCACCCTGAGAGATCTCCCCTTCCCTATGTCTCACACAGCGTCCTTCAGACTGTACATCCCCCTCATCTGCATGCAGTTCTTACCTAAATACAGTAAGAAAAAATAATGAATGTTGGAAGACTCAGGACAGGTAAAAGAAATGACATCTTCATGCAGTGCAGAGTTAACCTGTGGAATAGAAGGTACTGAGGACCACCAACCTAGATGGCTCTAAAAGAGGATTGGACAATTCATGGAGGTCTGTTGATGGCTCCTAGCCATCATGGCTGTGATCTGCCTCCATGGTTGGAGGCAATATTGATTCTGAATGCCAGCTGCTGGAGACCCCAGGAGGGGGAGAGTGCTTCTGTGTGCAATTCCTGCTTGCTGGTTTCCCACAGGCATCTAGTTGGCCACTGTGAGAACAGGATGCTGGACTAGATGGGCCCTTGGCCTGATCCAGCCAGCAAGCTCTTCTAATGTTCCTCCTGGAAAGACCCCAAAGGCCCATTACTGATGGGATTGCAAGGGAATGTTTGAGTTCTGGCTCTTCCCAAGCATCTAATGCAACACAGAAGGGTTTTTAAGAGGCCAAGCTAAGAACGATCATTTTGATAAGGTCTGGTTCCCATGTATCTTGCTGTGTAAACAGAAGTGATGTCAGTGTCGGACCTCCAGACTCTCACACTTAATTAGGCAATCAATAGCAGAAGCCTTGCTGTTGCATTCAACAGTTTAGTTATTTGGCACTGCCCCGGATCAAGTTTCTTTCTTGTTTATGTGATTGGCATAAGCATGTCACACTCTACAGGTCTTGTAAAACCATATACAGTACATGGATTGTTTGGAATTCCAATTTTGCTTCCAAGTTCACATCTGACCTCATCTCTGATTCGCTAGCTGTTTCGTCTCTATTACCTGCTCAGCAGTTAAGAAACAACCACCACCAAATTGGATTATTTGTTGTTATATTTTAATTCCATGCAAGGCGGTGGATGGGGTTCTCTCCTTGCCTCACACAGACGAAAAAAGCGACCCTGTGAGGCAGGTCAGACCAGGGGGGCCAACTTGAATAAAATATTGGGAGGCCCAGGTAAGCCCCGTCCCAAATAATCAGTCACATGATGTGGCACACACAAACCATTTGAATGGCAGTGCTCATCAATTTTGGGGAGCCCAGTCCCCTGAAATATTTTATTGGGGAAGTGAAGGGCCCCTGGCCCCTAGGAGTTAAGCTCCTATGGGCCAGACTGACAGACGGAGACTGGCCTAAGGGCACCCAGTGAGCTTCATGGCTGAGGGGGAATTTCAGCCCATCCCTCCCAAAGTCTCTCTCCCCTATGTCTTAGTTCATGGTTCGGCAAACTAAAGCCCGGGGGCCGGAACAGGCCCAATTGCCTTCTGGATCCGGCCCACAGATGGTCCGGGAATCACCGTGTGGATCGCCAGCGCACACATTCTTTCCCTCTCCCTCACATGGTGGCGGCGCCTCCTCCCTCCCTCCGCCTGGCTTCTCCCTGCCCTGCCTAGAGGAGGAAGGGAGCTGGGCTTTGTTGGTGCCAGCAGCAGCAGCAGCGCTCGAGCGGCCGCCATTTTAAGCAGCCCCTCTCTGGTGCCCTTTTGTGCGCCGCTCATCATCCTGCCGCCGCCAGCCCCTGCTGCTCGCAAGACACAGGTAAGCAGCCACCAGAGTTCGTGATGCTCTTGCATCATCCCCCCCCCTAAAAAAATATTCTGGCCCCCCACAAGGTCTGAGGGACAGTGGGCTGGTCCCCTGCTGAAAAAGTTTGCTGACCCCTGTCTTAGTTGCTTAACACGTTATCCCTCTTCACAGGGAATTCTGGGAATTGTAGCTCTGGGAGGGCAATAGGGAGGTCTCCTAACAACACTCAGCACCCTTAACAGACTACAACTCCCAATATGCTTTTGGGGGGGGGGAACCATGACTGCTTAAAGTGGTATTGGCGAGTTTTCAATATACAGTCATAACTTGGTTGTCAAATGGAATCTGTTCCGAAAGTCCGTTCAACTTCTGAAAATATTTGACAACCAAGGCGTGGCTTCTGATTGGCTGCAGGAGCTTCCTGCACTCAGTCGGAAGCCGCGTCAGATGTTTGGGTTCCAAAGAACATTTGGAAATCGGAACACTCCCTTCCAGGTTTGTGGTGTTCAGGAGCCAAAACGTTTGAGTCGCAAGGCGTCCGGGACCCAAGTTACGTCTGTATGGCATAAATGTGGCCTCTAAGATACCCAGCCGCAATCTGTGCATCATGCCCCAACCCAAACGAGAAGGCAAAACTCTAGGAAGGCAGAAATAAATAAAAAATGTCCTTCCAGATAAAACACGCACGCACATTGCACATGCGTTTGAAATCCATTGTTCTCTTTGACTCTCCTTCCCTTTCCCAACCAGGCCGGCCACATCCACCTGTTCTTTTCTAATCCTGCACTGAGCCACAAACCCCTTTTGAAGCAGGACAGGTGGCAAGGAGGCAGCGGACAGGGTGGGGCAGGTGGGGGGGCATTTGCGTTCCTTTGCCTCGTGTGCTGCGTGCGGCTCCCTACAGAGCCAAGTCTCCAGCCACCCTGGGTGGGCACACAAACAGCCCTAACTAAAATAACAATAAAGTGAGCAGCATATTTGGGTGTTTTGATACGGAGTGGGGAAGCGAGTGGCTTCATTTGCGACATTTTTGCCTACGGGGCTGGACAAGAACCTTGCATGCTTTTGTGTGTGAGGTGCAGGATGAGACCCCACTTACAATTCAGGCAGCTGATGTGCAGGGAGGAGAAGCGTTATCCCTGCATGGGGCGTGAAATAAACGTTTTTGCTACAGGGAGGGGCTGTCGCCCAGCAAACAGAGGAGCATCTCCTTTGCATGTAGAAACATCCCATGTTTGATCCCTGATGCCTCTGGAAGGCACTATGTTGGCTTTTCCTCCAATAACATAGAACAATAGAGTTGGAAGGGACCATGAGGGTCATCTAGTCCAACCCCCTGTAATGCAGGAATGTTTTGCTCAACGTGAGGCCCAAACCCATGACCCTGAGATTCAGAGCCTCATGCTCTACCGACAGAGCTATGCATAGTTCCCCGCTGCTTATGTATTTCAAGCGGTGGCCTGCATCATTTATGAAATGCTTTAAAATGGAATTAAGCCAGACTTCACCAGCCTGCTGCCCTCCAGATGTTTGGCACTACAACTTCCATCACCTTGACCATTGGCTATTGTGGCTGAGACTGATGGGAGTTGTAGTTCAAAACATCACAAGGGCATCAGGTTGGTGAAGGCTGACTTAGTCACATCCATGGAGGAGGTTCAGCCGACTAACAGCTATTACCTGTGATGGCTATATGGGAAACCCTCCCCCCCCCCCATCCATTTTTAGAGGCAGTGTACCTGGAAAGTAGCCTCAAACCCTACTTGCAATTGTGCTGTCACATCAAGTCGAACCTTGGGTACCGAAATCAGGTTTCACACAGGTGCCTCTTACTAGATTTACAAGGTTATATACAGATCCCTGGCAGGGCTCCTAATACAGGCCTGCATCAGGTTTTCTACTAGGCCAGGGATGGCGAATCTGTGGCCCTCTAAGGTGCTGTTCGCCTTCCAATGCCCATCACTCCCATGTTGGCTGGGGCTGATGGGATTTCATAGAATCATAGAGTTGGAAGAGACCACAAGGGCCATCCAGTCCAACGCCCTGCCGAGCAGGAAACACCATCAAAGCATTATTGACATATGCCTGTCAAGCCTCTGCTTAAAGACCTCCAAAGAAGGAGACTCCACCACACTTCTTGGCAGCAAATTCCACTGTCGAACAGCTCTTACAGCAGCAGAAAACAACCTTTCACCCTCCTCTATATGACATCCTTTTATATATTTGAACATGGCTATCATATCACCCCTTAACCTTCTCCTTCTCCAGGCTAAACATACCCAGCTCCCTAAGCCGTTCCTCATAAGGCATTGTTTCCAGGCCTTTGACCATTTTGACGGACAGGTCAACTCCGTGTCCAGGGCAGCTGTTTATCAGCTCCATCTGGTACGCAGGCTGAGTCCCTACCTGCCCACTGACTGTCTCTCCAGAGTGGTGCATGCTCTAGTTATCTCTCGCTTGGACTACTGCAATGCGCTCTACGTGGGGCTACCTTTGAAGGTGACCCGGAAACTACAACTAATCCAGAATGCGGCAGCTAGACTGGTGACTGGGAGCGGCCGCCGAGATCACATAACACCGGTCCTAAAAGACCTACATTGGCTCCCAGTACGTTTCCGAGCACAATTCAAAGTGTTGGTGTTGACCTTTAAAGCCCTAAACGGCCTCGGTCCGGTATACCTGAAGGAGCGTCTCCACCCCCATCGTTCTGCCCGGACACTGAGGTCCAGCTCCGAGGGCCTTCTGGCGGTTCCCTCATTACGAGAAGCCAAGTTACAGGGAACCAGGCAGAGGGCCTTCTCGGTAGTGGCACCCACCCTGTGGAATGCCCTCCCACTAGAGGTCAAAGAGAACAATTACCAGACCTTTAGAAGGCATCTCAAGGCAGCCCTGTTTAGGGAAGCTTTTAATGTTTGATGGATTTCTGTATTTTATAATTTCTGTTTTTTTTTGGAAGCCGCCCAGAGTGGCTGGGGGAACCCGGCCAGATGGGCGGGGTATAAATAATAAATTATTATTATTATTATTATTATTATTTTGGTTGCCCTCCACTGGACACGTTCCATTTGGAGTCCAACAGCACCTGGAAGGCAACAAGTTCTCCAACCAAAGGAAGAGAGGCAGCGAGGAATCAGAACCTGGGTCATTGTTCAAGGCACGGTGCGCAGTTATCTCACAGTACTTGAATGCAAAGTGTATTCTCTGTGGCCGATTTGGGCCCCAAATTTCCTGCTGAAGAAGATGTTCTGCAGGGAGCAGAGGCAACAGCCTTTGCTGCATGCATTCATCTGCTCTGGGTTCAGCAGACAGTCACATTTTCAGCCCAAGCCAAAAACCAGAGCCGACGCCTGGAGGGGAAGTCTGGGGAGGGGGCGTGCGCCTGGAGTCCACCGTATTCTCTAGGGAGCTGCCCTCTGGTGAAACAATTAGTCAGAGAGGAAAGGGGATGTCTCCTGCCCTGCAGAGGGGATTGCTGCTGCTGGCATGCGTGCTCTCCAAAGCCAGCACAGTAAAAATACGGCATGCACACCAACCGCAATCACTGACTTTTGCCTGCAGCCAAAGGGGAAAACTTTTGGTAATTCATTTATGTGGGGTCTTGAAGACTGGGAGGCTTTGTGGAGCTGACAGCCCACAGACCGTGGACATGCCAAGCTGGACAGACAGGGCATTGTTGCCGACACTGTGTAGCAACGGCAAGGAGCAGGTTGGCAATGCGGCGGAAGCAGCAGCTGGCCTGACAGGGACCTGAACATCTGTCTGATGTTTCTCCAGTCATTTGGGAGATTTCCAGAGGGCGGTTGCCAAGGCACTGGGAGGGACGACATCCTTCTGGTCTCATGTCCTTTTGAAAAGGGCCTTTGATTTGGATCTGCATTCCTATTTCAGCATCTCTGCAGATAAGGCTCCATGCAGTATGTTTTCTCTAGGGATTTTAAGCATTATGAAATCAGAATCCTTAAAAATTAAGATTGCACCCATCTCTCTCTCTCTCTCTCTCTCTCTCTCTCTCTCTCTCTCTCTCTCTCTCTCTCTCTCTCTCTCTCTCTCCTCCTTGACCCCAGCTTGCTAAAAGAACCAGCGTTTTGCCACAATGAGTTTAGATTAAGTGAAAGGTTAATGGCTTTTAAAATTCCACATGGAACCACCTTGTGTTAAATTATGGGAGTATTGAAATTCCCACACCCTTATTAACTGGACATTGGTTTCCAGATCTAAGCAGCCCAAACCTTCATGTGGACATGAACTTTTCATCCAATATACTGTTGTAAGCATTTTATGAGAGAATCTAGGCTTTTGTTTAGCACATTGATTTATTTGATACACCAATAGATTGAAGCTGCTTGCCTAAATGAGCAGCGATGGCCTTGGATGGCTGATAGCAAATCTCATTTGCTTTGATGAGGGCAAGAAAGGTGTTTGGAATGCAGCCACCCATGGAAACATTAAATATTGTTAGAAGCATGCTACATATTATTAAGGCACTTGGGATATATATTTTGTGGATTTTTTCCCAGAGAAATAAATAAGTCTGGGTTTTATTTCCCTAACTGGTTGGCAAGAAGGCTGCTTGGGAATAGAGACCTCAAACGCATGCTTTTTGCTTTTGAGAAACTGATGCTGTTTCCAAAACAGCTTGTCTGCTTGACTGCACTCTTCATCTTATTAGCATGCATCCTCAGGACAATCATCATTCAGTGTGCAGAATCAGCAGTAGATACTGTAGTGTCTGGATGATACCCTGGCTGGGGTCCCTTCTAGACCTCCTTAGAAACTAGTAGAAGAGGCTGCTGAACAAGCCATACCAGTTCCTTTGTTACAATAATGGCTTTGGCTGGCCAGTTAAGTATTGTGATTTGACCTGCTTATTTAACTTATATGCAGAATTCATCATGCGAAAGGCTGGACTGGATGAATCCCAAACCGGAATTAAGATTGCCGGAAGAAATATCAACAACCTCAGGTATGCAGATGACACAACCTTGATGGCAGAAAGTGAGGAGGAATTAAAGAACCTTTTAATGAGGGTGAAAGAGGAGAGCGCAAAATATGGTCTGAAGCTCAACATCAAAAAAACCAAGATCATGGCCACTGGTCCCATCACCTCCTGGCAAATAGAAGGGGAAGAAATGGAGGCAGTGAGATTTTACTTTCTTGGGCTCCTTGATCACTGCAGATGGTGACAGCAGTCACGAAATTAAAAGACGCCTGCTTCTTGGGAGAAAAGCAATGACAAACCTAAACAGCATCTTAAAAAGCAGAGACATCACCTTGCCTACAAAGGTCCGTATAGTTAAAGCTATGGTTTTCCCAGTAGTGATGTATGGAAGTGAGAGCTGGACCATAAAGAAGGCTGATCGCCCAAGAATTGATGCTTTTGAATTATGGTGCTGGAGGAGACTCTTGACTTGAGAGTCCCATGGACTGCAAGAAGATCAAATCTTTCCATTCTTAAGGAAATCAGCCCTGAGTGCTCACTGGAAGGACATATCCTGAAGCTGAGGCTCCAATACTTTGGCCACCTCATGAGAAGAGAAGACTCTCTGGAAAAGACCCTGATGTTGGGAAAGATGGAGGGCACAAGGAGAAGGGGACAACAGAGGACGAGATGGTTGGACAGTGTTCTTGAAGCTACGAACACGAGTTTGACCAAACTGCGGGAGGCAATGCAAGACAGGAGTGCCTGGCGTGCTATGGTCCATGGGGTCACGAAGAGTCGGACACGACTAAGCGACTAAACAACAACAACATATCCAAAGAACTTGCTCTGTTGCCATAGAGACAAAGGGGTGGGCCTTTTCCCACCTCACCTAACTGGATGCCACACCACCCTAGGATGGAGTACAAGAGGCCAAGAGACCTGTGTATGAGAGTTGTATGAGAGTTTTGAGCAAGGCGGGAAGCTGGGTACATTAGAGGCATGTCTGCTTCTAGCTTGGGGTTCCCCTAGAAGCCTTATGGGGAAGCAGGATCTTTTTGGGTGTTAATGCTGTGAGCCCCGCCATCCTACACTCAGGCTGTATATATGTATAAAGAAAACCATGTATGCTAAAGACTCCACAGTCTCCATTGACCTTCATTCCAAGGAAACTAGAACCGCAGTAATCGTAGGCACCGCTGGAGTCTCTTGCTGCCTGGAGATTGGGGATGAACACAACAGTAGGTTACCAAACACAAGCACACCCACCCACATGGTTTGCACTTTCCCTCCGGAGCTGTCTGTTATCTGCAGCCATCCCGATGTTGCTGGACTCCAACTCCCATCAGTTCCATCTACCACAGCCAACCGTCAAGGATGGTGGGAGTTGTGGTCTAAAGCACAGAGATGGCACCAGCTTGGGGAAGGGCTGCCTTAGAAGAACACAACTGGTGCTGTGCTATTTCTGAGCTCGAGGCCTAACCAAAATGCGTTTGGCAAGCGCAGCTCATTCTCCTGCGTGAATTATCTCCAAGCCTCCCCACTTGAAATGTACATCCAGCTCATTCCAGGAATAGAGTCCACACTTGTGACTTGGCTCATCATGAAATGTTCAACTCCCAGGGCTACCAACCGACAATGTGCTTCTAGATAGCAAACAGCCCTGCCTTGAAAGGATTTATCAAGGAATTAACCCAGTTAACAATGCGGTACTTTGGATGTTTACCCAGATGTGCATCCCACTGAGTCTAATGGAGCCTACCTCATTCATTACAACATTCTGACAGAGGTAGTGTTTGGCTAAAAGTCTTCAGAAGACGGCAGTTTCTTTCCACTAAATAACAAAAGACAAAGCTTTTCATGCATAGCTTGAGAGATAATCTTAAACACATTTCTCAAATCAGGAGATATACCAAGATTCTTACGGGGAAGTTTGGCAATCCAACATCCTTTGGGGCCTTCCCATAAGGGTAGTCGCTTAGGCATCACTTAAGAAGAGACGAGAAGACGCAGATTTGCAGGACATTAGTGCATGATTGTGTGCATGCATGCACACAAATTTTTAGAATAATCACTGCCTTTTAAATAGAAATGCATTACATCTTGCACAGGGGACCTGTGTGCCATAGAAGGTACCCAAGGGTCATCTAGTCCAACCCCCTGCAATGCAGGAATCTCAGCTAAAGCAACCATGACAGGTGTTTAAAAACCTCCAAGGATGGAGAGTCCACCTCTTGAGGGAGTCTGTTCCACTGCCAAACAGTTCTTACTGTCAGAAAGTTGTTCCAAATGTTTAGTCGGAATCTCCTTTCTTGCAACTTGAAGCCATTGGTTCAAGTCCTACCCTCCAGAGCAAGAGAAAACAAGCATGCTCCCTCCTCCATGTGCCAGCCCTTAAGATATTTGAAGATGGGTATCGTATCTCCTCTCAGTCTCCTCTTTTCCAGGCTAAACATACCCAGCTCCTTCAGGCGCTCCTCATAAGGCTTGGTTTCCAGGCTCTTGATCATCTTGGTTGCCCTCCTCGGCACACTTTCCAGCTTGTCAACATTCTTCTTAAATTGTGGTGCCCAGAATTGGACACACTACTACTCCAAGTGTGGTCTGACTAAGGCAGAATAGAGTGGGACTATGACTTCCCTTGATTTGGACACTAGACTTCTGTTGATGCAGCCTAGAATAGCATTAGCTTTTTTTGCTGCTGCATCACACTGTTGACTCATGTTCAGCTTGTGGTCCACCAAGACCCCTAGATCCTTTTCACATGTACTGCTAGTAAGCCAAGTGTCCTCCATTCTATATCTGTGCAACTGGTTCATCCTACCTAAACGCAGAACCGTACATTTGTCTCCACTAAAATTCATTTTGTTAGCTTGTGCCCAATTCTCCAATCTGTTAAGGTTATTTTGAATTCTGATTCTGTCTTCTGCGGCATTAGCTACCCCTCCCAGTTTAGTGTCACTGAAAATTTGATGGTCTTCCCCTCAATTCCTTCATCCAAGTCATTTATTAAGACATTAAACAACAATGGGCCCAGGACAGAACCCTCTGGCACCCCACTTGTCACTTTTTTCCAGGATGACAAGGAACCATCAATGAGTACTCTTTGGGTTTGGTCAGTCAACCAGCTACAAATCCACCTAACAGTTACCTCACTCAACCCACATTTTACCAGCTTCCTCGCAAGAATATCTTGGGGGACTTTGTCAAAAGCCGAACTGAAATCAAGATACACTATGTCCACAGCATTTCCCTGATCCACTAAGTTTGTAATTCCATCAAAAAAAGAAATCAGATTGGTCTGGCATGAGTTCTGAGAAACCCATGTTGAGTCTTAGTAATCACAGCATCCTTTTCTAAATGCTCACAGATAGAGTGTTGAATGATCTGTTCTAGGATGTTCCCTGGTATCGATGTCAAGCTCACTGGTCAGTAGTTACCGACCATTCAGACTGAAGTCAGGTGTTACTGTGGATGAGCAACTTCAAGGCCCCTGATTGTCTTCCTCCTCCTCCTCCTCCTCCTCCTCCTTCTTCTGTCGTTTAGTCGTGTCCGACTCTTCATGACCCCATGGACCAGAGCACGCCAGGCACGCCTGTCTTCCACTGCCTCCCGCAGTTTGGTCAAAACTCATGTTGGTAGCTTCCTCTGTCGTCCCCTTCTCCTTGTGCCCTCAACCTTTCCCAACATCAGGGTCTTTTCCAGGGAGTCTTCTCTTCTCATGAGGTGGCCAAAATATTGGAACCTCAGCTTCAGGATCTGTCCTTCCAGTGAGCACTCAGGGCTGATTTCCTTAAGAATGGATAGATTTGATCTTCTTGCAGTCCATTGGACTCTCAAGAGTCTCCTCCAGCACCATAATTCAAAAGCATCAATTCTTTGGTGATCAGCCTTCTTTATGGTCCAGCTCTCACTTCCATACATCACTACTGGGAAAACCATAGCTTTAACTAAACAGAGCATTATTGAAGAAGCTGTGATGGGACTCCAGCTCCCATCAGCCCCAACCAGCATGGCCAATGAAAGAACACGATACCCTCACATTTTATATGCTTATTTGGATATCTAAACTGCTTAAAGGGTACATAAATTTATAGCTTAGAGGAGCAACAAACTTATTAAGAAGGATACATCAAATAGAGGGCTGTCCTCCGTAAAGTAGGATACAGGGCCATCCTAGGCACACATCTGGCCCCTTTAGTCTGAATCAATGCTGCTCTTATGTCATAGTACAGTGGAACCTCGGTTTATGAACACCTTGGTTTATGAATTTTCGGTTTATGAATGCCGCGGACCCATCTGGAACGGATTAATTCATTTTCCATTACTTTCAATGGGAAAGTTTGCTTCAGTTTATGAACGCTTCAGTTTATGAACAGACTTCCGGAACCAATTACACCCATGCTTCAGTTTATGAACGCTTCAGTTTAAGTACTCCGTGGACCCATCTGGAACGGATTAATCCACTTTCCATTACTTTCAATGGGAAAGTTTGCTTCAGTTTATGAACGCTTACTCCGCGGACCGTCTGGAACGGATTAATTCACTTTCCATTACTTTCAATGGGAAAGTTCGCTTCAGTTTATGAACGCTTCAGTTTATGAACAGACTTCCGGAACCAATTGTGTTCATAAACCGAGGTACCACTGTATTGTAATGAGTTTAGCAGGGTCAGTCTGGATGATGCCACGGGGTTCCTTCCAAACGTGCGGTTCTGAATCTGTGAGGGCAGGGTCTATAAGAAACCTGTCAGACCAGTTCCTTTGTCAAGGCAGCTGTTCATCTAAGCACCAAAACATCTGCATCTTAAAAGAGCGAGTCCTGTTGCCATAGAGACAGATCTGTAGGCCTTTTCCTACCGTACCTCATCTGGCTAGATGCCACAGTCATCCTAGGATGGAGAACAATGGGGGGTGTGGAGTTGTGCGTGAGCTTGACTGATGCTGGAAGCTGGAGACACAGAGGCATGCCTTGCTCTGTGCTGGGCATGGGTCTCCTCTGGAAACTTGAGGGAGAAGCAAGATCTACGGAGGTGTTAATGTTCTGAGCCCCTGGAGCCTCTTGGCACTTGGAGATTGAGGTCTGCACAACAGTATTTTAGACAATGGCAGGTGGCAAAAAAGATAGCAAACATTTGGAAAACTGGGCATGTGGCAGGTGGAATGGGACTAATTATGGGTCTAGTTCATCAACATGCCATATGTCCACCATATTGCTGCAGCGTAATATATTTTTTTATCATTCACCACAAAGTGACTGTGCTCATTCTATCCATCTCCATTTCCACTGAGAAATGATCCTCGTATAACACTGAAATGCATTAAGGAAGAGACATCTGTTTGCCAGGCTGGTAAATGCAAATGTTTGATTTACACTGTGTGTGCGGACTTCTTCTTTTTAACTTAAAACGGAACAAGTCCCAGCAGATGCAGACCTTGCAAAGGGCCCAGGAAGTTGGTTAAGTAACAGAGTCCTGGTCAGTTCAAGGGGGACTATCAGGGTCTACCTTTGGAGATATGATCAATATAAGATTGGTGCCTTATGCCAACTGCAAGCAGCCCCAGTCAGTAGAGTCAAGCCTGATAAGAACTATGGTCCAAAAACATCTGGGCAGCCACATGTTCCCTTATACAAAAGGGGCTGAGCACCTGCTCTCCATGCACAAGGCCTGAGGTTCAGCCACGGACATCTCCAGGCAGGGCTGCAAATGTCCCAAATGAAACTCTGGAGAATCAGTGTAAGCAACACTCAGGGATGGATTGAGACCTTTACAGGCCCCAAGCACGTAAAAGATTTTGGTGCACCCATATATATCTATTTCAAATAATAAACAATAAGCAACCATAAAATAAAATTTTATTTTTCGAAATGAAATGAAACCTACAGTAAGATGGAAAATAATGTTTGCTTTTATATACTTCCACTTTATATATTTGTTAATTTTCCTTCTACTTTCTCTAATTGCAACGTCTTTGATTAGATTCTCAAAACTTATGTAACACATCTGCTTCTATGCTTGGTAGAGATAAGGCCCCAGTCTGCCTTGTTGCATACTTGTTCTGTTGGGATTTTTAATAGACTTCAACTGAGAAAATGAACGCTCAGCTGAGCAACTTGTGACCATTAATGTTAAAAATCTGGCAATGGGAAATTTCTGTGGTGCCCCCCCCTTCCCTAGATGCCCTATGCATTTGCTTATTTTGCTTTATGGTTAATCCAGACTTTGCAACGCTTCGTTTGGTGAACCAATGGGTCTGACCGCATGCAGTTCTGGTCGCCTCACTTCAAAATGGATATTGTAGAGTTGGAAAAGAGCAATGAAAATGATCGGGGGGGGGGGAGAGCGTGACGGCCTCTTGTGGGAGTGAGTTCCATAGTTTAACTCTGCGCTGTGTGACATCATACATTTTGTATCTTGCTTTTCCACCCAGCTGCTCAAGGTTGTGAACATTATCCTCTTCTCTCCCCACTTTTATATTTGCAGCAGTCCTGGAAGGTAGGCTTCTCTAGTTGATGCATGTACATAAGCAGCAGTTTTTCTCAATAGAGCAGGATTGGGGTGTGTGTGCAGGGGCCCTAATCCACAGTGTCTGACACCCAGGAAATCCTGTTGGCACCCTTGGAAAGACCTCCTTGGGTGACCTGATCACACCTTGTTTGCCTCTTATGCTGAATCCTCACTCCACTATGAAACTCACTGGGTAATTTACCCCAGTCGCGTCTCCCAGACTAACCGACCTCGCAGGGAATAAAATGAAGGCGGAGGAAAACCATGCAGCCATCCATGGTGACCATCATCCAGCCAAAATCTGGCCCTCTTGCCCCAGAGTATGGCCTACTACTCTTGCCAGAGGGATGTTTTCCACCCCTGAGATTTCCCCTGGCTTCCTTGCTGAGCTTCAGAACTTCCGGACAGCCTCACCTCCTGAGCAGGACTTCTTGGGCGAGGAAATCGAGGCGCCTCACCCTGAACGCGCAACCACATCATTTGCAACAGCTATCCAAAGGGGTAATAAAAATAAAAATAATAGTAATTGTAATACACTGCACATCTGGCAGGGTTTTCCCAGCCGCTTGGGGCGGCTTACAGTACATATAAAAGCAAAGTAAAACGTCAAACATTAAAACCTTCCTGATACAGGGCTGCCTTCAGACCAAGCTGATCTTCTCTGTGTCCTTCCAGTTTTACTGTATGTGCTGCCAAAGCGAGCACATTTTGCACATGCTCAGAGAACCACTCTCCACCGAGTCCAGCACAGAGAACGGGCTTTCAGCTTGCAGGGTGTGCGCGTGTGTCTGTTTTGTCCCTGTTTCAAAGGAGACAAAACAAAAAATATTCTAGTGGCTGTTTTGCGAATGGCAGGAGCGAGGAAGAATGTCTTTCCTTCCAACACTTTTTTTTTTACAAGCACTTTTTATCTCAAAGCGTGGGCTGGTCCCCTTCCGCACAAAATCCCACCCCGCGTCGCTTTGCCTTGTTGCAAGCGAGCTTTACGACAAGGGGAGACCCTCCCTCACTTTTATAGTCTCCGTCCCTCCCCCCCCCCCCCCGCTTTTCCAAGCTAAGCCACGTGGGAGACCCGTCGCTACCTTACAGCCCGGGGGCCCCGCGTCCTGCAATGTTGCAACGTTCTGAGCCCGCCTCGTCTCTCAGTGGGCGCGGCCTAAGCGAGCCACTCAGAGCAAAGGGGCGGGGCCACAGAGAGAGGAGTTTTTAAATCGCGGCTGAGTCGCTGCAGCGAAGCGATCGGCGCTGAGCTTGGCGCGCCCGGAGGAAGGGGAGACCCGGGTCGGGGTGGCTGCTGCTGCTGCTGCTTCTGCTGGAGCAAGGCAGGGTTTTCCTGCCGCGGGGAAGTCTTTGCAGGGTTGTTGTGCCTCGCGCGCACCTGGGCAGCTCCCCCCACCCCATTTGCACTTAAAACTGCAAAACCTCCGAAATCCACGATGCTGAAAAGCTGCGGGAAGAAGCTTCTGCTGTCCCTGGTGGGCTCAATGCTGACCTGCTTCCTGGTGCTTGTGGTGGACCAGCAGAAGGGGCAGGTGCTGAGCCTGGGGGGCGGCGGCGCCGGCCTCCTCCTGCAGCCCTTCGAGGGCTCCCGCGGCGACGCGCCGGGCTTGCGAGCTGCATTGCCCGCGGGGCAGAGCCACCGCGATGTGCGGAGCTTCAGCGCGTACTTCTCCAAGCTGGCCCGGGGGAAGGCGGAGGCGGCCTCGGCGGTGGGAGGCGGCCCGGAGGAAGGGAAGGCGGCCAGGCCGCAGCTGGAGGACATTTCGCCCCAGGATGTCTTCATCGCCGTCAAGACCACCAAGAAGTTCCACAAGTCGAGGCTGGAGCTGTTGCTGGATACGTGGATCTCGCGCAACAAGGACATGGTAAGGGGATGGAGCCGCGGGTGTGTGTCTTCCCACCGCCCAGTTATGGGATGGATGCTGTGCATCTTTTAAATAAGATGACTGTCAACCCCCCCTCCCCGCAAAAAAACCCGATCCCCTGTTGCTGGAAGACTTGCGGTGGTGGTGGATGAATGCACTCTGTGCATGCTCAAGGGTACACTCGGCTTCGAGCATTGCTGGCGGTGCCAAAGCTGAGCTTTGGGACGGGAAATAGGTTTGTGGAAACTCGCTCTTATGGGGGTTCTGTGTTCCCGGGCAGCGTATTTTCCAGGCTGAGCCTAGAACCTGGAAGCAAGTTTGTAGTGGCAAGGAAGCTCCGGGAACCCGCTTCCACGCGCGCAGAGCCCCCCTCAGATGGCTAGCACCCACCCAGAAAGCGCGGTGTGCCTGCAGCGAGCGGGCTGCTGCTGCTGCGCGGTGCCAGCCCGTGCCAACGGCGTGCTAATGAGCAGGAAGGATGCAGGCTGGCGAGTAACTGCAAGCCCAGCGCCTTGATCTGTGCCGTCTCCGCCCTTGCCCCCCAGGGAGGGAAAGTGAGGCACGCTCCTCTGCCACAAGCCCACACAGCCAGCCTCCCTCCCTCCCTCCCTCTCTCTTTTGCTGCCCTCCTATAAATGGTTTCAGTCAAGGGAGGCTTATTTCGCTTGCTTGAGTGGCATACACACACGCACAGAGAGAGAGAGAGAGAGGTTTTCGTTTTGTGGTTTCCATTGTTTCCACGCGTTGCAGTAGGGCAATAGTGCTTGCTTACAAAGAGAGTTGTCTTTCTGAAACTTGACCTGCAATCCCTACTCTGAAATGAGCAGAACTGCTCTGTGGCTGACTCAATGGTGAGAGAAAGGCACTCTGCACATGCTCAAGCGGTCCCTTCCTCCCCGACTAACCCTTTTCAGAGTCTGCTGAAAATCAGGTGCCTCAGGCAAACCCCATGGCTGCCTAAAAACGAAGCTTCCTGACCCCAGAGCCAGACAGTTGGTCCATCGCTGCTTGGGGATGATTGGCAGCAGCGTCCCTCCAGGTTTCAGAAGAGAGATGTTCCCAGCCTTGGTTGCAGACACTGGGGATTGATGCCTGGGGACCTTCTGCATTCCAGTGTGGATGCTCTGTCAGTTGCATTTTCTCCTGCAAAAGGAGGCAATGGGGCAACATAATGTTATCAGTTGAGATTCTCTGATAAATTGAAAAGGGTGTTGGGTAGGGTGAGAGATGCCTTGTTCTCCCTCCAGAGGCTCGTTTGCTCTAGGGCAGTTGCTACAAAGTTGGTCAAGTTGCACACAAACACCCATGTTGGATACCTGTTAGGGCAGACAGGCATGTAAGGTTTGGAAGAGAAGAGGGCTGTTCTCCCAGCAAGAAAGCATTGCACCACACCACTGCAAGCAAATGTTCATGCAATCGCCCCACCTGAGCCTTATGCTCTTCCTGCCACTGTGGTTGTGAATGCTACCCTTAAACTGCTTCGCTAGGAATAAAGTTTTAGCAGCAGCAGCAGATCGAAGTGTCCCCTGTCCAAGTGCAGATCAGATGTGATAATGGCACTTTAGAGACAGTGTGTGTCTCTGCCAGGGCCAGTCCAAGATATTTTGGCCCCTGAGGTGGACCCCAGACTGGCTCCCCCTCTCTCCACCAGAGAAGAAGGGGTGAGGGAAGATCTACAGCGGAATCTGCTGTCCCTGTGGATCCTGCCACCTGAGGTGGTCACCTAACTTGTCTCAGGGGTGGGTCAGCCCTGGTTTCTGCTACATTTTTAAAACCACTTTCAGGCTTGATTGAGGGAATTCTAGGGGACTGTCTGTCGTTCTGTCAAAAGGCACAAGGCACTCTGAAAACAAGGCTTCTCAGCATGAAATGCCAATTCTAAGGGGAATGGTTAACAGTTTGAATCTGGTATCAGACCAGCTTACAAGGTGGAGAGTAGAGGAATTATTATTATTATTATTATTATTATTATTATTATTATTATTATTAGCTTGTGTAGCTGAGCATTCCTGTGACTGTTAGGTTACGAGGAGCTGGCCTTGTGCCCCTTAATGCAGGCTTTGCAACGTGGTGGTGCCGTCCAGATGTTTTGGACCACAGCACCACTCAGCCAAAACATCTGGAAAGGGCCAGGTTGGCAAAGCCTGTCATATACAGTATAGCATCAGTCTCTGCAAGGTATATTTGCAAAGGTTCCCCCTTGGTCTGACTGCCAGAGAGCTGCTTCATTATTTAAATCTGCTCCCTAACAAACAGCAGGCTTTAACGATTCCCTCTTCTCAGGCTCTGGTGCCTGTTTATTCCCTCCTCCCCAAATCTTTCTCTCCCTCTTTCTCTTCTCTGTGTTCTCTCTCTCAGGAAGATTGGAGACTGAGGAGCATGAAATGCAATTTGTGTCGCTGGACTGGGCTTTGTCAGATGTAAAGCAGAGACTTAAGACCAGGCTCATTTGCATAAAGAAAAAGGGAAGGGAGGGGGAAAAAGAATTCTCAGGCTTGTTTTAGAGCCAAGAGGGGGGATGTCTTCAAACACCAAGTGCCCCCCTTTCCCAAACTGTGTCTGGAATTCCAGGATGTCCCCAAAGCAATTGGAGATGAAGAATTGGAAAGTTTCGTGGCTTGAAAAAATAGCATTAAAGTGCTAGTGATTCTCAAAAATTATTATTTATACAACCATCTTAATTTTCAAAATGCGGGTTCTTTTTTTCATTCTGCCCCTGTACACCAGCACAGGATGGGTTTTGTTTTTACAGGTGGGGAAACTAAGGCAAGACAGAGAGAATGACTACCGTAAGCCCATTGCTGATGGTGAATTTTAGCACTGGTTTGATCCACTTTTGTCCTGTGTATCAAATTAGTGCCTGATGTTGCATCTATAGAGATGATAGCCTGGGAACCAGAAGTGTGCATGTAAACTACTTGGTAGCTTGTACATGTCTGCCACAACTCCAGAAAAATCTTACTGCTACCCTATTATTATTATTTTTAAAAAAAACCTGGTGCAAAAGAGACACAGAGGCAGTCACTTGCGCAGCACTTAGAAATCCCCCAGTTTTACAGTTTTCCCCAAACTCAGAGCAGTGCAAAAGCCAAAGGACAGCTGCTTTCTGCTCCAGGTATTATCATGGAGAAGGCAGCTATCATTGACCACAACCCACAGTATCTATGATCTCCCTCTGCTGTTGGAGGCTGGGAATCCCAGGTGAGCAGAAGCAGAGTGCTGTAGCTCCTTCTTTCTGGCTTCCCACAGGGTACTGAGAACAGGATGCTGGCCTTGATGGGCATCTGCTCTGATCTGGCAGGGCTCTCCTTGTGCCCTTCTGCAGGGAGTAGGAATTGGGTCTGTTTGCTTCAAACTGAGGAACGAGCAAAACATCCCTAGGGGTTCAAGCATCTCTAGTAATAACTCCATTAGTCTGTGGCAGCAGTGCCTTGCTACTGATGAGCCATCGGATGCAGCTGGGTACCCGGGTTTTTAGAGCATCCTTCTCTCTCTCTCATAGGCCAATTCTCATGGTCGCTTTGCGTCTTGGCCGCCCAGCAGAGACGCTCCAGCGTGGATCTCTAGCCGCTACGCATGTGTGGGAGCCCGGAGGTGGGCAATGCCCCCAACACCTACCGACAATCCTGGGAAAGGCTGGCCCCCTTTCCCCCTTCACGGATTCAGTCTTTCTTCTGGGTTTTTTTTTGTTCCGCCTTGTTTGTCCTCTCGGCCTTCCCAGAGCCTAGCGGCTCTGCTCTCACGCTGTCTCCCCAGGCAAGCTAACAAAGCCCCTTTTCTCCCGGGGGCTGAGAAAAGACTCTGCAGCCGCTTGTGTGGTGCTTTTCCGTGGGAACGGAGTGGAAGAGCTCGCGGGAGCTCAAAGCGGCCAGGTCAGGTTGCCTAGAGATGTTGTGGGGTGGGGTGGGGTGGGGGTGGCAGGGGGAAGTGGGGCAAAAATCCGCATTGCCTCTTCTTGGAGGGGTGGCTGAGTTACACCTCTCTCCTCCAGTGCTTGAGGTGTAGGCAAACTGAATTTCCCAAAGCCTCTCTTGGGTCAGAGCAGAGAGAGCTAGGAGCGGGAGGGGAATTGGAGCGATGTCCCAACCTCTCAGTGCAGATTTGCATTCTCAGGTTCAAACGCTGAGTGACCTTCAGAATCCTGAAAGTTTTGCATAATACGTTGGCCTCTGGGGAAGACTGTAAACTCGCTTTGCCCACCCTCCAGATTATTTTTTAGGCTACAGCTCCCATTAGCCCCAGGCAGCATGACCAAAATATCCAAAATATCTGGAGGGCACCAGGATGAGGAAAGTGCCGTAAGCCAAAGCTTTGTTCAAAGGAACTCCTTTGATGGATGGCGCTGGGTTGCGAAGGTCAGCAAATCTTGGCCTTGCTACAGTGCAGACTTATACTAGTTTAGGAGTGATTGGCACCATAGTTTTGTGCAGTGCGGGGAACCAGAGCTAGGGACCTCTAATAGAATGATCAGCTGGCTGCCTTGCGAAAATGCCCGGCATTCTTTGGGATAAACCCTTACAGTTAAAACTGGCCTGTATGCTCCACTGATTTGTAGCAGAGATGGGAGCTGACTCTTTGCTCGGAGGTAGCCTAAGTTTGCAACAGTCTTTTCTCTCTGCGCCCCCAATATATGTTCTGTTTTTAAGTGGATCGGGGCTCCCACACTTCCGGATCAGTGCTGATGTGCCACAACAGTAGCAGGTGATGGTCCTTTGCGTATATATCTAAAACTCGAGTGTGTCACTTTGTGAACTGGATCAGACAAGCGGCCAGGCTCACGGGCTCTTCCTCCTCTTTCCTGGAAGAGGTTCAGAAAAGGGAAAGTAAAATGAATCAGGTTGGGGAGCAAACTCCGCTGTGGGGAAGGGTTACAACATTTTGGGCTTCCTGGATGCTGGGGGGAAATGCGCCGAATAAGGGAGGATGGTGGTGGAGGTGCATAGAATGAGGTGTGTCGTGGTGAAAGTGGAGCAGGAGAAGCTTTTCTCTGCATTGGAGGACAACCTGAATGCTGGGAGATTCAGCACAGACCAAAGGAAGTTCTTCACAGAACGCTATGGAATCTGCCAACACCACGCGTAGGGATGGTCGCCCACATGGATGGCTGTAAAAAAGAGGATTAGAGTAATTCATGAAGGATATAATCAGTGGCCATTGGCCATGATTGCATCCTGCCTCCACTGTCCGAGGCTGAATGCCAGTTGCTGGGAATCTCAGGTGGAGAGACATTGTTCTCATTGTGGGCTTCCAAGAGGCACCAAGCAGGGCTACATGGGCCTTTGGCTGGATCCAGCAGCCAAGCTCTTCCTACATCCTTTTCATAGAATCATAGAGTTGGAAGAGACCACAAGGGCCCATCCAGTCCAACCTTTTAACAGTTGATCTCTTGCTAATCATGATGTACCCTCCTTCTTAGGGGGGAAAATTGATAGAGTTGACTGTAGCCATGGGGCCTCTCTTCTCTAGACACCATTTCCTCTTCCTTGTCTTCTCTGTTCCACATTCGCACAGCTTCTCTGTGGCATGGAGGCTTTTACAGGCTTCAAGCAGAGTGGGGAATTCCCACAATCGCATCTTGCAAATGACATGTGGGTGAAATCCCTTTTCATGTTCCGTAATGATGAGGGATGTCTCCCCTGCACTCAAGACACGCTTCAGTTCATGTATGTTGCCATTGTACACACATTCTGCTTCAAAAGTCAACTCTGCCGCCATGAGCGCATATGAAGAGGCTCAATCAAGCCCAGCGTCTTGTTCTCACAGTGGCCAACCAGGTGCCTCAATGGGAAACCAGCAAGCCAGACCTGAGCACAAGAGCTACTCTCCCTTCCTGTGACTTCCAGCAACTGGGATTCAGAAGCATCACTGCCTCTCCCTGGAGGCAGAGCAGGGCAGTCCCAAGACATTTTGGTATCTGAGGCAAACCGCAGAATGGCAGCCCCTTTCCCTCCAGGGATGATGGGGTGAGTGAAGATCTACTTCAGAACATGGAGGGAATGGCTGGCAAAAGGCCCCCCTCTGCAAGGCAGGGAAGGGAAGATCTCCCAGGGTGGAGGAAGAAAGGGAACCTCTCTTTCTGTCCTAGTCTAGTAGCCATTGATAACCTTCTTGATAACCCTCTTGAGTTTGCTCAATCCTCTTCTAAAGTCATCCAATTTGCCTCCTGTGGGAGTGAGTTTCACAGTTCAACTAGGCGTGAAGAAAGAACCTCTCTCATCCTGGATCTTCCAACTTTCATCTTCAATGGATGCCCACGATTTGGAGTTCAAGAGAAGCTTTTCTCTGTCCACTTCCTCCATGCCATGTGTACATCTATAAACTCCCACCCATGTTGCTTCTTGCTTGCCGTTTCTTTGAACCAAGGAGTTCCAAGCGCTGCAACCTTTCTTCACAGGGAAATCTCTCCATGAAGATTGTGTCGATGAAACAGCTTTCCCCCTGGTCTGTCCCAGCTGCTGACTTACACTCTTCTTCAGCTACACTGGCACACTGCCCTACCATGGGGTGTTGGGTGGCATCCTGGCATTGCCCTTTCCGCATTGCCTCCTCTTTAGTGAAGCCAACCAGCCAGGTTGGACTTGGCAAGGCCATGGGGGGGGGAGGGAATCGTGTCAACTTCACTGAAGTTCCTACACTGTCTTGTTTTCAAACTATTGCCATGTTTTCCAGTTCTAATGTGCCTACCTGCCCTTTCCTTGTGTTTGTGTGTAAAGGGAAATTAATGGCGCGTAGATCATGGGGAGCTATTTTGGAGTAGAGACCGAAAAGAAAGGAGAGCTTTAACAGGTGGAAAAAGCCGTTCGCAAATGTTTGAGGGAAAACTGCATGTTTGTTTTCCAAGTATGCACACCGGAAGCAGAAGGTGGGGGAAGTCTGTCTTAAGAGGTTTATCTAAAGCACAAGGTCTTTCTGCCCCCCCCCCCCAAATCAACCTGCCATTTATTAAACATCTCCCTAAAGGTTATCCTTCCTCTTTTAGCTGCATTCAGGCTGTTTGCAAAAGTGGTTGTGAGATGTTAAGATCTAAAACCGAACATCCTTCCTTCCTGTAGTTTTAATGCAGAGAGCAGGCAGCATGTTCAGCTCTTAGCTATGCTTCAGAACCCACAAACGAGCCGAGTGCAGTTGACTTACCCTATTCAAGCAGAAATGAGCAAAATGTATAATTTGGCAAATGAGTCCTCTCTCCATTTGACCTGGCATTCCTAAGAACCAGTTAATTCTCAAATCATGAGAGAAGGGTTTCCTAAATGAGCCTTTTGGGGATGCTGGTTCACAGGGTCTATTTTTAATTGCACATACATAGGTAGGCCAGGAGAATGACCTCGTGGTCTCCCCTGTTGGTTGACACCATCACTGAGCAGGCCTAGACAAGTGAACTTTGCGCCCTTGGTCCTGTTGTGAGAAGAAGAAGAAAAAAGTATTGCAATGAACTTTGTTTTAGGCTTGTAAGTGGTGACTAGCCTGATCGCCTGCATGGTGAGTAAGAATCTCCTCTGGGTGACTAGGCAGTGAGAGCTGTACAAGAGGTTCCTACTTTGGCCAAATACCAATAGCTATTTCCTTCAGATGCTCAGCACATTTGTATTTATTTGATGAAATTTGTATACTGCTTGGTTGTTATAAAACCACGATGGTTTACAAGAAATATGAAAATTATAGATAAAAACAGTTAAAACCAATTTAAAACACTTAAAGGTAATTTCAGTTAACAGTAGAAAAGACTGTTGTGCTGTCTCTTTTTACGTTCTTATGACCAGGAGATGGTGGAGGGCTTGGCAGTAAGCTTGTAATTTACGTTTAGCTTTATGCACTAGACAATAAATAAAAAAGGGGGAGTGGGCAGCTGGGAAAAAGACTTTGGCAAACCCACCCACCATTGTACCCCAATCTGTTTTGAATATATACAATTTTGGCTTTAGGTGTGACCCCACAGAACGTAACCCCCACGTCAATTGAGGGCATTCTGTACTTCCCACAGTGTCTTGCAACAACCATCCAAATATATAGCTAGAGGGCAGCTGTTTAGTTCCAGTAAATCAGCTCTGACTGTGTATGGTTCCCCTTTTACCACCACCCCCGCCGGGGTTTGCTGCCACATAAACTGCTTACGGAAATACCCTCCCAGACACCAAAGCTGCTAATAACTTGAGGGCTTGGTGATGTTTCTAGCAACTCTCAGCAAGCACAGCCAGTGGTCAACCACCACAGTTAGAATAACTTTGTTTCAGATGAGAACCCATAAAGAATTACTGTATGTGGAGGCAGTTGAATCTGACACAATACATGCACAGGGACGAGCGCTTAACACACTGTGTGATTGGATCCTGTCCCTTGTCTTGTGCACAAAGCAACTTTCTGACCCCACACATATCAGTTTCCTGCTCTGCCTCTCTAAACAAAGATTTTGCACTTCTAGTAATGGGATAGCAGGATCAGTTACCTACTGCAACCTCTGTAGAGTGAACCTTTGTTAAAGAGCAGGCTCTGCTTATGGCAAATACACACTCGTTGCACCCAAACTTCCAACAGCTGGAATACTTAACTCCCATTTCTGCAACAAACACCCCAGCCATAATTTACAACTTTACCATTGTGAGCTTATTTCCAACCTGGAGCCCTTGTGATGTTTTGGCCTACACCAGTGTTTCCCATCTGTTTTTGGACTACAACTCCCATCATCCCTAGTTAGCAAGACCAGTGACCAGGGATGATGGGAATTGTAGTCCAAAAGCAGCTGGAGACCCAGGTTTGGGAGACACTGGTCTACAGTGTGTCCATCAATGCTGGCTGGGGCTAATGGCAATCATAGTCCAGAACATCTGGAGGGTGCCAGGTTGGCGAAAGGCTGATCTATCTAGCTGGTAATGAGGATTCACATTTTCTCCCCTTGCTAGCTTCTCTTCTGCATCCCACTGTAAACCAACCCTGGCAGAAGCTCTTCAGGTGATCTATCCCCGAGGGGAAGAGTCCAGTCCGTGGTTTTGGGCTGCTGCTGTTTTTTTGGAAGTGGTTCTTAAGAATTGTGGCCAATTCAGTGTGGAAATACTCTGGAAGCCAGAGGAGAGGGGAGAGGATTGCAATGCCAGGGAGCAGTTGGGGGGAGGGAGGGAGATGAATACAGATGCAAGCTAATCCAAACTTAGCAAATTCCTGCTGAGTCGAAGGATTTGCCTTAACAGGATCACACAAGAAATCGTCTTAGTGTGCAGAGCCGAAGAAGAGAGAGACCTCAGCACCGAGGAAAGCGGGTGGTCTGGGTTTTCTGCCACTTGCAGGCAGCGCCAGCGGCAGATATGGGGCTGCCCCGGGTCCAGTGGTGTGGAAACAAAGCTGGCACAGCCCTGGGATAACCAGCCCTCCTGGCATAATAAGACTTGATCGCTGGAATGGGGTACTGTTCAATCTTTAAGCAGCATTTTTTTTGGACTAGCTTCTCCCTGGCTGCAGTGCCTTGCTTCATCTTCTTTAACCAAGATTCAGGCCTGCAGGGGATCCTGGCTGCCACCCCCAAAGCATGTTTGCGCTACTTAGTCCTAAAATGATCACTTTAGCTGTAGCTCAGCAGAAAAACCACCTGCTTTGCACGATTCAATAGCCAGCCTCTCCAGTTAGGGCTGGGGAAGACTCCCCACCTGTAATCCTGGAGAGCTGCTGCCGGTCAATGTGGGCAATGCTGAGCTATAGATGCAACCAGCTGTCTGATCCAGCAAAAGGCAGCCTTATTGGTTCCTATCAAGAAGGGCCCATAGCTTAGGGTGTAGAGCACCTGATTTGCATGCAGGAAATCCCTGGCATCTCCTATCGGGTTGGGAATGTCCCCTGCCTGAAACCCTGGCTGTCAGTCAGTGTGGTCACAACTGAGATTGGTGGGCCCTTGGTTCGTCCTTTGGTGGCAAGAGCAGCCTTTAGAAGCCATGAGAGCTTGAGATTTTGCTTTTGTGTGCATTGAAGTAATTCAGTCCCACATCCTATGCTCATCTAGACACGTGATGGAATACAAGTGCACACACACACACACACACACACACACACAAATGTGTGTGCACACCCGGCCATCATGACTGACCTGCTCCATGTTCTCTTTTGCAGAACGGTTAAATAATTGCCTCTTGCCCTCTCCTGACTTCCTCTCTCCGCAAGCCATGCATTTGCCTCCGGGACAGCGCATTCCTAAGCAGCTGCGGCTCCCAAATTTTCATAGCGCCTTGGCTGGAGTCCCTGCCCTGGGGGTTAATAGCTGGCTAGGGTGCGTGCCATGCGCTCCACACATGCCCCACAAAGCCCGGTGCGCTTCTGTGTACAGATGAAACAGGGCTGTGTTTACTGTTTACACTCCAAACACAGGTGTGGGCCCTGCCCGACCGGATCCAGTGACCCGGTGCTCCCAGCCAGTTCTGGCCACTTTGCTGCCACAGAGTGGGAAGCTAGCTTGGGAAGGACTTTTCAGTGGGAGCCCAGGTCCTGTCTCCCTACGGTCCTAGGCCTGGGGGGCGGAGTGGGGGGTGCTGAGTGCCAGCGATTCCAGCTAAATTTAGGAGTGGGAGATTCCTGGGGCTGTGCCCCCACCCTCATTCCATGATAATGGAGACTTTGCATAGATTGCACCTCCCTTTTGCACAGCTCCAAGCCTGGCCTGCTTAAAGGTGTGGGGGTGGGGAGAGATAGGAGATCTGGGCAGGCCAAGCGAAGGGCTGCTTTGCACAGTGCAGAGTTAACCCTATGGAGTCCTGCTTGGACAACTTTAAGAAGGGGGAACCTTTTCCAACCTGTGGTGGAACTGCCCACCAGTATTCAAATTCTGGACTACAGTTTGTCAGGAAATGAGCAAAATGCTCAAGAATCCCAGTCCAACTTCATAGAACTGTAGCGTTGGGAGGCACCCCAAAGGCCATCTAGTCCAACCCCCTGCAATGCAGAAATCTCAACTAGAGCACCCATGGCAAATGGATTTGTTTAGTAAGTCTATGGGATGATCAGCCGAAAGCTTTGAGCCCTCAGGAACTGTTGAGATGGATGCTGGCAGTTGCCAGAACTTCAGTTACCCCCAAATGGAAAACCTTCCTGGATTTGTGACTTTTGCTTTGTTGTGAAAATATGTGGAGTTTAGCATTAGCTGGAAAACAACAACTCATAAATGACATGTTGCCAAAAGTTCGGAGGACCTGGAAAAAATATTATGGGATTTAATTTTTGTAGCTGTTCTGTTTCTATTGTATTAATTGGTTGGTTTTCTTTTGTTTCAAAGTGGAGGGGTTAGACACATCCATGGGAGAGAAGGCTACCAGTGGCTACTGGTCACATTCCCACTGGCCAATCTATAGTTCAATGTTGCCTACACAGACTGGCAGCAGCTCTCCAGGGTTTCAGGAGGTCCCTACCTGGGTATTGAACCCGGGACCTTTTGCATGTGCAGAGCAGGTGCTGGACTGCTAAGCTGCAAGTTTGTTCACCTTGGTTGGCTTGCCACAGTCTCCCCTTCCAGGCTGGCTTCCCGGCCCAGTTCTCCCATTGCCTTCATGCTTTGCCAGCACCCTATCCATGGGGGTCGGGGGGGGGGTTTGATCTGTGCAGAGTGTCAGCGCTGCTAATCGGCTGCCCCAGGCAATGTGGCATTTCCATTCAAGGCTCCATAATAGCTCTTGAAACCAAAGTCCTGGAGAGGCATCTGTGGAGTGCGGGAGAGATGTGGGGGCATCTAATTGCACAAGGCCCTTCATTGTCCTGCATTGGGAGGGGGGGTTATTAAACATAATAGCACTTAAAATTGCAGAGGGTCTTCCAGCTTCTCAAGAGCAGAGGAGCAGAAAGAGAGGCAGGCAAGGATCAGGGCCACCTGTGTCTCTCTAGCAATGCCTTGCCAACCCCATGGCTCAAGATCAAATCCTGAGCCCTTCCCCTCTCCAAGGGCCTGTCAGGGGTTGCAAAAGGGTTTTGCATTTTGCAAAGAGAAACACGCTGCTCCAAAACGGATGTCTGCGTCAGCCTGTTTTGTACACAAGGGCTGGGTTCGAGTTCTGTCTTTTCAGTAAACAATAAGCCAAACAGAAGCTTTGTTCCTCCAGCTGCTGATGTCTTCCTCTCCCTCCCCCCCCCCTTTTCTTGGCACCAGGGACTTTACCAGCTGTCCGGGAGAGAGACTGCAAAAGGGACTAGAACTATCCAGCCCAACAGGTCCGCCCATCCAGTGGGAATTTCAAAAGTGCAGGCATTCATGTAGAAATATCTGCTTGGAGCCATTTGGGGCTTAAATCTGCAGCCACTCGTGATTAGTGCTAAAGGTGTTAGCAGGGGTGGGGATAATCTTTGGGAAGAATAATTATGGGAGAAGTCCAGACTTTTCTTTTATGCAGGACTGCACAAATCAGAAGATCCTATCTTGCTTCATCATTTTTTTATTTTTAAAGTGGTTATTGTGGAACCAATTTCACTGGTGGAAAAGCTGCTTTCAGGCATGTGTGGGTAATTGTGGGGTACACAACTGAGGGAGTTAGTGGGGGTGCCTTGGTCTGAGGTTGCGGGAGGTCAAAGACCCATTACAATTTCTGCAGCAGGGTCTAGGGCTGGTATTTTCCCAACCATGAGGTCTAGAAACTTTTGTCTGTTAAAAACCAAAGCAGATTCTCCGAGTGCCAAGTCCTTTGCCAGACCCTCTTCAAATTTGTGTCAAGCGTCACATCAGGGAAATGGTTCTTCTCGGACCTCGAGCACAGAAACCACAGGTGTACAGAGTAAAGACAGCAGGCAATTTTGAGCCCCTGGCACTGATAATCTAGTTGGGAAGCGCGTTCTGCTCCTCCAGAAATCAAAATGGGGTGTGCGAGAGAGACTGTGCGTAATGCAGTTCTGCAGAAAGGCAGGCCATGGGGTTAATTTCATCACACCAAATTGCTTCAGTTCCTTAAACTGAGATTGCTGCCTCTGCAGAAGTGGGCGATGAGGGGGAAGATTTCTGCAATCGCAAGCTTGTCACATGGCTTGATAAATCTTGCGCGTGTGTTCTGCCTTCCTGTAGATACTTTCGTTGGCTGCTGTGAAATGTGACCGCAAATGGCAAGAAGAGGAAAATTCCGCCCCCTACCCACTCGCTGCTCCCTGCTAGGAGGGGTGGGGGTGCCCTTTGCCAATCCGCTTGGGGGACCTTTTCTCTACTTGCAGCTTCTTGGCCTTTGCCTCTGCCAGGAAAGGGAAATGAATCACAAACCAAAAGAGAAATGGGACCAGTACGAGGGCAGGAGGAGAGGGAGAGGAACAGGCTCTCATTGCTCAGCTGGGTCTACGTAAGTGATTCTCCTGCCTACCTAGTGGCAGAGCTGGTAGAGCTGTGGTCCTGCAGCTGCTGTCTGCCAGACACAACTGAGGCAGTCCCAAGTATACCTGAAGGAGCATCTCCACCCCCATCATTCAGCTCAGACACTGAGGTCCAGCTCCAAGGGCCTTCTGGCAGTTCCCTCACTGCGAGAAGTGAGGTTACAGGGAACGAGGCAGAGGGCCTTCTCGGTAGTGGCGCCCCCCTTGTGGAACACCCTCCCACCAGATGTCAAGGAAATAAACAACTCTCTGACTTTTAGAAGACATCTGAAGTCAGCCCTGTTTAGGGAAGTTTTTAATGTTTGATGTCTTGTCAAGTTTTTAATACTCTGTTGGGAGCCACCCAGAGTGGCTGGGGAAAAACCCAGCCAGATGGGCGGGGTATAAATAACAAATTATTATTATAAGTAAAGGACCGGTTGATCATCCAACCAACCTTGTCCCGGGGTTAACAAAGGACACTTCTGCACGGCAGTTGATTGAGGGCAGCTGAGGGCAGCATCTATAAGTTGTCTGCCCCCACCCCATGCCATTCTCTTCTCCCTGCCCACTTTTAATATGGATTTACTATTTGTTGGGGGGTGGGGGTGGGGGTGTTAACTTACTGGTTTTTCTGCAGAAATGACAGATCTGGATTAAATGAGGAAATAAAAGGCACTTTGATGCGGGTGACATTTGCAAGAAAATGTGCATCCATGAGAAGCCCTCGGGTCCAGGGTAAACTGGCAAATGGATGTTCCCTCTTGATGCTTCTGGTCCTGTTCATGCAGATCCATGCACCCATTGCAGGCGCATCAGCGCACTAGGAAGACTATAGCCTGCCGTTTCAGCAGGCAAGCCTTTTTACAAGTGTGGTGTGGTAGAACACCATATGGGAGACGGGGCAAAGTGTTGTCTTTGCCTCTTTCTGGCCCTGCTCTGAGCTCTCTTCCAATTCTTTTGCCTGGCTTGATTGTGTCCTTGAACTAGTGCCCCTTGTTTGCCTGGGTGACGAGAGTGAGAGAGACTGTAGAAACCTTTGTGACTTTTGCATGGCTGCTGCATGAAAATATTCATTCAGTAGCACCTTAAAGACCAACTAAGTTTTTATTTTGGTATGAGCTTTCGTGTGCATGCACACTTCTTCAGATACAGTACTGTATCTGAAGAAGTGTGCATGCACATGAAAGCTTATACCAAAATAAAAACTTAGTTGGTCTTTAAAGGTGCTACTGAAGGAATATTTTTTATTTTGCTTCGACTCAGACCAACACGGCTACCTACCTGCTGCATGAAAGTTAGACATGCATCCATTGCTCTGCCAGTTTTGCTTCAGGTCTTGGCCACAACCGGCACACAGCCCCCCCAAGAGTTGCCCCACAAGCAAACACCAGCCCTTGGGCTGAAGGAAGGTTCCCCCTTCCTGGGCCGCTCCCTCCTGTTGCAGAGAAGATCCAGGCAGAGGAGAACTTTGTGCATGGACAGCAGCGGAGGTGGAGCTCTTTGGCATGGGGACATGGGGGCTCAAAGCATGTGAGAGAGGCCCATTGCTTTACCCGGCCAGGGATTGACCACCGTGTTTTATTTTATATATTTTATAAAAATGCTTGGTGGTGGAAAAAGCTCAAAGCAGAGGTTGGAGCAAAGGAACAAAAAGCTTGACGGTTTCTGCTGCTTTAAGAGAGCGAAGGGTCTGTGGAGCCTGGCATCTCCCTTCAGGTCTGCTGCCCCCCTGGAGTCAGGCTGGCTCTAAAGCAGTATTGTCCAGGGCTTTCTTCTTGTGGGTGTCTGCTATTGTTCCTCCGGGCTCTTTTCTTTTTTTGCATCCTGTGTTTCTTTAAATTGGAGCCTTCAGAAACAATGAAGTTTCCTGCGTGTCCCCAGGCCAGGGTCCTCAGACAATGCCGCCCACTGAGTAAGCACCAGAGAGGAAAGAGAAACCCTTTTTCTTAAGCTTTAAAAGCTCGCTTGGGGTGGGGAGGGGAGAGCAGCAGCCACAGCCGCCAAGAGGTGCTTGGATTCATGGATGGGAGTTGGATAGAAATATACATTGCTTGTTGTTTAGTCGTTTAGTCGTGTCCGACTCTTCGTGACCCCATGGGCCATAGCACGCCAGGCACTCCTGTCTTCCACTGCCTCCCGCAGTTTGGTCAAACTCAGAAATATACAGTAAAGGTAAAGGGGCCCCTGACCATCAGGTCCAGTCGTGTCCGACTCTGGGGTTGCGGCGCTCATCTCGCTCTATAGGCCGAGGGAGCCAGCGTTTGTCCGCAGACAGCTTCCGGGTCATGTGGCCAGCATGACAAAGCTGCTTCTGGCGAACCAGAGCAGCACACGGAAACGCTGTTTACCTTCCCGCTGTAGTGGTCCCTATTTATCTACTTGCACTTGAGGTGCTTTCGAACTGCTAGGTGGGCAGGAGCTGGGACCGAGCAATGGGAGCTTACCCCGTTGCAGGGATTCGAACTGCCGACCTTCTAATCAGCAAGCCCTAGGCTCAGTGGTTTAACCCACAGCGCCACTTGGGTCCATTAAAGAAACTTAAATTTAACTTTTTATTTGGTGGGGAGGCTGTAGCTCAGTGGTGGAGCATTTGCTCTGCAAGCAGGAGGTCCCAGCTTCAATTCCTGGGGACTGTCCCCTGCCTGACACCCTGGACAACTGCTGCCGGCCACTGCTGGCAATACTGAGCTGGCTGGACCAAGAACCCAGGCAGTATCCTGTGTCCTTTTAAGTGCATGCTTCAAAATGCATGTGCATCATCCAGGTATATTTGTTCAAGTGCTTGGATTCGCTGCAGCCAACCCCCCCGCTGGATTTGTTGCTTCATAAAGTATAACCGGCTCTCGTAAGCATGCCAGGGCCGGCTGCCTCTTGCATTTCAGTCCAATTGCACAATGTTGTCATCTCCCCATCTTCGGGACAACAAAGGAGGCCAGGTTAGTTTTACCTGCGGCCTTTAGGATCACCTGCCTGTGTGTAATGGCTCAGCTGTAAGAAACACAAGTAAACGATGTGTAAAAGAGTGGGTGACATTGAGAGAGACACAGAGAGAGCAATTGTTCAGATTTTAATTGAATTTCCTGGCTGGGTTCCTACTGAGCAGCAGGAAGGGGCTGGATCGGAGAGGGTGGGAGGCAGGGAGCCTGCAGAGACAAGATTGTTCTCGGAGGTGACACTGAGGGCTGTGGACAGGCTGTACCCTTCCTGTCCAGGCAGTGGGGGAGCCAAGCAGGGAGGCTGCTGCAACTCTCCAGCGCTGGCTTCCAAAGCCTTGCAGGGTCTCTTCCTGTTGCAAGAACTCAACACAGGGTCCTCTGCTTCCCAGGACGGTGGCTGCATTGCCTCACTGGACTCTCCCAGGGTGCAAGTTCAGTGCTGCTTGTGGCATGTTCAGGATGAACTGTTCTGAAGCAGTCCAGTAAAAAAAAAGAGAGGCAAAAAATAATAATCTCCTCCTGGTCTTTTTATAGCAGCACGAGGATTAGCTAAGGGGCTATTTTGGGAGCAGGCTAACGAAGAAACAGTCGCTGGAGACGGCACATGCCTGATCTAACCATGTAAACATTTCCCTGTTTTTTTCAATGAAGTTCCCAGTAAAGGCTCACAAGCTGATGCCGATCTCTGATCTCCTCTTCCCTGCTGCTGTTTCTGCTTTCCCCATCCATGTTCCACATTTGGGGTGTGTATTTAACCCCCCCCAATGTTGAAAGAATGTGCAGGACGGGTGGTGGGGTGATGGTGCCTCTGCCGCCTAGCCCTGCTTTGCCACTAACCCACACATTCAGTGGACATCAGGTGCCACGTCATACCCTTCCCACATGCTTCTGTGGTGGTTGTTTTTTTGGGGGGGGGAAGCCAGGCTTCAAAGTGTCTTCTCCCCCTCCCCCTGGTACCGATGGGGAAAGCAGAGTCTGCATTGCCCCCCAGCAAAATCGGCTCCTGAGTTATTACTAGCTCTTGTAGCCAATAAGGACTAGAACCTTAGTTTTTTTTAAAAAAAAGGAAAAGAAAAGAGGAAAAGAAGAAGAATTAGAGTGAGACAGGAGGGCAAATTCTGTACCGACAATTACCAAATTCCACTCCTGTGGGACACACGAATTGATACATGCCACTCCTGCAGACAAGCTACTGGTTTCCAAGTAGGATGAAAAGGCACCATCCTATCTTCCTAAAATGTGGATCTGTTCCTTGGAAGTCTCTTTTACCTTCACCAACAAGTCCTGCCACACCCCAAATCCGTTTGAGTGTGCACTCATCAGGACTAGAATGTTGCTTTTAAAAGACAATAGAACTGACAGTTGCAATGGTCAGGGTGCTGAATTCTGTCTGGCTCAGGCCCATTTGCACCCCCCCCCTTGTCTCCATGTCTGGGGTGGGGGTGGGGAGTGTATGTTCTCCCCACCCTCCTGATGAAACCAAGTTGCTTGAACGCTGCCTCTCCTTCCCCCCCTCCCTCAGCCCAACCCTGTTAACCAGCCCAGCTGTATGCTAATGGAGAGCAAACACCATTTCAGCCTCCAGCTTGCATTAAGTTGGCTGCAAGAATCTATTGTTAACCAGCCCACTGCTTTCCTACCCCCTGCCAGCTACATTCTTCAAATGGGGGGGGGGAGAGAGAGAGAGACCACAAAGCAAGCTGGAGTGAATGATGTTTGGGCCCAGGCTGACAGCTCAGATTGTCCTCCCCATCTCCTTTTGTGTGCCTCCCTCTGTTTGCTTTTAACTAATTTTTTGTGTGTGGGGGTGCATCTGGCTGCTGTTTCTTCCTTCCCTCCCTCCCTCCCTTTTCTGCCCTTTGTTTTGTGTTGCTCTGAATTATTTGAGATTCCCCCTCTCTTCCCCGCCCCTCCCAGCAGGCTGCACACACAGACAGGCAACAGATGCCAGGAATTACCTGTGTCAATAAGGAAGTGCAGCCAGGCAGGTGGCGGGGCTCAGAAGGCGGGGCAGGGCCTGCTCCCTCCCTTGGCTCAGGTTCACCTGGCAGTTGGAGGAGGTGAATCAGTTGCAGGCAAGGGGGGGGGGGCTGTTTTGTAGTTCTTGTTCTCCATCATGCTCAGGGGACGGGTGTGGCAAATTCTCGCAGTATGGAGAGGGGCATCAGGGCAGGACTTTGGGGGTGGGGGCCGGGGTAGAATGAGCAGCCTGCCAGCCTCATAAATGCAGCACATTTTGAGGGGTGAAGGAATGTACATTCCCATCCAGGCTGCATTTACAGAGCAGTTTACAGTCATACCTCGGTTTAAGTACGCCTCGGTTTGAGTATTTTCAGTTTAAGTACTCCGCGGACCTGTCTGGAATGGATTAATCCACTTTCCATTACTTTCAATGGGAAAGTTCACTTCAGGTTAAGTTCGCTTCAGGTTAAGTACAGACTTCCGGAACCAATTGTGTTTGTAAACCGAGGTACCACTGTATATATGAAGATATATATATTTAAAGCTCCTAAGATTTCCGCATGTGTCTTTCTTTCTTTCTTTCTCTCTTTCTCTCTCTCTCTCTCTCTCTCTCTCACCTCTCGACTGTAAATTCGCGCACCGTGTCTGAGCTTTCGCGTGGCGTATATTTTGAGGGGGGAGGAATGAAGGAATTCCTATGCCCCACAAATAACCCAGAGATGAATTTTAAATAAAAGCACACATTCTACTCATGTAAAAACACGCTGATTCCTGGAGTGTCCGCAGGCCGGATTGAGAAGGCGATTGGGCTGCATCCGGCCCCCAGGCCTTAGGTTGCCTACCCCCGGCTTGGACTCTGCTATTGCGACAGGTGCTCTTAGTATGCAGATGTATTAATTGAGAATGTTTCTGGGATAGCTCAGTTAGTGGAGCATGAGATTCTTCATCTCAAGGTTGTGGGTTCAAGCCCCACCCTGGGCAAAAGATTCCTGCATTGCAGGGGGTGGACTAGATTGGCCCTTGTGCTCCCTTCCAACTCTACAATTCTGTGGATACCAGTTGCTCAAAGCTGCAGAAGGCAAGAACGCTCTTGTGCAGGCATCTGGTCGGCCTCTGTGAGAACAGGATGCTGGACTAGATGGGCCATTGGCCTGACTCAGAGGTTGTTCCTATGTCCTAATGTGCTCAGACTGGAAGGGCGCAAGAGGTGGTGGTTGGAGGAGCTATGCTGAACAGGTTATGTGTGAGACACACAAGACTGAAGGGCACTTCATGAACATGGTTGGAGGCTGGGGGTGGGTGGGGTGTTTGCATTCTCCTCTGTTACATTTAAGATCACTTACCCCCATTTAGCCTCCTGACAGTACATGGTTTCTCTCCCCCCACCCCAAGCCAACAGCAGGAATGAGAGAATTCCAAAAAGTTGATTGCCATTGTCTTGAAACCTCAGGGCAACCAACGCCCTACACAAAAGGGGGAAGTGAGCTCAGGCAAATATTTCTCTTGCCTGAACTGCATTTTTATAGCCGGGGAGATGTTAGAAAATCTGGGTGCATTCATCACATCCAAATCCACTGGACAGAGTAATCTTTTTATTTCTAGTTATACAATCCAACCTCGCTGCAAACTTGCATGTTGGTGTTTTGCAGATTAGATTAGGTGGCACCAATTTCCAGCAAGGTGGGACATAGTTGTTTGCACAATGTTAGCTAGAAAGGTTTGGGGGCATTCAAAAGTTCAGATAAAACTTTATTATTATTATTATTATTATTATTATTATTAAAAATAATCTTCCTTTCTCTTTTAGACATTTATCTTCACGGATGGTGAGGACGAAGAACTGAAGAAGAGGACAGGTGAGCTGTCTGAATGCATTTTGGCAGATGGGGAAGGGAGCTTCTTAAATATCGCTTCATCTGGAGGCTGTTCATGGGAGGGTGAAGGAAGAGGAATAAAGATAACCTCCTGCTCATTAACCCTCTGGAGTTGCTGGGGGGGAGAGAGGGGGGGGACTCAGCTATTTATTAAGCCGCCCTTCCCCTGCCCTTGGGAGACTGGATCAGATCAGTCTATTCTTATGCTAATGCCTCTATTCATGATTCTGCTCAAGACATCCCAGAGAGTAACAGGTGGCAGCTGATGGGAAAATGCTGGTTGAATAGGCAGATGAGAGCCTCTCCTTAGCATTCCCCCAGCCCAACATGTTTGCATGTAAGGCTTTCTCCCCCTCTCTGAGTTAACACTCAATGGAGTGAAACAGCTAGCAGCCTTTAGATGCAGCCAGTAATCCCTTCTTCCCTGACATTTGTTTATCTGAAGAATTTTTTATCCTGCTCTTCAGCCAGAAAAAAGGCTCCCAGAGCAATGTAAAAATTACTAAAAGGGAAGAAAGGGGGGGAGAGAGAAAGGCAGGCTTCCAGTCAAAAATAAAATAAAAGCATGGCGCAAAAAGAAAGTGGATGGGAGGGAGGAGGAGACAAACAAACTCAAGTTCCGAGTTGCAGGTTCTTCTAGCGACCTGCTGGGGTGGGAAGTATGAGGGGGAGAAGGTTTTAAAAGCTGCTTGTTTTCTCACATGGAGGCCCATGTTTGCATCATAGAATTGTAGAATTGGAAGGGACCCTGAGGGTCATCTAGTCCAAACCCCTGCAGTGCAGGAATATGAAATGAGCCCAGCATCTGGTACCTGAAAAAGCAGCAAGATGCTTGGCATGCAGGAAAGGTTCAATCCCCAGTACACCTGGTTAAAAAGGATCCAGTAACAGGGCAGAGCTGGCAATGAACCAGCAGTTAGATTCAGCAGAAAACAACTTTGTATGTTAGTAGGGTTGTGGCTGTGCTCTTGTGATGCATTTTGTTGACATATTTATATTTCCAAGCAAGGCACAAACTTGTCAGGCGAGCCATGTCCTTCCATTCATTCTCCCTCCTCTCTCCTTCAGGGAATGTCATCAACACCAATTGCTCCGCTGCCCACAGCCGCCAAGCCCTGTCCTGCAAGATGGCCGTGGAATACGACAAGTTCATCGAATCTGGGAGAAAGTAAGTGCAGGGAGTGGGCCGTGGGGGAAAGGCAACTCCTTTAAGCCAGTGTAAGGAGGGGCAATGTAGAGGGTGTGCTCTGCAGGCTGATGAGGCATCTCCAACTAGTCCTATAGCTCAGGTGCAGAGCAGCAGGTCCTGGGTTCAAACTCCGACATTTCCAGGTGAGAATGGGAATTGTCCTCTGGGACCAATGGGCTGACTCTGTATATGGCAGCTTCCTACATCTTGCCTTGAATCATAGAATTTTAAAGTTGGAAGGGACCACGAGGGTCATCTTAGTCCAACCCTCTGCAATGCTGGACTTTTTTTTGCACGGTGTGGGACTTCAACCCATAACTCTGAGAAGAGCCTCATGCTCTACTAATGGAGCTATTCCTCATCTTGTTGCCCTCCATAAGCTCCAAGCCAACCAGCATGGCCCAATGGTCAGGGATAATGGGAGTTGTAGGCTTCCATTTGGAGGACACTAGATTTTGGGAAGACTGGACAGTCCTGAGCCAGATGGACCAGTGGTCTGACTCTGAATACAGCAGTTTCCTAAGGGGTTAATTCTTTCTGAAATTGCCCAACTGAATGTAATGTGTAAGCTTTTTAGGGTAGGTGGATCACAGCCTCGGTTGTAGCAAAATTTTATTGCATCATTGATAGGTCCCTTTCCCAGTTAGTTCTCCTAAGCGATGTTCATAATTAAAACCACCAGTTAAAAGCATTTTAAAAATGCAACCTTAGATAAGGGCTGCCATTGTTAACCAGCTGAGGAAAGGGTCTTTTTAAGGCAGTGGTCGGCAAGGTTTACCTCGCCTGGGCCGTTTCACTCCCGCAGAGATTGCTCCGTGGGTTGGATCACGTCTGCGCAGATGCGATTTCTGGTGTCTGCGTCTGCACAGATGCAATTTCTGGCGCCTGCACGATTTCCGGCGCTGAGGCTTAGCGCAGTGCATGGGGACTTGCCAAGCGGGTGGCTCGGTTTGGGGGCGGCTCGTGGGCCGTAGGTTGCTGACCCGTTTTAAGGAATTGATTGGCCCACACCTGGGAAAATCCAGCTAAGCCAGAATGCTTTCACAGCTGAGCAGTGAGAGACTTTTGCCCCATGAAGCTGCCTCTTGATAGGCAGAACAACCAGTTCCTGTTTAGATAAAAACTGTTTGTATATATAAATACCTATAAATAGTTAGAGCTTCATAGGTACCAACCCAGGAAAATACAGCAATTGGAATTGATCGTGAATTCGTTAAGACTCCTGGTGTAAACATGCAAAAGGAAATAATTCGTTTTGGTTCTTAAGGCTGGTGTTTAAGCGTGTGATAAAGGAGTGTCCCCAAATTTTCTTACAGATCTGAAATAAAATGTCTGTATTTCTGTTCTTTTGTCTTTTATGATTAGTTCTTGGAATGTATTTAATCGCAGCAATAAAAATAAATAAAGCTAAGACCCTCCTGTTTTGCACTAAAGTTTGAAAATGCCTTTGGCTAGGAATCCTGGTCAACTCATGACAAACCGAAGTTGAATTTATTTGGCCCCCTCCTAACCCGTTCACCTCTTGTTGTCGTTTGCTGCATTAGGTGGTTTTGCCACATGGACGATGACAATTATGTCAATGTTCGAGCGCTGATCAAACTGCTCTCCAGTTATCCCCACACGCAAGACATCTACATCGGAAAACCAAGCCTGGATAGGCCCATCCAGGCCACAGAGAGGATTAGCGAGAACAAGATGGTAAGCGAACAGGGGAGCTGGAAAAGAAATAAAAGGCTGTTCCACTTAGACCACATTCACATACCCCAGACATTTAAAGTACTATGATACCACTATTTTACAGTTGATTCTTCATCTGTCCAATCCAAGAGGACACCCAACACATTTCACTTTCTCTAGACCAGTATTTTCTTCAATCTTCCTGATTGGTTTTGACTCTTGACTCTTGACTCTTTTCTTTCCCCCCACAGCATCCGGTCCACTTCTGGTTTGCCACGGGCGGTGCTGGTTTCTGCATCAGCCGTGGGCTGGCGCTAAAGATGAGCCCTTGGGCGAGGTGAGTGATGCACATTGGGAGGGTGCTGTGTTTGCTATCCTGAGCTCTCGGATCACTACTATTTATGCCTTAGCTCAGGCATGTCCAAAGTCCGTTCTGGGGGGCCTAAAGTTTAATCCCCTGTGGCAGTTTATTTCCTGGGGTAATCGAATCTTCATCAAATCTGGCCCTCTTTGAAAAAAGTTTGGACACCCCTGCCTTAGCTGGTCATGAACATGAGTGCTCATTCCCACCTTGCAAATGTAAAACACATTGGTGGGTCAGCAGATATTTGAGGGGGTGGACACCACCTAAGAAAGAGGTCAGTCCACCCCATTCCTTTTAATTGCAGTTGTTATAATTATTTTTGTTATTATTCAACGCCCATAAAGCACCTAATATTTTCTTAAGTGCTGTATGTGTAATGAATCTTGTACAGTCGTGCCTCGGAAGTTGAACGGAATCCGTTCCGGAAGTCCATTCGACTTCCAAAACGTTTGGAAACCAAAGCGTGGCTTCCGATTGGAAGCCATGCTGGACGTTCGGCTTCCAAAAACCATTCGGAAACCAGGATACTCACTTCCGGGTTTCGATCGTTCAGGAGCCAAGGCGTTTGAGATCCGAGGTACGACTGCATGGTGGAATTCCCCGCTTATCTGAGGGTTCAGTTCTCGGTTCCCGCGCAAGTCCATTAACCCCTTGTGGTGCCAGAAAACAATGTGCCCATCGGCAGTCATGCGTGCGCAGGGAGGTGCCTGTAGATTCTTTAAAAAAAAAAAGTCATATGTAATAATGAGGGTCTTTATGTTATTTTTCATATCTAAAAAAAATAGTTTCGGTAAATTGGGGTGTAGGAAAGCAATTATCCTCCTATGCCTTGCCCATTGTTAAGTCCCCCACCACACTGAAGTCTTGCTTCTTCCACAATCCTCTACAGTGGCGGACACTTCATGAGCACTGCAGAAAAGATCCGCCTCCCGGACGACTGCACCATCGGCTACATCATAGAGTCTGTGCTGGGGGTGAAGCTGATCCGGAGTAATCTCTTCCATTCCCATTTAGAGAACCTCCACCAGGTGCCCAAGACAGAGATTCACGCTCAGGTAAAAAACAAGAAACCTCTTAATAGACCAGCGTTTCCAAAACTTAAGCGTGATTGTGTGCCCCTTTTGAGTGTTTTCATCTTGCCAGCTTATCCCTTCCCAGGTGAGGATAATTTGAGGGCAGTTTCAATAATGCTACTGTTTTCTGTAGGGGGGGGGGAGCTATGGCAAAGTAAAATAAACAATTCAGCTGTGAAATGCTTAGGCATAATGTCTGCCCCTGAAGATGCCTGAGACATATTAAAATAAAATGGTAATCTGCGTGTGCCTGGAGGCGTACTCTCTTCTCCCCTCAATGCCACAGTGCTTTACAATAGCTACGCTCCTTCTTGCCTGTTCCAGTTGTCATGTTACATGGGAACTGTATGGGCATGGCATGTGCACACATCTTTGCACACTGCGCCAGGATTATCTTCAAGCAGAAGTTTTCAATGATGCTGTTTTAAATCACAGGGGCACCGAGTCCAGTGCCTAAAAACTGGGGTCCCCAACATGGCAACTGTGGGCACCATGGTATCCTCAGACACCCCCATGATGTCCCCCAAGCTCCCTTGCTCATTACTATTTTTTATTTTTAAATTAAGCTCTTTTGGCTCTTGTTTGGTTGACGGGCTGGAGGGGATGTTATTTTGTCTGTTACATTTTGTGGTTGGTGCAGGCATTTTGCCTGTTTGGGAGAGGAGCTTCCTATCAGTTTTTCCTTCTGTAAAATGTGTGTGTGTGTGTGTGTGTGTGTGTGAGAGAGAGAGAGAGAGAGAGAGAGAGCGAACGAACGACACATGTGGAAATCTTAGGAGCTTTATATATATATATATATATATTCATATATCTTCATATATAAAGTGGTACCTCAGTTTACAAACACAATTGGTTCCGGAAGTCTGTACTTAACCTGAAGCGAACTTTCCCATTGAAAGTAATGGAAAGTGGATTAATCTGTTCCAGACAGGTCCGCGGAGTACGGTACTTAAACTGAAAATACTCAAACCGAGGCGTACTTAAACCGAGGTATGACTGTACGATATATATATTTAAAAAGATTTCCAGATGTGTCCTCTCTTTGCCCCAGCATGTCGGGAACCTTAAGTCTTGAGAGAAAGATCTTAATTCAACCAAGTGGGCAGAGGAGCCCCTTCCTCATTTCATCAAGTCCATCTTTGCCTGCTCTCTCTCCCCTGCCCAGGTGACCTTGAGCTATGGAATGTTTGAAAACAAGAGGAACTCCATCCATATCAAGGGAGCTTTCTCGGTGGAGGAGGATCCGTCCAGGTGAGCAGCATGTGTCCCTCCCCTCGGGAATACTAGTTATTTATTTAGAGATGTGGATCAGTTGAAACACTCCCTGTCCACAGGTTTGCAATCTGAAAATATACACGACACGCAAGGGGAAAGGGACAGCGAGGGAAGAGCTTCACATCTCCACTTGGCTGAGAGACGGGCCATATTCACATCACACTTCTAAAGCAGTAGAATATCACTTTGAGCAACTGTTGCTTCCCCCAAAGAATTATGGGAGCTGTAGTTTATCAAGGGTGCCGAGAGTTGTTAGGAGGCTCCTATTCCCCTCCCAGATCTACAGTTCCTTGGGGAGAGGAATTGATTGTTAAACAGCTCTGGGAAGAGATTGGAGCCTCCTAACAACTCTCAGCACCCTTAACAAACTACAGCTCCCAGAATTCTTTGAGGGGGGGAGCCATGGCTGCTTGAAGTGGTATCATGGTGCCTTAAATGTAGGGTGTGAATGCAGCCAAATCTCATAGCCTAACCTACCTCAAAAGGTGATCATCAGGAATAAAACAGGGCAGGGGAGAGAGACAAAGAACCACGAGCTCTTTAAAGGGGAAATACTGGATCTAAAAGCTATATAGATAACTTGCTCTACAATTAGAAAGGTGTCCCTGATTTTCATCAGGCAGCAGGTTTTAAACTTGTTTGAACCACGCCCTGGCTAAATGTTACAGCCCTAATCAATACTGTGCCACTAATGATCAGGATTATAATTTTTGGGATGTCGCTGATATACCTTCTTCTCCTTTCTCTTGCAGGTTCCGTACGGTCCACTGTATGCTGTATCCGGACACTCCTTGGTGCCCTCGCAATGCAGTTTACTAAGAGACAAGGTGTCCTCTTCTTAACCTCGTCCCGAGTTTTCCCGGTATCCGAAGAGCTCGTGGGACCTGTGCATTTCTGTGTGTGTTTGTTTCCTTTGCTGTGAGGCTGTTGGCGCTTAATTACTGTGGTTAATTCACAGTGTGCGTGTGTTTTATAGGCTGCCGTGCGGCCCCTTCTTCTCTCATCCAGCCCTGAGATGCTGAGACATTTTTGGGCTCCCCCTGCTATTTGCCCCTGTTGATGGGGCAAGCGGGTTTTACCCTGGGCAAGAAGGAACTGCCCTTATAACCCTCATTTCTTAGGTGAGTGGTTCTGGCTGTTTGTACAGGTGTAAAATGACTGAAAACCCCCCACCTGAGCATACCAGCCTGGGCATTTCTGAATATTGCTTTGCAGTGTTCTCTTGTAAGAAGTTGTTTGTTTGCTTTTCCACGACCACCATTACTGCTGTGTTTCCCCTTTCCCCCTCCCTCCCTTGCTGCTGAATTTGTAAAAGCAGTGTTGGAATGAATGAGCAGAAACGGGGTGCAATTCAGCCCAGAGTTAAAGCACTAAAGGGAAAAAACAAAATCAAAACCTATGGACTTCATGGGAAAAAATTGAGCATCTTCATAGATCTCACCCATTAGCGATCAATTGGGTGCTTCCCAAGTGCCAAACACTGAGCTGGGCTATGCCTTAAATTGGTGGCGGAGGACCTAGGGCCATGTCCCAGATGTGCTTGAACTCCCAACCAAGAAGCCCAGCAGCCAACATGGCCAATGGGCAGGAATGATGGGGAATTGAATCTAGCAACATCTGCAGGACCGCAGGTTAGCCACCCGTTGCCTTAAACCAGGTGCAGGGAATCTGCAGCCCGCCAGATGTTGCTGAACTACAACTCTCGGTCAGCAAGCCTAGCCAGTGATGGTGGGAGTTGTAGTTCAGCAACATCTGGGGCTCCGTGGGTTCCCTGCACCTGCTTCAAACCTTTCACTGCCTTCCCATCTCCATCCTGGATTCCTAAACGCCCCTTTAATTGTTCCTCCCTGCTTATTAGGCTCCGGATAACTTTTCAGATGAAGGTTTACAAACTAAAGTTTGTATATATATATATTTTAAAAATTGTCCTTTTTTGGAATTCCCCCCCCTCTCCAGAGTGAGTGAGTGAGTGAGTGTGTTCTGTATGTTATACATATAATGCTCGGTTTTCTGAAATGTTGCTTCTAGAGCTGGTCTCTATGGTTGCACTGAAGGGAGAACGTCTGGACTCAGCCTCTTGGCAAACTCTACTTCCTTGCCTACAGCTCAGTTGTACAAGGATTTATGCTCCACTAAACATGGCAGGGACTTCCTTGGAAGTAAATAGATTCAGTAGGATTCAGTGCAAGTTAGAGAAACACCGAGTTAGCTTTATTGAAGCACTGTAGTGTTTAGCAGCACAATTTTATATACGTTTACTTGGAAGGAAGTCTGGGGCTGTTGATAGGGACTTAGTCTGAAACAGGGAAGGGTAGGATTGTGTATCCCATACAAGTGACTTAACTTTACCCAGTGGGTAAGGTTTTCCTTTATGGTTTAATGAGAAGTGGCATGAATTAATATTTTTCTGCCATGCTTTCTCATATGCGATGATGTCCGCTTAGCAAGGACAGTCACCTGCCTTCACCTTCTCTCCTCCTTCAGTGCAACATCTTTTGCCCACCTGTCGTTTCCTCTGGAACATCTTCTGCAGGGGTGATTAAAAAACATCTTACCTGGTTGTCTCCTGTTGATGCGGAGACTGCTGCTCTGGCCCAAGCATTCAACAAGAGATCTCATTCTCGTATGCAAGTGTCCAGCCTCTTGTGCAAAAACCAGAGGGGGTGTTTGCTTCCTGGATCCTTGGGCAGATTCAGAGAACTGTAAGCTTCCATTCCAAATGGGAAGGAAAAAGAATTGGCCCACACTGGGTAGTGTTTGTAAATATCTTATTGCAACAGTGTTATTTACTGTGCCCTTTTTGTGTATCTTTTGTAAATTGTGGATTTTTTTTATATTAAATATTTTTTTCCTGTGGATCAGAAAAAAAATAATTTTATAAAATCTGTTTTTAAAAAAATGAAATGGGGAGGGCCAGGGAGTCTTTTGTGACTATCACTTATCCTTAATTTATACGTCCCAGTATCTGGGAATTTGTTTGGGGTGTATGTATGTTGTGTGTGTTTTTAAATGAGGGAAATGGGGGGGGGGGGTATAACAAGGACAAATGTTCTCAGGGAATTAAACCTGATTGTTACCATGGAAACTGTGGTAACCATCCTTTCTTTGCTGTTAATAAAGCAGTTTTTTGGCTGATTAATGTTGTTTGAAGGTGGTGTTTTGTGTGTCGCGCACGGAGGGAATAAGATCACACATCCTTTGCTGCAAGATGTAGCAGGAGTAGTGGCCAAACAACAGGAACTGCAACACAGTGTTGCAGTACTGCCTTTCAGGGTCCCAGCCAGCCGGCCAGTGGTGAGGTGGAGAAGGAACATTGGGGGGGGGGTGTTTAGTGGTCGGAGGACTGCAGCAGATTTTTCACCTGTGGGAGAAATATCTGACGCTATTGTAAGCTTAGAATATCAGCCGCCTCTACTTATTCATTTACCTGGCAAGAGCCTTTCCTGCATTTTATCTCTTTACATTAAATAAGTTGCAATAAGCAGAGGTGGTGCTAGGCCTCAGGGGGGTCTCTGGAAAGGTATGTACCATCTTCCTG